>NW_028246529.1:1200000-1878000 GCF_964263255.1 Lissotriton vulgaris | reverse complement strand
CTATTTGGAGGCATTTAATGTTCAAGCAAAAACAGCTGATTTTTGACGAAAGAGATAACACCCCCCCATTACGTCATGCTTCAGAAATGTGGAAAATGGTCCGTTTTCAAATGTTTTATTTTTGAACGTCAGTTCACATTTGTAGGTGGATGATAAGTGTTAGAGCTAAAATTAGCATGTTTAAAGTGATTTTCATTCTTCCAGGGGCCCTAAACACAAGATTTATGGAATGGTTAAAAGTGCATGAAAATGGCCAATTTACTCACTCTGAGTTCTCAAAAAGGGTTTCTTCACCCCGGGAAGTTAATTAAATACCATTTGGAGGCATTTAATGTTCGAGCAAAAACGGCTGATTTTCGACAAAAGAGATAACACCCCCCCATTACGTCATGCTTCAGAAATGTGGAATATGGTCCGTTTTCAAATGTTTTATTTTTGAACGTCAGTTCACATTTGCAGGTAGATCATCAGTGTTAGAGCTAAAATTAGCATGTTTAAAGTGATTTTCATGCTTCCAGGGGCTCGGGAAGTGAATTAAATACTATTTGGAGGCATTTAATGTTCAATCAAAAACAGCTGATTTTTGACAAAAGAGATAACACCCCCCCATTACGTCATGCTTCAGAAATGTGGAAAATGGTCCGTTTTCAAATGTTTTATTTTTGAACGTCAGTTCACATTTGTAGGTGCATCATCAGTGTTAGAGCTAAAATTAGCATGTTTAAAATGATTTTCATGCTTCCAGGGGCCCTAAACACAAGATTTATGGAATGGTTAAAAGTGCATGAAAATGGCCAATTTACTCACTCTGAGTTCTCAAAAAGGGTTTCTTCACCCCGGGAAGTTAATTAAATACCATTTGGAGGCATTTAATGTTCGAGCAAAAACGGCTGATTTTCGACAAAAGAGATAACACCCCCCCCATTACGTCATGCTTCAGAAATGTGGAAAATGGTCCGTTTTCAAATGTTTTATTTTTGAACGTCAGTTCACATTTGTAGGTGGATCATCAGTGTTAGAGCTAAAATTAGCATGTTTAAAGAGATTTTCATGCTTCCAGGGGCCCTAAACACAAGATTTATGGAATGGTTAAAAGTGCATGAAAATGGCCAATTTACTCACTCTGAGTTCTCAAAAAGGGTTTCTTCACCCCGGGAAGTTAATTAAATACCATTTGGAGGCATTTAATGTTCGAGCAAAAACGGCTGATTTTCGACAAAAGAGATAACACCCCCCCATTACGTCATGCTTCAGAAATGTGGAAAATGGTCCGTTTTCAAATGTTTTATTTTTGAACATCAGTTCACATTTGTAGGTGGATCATCAGTGTTAGAGCTAAAATTAGCATGTTTAAAGTGATTATCATGCTTCCAGGGGCTCGGGAAGTGAATTAAATACTATTTGGAGGCATTTAATGTTCAATCAAAAACAGCTGATTTTTGACAAAAGAGATAACACCCCCCCCATTACGTCATGCTTCAGAAATGTGGAAAATGGTCCGTTTTCAAATGTTTTATTTTTGAACGTCAGTTCACATTTGTAGGTGGATCATCAGTGTTAGAGCTAAAATTAGCATGTTTAAAGTGATTTTCATGCTTCCAGGGGCCCTAAACACAAGATTTATGGAATGGTTAAAAGTGCATGAAAATGGCCAATTTACTCACTCTGAGTTCTCAAAAAGGGTTTCTTCACCCCGGGAAGTTAATTAAATACCATTTGGAGGCATTTAATGTTCGAGCAAAAACGGCTGATTTTCGACAAAAGAGATAACACCCACCCCATTAAGTAATGCTTCAGAAATGTGGAAAATGGTCCGTTTTCAAATGTTTTATTTTGGAACGTCAGTTCACATTTGTAGGTGGATCATCAGTGTTAGAGCTAAAATTAGCATGTTTATAGTGATGTTCATGCTTCCAGGGGCTCGGGAAGTGAATTAAATACTATTTGGAGGCATTTAATGTTCAATCAAAAACAGCTGATTTTTGACAAAAGAGATAACACCCCCCCATTACGTCATGCTTGAGAAATGTGGAAAATGGTCCGTTTTCAAATGTTTTATTTTTGAACGTCAGTTCACATTTGTAGGTGGATCATCAGTGTTAGAGCTAAAATTAGCATGTTTAAAGTGATTTTCATGCTTCCAGGGGCTCGGGAAGTGAATTAAATACTATTTGGAGGCATTTAATGTTCAAGCAAAAACAGCTGATTTTTGACAAAAGAGATAACACCCCCCCATTACGTCATGCTTCAGAAATGTGGAAAATGGTCCGTTTTCAAATGTTTATTTTTGAACGTCAGTTCACATTTGTAGGTGGATCATCAGTGTTAGAGCTAAAATTAGCATGTTTAAAGTGATATTCATGCTTCCAGGGGCCCTAAACACAAGATTTATGGAATGGTTAAAAATGCATGAAAATGGCCAATTTACTCACTCTGAGTTCTCAAAAAGGGTTTCTTCACCCCGGGAAGTTAATTAAATACCATTTGGAGGCATTTAATGTTCGAGCAAAAACGGCTGATTTTCGACAAAAGAGATAACACCCCCCATTACGTCATGCTTCAGAAATGTGGAAAATGGTCCGTTTTCAAATGTTTTATTTTTGAACGTCAGTTCACATTTGTAGGTGGATCATCAGTGTTAGAGCTAAAATTAGCATGTTTAAAGTGATTTTCATGCTTCCAGGGGCTCGGGAAGTGAATTAAATACTATTTGGAGGCATTTAATGTTCAATCAAAAACAGCTGATTTTTGACAAAAGAGATAACACCCCCCCATTACGTCATGCTTCAGAAATGTGGAAAATGGTCCGTTTTCAAATGTTTTATTTTTGAACGTCAGTTCACATTTGTAGGTGGATCATCAGTGTTAGAGCTAAAATTAGCATGTTTAAAGTGATTTTCATGCTTCCAGGGGCCCTAAACACAAGATTTATGGAATGGTTAAAAGTGCATGAAAATGGCCAATTTACTCACACTGAGGTCTCAAAAAGGGTTTCTTCACCCCGGGAAGTTAATTAAATACCATTTGGAGGCATTTAATGTTCGAGCAAAAACGGCTGATTTTCGACAAAAGAGATAACACCCCCCCATTACGTCATGCTTCAGAAATGTGGAAAATGGTCCGTTTTCAAATGTTTTATTTTTGAACGTCAGTTCACATTTGTAGGTGGATCATCAGTGTTAGAGCTAAAATTAGCATGTTTAAAGTGATTTTCATGCTTCCAGGGGCTCGGGAAGTGAATTAAATACTATTTGGAGGCATTTAATGTTCAAGCAAAAACAGCTGATTTTTGACAAAAGAGATAACACCCCCCCATTACGTCATGCTTCAGAAATGTGGAAAATGGTCCGTTTTCAAATGTTTTATTTTTGAACGTCAGTTCACATTTGTAGGTGGATCATCAGTGTTAGAGCTAAAATTAGCATGTTTAAAGTGATATTCATGCTTCCAGGGGCCCTAAACACAAGATTTATGGAATGGTTAAAAGTGCATGAAAATGGCCAATTTACTCACTCTGAGTTCTCAAAAAGGGTTTCTTCACCCCGGGAAGTTAATTAAATACCATTTGGAGGCATTTAATGTTCGAGCAAAAACGGCTGATTTTCGACAAAAGAGATAACACCCCCCATTACGTCATGCTTCAGAAATGTGGAAAATGGTCCGTTTTCAAATGTTTTATTTTTGAACGTCAGTTCACATTTGTAGGTGGATCATCAGTGTTAGAGCTAAAATTAGCATGTTTAAAGTGATTTTCATGCTTCCAGGGGCTCGGGAAGTGAATTAAATACTATTTGGAGGCATTTAATGTTCAATCAAAAACAGCTGATTTTTGACAAAAGAGATAACACCCCCCCATTACGTCATGCTTCAGAAATGTGGAAAATGGTCCGTTTTCAAATGTTTTATTTTTGAACGTCAGTTCACATTTGTAGGTGGATCATCAGTGTTAGAGCTAAAATTAGCATGTTTAAAGTGATTTTCATGCTTCCAGGGGCCCTAAACACAAGATTTATGGAATGGTTAAAAGTGCATGAAAATGGCCAATTTACTCACTCTGAGTTCTCAAAAAGGGTTTCTTCACCCCGGGAAGTTAATTAAATACCATTTGGAGGCATTTAATGTTCGAGCAAAAACGGCTGATTTTCGACAAAAGAGATAACACCCCCCCATTACGTCATGCTTCAGAAATGTGGAAAATGGTCCGTTTTCAAATGTTTTATTTTTGAACGTCAGTTCACATTTGTAGGTGGATCATCAGTGTTAGAGCTAAAATTAGCATGTTTAAAGTGATTTTCATGCTTCCAGGGGCTCGGGAAGTGAATTAAATACTATTTGGAGGCATTTAATGTTCAAGCAAAAACAGCTGATTTTTGACAAAAGAGATAACACCCCCCCCATTACGTCATGCTTCAGAAATGTGGAAAATGGTCCGTTTTCAAATGTTTTATTTTTGAACGTCAGTTCACATTTGTAGGTGGATCATCAGTGTTAGAGCTAAAATTAGCATGTTTAAAGTGATTTTCATGCTTCCAGGGGCCCTAAACACAAGATTTATGGAATGGTTAAAAGTGCATGAAAATGGCCAATTTACTCACTCTGAGTTCTCAAAAAGTGTTTCTTCACCCCGGGAAGTTAATTAAATACCATTTGGAGGCATTTAATGTTCGAGCAGAAACGGCTGATTTTCGACAAAAGAGATAACACCCCCCCCATTAAGTCATGCTTCAGAAATGTGGAAAATGGTCCGTTTTCAAATGTTTTATTTTGGAACGTCAGTTCACATTTGTAGGTGGATCATCAGTGTTAGAGCTAAAATTAGCATGTTTATAGTGATGTTCATGCTTCCAGGGGCTCGGGAAGTGAATTAAATACTATTTGGAGGCATTTAATGTTCAATCAAAAACAGCTGATTTTTGACAAAAGAGATAACACCCCCCCATTACGTCATGCTTCAGAAATGTGGAAAATGGTCAGTTTTAAAATGTTTTATTTTTGAATGTCAGTTCACATTTGTAGGTGGATCATCAGTGTTGGAGCTAAAATTAGCATGTTTAAAGTGATTTTCATGCTTCCAGGGGCCCTAAACACAAGATTTATGGAATGGTTAAAAGTGCATGAAAATGGCCAATTTACTCACTCTGAGTTCTCAAAAAGGGTTTCTTCACCCCGGGAAGTTAATTAAATACCATTTGGAGGCATTTAATGTTCGAGCAAAAACGGCTGATTTTCGACAAAAGAGATAACACCCCCCCATTACGTCATGCTTCAGAAATGTGGAAAATGGTCCGTTTTCAAATGTTTTATTTTTGAACGTCAGTTCACATTTGTAGGTGGATCATCAGTGTTAGAGCTAAAATTAGCATGTTTAAAGTGATTTTCATGCTTCCAGGGGCTCGGGGAGTGAATTAAATACTATTTGGAGGCATTTAATGTTCAAGCAAAAACAGCTGATTTTTGACAAAAGAGATAACACCCCCCCATTACGTCATGCTTCAGAAATGTGGAAAATGGTCCGTTTTCAAATGTTTTATTTTTGAACGTCAGTTCACATTTGTAGGTGGATCATCAGTGTTAGAGCTAAAATTAGCATGTTTAAAGTGATATTCATGCTTCCAGGGGCCCTAAACACAAGATTTATGGAATGGTTAAAAGTGCATGAAAATGGCCAATTTACTCACTCTGAGTTCTCAAAAAGGGTTTCTTCACCCCGGGAAGTTAATTAAATACCATTTGGAGGCATTTAATGTTCGAGCAAAAACGGCTGATTTTCGACAAAAGAGATAACACCCCCCATTACGTCATGCTTCAGAAATGTGGAAAATGGTCCGTTTTCAAATGTTTTATTTTTGAACGTCAGTTCACATTTGTAGGTGGATCATCAGTGTTAGAGCTAAAATTAGCATGTTTAAAGTGATTTTCATGCTTCCAGGGGCTCGGGAAGTGAATTAAATACTATTTGGAGGCATTTAATGTTCAAGCAAAAACAGCTGATTTTTGACAAAAGAGATAACACCCCCCCCATTACGTCATGCTTCAGAAATGTGGAAAATGGTCCGTTTTCAAATGTTTTATTTTTGAACGTCAGTTCACATTTGTAGGTGGATCATCAGTGTTAGAGCTAAAATTAGCATGTTTAAAGTGATTTTCATGCTTCCAGGGGCCCTAAACACAAGATTTATGGAATGGTTAAAAGTGCATGAAAATGGCCAATTTACTCACTCTGAGTTCTCAAAAAGGGTTTCTTCACCCCGGGAAGTTAATTAAATACCATTTGTAGGCATTTAATGTTCGAGCAAAAACGGCTGATTTTCGACAAAAGAGATAACACCCCCCCATTACGTCATGCTTCAGAAATGTGGAAAATGGTCCGTTTTCAAATGTTTTATTTTTGAACGTCAGTTCACATTTGCAGGTGGATCATCAGTGTTAGAGCTAAAATTAGCATGTTTAAAGTGATTTTCATGCTTCCAGGGGCTCGGGAAGTGAATTAAATACTATTTGGAGGCATTTAATGTTCAAGCAAAAACAGCTGATTTTTGACGAAAGAGATAACACCCCCCCATTACGTCATGCTTCAGAAATGTGGAAAATGGTCCGTTTTCAAATGTTTTATTTTTGAATGTCAGTTCACATTTGTAGGTGGATCATCAGTGTTGGAGCTAAAATTAGCATGTTTAAAGTGATTTTCATGCTTCCAGGGGCCCTAAACACAAGATTTATGGAATGGTTAAAAGTGCATGAAAATGGCCAATTTACTCACTCTGAGTTCTCAAAAAGGGTTTCTTCACCCCGGGAAGTTAATTAAATACCATTTGGAGGCATTTAATGTTCGAGCAAAAACGGCTGATTTTCGACAAAAGAGATAACACCCCCCCATTACGTCATGCTTCAGAAATGTGGAAAATGGTCCGTTTTCAAATGTTTTATTTTTGAACGTCAGTTCACATTTGTAGGTGGATCATCAGTGTTAGAGCTAAAATTAGCATGTTTAAAGTGATTTTCATGCTTCCAGGGGCTCGGGGAGTGAATTAAATACTATTTGGAGGCATTTAATGTTCAAGCAAAAACAGCTGATTTTTGACAAAAGAGATAACACCCCCCCATTACGTCATGCTTCAGAAATGTGGAAAATGGTCCGTTTTCAAATGTTTTATTTTTGAACGTCAGTTCACATTTGTAGGTGGATCATCAGTGTTAGAGCTAAAATTAGCATGTTTAAAGTGATATTCATGCTTCCAGGGGCCCTAAACACAAGATTTATGGAATGGTTAAAAGTGCATGAAAATGGCCAATTTACTCACTCTGAGTTCTCAAAAAGGGTTTCTTCACCCCGGGAAGTTAATTAAATACCATTTGGAGGCATTTAATGTTCGAGCAAAAACGGCTGATTTTCGACAAAAGAGATAACACCCCCCATTACGTCATGCTTCAGAAATGTGGAAAATGGTCCGTTTTCAAATGTTTTATTTTTGAACGTCAGTTCACATTTGTAGGTGGATCATCAGTGTTAGAGCTAAAATTAGCATGTTTAAAGTGATTTTCATGCTTCCAGGGGCTCGGGAAGTGAATTAAATACTATTTGGAGGCATTTAATGTTCAAGCAAAAACAGCTGATTTTTGACAAAAGAGATAACACCCCCCCCATTACGTCATGCTTCAGAAATGTGGAAAATGGTCCGTTTTCAAATGTTTTATTTTTGAACGTCAGTTCACATTTGTAGGTGGATCATCAGTGTTAGAGCTAAAATTAGCATGTTTAAAGTGATTTTCATGCTTCCAGGGGCCCTAAACACAAGATTTATGGAATGGTTAAAAGTGCATGAAAATGGCCAATTTACTCACTCTGAGTTCTCAAAAAGGGTTTCTTCACCCCGGGAAGTTAATTAAATACCATTTGTAGGCATTTAATGTTCGAGCAAAAACGGCTGATTTTCGACAAAAGAGATAACACCCCCCCATTACGTCATGCTTCAGAAATGTGGAAAATGGTCCGTTTTCAAATGTTTTATTTTTGAACGTCAGTTCACATTTGCAGGTGGATCATCAGTGTTAGAGCTAAAATTAGCATGTTTAAAGTGATTTTCATGCTTCCAGGGGCTCGGGAAGTGAATTAAATACTATTTGGAGGCATTTAATGTTCAAGCAAAAACAGCTGATTTTTGACGAAAGAGATAACACCCCCCCATTACGTCATGCTTCAGAAATGTGGAAAATGGTCCGTTTTCAAATGTTTTATTTTTGAACGTCAGTTCACATTTGTAGGTGGATGATAAGTGTTAGAGCTAAAATTAGCATGTTTAAAGTGATTTTCATTCTTCCAGGGGCCCTAAACACAAGATTTATGGAATGGTTAAAAGTGCATGAAAATGGCCAATTTACTCACTCTGAGTTCTCAAAAAGGGTTTCTTCACCCCGGGAAGTTAATTAAATACCATTTGGAGGCATTTAATGTTCGAGCAAAAACGGCTGATTTTCGACAAAAGAGATAACACCCCCCCATTACGTCATGCTTCAGAAATGTGGAATATGGTCCGTTTTCAAATGTTTTATTTTTGAACGTCAGTTCACATTTGCAGGTAGATCATCAGTGTTAGAGCTAAAATTAGCATGTTTAAAGTGATTTTCATGCTTCCAGGGGCTCGGGAAGTGAATTAAATACTATTTGGAGGCATTTAATGTTCAATCAAAAACAGCTGATTTTTGACAAAAGAGATAACACCCCCCCATTACGTCATGCTTCAGAAATGTGGAAAATGGTCCGTTTTCAAATGTTTTATTTTTGAACGTCAGTTCACATTTGTAGGTGCATCATCAGTGTTAGAGCTAAAATTAGCATGTTTAAAATGATTTTCATGCTTCCAGGGGCCCTAAACACAAGATTTATGGAATGGTTAAAAGTGCATGAAAATGGCCAATTTACTCACTCTGAGTTCTCAAAAAGGGTTTCTTCACCCCGGGAAGTTAATTAAATACCATTTGGAGGCATTTAATGTTCGAGCAAAAACGGCTGATTTTCGACAAAAGAGATAACACCCCCCCCATTACGTCATGCTTCAGAAATGTGGAAAATGGTCCGTTTTCAAATGTTTTATTTTTGAATGTCAGTTCACATTTGTAGGTGGATCATCAGTGTTAGAGCTAAAATTAGCATGTTTAAAGAGATTTTCATGCTTCCAGGGGCCCTAAACACAAGATTTATGGAATGGTTAAAAGTGCATGAAAATGGCCAATTTACTCACTCTGAGTTCTCAAAAAGGGTTTCTTCACCCCGGGAAGTTAATTAAATACCATTTGGAGGCATTTAATGTTCGAGCAAAAACGGCTGATTTTCGACAAAAGAGATAACACCCCCCCATTACGTCATGCTTCAGAAATGTGGAAAATGGTCCGTTTTCAAATGTTTTATTTTTGAACATCAGTTCACATTTGTAGGTGGATCATCAGTGTTAGAGCTAAAATTAGCATGTTTAAAGTGATTTTCATGCTTCCAGGGGCTCGGGAAGTGAATTAAATACTATTTGGAGGCATTTAATGTTCAATCAAAAACAGCTGATTTTTGACAAAAGAGATAACACCCCCCCCATTACGTCATGCTTCAGAAATGTGGAAAATGGTCCGTTTTCAAATGTTTTATTTTTGAACGTCAGTTCACATTTGTAGGTGGATCATCAGTGTTAGAGCTAAAATTAGCATGTTTAAAGTGATTTTCATGCTTCCAGGGGCCCTAAACACAAGATTTATGGAATGGTTAAAAGTGCATGAAAATGGCCAATTTACTCACTCTGAGTTCTCAAAAAGGGTTTCTTCACCCCGGGAAGTTAATTAAATACCATTTGGAGGCATTTAATGTTCGAGCAAAAACGGCTGATTTTCGACAAAAGAGATAACACCCACCCCATTAAGTAATGCTTCAGAAATGTGGAAAATGGTCCGTTTTCAAATGTTTTATTTTGGAACGTCAGTTCACATTTGTAGGTGGATCATCAGTGTTAGAGCTAAAATTAGCATGTTTATAGTGATGTTCATGCTTCCAGGGGCTCGGGAAGTGAATTAAATACTATTTGGAGGCATTTAATGTTCAATCAAAAACAGCTGATTTTTGACAAAAGAGATAACACCCCCCCCATTACGTCATGCTTGAGAAATGTGGAAAATGGTCCGTTTTCAAATGTTTTATTTTTGAACGTCAGTTCACATTTGTAGGTGGATCATCAGTGTTAGAGCTAAAATTAGCATGTTTAAAGTGATTTTCATGCTTCCAGGGGCTCGGGAAGTGAATTAAATACTATTTGGAGGCATTTAATGTTCAAGCAAAAACAGCTGATTTTTGACAAAAGAGATAACACCCCCCCATTACGTCATGCTTCAGAAATGTGGAAAATGGTCCGTTTTCAAATGTTTATTTTTGAACGTCAGTTCACATTTGTAGGTGGATCATCAGTGTTAGAGCTAAAATTAGCATGTTTAAAGTGATATTCATGCTTCCAGGGGCCCTAAACACAAGATTTATGGAATGGTTAAAAATGCATGAAAATGGCCAATTTACTCACTCTGAGTTCTCAAAAAGGGTTTCTTCACCCCGGGAAGTTAATTAAATACCATTTGGAGGCATTTAATGTTCGAGCAAAAACGGCTGATTTTCGACAAAAGAGATAACACCCCCCATTACGTCATGCTTCAGAAATGTGGAAAATGGTCCGTTTTCAAATGTTTTATTTTTGAACGTCAGTTCACATTTGTAGGTGGATCATCAGTGTTAGAGCTAAAATTAGCATGTTTAAAGTGATTTTCATGCTTCCAGGGGCTCGGGAAGTGAATTAAATACTATTTGGAGGCATTTAATGTTCAATCAAAAACAGCTGATTTTTGACAAAAGAGATAACACCCCCCCATTACGTCATGCTTCAGAAATGTGGAAAATGGTCCGTTTTCAAATGTTTTATTTTTGAACGTCAGTTCACATTTGTAGGTGGATCATCAGTGTTAGAGCTAAAATTAGCATGTTTAAAGTGATTTTCATGCTTCCAGGGGCCCTAAACACAAGATTTATGGAATGGTTAAAAGTGCATGAAAATGGCCAATTTACTCACACTGAGGTCTCAAAAAGGGTTTCTTCACCCCGGGAAGTTAATTAAATACCATTTGGAGGCATTTAATGTTCGAGCAAAAATGGCTGATTTTCGACAAAAGAGATAACACCCCCCCATTACGTCATGCTTCAGAAATGTGGAAAATGGTCCGTTTTCAAATGTTTTATTTTTGAACGTCAGTTCACATTTGTAGGTGGATCATCAGTGTTAGAGCTAAAATTAGCATGTTTAAAGTGATTTTCATGCTTCCAGGGGCTCGGGAAGTGAATTAAATACTATTTGGAGGCATTTAATGTTCAAGCAAAAACAGCTGATTTTTGACAAAAGAGATAACACCCCCCCATTACGTCATGCTTCAGAAATGTGGAAAATGGTCCGTTTTCAAATGTTTTATTTTTGAACGTCAGTTCACATTTGTAGGTGGATCATCAGTGTTAGAGCTAAAATTAGCATGTTTAAAGTGATATTCATGCTTCCAGGGGCCCTAAACACAAGATTTATGGAATGGTTAAAAGTGCATGAAAATGGCCAATTTACTCACTCTGAGTTCTCAAAAAGGGTTTCTTCACCCCGGGAAGTTAATTAAATACCATTTGGAGGCATTTAATGTTCGAGCAAAAACGGCTGATTTTCGACAAAAGAGATAACACCCCCCATTACGTCATGCTTCAGAAATGTGGAAAATGGTCCGTTTTCAAATGTTTTATTTTTGAACGTCAGTTCACATTTGTAGGTGGATCATCAGTGTTAGAGCTAAAATTAGCATGTTTAAAGTGATTTTCATGCTTCCAGGGGCTCGGGAAGTGAATTAAATACTATTTGGAGGCATTTAATGTTCAATCAAAAACAGCTGATTTTTGACAAAAGAGATAACACCCCCCCATTACGTCATGCTTCAGAAATGTGGAAAATGGTCCGTTTTCAAATGTTTTATTTTTGAACGTCAGTTCACATTTGTAGGTGGATCATCAGTGTTAGAGCTAAAATTAGCATGTTTAAAGTGATTTTCATGCTTCCAGGGGCCCTAAACACAAGATTTATGGAATGGTTAAAAGTGCATGAAAATGGCCAATTTACTCACTCTGAGTTCTCAAAAAGGGTTTCTTCACCCCGGGAAGTTAATTAAATACCATTTGGAGGCATTTAATGTTCGAGCAAAAACGGCTGATTTTCGACAAAAGAGATAACACCCCCCCATTACGTCATGCTTCAGAAATGTGGAAAATGGTCCGTTTTCAAATGTTTTATTTTTGAACGTCAGTTCACATTTGTAGGTGGATCATCAGTGTTAGAGCTAAAATTAGCATGTTTAAAGTGATTTTCATGCTTCCAGGGGCTCGGGAAGTGAATTAAATACTATTTGGAGGCATTTAATGTTCAAGCAAAAACAGCTGATTTTTGACAAAAGAGATAACACCCCCCCCATTACGTCATGCTTCAGAAATGTGGAAAATGGTCCGTTTTCAAATGTTTTATTTTTGAACGTCAGTTCACATTTGTAGGTGGATCATCAGTGTTAGAGCTAAAATTAGCATGTTTAAAGTGATTTTCATGCTTCCAGGGGCCCTAAACACAAGATTTATGGAATGGTTAAAAGTGCATGAAAATGGCCAATTTACTCACTCTGAGTTCTCAAAAAGTGTTTCTTCACCCCGGGAAGTTAATTAAATACCATTTGGAGGCATTTAATGTTCGAGCAGAAACGGCTGATTTTCGACAAAAGAGATAACACCCCCCCCATTAAGTCATGCTTCAGAAATGTGGAAAATGGTCCGTTTTCAAATGTTTTATTTTGGAACGTCAGTTCACATTTGTAGGTGGATCATCAGTGTTAGAGCTAAAATTAGCATGTTTATAGTGATGTTCATGCTTCCAGGGGCTCGGGAAGTGAATTAAATACTATTTGGAGGCATTTAATGTTCAATCAAAAACAGCTGATTTTTGACAAAAGAGATAACACCCCCCCATTACGTCATGCTTCAGAAATGTGGAAAATGGTCAGTTTTAAAATGTTTTATTTTTGAATGTCAGTTCACATTTGTAGGTGGATCATCAGTGTTGGAGCTAAAATTAGCATGTTTAAAGTGATTTTCATGCTTCCAGGGGCCCTAAACACAAGATTTATGGAATGGTTAAAAGTGCATGAAAATGGCCAATTTACTCACTCTGAGTTCTCAAAAAGGGTTTCTTCACCCCGGGAAGTTAATTAAATACCATTTGGAGGCATTTAATGTTCGAGCAAAAACGGCTGATTTTCGACAAAAGAGATAACACCCCCCCATTACGTCATGCTTCAGAAATGTGGAAAATGGTCCGTTTTCAAATGTTTTATTTTTGAACGTCAGTTCACATTTGTAGGTGGATCATCAGTGTTAGAGCTAAAATTAGCATGTTTAAAGTGATTTTCATGCTTCCAGGGGCTCGGGGAGTGAATTAAATACTATTTGGAGGCATTTAATGTTCAAGCAAAAACAGCTGATTTTTGACAAAAGAGATAACACCCCCCCATTACGTCATGCTTCAGAAATGTGGAAAATGGTCCGTTTTCAAATGTTTTATTTTTGAACGTCAGTTCACATTTGTAGGTGGATCATCAGTGTTAGAGCTAAAATTAGCATGTTTAAAGTGATATTCATGCTTCCAGGGGCCCTAAACACAAGATTTATGGAATGGTTAAAAGTGCATGAAAATGGCCAATTTACTCACTCTGAGTTCTCAAAAAGGGTTTCTTCACCCCGGGAAGTTAATTAAATACCATTTGGAGGCATTTAATGTTCGAGCAAAAACGGCTGATTTTCGACAAAAGAGATAA
Source organism: Lissotriton vulgaris (assembly GCF_964263255.1). NCBI lineage: Eukaryota > Metazoa > Chordata > Amphibia > Caudata > Salamandridae > Lissotriton > Lissotriton vulgaris. The sequence goes on along the minus strand of NW_028246529.1, from coordinate 1,864,098 downwards.
CACCCCCCATTACGTCATGCTTCAGAAATGTGGAAAATGGTCCGTTTTCAAATGTTTTATTTTTGAACGTCAGTTCACATTTGTAGGTGGATCATCAGTGTTAGAGCTAAAATTAGCATGTTTAAAGTGATTTTCATGCTTCCAGGGGCTCGGGAAGTGAATTAAATACTATTTGGAGGCATTTAATGTTCAAGCAAAAACAGCTGATTTTTGACAAAAGAGATAACACCCCCCCCATTACGTCATGCTTCAGAAATGTGGAAAATGGTCCGTTTTCAAATGTTTTATTTTTGAACGTCAGTTCACATTTGTAGGTGGATCATCAGTGTTAGAGCTAAAATTAGCATGTTTAAAGTGATTTTCATGCTTCCAGGGGCCCTAAACACAAGATTTATGGAATGGTTAAAAGTGCATGAAAATGGCCAATTTACTCACTCTGAGTTCTCAAAAAGGGTTTCTTCACCCCGGGAAGTTAATTAAATACCATTTGAAGGCATTTAATGTTCGAGCAAAAACTGCTGATTTTCGACAAAAGAGATAACACCCCCCCATTACGTCATGCTTCAGAAATGTGGAAAATTGTCCGTTTTCAAATGTTTTATTTTTGAACGTCAGTTCACATTTGTAGGTGGATCATCAGTGTTAGAGCTAAAATTAGCATGTTTAAAGTGATTTTCATGCTTCCAGGGGCTCGGGAAGTGAATTAAATACTATTTGGAGGCATTTAATGTTCAATCAAAAACAGCTGATTTTTGACAAAAGAGATAACACCCCCCCATTACGTCATGCTTCAGAAATGTGGAAAATGGTCCGTTTCCAAATGTTTTATTTTTGAACGTCAGTTCACATTTGTAGGTGGATCATCAGTGTTAGAGCTAAAATTAGCATGTTTAAAGTGATTTTCATGCTTCCAGGGGCCCTAAACACAAGATTTATGGAATGGTTAAAAGTGCATGAAAATGGCCAATTTACTCACTCTGAGTTCTCAAAAAGGGTTTCTTCACCCCGGGAAGTTAATTAAATACCATTTGGAGGCATTTAATGTTCGAGCAAAAACGGCTGATTTTCGACAAAAGAGATAACACCCCCCCATTACGTCATGCTTCAGAAATGTGGAAAATGGTCCGTTTTCAAATGTTTTATTTTTGAACGTCAGTTCACATTTGTAGGTGGATCATCAGTGTTAGAGCTAAAATTAGCATGTTTAAAGTGATTTTCATGCTTCCAGGGGCTCGGGAAGTGAATTAAATACTATTTGGAGGCATTTAATGTTCAAGCAAAAACAGCTGATTTTTGACAAAAGAGATAACACCCCCCCATTATGTCATGCTTCAGAAATGTGGAAAATGGTCCGTTTTCAAATGTTTTATTTTTGAACGTCAGTTCACATTTGTGGGTTGATCATCAGTGTTAGAGCTAAAATTAGCATGTTTAAAGTGATTTTCATGCTTCCAGGGGCCCTAAACACAAGATTTATGGAATAGTTAAAAGTGCATGAAAATGGCCAATTTACTCACTCTGAGTTCTCAAAAAGGGTTTCTTCACCCCGGGAAGTTAATTAAATACAATTTGGAGGCATTTAATGTTCGAGCAAAAACTGCTGATTTTCGACAAAAGAGATAACACCCCCCCATTACGTCATGCTTCAGAAATGTGGAAAATGGTCCGTTTTCAAATGTTTTATTTTTGAACGTCAGTTCACATTTGTAGGTGGATCATCAGTGTTAGAGCTAAAATTAGCATGTTTAAAGTGATTTTCATGCTTCCAGGGGCCCTAAACACAAGATTTATGGAATGGTTAAAAGTGCATGAAAATGGCCAATTTACTCACTCTGAGTTCTCAAAAAGGGTTTCTTCACCCCGGGAAGTTAATTAAATACCATTTGGAGGCATTTAATGTTCGAGCAAAAACGGCTGATTTTCGACAAAAGAGATAACACCCCCCCATTACGTCATGCTTCAGAAATGTGGAAAATGGTCCGTTTTCAAATGTTTTATTTTTGAACGTCAGTTCACATTTGTAGGTGGATCATCAGTGTTAGAGCTAAAATTAGCATGTTTAAAGTGATTTTCATGCTTCCAGGGGCTCGGGAAGTGAATTAAATACTATTTGGAGGCATTTAATGTTCAAGCAAAAACAGCTGATTTTTGACAAAAGAGATAACACCCCCCCATTACGTCATGCTTCAGAAATGTGGAAAATGGTCAGTTTTCAAATGTTTTATTTTTGAACGTCAGTTCACATTTGTAGGTGGATCATCAGTGTTGGAGCTAAAATTAGCATGTTTAAAGTGATTTTCATGCTTCCAGGGGCCCTAAACACAAGATTTATGGAATGGTTAAAAGTGCATGAAAATGGCCAATTTACTCACTCTGAGTTCTCAAAAAGGGTTTCTTCACCCCGGGAAGTTAATTAAATACCATTTGGAGGCATTTAATGTTCGAGCAAAAACGGCTGATTTTCGACAAAAGAGATAACACCCCCCCATTACGTCATGCTTCAGAAATGTGGAAAATGGTCCGTTTTCAAATGTTTTATTTTTGAACATCAGTTCACATTTGTAGGTGGATCATCAGTGTTAGAGCTAAAATTAGCATGTTTAAAGTGATTTTCATGCTTCCAGGGGCTCGGGAAGTGAATTAAATACTATTTGGAGGCATTTAATGTTCAATCAAAAACAGCTGATTTTTGACAAAAGAGATAACACCCCCCCATTACGTCATGCTTCAGAAATGTGGAAAATGGTCCGTTTTCAAATGTTTTATTTTTGAACGTCAGTTCACATTTGTAGGTGGATCATCAGTGTTAGAGCTAAAATTAGCATGTTTAAAGTGATTTTCATGCTTCCAGGGGCTCGGGAAGTGAATTAAATACTATTTGGAGGCATTTAATGTTCAAGCAAAAACAGCTGATTTTTGACAAAAGAGATAACACCCCCCCATTACGTCATGCTTCAGAAATGTGGAAAATGGTCCGTTTTCAAATGTTTTATTTTTGAACGTCAGTTCACATTTGTAGGTGGATCATCAGTGTTGGAGCTAAAATTTGCATGTTTAAAGTGATTTTCATGCTTCCAGGGGCCCTAAACACAAGATTTATGGAATGGTTAAAAGTGCATGAAAATGGCCAATTTACTCACTCTGAGTTCTCAAAAAGGGTTTCTTCACCCCGGGAAGTTAATTAAATACCATTTGGAGGCATTTAATGTTCGAGCAAAAACGGCTGATTTTCGACAAAAGAGATAACACCCCCCCATTACGTCATGCTTCAGAAATGTGGAAAATGGTCCGTTTTCAAATGTTTTATTTTTGAACATCAGTTCACATTTGTAGGTGGATCATCAGTGTTAGAGCTAAAATTAGCATGTTTAAAGTGATTTTCATGCTTCCAGGGGCTCGGGAAGTGAATTAAATACTATTTGGAGGCATTTAATGTTCAATCAAAAACAGCTGATTTTTGACAAAAGAGATAACACCCCCCCATTACGTCATGCTTCAGAAATGTGGAAAATGGTCCGTTTTCAAATGTTTTATTTTTGAACGTCAGTTCACATTTGTAGGTGGATCATCAGTGTTAGAGCTAAAATTAGCATGTTTAAAGTGATTTTCATGCTTCCAGGGGCCCTAAACACAAGATTTATGGAATGGTTAAAAGTGCATGAAAATGGCCAATTTACTCACTCTGAGTTCTCAAAAAGGGTTTCTTCACCCCGGGAAGTTAATTAAATACCATTTGGAGGCATTTAATGTTCGAGCAAAAACGGCTGATTTTCGACAAAAGAGATAACACCCCCCCATTACGTCATGCTTCAGAAATGTGGAAAATGGTCCGTTTTCAAATTTTTTATTTTTGAACGTCAGTTCACATTTGTCGGTGGATCATCAGTGTTAGAGCTAAAATTAGCATGTTTAAAGTGATTTTCATGCTTCCAGGGGCTCGGGAAGTGAATTAAATACTATTTGGAGGCATTTAATGTTCAATCAAAAACAGCTGATTTTGGACAAAAGAGATAACACCCCCCCATTACGTCATGCTTCAGAAATGTGGAAAATGGTCCTTTTTCAAATGTTTTATTTTTGAACGTCAGTTCACATTTGTAGGTGGATCATCAGTGTTAGAGCTAAAATTAGCATGTTTAAAGTGATTTTCATGCTTCCAGGGGCCCTAAACACAAAAATTATGGAATGGTTAAAAGTGCATGAAAATGGCCAATTTACTCACTCTGAGTTCTCAAAAAGGGTTTCTTCACCCCGGGAAGTTAATTAAATACAATTTGGAGGCATTTAATGTTCGAGCAAAAACGGCTGATTTTCGACAAAAGAGAACACCCCCCCATTACGTCATGCTTCAGAAATGTGGAAAATGGTCCGTTTTCAAATGTTTTATTTTTGAACGTCAGTTCACATTTGTAGGTGGATCATCAGTGTTAGAGCTAAAATTAGCATGTTTAAAGTGATTTTCATGCTTCCAGGGGCCCTAAACACAAGATTTATGGAATGGTTAAAAGTGCATGAAAATGGCCAATTTACTCACTCTGAGTTCTCAAAAAGGGTTTCTTCACCCCGGGAAGTTAATTAAATACAATTTAGAGGCATTTAATGTTCGAGCAAAAACGGCTGATTTTCGACAAAAGAGATAACACCCCCCATTACGTCATGCTTCAGAAATGTGGAAAATGGTCCGTTTTCAAATGTTTTATTTTTGAACGTCAGTTCACATTTGTAGGTGGATCATCAGTGTTAGAGCTAAAATTAGCATGTTTAAAGTGATTTTCATGCTTCCAGGGGCTCGGGAAGTGAATTAAATACTATTTGGAGGCATTTAATGTTCAAGCAAAAACAGCTGATTTTTGACAAAAGAGATAACACCCCCCCATTACGTCATGCTTCAGAAATGTGGAAAATGGTCCGTTTTCAAATGTTTTATTTTTGAACGTCAGTTCACATTTGTAGGTGGATCATCAGTGTTAGAGCTAAAATTAGCATGTTTAAAGTGATATTCATGCTTCCAGGGGCCCTAAACACAAGATTTATGGAATGGTTAAAAGTGCATGAAAATGGCCAATTTACTCACTCTGAGTTCTCAAAAAGGGTTTCTTCACCCCGGGAAGTTAATTAAATACCATTTGGAGGCATTTAATGTTCGAGCAAAAACGGCTGATTTTCGACAAAAGAGATAACACCCCCCATTACGTCATGCTTCAGAAATGTGGAAAATGGTCCGTTTTCAAATGTTTTATTTTTGAACGTCAGTTCACATTTGTAGGTGGATCATCAGTGTTAGAGCTAAAATTAGCATGTTTAAAGTGATTTTCATGCTTCCAGGGGCTCGGGAAGTGAATTAAATACTATTTGGAGGCATTTAATGTTCAATCAAAAACAGCTGATTTTTGACAAAAGAGATAACACCCCCCCATTACGTCATGCTTCAGAAATGTGGAAAATGGTCCGTTTTCAAATGTTTTATTTTTGAACGTCAGTTCACATTTGTAGGTGGATCATCAGTGTTAGAGCTAAAATTAGCATGTTTAAAGTGATTTTCATGCTTCCAGGGGCCCTAAACACAAGATTTATGGAATGGTTAAAAGTGCATGAAAATGGCCAATTTACTCACTCTGAGTTCTCAAAAAGGGTTTCTTCACCCCGGGAAGTTAATTAAATACCATTTGGAGGCATTTAATGTTCGAGCAAAAACGGCTGATTTTCGACAAAAGAGATAACACCCCCCCATTACGTCATGCTTCAGAAATGTGGAAAATGGTCCGTTTTCAAATGTTTTATTTTTGAACGTCAGTTCACATTTGTAGGTGGATCATCAGTGTTAGAGCTAAAATTAGCATGTTTAAAGTGATTTTCATGCTTCCAGGGGCTCGGGAAGTGAATTAAATACTATTTGGAGGCATTTAATGTTCAAGCAAAAACAGCTGATTTTTGACAAAAGAGATAACACCCCCCCATTATGTCATGCTTCAGAAATGTGGAAAATGATCCGTTTTCAAATGTTTTATTTTTGAACGTCAGTTCACATTTGTGGGTTGATCATCAGTGTTAGAGCTAAAATTAGCATGTTTAAAGTGATTTTCATGCTTCCAGGGGCCCTAAACACAAGATTTATGGAATAGTTAAAAGTGCATGAAAATGGCCAATTTACTCACTCTGAGTTCTCAAAAAGGGTTTCTTCACCCCGGGAAGTTAATTAAATACCATTTGGAGGCATTTAATGTTCGAGCAAAAACTGCTGATTTTCGACAAAAGAGATAACACCCCCCCATTACGTCATGCTTCAGAAATGTGGAAAATGGTCCGTTTTCAAATGTTTTATTTTTGAACGTCAGTTCACATTTGTAGGTGGATCATCAGTGTTAGAGCTAAAATTAGCATGTTTAAAGTGATTTTCATGCTTCCAGGGGCCCTAAACACAAGATTTATGGAATGGTTAAAAGTGCATGAAAATGGCCAATTTACTCACTCTGAGTTCTCAAAAAGGGTTTCTTCACCCCGGGAAGTTAATTAAATACCATTTGGAGGCATTTAATGTTCGAGCAAAAACGGCTGATTTTCGACAAAAGAGATAACACCCCCCCATTACGTCATGCTTCAGAAATGTGGAAAATGGTCCGTTTTCAAATGTTTTATTTTTGAACGTCAGTTCACATTTGTAGGTGGATCATCAGTGTTAGAGCTAAAATTAGCATGTTTAAAGTGATTTTCATGCTTCCAGGGGCTCGGGAAGTGAATTAAATACTATTTGGAGGCATTTAATGTTCAAGCAAAAACAGCTGATTTTTGACAAAAGAGATAACACCCCCCCATTACGTCATGCTTCAGAAATGTGGAAAATGGTCCGTTTTCAAATGTTTTATTTTTGAACGTCAGTTCACATTTGTAGGTGGATCATCAGTGTTGGAGCTAAAATTAGCATGTTTAAAGTGATTTTCATGCTTCCAGGGGCCCTAAACACAAGATTTATGGAATGGTTAAAAGTGCATGAAAATGGCCAATTTACTCACTCTGAGTTCTCAAAAAGGGTTTCTTCACCCCGGGAAGTTAATTAAATACCATTTGGAGGCATTTAATGTTCGAGCAAAAACGGCTGATTTTCGACAAAAGAGATAACACCCCCCATTACGTCATGCTTCAGAAATGTGGAAAATGGTCCGTTTTCAAATGTTTTATTTTTGAACGTCAGTTCACATTTGTAGGTGGATCATCAGTGTTAGAGCTAAAATTAGCATGTTTAAAGTGATTTTCATGCTTCCAGGGGCTCGGGAAGTGAATTAAATACTATTTGGAGGCATTTAATGTTCAAGCAAAAACAGCTGATTTTTGACAAAAGAGATAACACCCCCCCATTACGTCATGCTTCAGAAATGTGGAAAATGGTCCGTTTTCAAATGTTTTATTTTTGAACGTCAGTTCACATTTGTAGGTGGATCATCAGTGTTAGAGCTAAAATTAGCATGTTTAAAGTGATTTTCATGCTTCCAATGGGCCCTAAACACAAGATTTATGGAATGGTTAGAGGTGCATGAAAATGGCCAATTTACTCACTCTGAGTTCTCAAAAAGGGTTTCTTCACCCCGGGAAGTTAATTAAATACCATTTGGAGGCATTTAATGTTCGAGCAAAAACGGCTGATTTTCGACAAAAGAGATAACACCCCCCCCATTACGTCATGCTTCAGAAATGTGGAAAATGGTCCGTTTTCAAATGTTTTATTTTTGAACGTCAGTTCACATTTGTAGGTGGATCATCAGTGTTAGAGCTAAAATTAGCATGTTTAAAGTGATTTTCATGCTTCCAGGGGCCCTAAACACAAGATTTATGGAATGGTTAAAAGTGCATGAAAATGGCCAATTTACTCACTCTGAGTTCTCAAAAAGGGTTTCTTCACCCCGGGAAGTTAATTAAATACCATTTGGAGGCATTTAATGTTCGAGCAAAAACGGCTGATTTTCGACAAAAGAGATAACACCCCCCCATTACGTCATGCTTCAGAAATGTGGAAAATGGTCCGTTTTCAAATGTTTTATTTTTGAACGTCAGTTCACATTTGTAGGTGGATCATCAGTGTTAGAGCTAAAATTAGCATGTTTAAAGTGATTTTCATGCTTCCAGGGGCTCGGGAAGTGAATTAAATACTATTTGGAGGCATTTAATGTTCAATCAAAAACAGCTGATTTTTGACAAAAGAGATAACACCCCCCCCATTACGTCATGCTTCAGAAATGTGGAAAATGGTCCGTTTTCAAATGTTTTATTTTTGAACGTCAGTTCACATTTGTAGGTGGATCATCAGTGTTAGAGCTAAAATTAGCATGTTTAAAGTGATTTTCATGCTTCCAGGGGCCCTAAACACAAGATTTATGGAATGGTTAAAAGTGCATGAAAATGGCCAATTTACTCACTCTGAGTTCTCAAAAAGTGTTTCTTCACCCCGGGAAGTTAATTAAATACCATTTGGAGGCATTTAATGTTCGAGCAGAAACGGCTGATTTTCGACAAAAGAGATAACACCCCCCCCATTAAGTCATGCTTCAGAAATGTGGAAAATGGTCCGTTTTCAAATGTTTTATTTTGGAACGTCAGTTCACATTTGTAGGTGGATCATCAGTGTTAGAGCTAAAATTAGCATGTTTATAGTGATGTTCATGCTTCCAGGGGCTCGGGAAGTGAATTAAATACTATTTGGAGGCATTTAATGTTCAATCAAAAACAGCTGATTTTTGACAAAAGAGATAACACCCCCCCATTACGTCATGCTTCAGAAATGTGGAAAATGGTCCGTTTTAAAATGTTTTATTTTTGAATGTCAGTTCACATTTGTAGGTGGATCATCAGTGTTGGAGCTAAAATTAGCATGTTTAAAGTGATTTTCATGCTTCCAGGGGCCCTAAACACAAGATTTATGGAATGGTTAAAAGTGCATGAAAATGGACAATTTACTCACTCTGAGTTCTCAAAAAGGGTTTCTTCGCCCCGGGAAGTTAATTAAATACCATTTGGAGGCATTTAATGTTCGAGCAAAAACGGCTGATTTTCGACAAAAGAGATAACACCCCCCCATTACGTCATGCTTCAGAAATGTGGAAAATGGTCCGTTTTCAAATGTTTTATTTTTGAACGTCAGTTCACATTTGTAGGTGGATCATCAGTGTTAGAGCTAAAATTAGCATGTTTAAAGTGATTTTCATGCTTCCAGGGGCTCGGGAAGTGAATTAAATACTATTTGGAGGCATTTAATGTTCAAGCAAAAACAGCTGATTTTTGACAAAAGAGATAACACCCCCCCATTACGTCATGCTTCAGAAATGTGGAAAATGGTCCGTTTTCAAATGTTTTATTTTTGAACGTCAGTTCACATTTGTAGGTGGATCATCAGTGTTAGAGCTAAAATTAGCATGTTTAAAGTGATATTCATGCTTCCAGGGGCCCTAAACACAAGATTTATGGAATGGTTAAAAGTGCATGAAAATGGCCAATTTACTCACTCTGAGTTCTCAAAAAGGGTTTCTTCACCCCGGGAAGTTAATTAAATACCATTTGGAGGCATTTAATGTTCGAGCAAAAACGGCTGATTTTCGACAAAAGAGATAACACCCCCCCATTATGTCATGCTTCAGAAATGTGGAAAATGGTCCGTTTTCAAATGTTTTATTTTTGAACATCAGTTCACATTTGTAGGTGGATCATCAGTGTTAGAGCTAAAATTAGCATGTTTAAAGTGATTTTCATGCTTCCAGGGGCTCGGGAAGTGAATTAAATACTATTTGGAGGCATTTAATGTTCAATCAAAAACAGCTGATTTTTGACAAAAGAGATAACACCCCCCCATTACGTCATGCTTCAGAAATGTGGAAAATGGTCCGTTTTCAAATGTTTTATTTTTGAACGTCAGTTCACATTTGTAGGTGGATCATCAGTGTTAGAGCTAAAATTAGCATGTTTAAAGTGATTTTCATGCTTCCAGGGGCCCTAAACACAAGATTTATGGAATGGTTAAAAGTGCATGAAAATGGCCAATTTACTCACTCTGAGTTCTCAAAAAGGGTTTCTTCACCCCGGGAAGTTAATTAAATACCATTTAGAGGCATTTAATGTTCGAGCAAAAACGGCTGATTTTCGACAAAAGAGATAACACCCCCCCATTACGTCATGCTTCAGAAATGTGGAAAATGGTCCGTTTTCAAATGTTTTATTTTTGAACGTCAGTTCACATTTGCAGGTGGATCATCAGTGTTAGAGCTAAAATTAGCATGTTTAAAGTGATTTTCATGCTTCCAGGGGCTCGGGAAGTGAATTAAATACTATTTGGAGGCATTTAATGTTCAAGCAAAAACAGCTGATTTTTGACAAAAGAGATAACACCCCCCCATTACGTCATGCTTCAGAAATGTGGAAAATGGTCCGTTTTCAAATGTTTTATTTTTGAACGTCAGTTCACATTTGTAGGTGGATCATCAGTGTTAGAGCTAAAATTAGCATGTTTAAAGTGATTTTCATGCTTCCAGGGGCTCGGGAAGTGAATTAAATACTATTTGGAGGCATTTAATGTTCAATCAAAAACAGCTGATTTTTGACAAAAGAGATAACACCCCCCCATTACGTCATGCTTCAGAAATGTGGAAAATGGTCCGTTTTCAAATGTTTTATTTTTGAACGTCAGTTCACATTTGTAGGTGGATGATAAGTGTTAGAGCTAAAATTAGCATGTTTAAAGTGATTTTCATTCTTCCAGGGGCCCTAAACACAAGATTTATGGAATGGTTAAAAGTGCATGAAAATGGCCAATTTACTCACTCTGAGTTCTCAAAAAGGGTTTCTTCACCCCGGGAAGTTAATTAAATACCATTTGGAGGCATTTAATGTTCGAGCAAAAACGGCTGATTTCCGACAAAAGAGATAACACCCCCCCATTACGTCATGCTTCAGAAATGTGGAAAATGGTCCGTTTTCAAATGTTTTATTTTTGAACATTAGTTCACATTTGTAGGTGGATCATCAGTGTTAGAGCTAAAATTAGCATGTTTAAAGTGATTTTCATGCTTCCAGGGGCTCGGGAAGTGAATTAAATACTATTTGGAGGCATTTAATGTTCAATCAAAAACAGCTGATTTTTGACAAAAGAGATAACACCCCCCCATTACGTCATGCTTCAGAAATGTGGAAAATGGTCCGTTTTCAAATGTTTTATTTTTGAACGTCAGTTCACATTTGTAGGTGGATCATCAGTGTTAGAGCTAAAATTAGCATGTTTAAAGTGATTTTCATGCTTCCAGGGGCCCTAAACACAAGATTTATGGAATGGTTAAAAGTGCATGAAAATGGCCAATTTACTCACTCTGAGTTCTCAAAAAGGGTTTCTTCACCCCGGGAAGTTAATTAAATACCATTTGGAGGCATTTAATGTTCGAGCAAAAACGGCTGATTTTCGACAAAAGAGATAACACCCCCCCATTACGTCATGCTTCAGAAATGTGGAATATGGTCCGTTTTCAAATGTTTTATTTTTGAACGTCAGTTCACATTTGCAGGTGGATCATCAGTGTTAGAGCTAAAATTAGCATGTTTAAAGTGATTTTCATGCTTCCAGGGGCTCGGGAAGTGAATTAAATACTATTTGGAGGCATTTAATGTTCAAGCAAAAACAGCTGATTTTTGACAAAAGAGATAACACCCCCCCATAACGTCATGCTTCAGAAATGTGGAAAATGGTGCGTTTTCAAATGTTTTATTTTTGAACGTCAGTTCACATTTGTAGGTGGATCATCAGTGTTAGAGCTAAAATTAGCATGTTTAAAGTGATTTTCATGCTTCCAGGGGCCCTAAACACAAGATTTATGGAATGGTTAAAAGTGCATGAAAATGGCCAATTTACTCACTCTGAGTTCTCAAAAAGGGTTTCTTCACCCCGGGAAGTTAATTAAATACCATTTGGAGGCATTTAATGTTCGAGCAAAAACGGCTGATTTTCGACAAAAGAGATAACACCCCCCCATTACGTCATGCTTCAGAAATGTGGAAAATGGTCCATTTTCAAATGTTTTATTTTTGAACATCAGTTCACATTTGTAGGTGGATCATCAGTGTTAGAGCTAAAATTAGCATGTTTAAAGTGATTTTCATGCTTCCAGGGGCTCGGGAAGTGAATTAAATACTATTTGGAGGCATTTAATGTTCAATCAAAAACAGCAGATTTTTGACAAAAGAGATAACACCCCCCCATTACGTCATGCTTCAGAAATGTGGAAAATGGTCCGTTTTCAAATGTTTTATTTTTGAACGTCAGTTCACATTTGTAGGTGCATCATCAGTGTTAGAGCTAAAATTTGCATGTTTAAAATGATTTTCATGCTTCCAGGGGCCCTAAACACAAGATTTATGGAATGGTTAAAAGTGCATGAAAATGGCCAATTTACTCACTCTGAGTTCTCAAAAAGGGTTTCTTCACCCCGGGAAGTTAATTAAATACCATTTGGAGGCATTTAATGTTCGAGCAAAAACGGCTGATTTTCGACAAAAGAGATAACACCCCCCCATTACGTCATGCTTCAGAAATGTGGAAAATGGTCCGTTTTCAAATGTTTTATTTTTGAACATCAGTTCACATTTGTAGGTGGATCATCAGTGTTAGAGCTAAAATTAGCATGTTTAAAGTGATTTTCATGCTTCCAGGGGCTCGGGAAGTTAATTAAATACTATTTGGAGGCATTTAATGTTCAATCAAAAACAGCTGATTATTTGACAAAAGAGATAACACCCCCCCATTACGTCATGCTTCAGAAATGTGGAAAATGGTCCGTTTTCAAATGTTTTATTTTTTAATGTCAGTTCACATTTGTAGGTGGATCATCAGTGTTAGAGCTAAAATTAGCATGTTTAAAGTGATTTTCATGCTTCCAGGGGCCCTAAACACAAGATTTATGGAATGGTTAAAAGTGCATGAAAATGGCCAATTTACTCACTCTGAGTTCTCAAAAAGGGTTTCTTCACCCCGGGAAGTTAATTAAATACCATTTGGAGGCATTTAATGTTCGAGCAAAAACGGCTGATTTTCGACAAAAGAGATAACACCCCCCCATTACGTCATGCTTCAGAAATGTGGAAAATGGTCCGTTTTCAAATTTTTTATTTTTGAACGTCAGTTCACATTTGTCGGTGGATCATCAGTGTTAGAGCTAAAATTAGCATGTTTAAAGTGATTTTCATGCTTCCAGGGGCTCGGGAAGTGAATTAAATACTATTTGGAGGCATTTAATGTTCAATCAAAAACAGCTGATTTTGGACAAAAGAGATAACACCCCCCCATTACGTCATGCTTCAGAAATGTGGAAAATGGTCCTTTTTCAAATGTTTTATTTTTGAACGTCAGTTCACATTTGTAGGTGGATCATCAGTGTTAGAGCTAAAATTAGCATGTTTAAAGTGATTTTCATGCTTCCAGGGGCCCTAAACACAAGATTTATGGAATGGTTAAAAGTGCATGAAAATGGCCAATTTACTCACTCTGAGTTCTCAAAAAGGGTTTCTTCACCCCGGGAAGTTAATTAAATACAATTTGGAGGCATTTAATGTTCGAGCAAAAACGGCTGATTTTCGACAAAAGAGAACACCCCCCCATTACGTCATGCTTCAGAAATGTGGAAAATGGTCCGTTTTCAAATGTTTTATTTTTGAACGTCAGTTCACATTTGTAGGTGGATCATCAGTGTTAGAGCTAAAATTAGCATGTTTAAAGTGATTTTCATGCTTCCAGGGGCCCTAAACACAAGATTTATGGAATGGTTAAAAGTGCATGAAAATGGCCAATTTACTCACTCTGAGTTCTCAAAAAGGGTTTCTTCACCCCGGGAAGTTAATTAAATACAATTTGGAGGCATTTAATGTTCGAGCAAAAACGGCTGATTTTCGACAAAAGAGATAACACCCCCCCATTACGTCATGCTTCAGAAATGTGGAAAATGGTCCGTTTTCAAATGTTTTATTTTTGAACATCAGTTCACATTTGTAGGTGGATCATCAGTGTTAGAGCTAAAATTAGCATGTTTAAAGTGATTTCCATGCTTCCAGGGGCTCGGGAAGTGAATTAAATACTATTTGGAGGCATTTAATGTTCAATCAAAAACAGCTGATTTTTGACAAAAGAGATAACACCCCCCCATTACGTCATGCTTCAGAAATGTGGAAAATGGTCCGTTTTAAAATGTTTTATTTTTGAATGTCAGTTCACATTTGTAGGTGGATCATCAGTGTTGGAGCTAAAATGAGCATGTTTAAAGTGATTTTCATGCTTCCAGGGGCCCTAAACACAAGATTTATGGAATGGTTAAAAGTGCATGAAAATGGCCAATTTACTCACTCTGAGTTCTCAAAAAGGGTTTCTTCACCCCGGGAAGTTAATTAAATACCATTTGGAGGCATTTAATGTTCGAGCAAAAACGGCTGATTTTCGACAAAAGAGATAACACCCCCCCATTACGTCATGCTTCAGAAATGTGGAAAATGGTCCGTTTTCAAATGTTTTATTTTTGAACGTCAGTTCACATTTGTAGGTGGATCATCAGTGTTAGAGCTAAAATTAGCATGTTTAAAGTGATTTTCATGCTTCCAGGGGCTCGGGAAGTGAATTAAATACTATTTGGAGGCATTTAATGTTCAAGCAAAAACAGCTGATTTTTGACAAAAGAGATAACACCCCCCCATTACGTCATGCTTCAGAAATGTGGAAAATGGTCCGTTTTCAAATGTTTTATTTTTGAACGTCAGTTCACATTTGTAGGTGGATCATCAGTGTTAGAGCTAAAATTAGCATGTTTAAAGTGATATTCATGCTTCCAGGGGCCCTAAACACAAGATTTATGGAATGGTTAAAAGTGCATGAAAATGGCCAATTTACTCACTCTGAGTTCTCAAAAAGGGTTTCTTCACCCCGGGAAGTTAATTAAATACCATTTGGAGGCATTTAATGTTCGAGCAAAAACGGCTGATTTTCGACAAAAGAGATAACACCCCCCATTACGTCATGCTTCAGAAATGTGGAAAATGGTCCGTTTTCAAATGTTTTATTTTTGAACGTCAGTTCACATTTGTAGGTGGATCATCAGTGTTAGAGCTAAAATTAGCATGTTTAAAGTGATTTTCATGCTTCCAGGGGCTCGGGAAGTGAATTAAATACTATTTGGAGGCATTTAATGTTCAAGCAAAAACAGCTGATTTTTGACAAAAGAGATAACACCCCCCCCATTACGTCATGCTTCAGAAATGTGGAAAATGGTCCGTTTTCAAATGTTTTATTTTTGAACGTCAGTTCACATTTGTAGGTGGATCATCAGTGTTAGAGCTAAAATTAGCATGTTTAAAGTGATTTTCATGCTTCCAGGGGCTCGGGAAGTGAATTAAATACTATTTGGAGGCATTTAATGTTCAATCAAAAACAGCTGATTTTTGACAAAAGAGATAACACCCCCCCCATTACGTCATGCTTCAGAAATGTGGAAAATGGTCCGTTTTCAAATGTTTTATTTTTGAACGTCAGTTCACATTTGTAGGTGGATCATCAGTGTTAGAGCTAAAATTAGCATGTTTAAAGTGATTTTCATGCTTCCAGGGGCCCTAAACACAAGATTTATGGAATGGTTAAAAGTGCATGAAAATGGCCAATTTACTCACTCTGAGTTCTCAAAAAGTGTTTCTTCACCCCGGGAAGTTAATTAAATACCATTTGGAGGCATTTAATGTTCGAGCAGAAACGGCTGATTTTCGACAAAAGAGATAACACCCCCCCCATTAAGTCATGCTTCAGAAATGTGGAAAATGGTCCGTTTTCAAATGTTTTATTTTGGAACGTCAGTTCACATTTGTAGGTGGATCATCAGTGTTAGAGCTAAAATTAGCATGTTTATAGTGATGTTCATGCTTCCAGGGGCTCGGGAAGTGAATTAAATACTATTTGGAGGCATTTAATGTTCAATCAAAAACAGCTGATTTTTGACAAAAGAGATAACACCCCCCCATTACGTCATGCTTCAGAAATGTGGAAAATGGTCCGTTTTAAAATGTTTTATTTTTGAATGTCAGTTCACATTTGTAGGTGGATCATCAGTGTTGGAGCTAAAATTAGCATGTTTAAAGTGATTTTCATGCTTCCAGGGGCCCTAAACACAAGATTTATGGAATGGTTAAAAGTGCATGAAAATGGACAATTTACTCACTCTGAGTTCTCAAAAAGGGTTTCTTCGCCCCGGGAAGTTAATTAAATACCATTTGGAGGCATTTAATGTTCGAGCAAAAACGGCTGATTTTCGACAAAAGAGATAACACCCCCCCATTACGTCATGCTTCAGAAATGTGGAAAATGGTCCGTTTTCAAATGTTTTATTTTTGAACGTCAGTTCACATTTGTAGGTGGATCATCAGTGTTAGAGCTAAAATTAGCATGTTTAAAGTGATTTTCATGCTTCCAGGGGCTCGGGAAGTGAATTAAATACTATTTGGAGGCATTTAATGTTCAAGCAAAAACAGCTGATTTTTGACAAAAGAGATAACACCCCCCCATTACGTCATGCTTCAGAAATGTGGAAAATGGTCCGTTTTCAAATGTTTTATTTTTGAACGTCAGTTCACATTTGTTGGTGGATCATCAGTGTTAGAGCTAAAATTAGCATGTTTAAAGTGATATTCATGCTTCCAGGGGCCCTAAACACAAGATTTATGGAATGGTTAAAAGTGCATGAAAATGGCCAATTTACTCACTCTGAGTTCTCAAAAAGGGTTTCTTCACCCCGGGAAGTTAATTAAATACCATTTGGAGGCATTTAATGTTCGAGCAAAAACGGCTGATTTTCGACAAAAGAGATAACACCCCCCCATTATGTCATGCTTCAGAAATGTGGAAAATGGTCCGTTTTCAAATGTTTTATTTTTGAACATCAGTTCACATTTGTAGGTGGATCATCAGTGTTAGAGCTAAAATTAGCATGTTTAAAGTGATTTTCATGCTTCCAGGGGCTCGGGAAGTGAATTAAATACTATTTGGAGGCATTTAATGTTCAATCAAAAACAGCTGATTTTTGACAAAAGAGATAACACCCCCCCATTACGTCATGCTTCAGAAATGTGGAAAATGGTCCGTTTTCAAATGTTTTATTTTTGAACGTCAGTTCACATTTGTAGGTGGATGATAAGTGTTAGAGCTAAAATTAGCATGTTTAAAGTGATTTTCATTCTTCCAGGGGCCCTAAACACAAGATTTATGGAATGGTTAAAAGTGCATGAAAATGGCCAATTTACTCACTCTGAGTTCTCAAAAAGGGTTTCTTCACCCCGGGAAGTTAATTAAATACCATTTGGAGGCATTTAATGTTCGAGCAAAAACGGCTGATTTTCGACAAAAGAGATAACACCCCCCCATTACGTCATGCTTCAGAAATGTGGAAAATGGTCCGTTTTCAAATGTTTTATTTTTGAACATTAGTTCACATTTGTAGGTGGATCATCAGTGTTAGAGCTAAAATTAGCATGTTTAAAGTGATTTTCATGCTTCCAGGGGCTCGGGAAGTGAATTAAATACTATTTGGAGGCATTTAATGTTCAATCAAAAACAGCTGATTTTTGACAAAAGAGATAACACCCCCCCATTACGTCATGCTTCAGAAATGTGGAAAATGGTCCGTTTTCAAATGTTTTATTTTTGAACGTCAGTTCACATTTGTAGGTGGATCATCAGTGTTAGAGCTAAAATTAGCATGTTTAAAGTGATTTTCATGCTTCCAGGGGCCCTAAACACAAGATTTATGGAATGGTTAAAAGTGCATGAAAATGGCCAATTTACTCACTCTGAGTTCTCAAAAAGGGTTTCTTCACCCCGGGAAGTTAATTAAATACCATTTGGAGGCATTTAATGTTCGAGCAAAAACGGCTGATTTTCGACAAAAGAGATAACACCCCCCCATTACGTCATGCTTCAGAAATGTGGAATATGGTCCGTTTTCAAATGTTTTATTTTTGAACGTCAGTTCACATTTGCAGGTGGATCATCAGTGTTAGAGCTAAAATTAGCATGTTTAAAGTGATTTTCATGCTTCCAGGGGCTCGGGAAGTGAATTAAATACTATTTGGAGGCATTTAATGTTCAAGCAAAAACAGCTGATTTTTGACAAAAGAGATAACACCCCCCCATAACGTCATGCTTCAGAAATGTGGAAAATGGTGCGTTTTCAAATGTTTTATTTTTGAACGTCAGTTCACATTTGTAGGTGGATCATCAGTGTTAGAGCTAAAATTAGCATGTTTAAAGTGATTTTCATGCTTCCAGGGGCCCTAAACACAAGATTTATGGAATGGTTAAAAGTGCATGAAAATGGCCAATTTACTCACTCTGAGTTCTCAAAAAGGGTTTCTTCACCCCGGGAAGTTAATTAAATACCATTTGGAGGCATTTAATGTTCGAGCAAAAACGGCTGATTTTCGACAAAAGAGATAACACCCCCCCATTACGTCATGCTTCAGAAATGTGGAAAATGGTCCATTTTCAAATGTTTTATTTTTGAACATCAGTTCACATTTGTAGGTGGATCATCAGTGTTAGAGCTAAAATTAGCATGTTTAAAGTGATTTTCATGCTTCCAGGGGCTCGGGAAGTGAATTAAATACTATTTGGAGGCATTTAATGTTCAATCAAAAACAGCTGATTTTTGACAAAAGAGATAACACCCCCCCATTACGTCATGCTTCAGAAATGTGGAAAATGGTCCGTTTTCAAATGTTTTATTTTTGAACGTCAGTTCACATTTGTAGGTGCATCATCAGTGTTAGAGCTAAAATTTGCATGTTTAAAATGATTTTCATGCTTCCAGGGGCCCTAAACACAAGATTTATGGAATGGTTAAAAGTGCATGAAAATGGCCAATTTACTCACTCTGAGTTCTCAAAAAGGGTTTCTTCACCCCGGGAAGTTAATTAAATACCATTTGGAGGCATTTAATGTTCGAGCAAAAACGGCTGATTTTCGACAAAAGAGATAACACCCCCCCCATTACGTCATGCTTCAGAAATGTGGAAAATGGTCCGTTTTCAAATGTTTTATTTTTGAACGTCAGTTCACATTTGTAGGTGGATCATCAGTGTTAGAGCTAAAATTAGCATGTTTAAAGTGATTTTCATGCTTCCAGGGGCCCTAAACACAAGATTTATGGAATGGTTAAAAGTGCATGAAAATGGCCAATTTACTCACTCTGAGTTCTCAAAAAGGGTTTCTCCACCCCGGGAAGTTAATTAAATACCATTTGGAGGCATTTAATGTTCGAGCAAAAACGGCTGATTTTCGACAAAAGAGATAACACCCCCCCATTACGTCATGCTTCAGAAATGTGGAAAATGGTCCGTTTTCAAATGTTTTATTTTTGAACATCAGTTCACATTTGTAGGTGGATCATCAGTGTTAGAGCTAAAATTAGCATGTTTAAAGTGATTTTCATGCTTCCAGGGGCTCGGGAAGTGAATTAAATACTATTTGGAGGCATTTAATGTTCAATCAAAAACAGCTGATTATTTGACAAAAGAGATAACACCCCCCCATTACGTCATGCTTCAGAAATGTGGAAAATGGTCCGTTTTCAAATGTTTTATTTTTTAATGTCAGTTCACATTTGTAGGTGGATCATCAGTGTTAGAGCTAAAATTAGCATGTTTAAAGTGATTTTCATGCTTCCAGGGGCCCTAAACACAAGATTTATGGAATGGTTAAAAGTGCATGAAAATGGCCAATTTACTCACTCTGAGTTCTCAAAAAGGGTTTCTTCACCCCGGGAAGTTAATTAAATACCATTTGGAGGCATTTAATGTTCGAGCAAAAACGGCTGATTTTCGACAAAAGAGATAACACCCCCCCATTACGTCATGCTTCAGAAATGTGGAAAATGGTCCGTTTTCAAATTTTTTATTTTTGAACGTCAGTTCACATTTGTCGGTGGATCATCAGTGTTAGAGCTAAAATTAGCATGTTTAAAGTGATTTTCATGCTTCCAGGGGCTCGGGAAGTGAATTAAATACTATTTGGAGGCATTTAATGTTCAATCAAAAACAGCTGATTTTGGACAAAAGAGATAACACCCCCCCATTACGTCATGCTTCAGAAATGTGGAAAATGGTCCTTTTTCAAATGTTTTATTTTTGAACGTCAGTTCACATTTGTAGGTGGATCATCAGTGTTAGAGCTAAAATTAGCATGTTTAAAGTGATTTTCATGCTTCCAGGGGCCCTAAACACAAGATTTATGGAATGGTTAAAAGTGCATGAAAATGGCCAATTTACTCACTCTGAGTTCTCAAAAAGGGTTTCTTCACCCCGGGAAGTTAATTAAATACAATTTGGAGGCATTTAATGTTCGAGCAAAAACGGCTGATTTTCGACAAAAGAGAACACCCCCCCATTACGTCATGCTTCAGAAATGTGGAAAATGGTCCGTTTTCAAATGTTTTATTTTTGAACGTCAGTTCACATTTGTAGGTGGATCATCAGTGTTAGAGCTAAAATTAGCATGTTTAAAGTGATTTTCATGCTTCCAGGGGCCCTAAACACAAGATTTATGGAATGGTTAAAAGTGCATGAAAATGGCCAATTTACTCACTCTGAGTTCTCAAAAAGGGTTTCTTCACCCCGGGAAGTTAATTAAATACAATTTGGAGGCATTTAATGTTCGAGCAAAAACGGCTGATTTTCGACAAAAGAGATAACACCCCCCCATTACGTCATGCTTCAGAAATGTGGAAAATGGTCCGTTTTCAAATGTTTTATTTTTGAACATCAGTTCACATTTGTAGGTGGATCATCAGTGTTAGAGCTAAAATTAGCATGTTTAAAGTGATTTTCATGCTTCCAGGGGCTCGGGAAGTGAATTAAATACTATTTGGAGGCATTTAATGTTCAATCAAAAACAGCTGATTTTTGACAAAAGAGATAACACCCCCCCATTACGTCATGCTTCAGAAATGTGGAAAATGGTCCGTTTTAAAATGTTTTATTTTTGAATGTCAGTTCACATTTGTAGGTGGATCATCAGTGTTGGAGCTAAAATGAGCATGTTTAAAGTGATTTTCATGCTTCCAGGGGCCCTAAACACAAGATTTATGGAATGGTTAAAAGTGCATGAAAATGGCCAATTTACTCACTCTGAGTTCTCAAAAAGGGTTTCTTCACCCCAGGAAGTTATTTAAATACCATTTGGAGGCATTTAATGTTCGAGCAAAAACGGCTGATTTTCGACAAAAGAGATAACACCCCCCCATTACGTCATGCTTCAGAAATGTGGAAAATGGTCCGTTTTCAAATGTTTTATTTTTGAACGTCAGTTCACATTTGTAGGTGGATCATCAGTGTTAGAGCTAAAATTAGCATGTTTAAAGTGATTTTCATGCTTCCAGGGGCTCGGGAAGTGAATTAAATACTATTTGGAGGCATTTAATGTTCAAGCAAAAACAGCTGATTTTTGACAAAAGAGATAACACCCCCCCATTACGTCATGCTTCAGAAATGTGGAAAATGGTCCGTTTTCAAATGTTTTATTTTTGAACGTCAGTTCACATTTGTAGGTGGATCATCAGTGTTAGAGCTAAAATTAGCATGTTTAAAGTGATATTCATGCTTCCAGGGGCCCTAAACACAAGATTTATGGAATGGTTAAAAGTGCATGAAAATGGCCAATTTACTCACTCTGAGTTCTCAAAAAGGGTTTCTTCACCCCGGGAAGTTAATTAAATACCATTTGGAGGCATTTAATGTTCGAGCAAAAACGGCTGATTTTCGACAAAAGAGATAACACCCCCCATTACGTCATGCTTCAGAAATGTGGAAAATGGTCCGTTTTCAAATGTTTTATTTTTGAACGTCAGTTCACATTTGTAGGTGGATCATCAGTGTTAGAGCTAAAATTAGCATGTTTAAAGTGATTTTCATGCTTCCAGGGGCTCGGGAAGTGAATTAAATACTATTTGGAGGCATTTAATGTTCAAGCAAAAACAGCTGATTTTTGACAAAAGAGATAACACCCCCCCCATTACGTCATGCTTCAGAAATGTGGAAAATGGTCCGTTTTCAAATGTTTTATTTTTGAACGTCAGTTCACATTTGTAGGTGGATCATCAGTGTTAGAGCTAAAATTAGCATGTTTAAAGTGATTTTCATGCTTCCAGGGGCCCTAAACACAAGATTTATGGAATGGTTAAAAGTGCATGAAAATGGCCAATTTACTCACTCTGAGTTCTCAAAAAGGGTTTCTTCACCCCGGGAAGTTAATTAAATACCATTTGGAGGCATTTAATGTTCGAGCAAAAACTGCTGATTTTCGACAAAAGAGATAACACCCCCCCATTACGTCATGCTTCAGAAATGTGGAAAATTGTCCGTTTTCAAATGTTTTATTTTTGAACGTCAGTTCACATTTGTAGGTGGATCATCAGTGTTAGAGCTAAAATTAGCATGTTTAAAGTGATTTTCATGCTTCCAGGGGCTCGGGAAGTGAATTAAATACTATTTGGAGGCATTTAATGTTCAATCAAAAACAGCTGATTTTTGACAAAAGAGATAACACCCCCCCATTACGTCATGCTTCAGAAATGTGGAAAATGGTCCGTTTTCAAATGTTTTATTTTTGAACGTCAGTTCACATTTGTAGGTGGATCATCAGTGTTAGAGCTAAAATTAGCATGTTTAAAGTGATTTTCATGCTTCCAGGGGCCCTAAACACAAGATTTATGGAATGGTTAAAAGTGCATGAAAATGGCCAATTTACTCACTCTGAGTTCTCAAAAAGGGTTTCTTCACCCCGGGAAGTTAATTAAATACCATTTGGAGGCATTTAATGTTCGAGCAAAAACGGCTGATTTTCGACAAAAGAGATAACACCCCCCCATTACGTCATGCTTCAGAAATGTGGAAAATGGTCCGTTTTCAAATGTTTTATTTTTGAACGTCAGTTCACATTTGTAGGTGGATCATCAGTGTTAGAGCTAAAATTAGCATGTTTAAAGTGATTTTCATGCTTCCAGGGGCTCGGGAAGTGAATTAAATACTATTTGGAGGCATTTAATGTTCAAGCAAAAACAGCTGATTTTTGACAAAAGAGATAACACCCCCCCATTATGTCATGCTTCAGAAATGTGGAAAATGGTCCGTTTTCAAATGTTTTATTTTTGAACGTCAGTTCACATTTGTGGGTTGATCATCAGTGTTAGAGCTAAAATTAGCATGTTTAAAGTGATTTTCATGCTTCCAGGGGCCCTAAACACAAGATTTATGGAATAGTTAAAAGTGCATGAAAATGGCCAATTTACTCACTCTGAGTTCTCAAAAAGGGTTTCTTCACCCCGGGAAGTTAATTAAATACCATTTGGAGGCATTTAATGTTCGAGCAAAAACTGCTGATTTTCGACAAAAGAGATAACACCCCCCCATTACGTCATGCTTCAGAAATGTGGAAAATGGTCCGTTTTCAAATGTTTTATTTTTGAACGTCAGTTCACATTTGTAGGTGGATCATCAGTGTTAGAGCTAAAATTAGCATGTTTAAAGTGATTTTCATGCTTCCAGGGGCCCTAAACACAAGATTTATGGAATGGTTAAAAGTGCATGAAAATGGCCAATTTACTCACTCTGAGTTCTCAAAAAGGGTTTCTTCACCCCGGGAAGTTAATTAAATACCATTTGGAGGCATTTAATGTTCGAGCAAAAACGGCTGATTTTCGACAAAAGAGATAACACCCCCCCATTACGTCATGCTTCAGAAATGTGGAAAATGGTCCGTTTTCAAATGTTTTATTTTTGAACGTCAGTTCACATTTGTAGGTGGATCATCAGTGTTAGAGCTAAAATTAGCATGTTTAAAGTGATTTTCATGCTTCCAGGGGCTCGGGAAGTGAATTAAATACTATTTGGAGGCATTTAATGTTCAAGCAAAAACAGCTGATTTTTGACAAAAGAGATAACACCCCCCCATTACGTCATGCTTCAGAAATGTGGAAAATGGTCCGTTTTCAAATGTTTTATTTTTGAACGTCAGTTCACATTTGTAGGTGGATCATCAGTGTTGGAGCTAAAATTAGCATGTTTAAAGTGATTTTCATGCTTCCAGGGGCCCTAAACACAAGATTTATGGAATGGTTAAAAGTGCATGAAAATGGCCAATTTACTCACTCTGAGTTCTCAAAAAGGGTTTCTTCACCCCGGGAAGTTAATTAAATACCATTTGGAGGCATTTAATGTTCGAGCAAAAACGGCTGATTTTCGACAAAAGAGATAACACCCCCCCATTACGTCATGCTTCAGAAATGTGGAAAATGGTCCGTTTTCAAATGTTTTATTTTTGAACGTCAGTTCACATTTGTAGGTGGATCATCAGTGTTAGAGCTAAAATTAGCATGTTTAAAGTGATTTTCATGCTTCCAGGGGCTCGGGAAGTGAATTAAATACTATTTGGAGGCATTTAATGTTCAAGCAAAAACAGCTGATTTTTGACAAAAGAGATAACACCCCCCCATTACGTCATGCTTCAGAAATGTGGAAAATGGTCCGTTTTCAAATGTTTTATTTTTGAACGTCAGTTCACATTTGTAGGTGGATCATCAGTGTTAGAGCTAAAATTAGCATGTTTAAAGTGATTTTCATGCTTCCAATGGGCCCTAAACACAAGATTTATGGAATGGTTAGAGGTGCATGAAAATGGCCAATTTACTCACTCTGAGTTCTCAAAAAGGGTTTCTTCACCCCGGGAAGTTAATTAAATACCATTTGGAGGCATTTAATGTTCGAGCAAAAACGGCTGATTTTCGACAAAAGAGATAACACCCCCCCCATTACGTCATGCTTCAGAAATGTGGAAAATGGTCCGTTTTCAAATGTTTTATTTTTGAACGTCAGTTCACATTTGTAGGTGGATCATCAGTGTTAGAGCTAAAATTAGCATGTTTAAAGTGATTTTCATGCTTCCAGGGGCCCTAAACACAAGATTTATGGAATGGTTAAAAGTGCATGAAAATGGCCAATTTACTCACTCTGAGTTCTCAAAAAGGGTTTCTTCACCCCGGGAAGTTAATTAAATACCATTTGGAGGCATTTAATGTTCGAGCAAAAACGGCTGATTTTCGACAAAAGAGATAACACCCCCCCATTACGTCATGCTTCAGAAATGTGGAAAATGGTCCGTTTTCAAATGTTTTATTTTTGAACATCAGTTCACATTTGTAGGTGGATCATCAGTGTTAGAGCTAAAATTAGCATGTTTAAAGTGATTTTCATGCTTCCAGGGGCTCGGGAAGTGAATTAAATACTATTTGGAGGCATTTAATGTTCAATCAAAAACAGCTGATTTTTTGACAAAAGAGATAACACCCCCCCATTACGTCATGCTTCAGAAATGTGGAAAATGGTCCGTTTTCAAATGTTTTATTTTTTAATGTCAGTTCACATTTGTAGGTGGATCATCAGTGTTAGAGCTAAAATTAGCATGTTTAAAGTGATTTTCATGCTTCCAGGGGCCCTAAACACAAGATTTATGGAATGGTTAAAAGTGCATGAAAATGGCCAATTTACTCACTCTGAGTTCTCAAAAAGGGTTTCTTCACCCCGGGAAGTTAATTAAATACCATTTGGAGGCATTTAATGTTCGAGCAAAAACGGCTGATTTTCGACAAAAGAGATAACACCCCCCCATTACGTCATGCTTCAGAAATGTGGAAAATGGTCCGTTTTCAAATGTTTTATTTTTGAACGTCAGTTCACATTTGTAGGTGGATCATCAGTGTTAGAGCTAAAATTAGCATGTTTAAAGTGATTTTCATGCTTCCAGGGGCTCGGGAAGTGAATTAAATACTATTTGGAGGCATTTAATGTTCAATCAAAAACAGCTGATTTTTGACAAAAGAGATAACACCCCCCCCCATTACGTCATGCTTCAGAAATGTGGAAAATGGTCCGTTTTCAAATGTTTTATTTTTGAACGTCAGTTCACATTTGTAGGTGGATCATCAGTGTTAGAGCTAAAATTAGCATGTTTAAAGTGATTTTCATGCTTCCAGGGGCCCTAAACACAAGATTTATGGAATGGTTAAAAGTGCATGAAAATGGCCAATTTACTCACTCTGAGTTCTCAAAAAGTGTTTCTTCACCCCGGGAAGTTAATTAAATACCATTTGGAGGCATTTAATGTTCGAGCAGAAACGGCTGATTTTCGACAAAAGAGATAACACCCCCCCCATTAAGTCATGCTTCAGAAATGTGGAAAATGGTCCGTTTTCAAATGTTTTATTTTGGAACGTCAGTTCACATTTGTAGGTGGATCATCAGTGTTAGAGCTAAAATTAGCATGTTTATAGTGATGTTCATGCTTCCAGGGGCTCGGGAAGTGAATTAAATACTATTTGGAGGCATTTAATGTTCAATCAAAAACAGCTGATTTTTGACAAAAGAGATAACACCCCCCCATTACGTCATGCTTCAGAAATGTGGAAAATGGTCCGTTTTCAAATGTTTTATTTTTGAACGTCAGTTCACATTTGTAGGTGGATCATCAGTGTTAGAGCTAAAATTAGCATGTTTAAAGTGATATTCATGCTTCCAGGGGCCCTAAACACAAGATTTATGGAATGGTTAAAAGTGCATGAAAATGGCCAATTTACTCACTCTGAGTTCTCAAAAAGGGTTTCTTCACCCCGGGAAGTTAATTAAATACCATTTGGAGGCATTTAATGTTCGAGCAAAAACGGCTGATTTTCGACAAAAGAGATAACACCCCCCCATTATGTCATGCTTCAGAAATGTGGAAAATGGTCCGTTTTCAAATGTTTTATTTTTGAACATCAGTTCACATTTGTAGGTGGATCATCAGTGTTAGAGCTAAAATTAGCATGTTTAAAGTGATTTTCATGCTTCCAGGGGCTCGGGAAGTGAATTAAATACTATTTGGAGGCATTTAATGTTCAATCAAAAACAGCTGATTTTTGACAAAAGAGATAACACCCCCCCATTACGTCATGCTTCAGAAATGTGGAAAATGGTCCGTTTTCAAATGTTTTATTTTTGAACGTCAGTTCACATTTGTAGGTGGATCATCAGTGTTAGAGCTAAAATTAGCATGTTTAAAGTGATTTTCATGCTTCCAGGGGCCCTAAACACAAGATTTATGGAATGGTTAAAAGTGCATGAAAATGGCCAATTTACTCACTCTGAGTTCTCAAAAAGGGTTTCTTCACCCCGGGAAGTTAATTAAATACCATTTAGAGGCATTTAATGTTCGAGCAAAAACGGCTGATTTTCGACAAAAGAGATAACACCCCCCCATTACGTCATGCTTCAGAAATGTGGAAAATGGTCCGTTTTCAAATGTTTTATTTTTGAACGTCAGTTCACATTTGTAGGTGGATCATCAGTGTTAGAGCTAAAATTAGCATGTTTAAAGTGATATTCATGCTTCCAGGGGCCCTAAACACAAGATTTATGGAATGGTTAAAAGTGCATGAAAATGGCCAATTTACTCACTCTGAGTTCTCAAAAAGGGTTTCTTCACCCCGGGAAGTTAATTAAATACCATTTGGAGGCATTTAATGTTCGAGCAAAAACGGCTGATTTTCGACAAAAGAGATAACACCCCCCCATTATGTCATGCTTCAGAAATGTGGAAAATGGTCCGTTTTCAAATGTTTTATTTTTGAACATCAGTTCACATTTGTAGGTGGATCATCAGTGTTAGAGCTAAAATTAGCATGTTTAAAGTGATTTTCATGCTTCCAGGGGCTCGGGAAGTGAATTAAATACTATTTGGAGGCATTTAATGTTCAATCAAAAACAGCTGATTTTTGACAAAAGAGATAACACCCCCCCATTACGTCATGCTTCAGAAATGTGGAAAATGGTCCGTTTTCAAATGTTTTATTTTTGAACGTCAGTTCACATTTGTAGGTGGATCATCAGTGTTAGAGCTAAAATTAGCATGTTTAAAGTGATTTTCATGCTTCCAGGGGCCCTAAACACAAGATTTATGGAATGGTTAAAAGTGCATGAAAATGGCCAATTTACTCACTCTGAGTTCTCAAAAAGGGTTTCTTCACCCCGGGAAGTTAATTAAATACCATTTAGAGGCATTTAATGTTCGAGCAAAAACGGCTGATTTTCGACAAAAGAGATAACACCCCCCCATTACGTCATGCTTCAGAAATGTGGAAAATGGTCCGTTTTCAAATGTTTTATTTTTGAACGTCAGTTCACATTTGCAGGTGGATCATCAGTGTTAGAGCTAAAATTAGCATGTTTAAAGTGATTTTCATGCTTCCAGGGGCTCGGGAAGTGAATTAAATACTATTTGGAGGCATTTAATGTTCAAGCAAAAACAGCTGATTTTCGACAAAAGAGATAACACCCCCCCATTACGTCATGCTTCAGAAATGTGGAAAATGGTCCGTTTTCAAATGTTTTATTTTTGAACGTCAGTTCACATTTGTAGGTGGATCATCAGTGTTAGAGCTAAAATTAGCATGTTTAAAGTGATTTTCATGCTTCCAGGGGCTCGGGAAGTGAATTAAATACTATTTGGAGGCATTTAATGTTCAATCAAAAACAGCTGATTTTTGACAAAAGAGATAACACCCCCCCCATTACGTCATGCTTCAGAAATGTGGAAAATGGTCCGTTTTCAAATGTTTTATTTTTGAACGTCAGTTCACATTTGTAGGTGGATCATCAGTGTTAGAGCTAAAATTAGCATGTTTAAAGTGATTTTCATGCTTCCAGGGGCCCTAAACACAAGATTTATGGAATGGTTAAAAGTGCATGAAAATGGCCAATTTACTCACTCTGAGTTCTCAAAAAGTGTTTCTTCACCCCGGGAAGTTAATTAAATACCATTTGGAGGCATTTAATGTTCGAGCAGAAACGGCTGATTTTCGACAAAAGAGATAACACCCCCCCCATTAAGTCATGCTTCAGAAATGTGGAAAATGGTCCGTTTTCAAATGTTTTATTTTGGAACGTCAGTTCACATTTGTAGGTGGATCATCAGTGTTAGAGCTAAAATTAGCATGTTTATAGTGATGTTCATGCTTCCAGGGGCTCGGGAAGTGAATTAAATACTATTTGGAGGCATTTAATGTTCAATCAAAAACAGCTGATTTTTGACAAAAGAGATAACACCCCCCCATTACGTCATGCTTCAGAAATGTGGAAAATGGTCCGTTTTAAAATGTTTTATTTTTGAATGTCAGTTCACATTTGTAGGTGGATCATCAGTGTTGGAGCTAAAATTAGCATGTTTAAAGTGATTTTCATGCTTCCAGGGGCCCTAAACACAAGATTTATGGAATGGTTAAAAGTGCATGAAAATGGACAATTTACTCACTCTGAGTTCTCAAAAAGGGTTTCTTCGCCCCGGGAAGTTAATTAAATACCATTTGGAGGCATTTAAT
Source organism: Lissotriton vulgaris (assembly GCF_964263255.1). NCBI lineage: Eukaryota > Metazoa > Chordata > Amphibia > Caudata > Salamandridae > Lissotriton > Lissotriton vulgaris. The sequence continues at coordinate 1,834,654 of NW_028246529.1, read as the reverse complement.
GTTCGAGCAAAAACGGCTGATTTTCGACAAAAGAGATAACACCCCCCCATTACGTCATGCTTCAGAAATGTGGAAAATGGTCCGTTTTCAAATGTTTTATTTTTGAACGTCAGTTCACATTTGTAGGTGGATCATCAGTGTTAGAGCTAAAATTAGCATGTTTAAAGGGATTTTCATGCTTCCAGGGGCTCGGGAAGTGAATTAAATACTATTTGGAGGCATTTAATGTTCAAGCAAAAACAGCTGATTTTTGACAAAAGAGATAACACCCCCCCATTACGTCATGCTTCAGAAATGTGGAAAATGGTCCGTTTTCAAATGTTTTATTTTTGAACGTCAGTTCACATTTGTAGGTGGATCATCAGTGTTAGAGCTAAAATTAGCATGTTTAAAGTGATATTCATGCTTCCAGGGGCCCTAAACACAAGATTTATGGAATGGTTAAAAGTGCATGAAAATGGCCAATTTACTCACTCTGAGTTCTCAAAAAGGGTTTCTTCACCCCGGGAAGTTAATTAAATACCATTTGGAGGCATTTAATGTTCGAGCAAAAACGGCTGATTTTCGACAAAAGAGATAACACCCCCCCATTATGTCATGCTTCAGAAATGTGGAAAATGGTCCGTTTTCAAATGTTTTATTTTTGAACATCAGTTCACATTTGTAGGTGGATCATCAGTGTTAGAGCTAAAATTAGCATGTTTAAAGTGATTTTCATGCTTCCAGGGGCTCGGGAAGTGAATTAAATACTATTTGGAGGCATTTAATGTTCAATCAAAAACAGCTGATTTTTGACAAAAGAGATAACACCCCCCCATTACGTCATGCTTCAGAAATGTGGAAAATGGTCCGTTTTCAAATGTTTTATTTTTGAACGTCAGTTCACATTTGTAGGTGGATCATCAGTGTTAGAGCTAAAATTAGCATGTTTAAAGTGATTTTCATGCTTCCAGGGGCCCTAAACACAAGATTTATGGAATGGTTAAAAGTGCATGAAAATGGCCAATTTACTCACTCTGAGTTCTCAAAAAGGGTTTCTTCACCCCGGGAAGTTAATTAAATACCATTTAGAGGCATTTAATGTTCGAGCAAAAACGGCTGATTTTCGACAAAAGAGATAACACCCCCCCATTACGTCATGCTTCAGAAATGTGGAAAATGGTCCGTTTTCAAATGTTTTATTTTTGAACGTCAGTTCACATTTGCAGGTGGATCATCAGTGTTAGAGCTAAAATTAGCATGTTTAAAGTGATTTTCATGCTTCCAGGGGCTCGGGAAGTGAATTAAATACTATTTGGAGGCATTTAATGTTCAAGCAAAAACAGCTGATTTTTGACAAAAGAGATAACACCCCCCCATTACGTCATGCTTCAGAAATGTGGAAAATGGTCCGTTTTCAAATGTTTTATTTTTGAACGTCAGTTCACATTTGTAGGTGGATCATCAGTGTTAGAGCTAAAATTAGCATGTTTAAAGTGATTTTCATGCTTCCAGGGGCTCGGGAAGTGAATTAAATACTATTTGGAGGCATTTAATGTTCAATCAAAAACAGCTGATTTTTGACAAAAGAGATAACACCCCCCCATTACGTCATGCTTCAGAAATGTGGAAAATGGTCCGTTTTCAAATGTTTTATTTTTGAACGTCAGTTCACATTTGTAGGTGGATGATAAGTGTTAGAGCTAAAATTAGCATGTTTAAAGTGATTTTCATTCTTCCAGGGGCCCTAAACACAAGATTTATGGAATGGTTAAAAGTGCATGAAAATGGCCAATTTACTCACTCTGAGTTCTCAAAAAGGGTTTCTTCACCCCGGGAAGTTAATTAAATACCATTTGGAGGCATTTAATGTTCGAGCAAAAACGGCTGATTTTCGACAAAAGAGATAACACCCCCCCATTACGTCATGCTTCAGAAATGTGGAAAATGGTCCGTTTTCAAATGTTTTATTTTTGAACATTAGTTCACATTTGTAGGTGGATCATCAGTGTTAGAGCTAAAATTAGCATGTTTAAAGTGATTTTCATGCTTCCAGGGGCTCGGGAAGTGAATTAAATACTATTTGGAGGCATTTAATGTTCAATCAAAAACAGCTGATTTTTGACAAAAGAGATAACACCCCCCCATTACGTCATGCTTCAGAAATGTGGAAAATGGTCCGTTTTCAAATGTTTTATTTTTGAACGTCAGTTCACATTTGTAGGTGGATCATCAGTGTTAGAGCTAAAATTAGCATGTTTAAAGTGATTTTCATGCTTCCAGGGGCCCTAAACACAAGATTTATGGAATGGTTAAAAGTGCATGAAAATGGCCAATTTACTCACTCTGAGTTCTCAAAAAGGGTTTCTTCACCCCGGGAAGTTAATTAAATACCATTTGGAGGCATTTAATGTTCGAGCAAAAACGGCTGATTTTCGACAAAAGAGATAACACCCCCCCATTACGTCATGCTTCAGAAATGTGGAATATGGTCCGTTTTCAAATGTTTTATTTTTGAACGTCAGTTCACATTTGCAGGTGGATCATCAGTGTTAGAGCTAAAATTAGCATGTTTAAAGTGATTTTCATGCTTCCAGGGGCTCGGGAAGTGAATTAAATACTATTTGGAGGCATTTAATGTTCAAGCAAAAACAGCTGATTTTTGACAAAAGAGATAACACCCCCCCATAACGTCATGCTTCAGAAATGTGGAAAATGGTGCGTTTTCAAATGTTTTATTTTTGAACGTCAGTTCACATTTGTAGGTGGATCATCAGTGTTAGAGCTAAAATTAGCATGTTTAAAGTGATTTTCATGCTTCCAGGGGCCCTAAACACAAGATTTATGGAATGGTTAAAAGTGCATGAAAATGGCCAATTTACTCACTCTGAGTTCTCAAAAAGGGTTTCTTCACCCCGGGAAGTTAATTAAATACCATTTGGAGGCATTTAATGTTCGAGCAAAAACGGCTGATTTTCGACAAAAGAGATAACACCCCCCCATTACGTCATGCTTCAGAAATGTGGAAAATGGTCCATTTTCAAATGTTTTATTTTTGAACATCAGTTCACATTTGTAGGTGGATCATCAGTGTTAGAGCTAAAATTAGCATGTTTAAAGTGATTTTCATGCTTCCAGGGGCTCGGGAAGTGAATTAAATACTATTTGGAGGCATTTAATGTTCAATCAAAAACAGCTGATTTTTGACAAAAGAGATAACACCCCCCCATTACGTCATGCTTCAGAAATGTGGAAAATGGTCCGTTTTCAAATGTTTTATTTTTGAACGTCAGTTCACATTTGTAGGTGGATCATCAGTGTTAGAGCTAAAATTAGCATGTTTAAAGTGATTTTCATGCTTCCAGGGGCCCTAAACACAAGATTTATGGAATGGTTAAAAGTGCATGAAAATGGCCAATTTACTCACTCTGAGTTCTCAAAAAGGGTTTCTTCACCCCGGGAAGTTAATTAAATACCATTTGGAGGCATTTAATGTTCGAGCAAAAACGGCTGATTTTCGACAAAAGAGATAACACCCCCCCATTACGTCATGCTTCAGAAATGTGGAAAATGGTCCGTTTTCAAATGTTTTATTTTTGAACGTCAGTTCACATTTGTAGGTGGATCATCAGTGTTAGAGCTAAAATTAGCATGTTTAAAGTGATTTTCATGCTTCCAGGGGCTCGGGAAGTGAATTAAATACTATTTGGAGGCATTTAATGTTCAAGCAAAAACAGCTGATTTTTGACAAAAGAGATAACACCCCCCCATTATGTCATGCTTCAGAAATGTGGAAAATGGTCCGTTTTCAAATGTTTTATTTTTGAACGTCAGTTCACATTTGTGGGTTGATCATCAGTGTTAGAGCTAAAATTAGCATGTTTAAAGTGATTTTCATGCTTCCAGGGGCCCTAAACACAAGATTTATGGAATAGTTAAAAGTGCATGAAAATGGCCAATTTACTCACTCTGAGTTCTCAAAAAGGGTTTCTTCACCCCGGGAAGTTAATTAAATACCATTTGGAGGCATTTAATGTTCGAGCAAAAACTGCTGATTTTCGACAAAAGAGATAACACCCCCCCATTACGTCATGCTTCAGAAATGTGGAAAATGGTCCGTTTTCAAATGTTTTATTTTTGAACGTCAGTTCACATTTGTAGGTGGATCATCAGTGTTAGAGCTAAAATTAGCATGTTTAAAGTGATTTTCATGCTTCCAGGGGCCCTAAACACAAGATTTATGGAATGGTTAAAAGTGCATGAAAATGGCCAATTTACTCACTCTGAGTTCTCAAAAAGGGTTTCTTCACCCCGGGAAGTTAATTAAATACCATTTGGAGGCATTTAATGTTCGAGCAAAAACGGCTGATTTTTGACAAAAGAGATAACACCCCCCCATTATGTCATGCTTCAGAAATGTGGAAAATGGTCCGTTTTCAAATGTTTTATTTTTGAACGTCAGTTCACATTTGTGGGTTGATCATCAGTGTTAGAGCTAAAATTAGCATGTTTAAAGTGATTTTCATGCTTCCAGGGGCCCTAAACACAAGATTTATGGAATAGTTAAAAGTGCATGAAAATGGCCAATTTACTCACTCTGAGTTCTCAAAAAGGGTTTCTTCACCCCGGGAAGTTAATTAAATACCATTTGGAGGCATTTAATGTTCGAGCAAAAACTGCTGATTTTCGACAAAAGAGATAACACCCCCCCATTACGTCATGCTTCAGAAATGTGGAAAATGGTCCGTTTTCAAATGTTTTATTTTTGAACGTCAGTTCACATTTGTAGGTGGATCATCAGTGTTAGAGCTAAAATTAGCATGTTTAAAGTGATTTTCATGCTTCCAGGGGCCCTAAACACAAGATTTATGGAATGGTTAAAAGTGCATGAAAATGGCCAATTTACTCACTCTGAGTTCTCAAAAAGGGTTTCTTCACCCCGGGAAGTTAATTAAATACCATTTGGAGGCATTTAATGTTCGAGCAAAAACGGCTGATTTTCGACAAAAGAGATAACACCCCCCCATTACGTCATGCTTCAGAAATGTGGAAAATGGTCCGTTTTCAAATGTTTTATTTTTGAACGTCAGTTCACATTTGTAGGTGGATCATCAGTGTTAGAGCTAAAATTAGCATGTTTAAAGTGATTTTCATGCTTCCAGGGGCTCGGGAAGTGAATTAAATACTATTTGGAGGCATTTAATGTTCAAGCAAAAACAGCTGATTTTTGACAAAAGAGATAACACCCCCCCATTACGTCATGCTTCAGAAATGTGGAAAATGGTCCGTTTTCAAATGTTTTATTTTTGAACGTCAGTTCACATTTGTAGGTGGATCATCAGTGTTGGAGCTAAAATTAGCATGTTTAAAGTGATTTTCATGCTTCCAGGGGCCCTAAACACAAGATTTATGGAATGGTTAAAAGTGCATGAAAATGGCCAATTTACTCACTCTGAGTTCTCAAAAAGGGTTTCTTCACCCCGGGAAGTTAATTAAATACCATTTGGAGGCATTTAATGTTCGAGCAAAAACGGCTGATTTTCGACAAAAGAGATAACACCCCCCATTACGTCATGCTTCAGAAATGTGGAAAATGGTCCGTTTTCAAATGTTTTATTTTTGAACGTCAGTTCACATTTGTAGGTGGATCATCAGTGTTAGAGCTAAAATTAGCATGTTTAAAGTGATTTTCATGCTTCCAGGGGCTCGGGAAGTGAATTAAATACTATTTGGAGGCATTTAATGTTCAAGCAAAAACAGCTGATTTTTGACAAAAGAGATAACACCCCCCCATTACGTCATGCTTCAGAAATGTGGAAAATGGTCCGTTTTCAAATGTTTTATTTTTGAACGTCAGTTTACATTTGTAGGTGGATCATCAGTGTTAGAGCTAAAATTAGCATGTTTAAAGTGATTTTCATGCTTCCAATGGGCCCTAAACACAAGATTTATGGAATGGTTAGAGGTGCATGAAAATGGCCAATTTACTCACTCTGAGTTCTCAAAAAGGGTTTCTTCACCCCGGGAAGTTAATTAAATACCATTTGGAGGCATTTAATGTTCGAGCAAAAACGGCTGATTTTCGACAAAAGAGATAACACCCCCCCCATTACGTCATGCTTCAGAAATGTGGAAAATGGTCCGTTTTCAAATGTTTTATTTTTGAACGTCAGTTCACATTTGTAGGTGGATCATCAGTGTTAGAGCTAAAATTAGCATGTTTAAAGTGATTTTCATGCTTCCAGGGGCCCTAAACACAAGATTTATGGAATGGTTAAAAGTGCATGAAAATGGCCAATTTACTCACTCTGAGTTCTCAAAAAGGGTTTCTTCACCCCGGGAAGTTAATTAAATACCATTTGGAGGCATTTAATGTTCGAGCAAAAACGGCTGATTTTCGACAAAAGAGATAACACCCCCCCATTACGTCATGCTTCAGAAATGTGGAAAATGGTCCGTTTTCAAATGTTTTATTTTTGAACATCAGTTCACATTTGTAGGTGGATCATCAGTGTTAGAGCTAAAATTAGCATGTTTAAAGTGATTTTCATGCTTCCAGGGGCTCGGGAAGTGAATTAAATACTATTTGGAGGCATTTAATGTTCAATCAAAAACAGCTGATTTTTTGACAAAAGAGATAACACCCCCCCATTACGTCATGCTTCAGAAATGTGGAAAATGGTCCGTTTTCAAATGTTTTATTTTTTAATGTCAGTTCACATTTGTAGGTGGATCATCAGTGTTAGAGCTAAAATTAGCATGTTTAAAGTGATTTTCATGCTTCCAGGGGCCCTAAACACAAGATTTATGGAATGGTTAAAAGTGCATGAAATTGGCCAATTTACTCACTCTGAGTTCTCAAAAAGGGTTTCTTCACCCCGGGAAGTTAATTAAATACCATTTGGAGGCATTTAATGTTCGAGCAAAAACGGCTGATTTTCGACAAAAGAGATAACACCCCCCCATTACGTCATGCTTCAGAAATGTGGAAAATGGTCCGTTTTCAAATGTTTTATTTTTGAACGTCAGTTCACATTTGTAGGTGGATCATCAGTGTTAGAGCTAAAATTAGCATGTTTAAAGTGATTTTCATGCTTCCAGGGGCTCGGGAAGTGAATTAAATACTATTTGGAGGCATTTAATGTTCAATCAAAAACAGCTGATTTTTGACAAAAGAGATAACACCCCCCCCATTACGTCATGCTTCAGAAATGTGGAAAATGGTCCGTTTTCAAATGTTTTATTTTTGAACGTCAGTTCACATTTGTAGGTGGATCATCAGTGTTAGAGCTAAAATTAGCATGTTTAAAGTGATTTTCATGCTTCCAGGGGCCCTAAACACAAGATTTATGGAATGGTTAAAAGTGCATGAAAATGGCCAATTTACTCACTCTGAGTTCTCAAAAAGTGTTTCTTCACCCCGGGAAGTTAATTAAATACCATTTGGAGGCATTTAATGTTCGAGCAGAAACGGCTGATTTTCGACAAAAGAGATAACACCCCCCCCATTAAGTCATGCTTCAGAAATGTGGAAAATGGTCCGTTTTCAAATGTTTTATTTTGGAACGTCAGTTCACATTTGTAGGTGGATCATCAGTGTTAGAGCTAAAATTAGCATGTTTATAGTGATGTTCATGCTTCCAGGGGCTCGGGAAGTGAATTAAATACTATTTGGAGGCATTTAATGTTCAATCAAAAACAGCTGATTTTTGACAAAAGAGATAACACCCCCCCATTACGTCATGCTTCAGAAATGTGGAAAATGGTCCGTTTTAAAATGTTTTATTTTTGAATGTCAGTTCACATTTGTAGGTGGATCATCAGTGTTGGAGCTAAAATTAGCATGTTTAAAGTGATTTTCATGCTTCCAGGGGCCCTAAACACAAGATTTATGGAATGGTTAAAAGTGCATGAAAATGGACAATTTACTCACTCTGAGTCTCAAAAAGGGTTTCTTCGCCCCGGGAAGTTAATTAAATACCATTTGGAGGCATTTAATGTTCGAGCAAAAACGGCTGATTTTCGACAAAAGAGATAACACCCCCCCATTACGTCATGCTTCAGAAATGTGGAAAATGGTCCGTTTTCAAATGTTTTATTTTTGAACGTCAGTTCACATTTGTAGGTGGATCATCAGTGTTAGAGCTAAAATTAGCATGTTTAAAGTGATTTTCATGCTTCCAGGGGCTCGGGAAGTGAATTAAATACTATTTGGAGGCATTTAATGTTCAAGCAAAAACAGCTGATTTTTGACAAAAGAGATAACACCCCCCATTACGTCATGCTTCAGAAATGTGGAAAATGGTCCGTTTTCAAATGTTTTATTTTTGAACGTCAGTTCACATTTGTAGGTGGATCATCAGTGTTAGAGCTAAAATTAGCATGTTTAAAGTGATATTCATGCTTCCAGGGGCCCTAAACACAAGATTTATGGAATGGTTAAAAGTGCATGAAAATGGCCAATTTACTCACTCTGAGTTCTCAAAAAGGGTTTCTTCACCCCGGGAAGTTAATTAAATACCATTTGGAGGCATTTAATGTTCGAGCAAAAACGGCTGATTTTCGACAAAAGAGATAACACCCCCCCCATTATGTCATGCTTCAGAAATGTGGAAAATGGTCCGTTTTCAAATGTTTTATTTTTGAACATCAGTTCACATTTGTAGGTGGATCATCAGTGTTAGAGCTAAAATTAGCATGTTTAAAGTGATTTTCATGCTTCCAGGGGCTCGGGAAGTGAATTAAATACTATTTGGAGGCATTTAATGTTCAATCAAAAACAGCTGATTTTTGACAAAAGAGATAACACCCCCCCATTACGTCATGCTTCAGAAATGTGGAAAATGGTCCGTTTTCAAATGTTTTATTTTTGAACGTCAGTTCACATTTGTAGGTGGATCATCAGTGTTAGAGCTAAAATTAGCATGTTTAAAGTGATTTTCATGCTTCCAGGGGCCCTAAACACAAGATTTATGGAATGGTTAAAAGTGCATGAAAATGGCCAATTTACTCACTCTGAGTTCTCAAAAAGGGTTTCTTCACCCCGGGAAGTTAATTAAATACCATTTAGAGGCATTTAATGTTCGAGCAAAAACGGCTGATTTTCGACAAAAGAGATAACACCCCCCCATTACGTCATGCTTCAGAAATGTGGAAAATGGTCCGTTTTCAAATGTTTTATTTTTGAACGTCAGTTCACATTTGCAGGTGGATCATCAGTGTTAGAGCTAAAATTAGCATGTTTAAAGTGATTTTCATGCTTCCAGGGGCTCGGGAAGTGAATTAAATACTATTTGGAGGCATTTAATGTTCAAGCAAAAACAGCTGATTTTTGACAAAAGAGATAACACCCCCCCATTACGTCATGCTTCAGAAATGTGGAAAATGGTCCGTTTTCAAATGTTTTATTTTTGAACGTCAGTTCACATTTGTAGGTGGATCATCAGTGTTAGAGCTAAAATTAGCATGTTTAAAGTGATTTTCATGCTTCCAGGGGCTCGGGAAGTGAATTAAATACTATTTGGAGGCATTTAATGTTCAATCAAAAACAGCTGATTTTTGACAAAAGAGATAACACCCCCCCATTACGTCATGCTTCAGAAATGTGGAAAATGGTCCGTTTTCAAATGTTTTATTTTTGAACGTCAGTTCACATTTGTAGGTGGATGATAAGTGTTAGAGCTAAAATTAGCATGTTTAAAGTGATTTTCATTCTTCCAGGGGCCCTAAACACAAGATTTATGGAATGGTTAAAAGTGCATGAAAATGGCCAATTTACTCACTCTGAGTTCTCAAAAAGGGTTTCTTCACCCCGGGAAGTTAATTAAATACCATTTGGAGGCATTTAATGTTCGAGCAAAAACGGCTGATTTTCGACAAAAGAGATAACACCCCCCCATTACGTCATGCTTCAGAAATGTGGAAAATGGTCCGTTTTCAAATGTTTTATTTTTGAACATTAGTTCACATTTGTAGGTGGATCATCAGTGTTAGAGCTAAAATTAGCATGTTTAAAGTGATTTTCATGCTTCCAGGGGCTCGGGAAGTGAATTAAATACTATTTGGAGGCATTTAATGTTCAATCAAAAACAGCTGATTTTTGACAAAAGAGATAACACCCCCCCATTACGTCATGCTTCAGAAATGTGGAAAATGGTCCGTTTTCAAATGTTTTATTTTTGAACGTCAGTTCACATTTGTAGGTGGATCATCAGTGTTAGAGCTAAAATTAGCATGTTTAAAGTGATTTTCATGCTTCCAGGGGCCCTAAACACAAGATTTATGGAATGGTTAAAAGTGCATGAAAATGGCCAATTTACTCACTCTGAGTTCTCAAAAAGGGTTTCTTCACCCCGGGAAGTTAATTAAATACCATTTGGAGGCATTTAATGTTCGAGCAAAAACGGCTGATTTTCGACAAAAGAGATAACACCCCCCCATTACGTCATGCTTCAGAAATGTGGAATATGGTCCGTTTTCAAATGTTTTATTTTTGAACGTCAGTTCACATTTGCAGGTGGATCATCAGTGTTAGAGCTAAAATTAGCATGTTTAAAGTGATTTTCATGCTTCCAGGGGCTCGGGAAGTGAATTAAATACTATTTGGAGGCATTTAATGTTCAAGCAAAAACAGCTGATTTTTGACAAAAGAGATAACACCCCCCCATAACGTCATGCTTCAGAAATGTGGAAAATGGTGCGTTTTCAAATGTTTTATTTTTGAACGTCAGTTCACATTTGTAGGTGGATCATCAGTGTTAGAGCTAAAATTAGCATGTTTAAAGTGATTTTCATGCTTCCAGGGGCCCTAAACACAAGATTTATGGAATGGTTAAAAGTGCATGAAAATGGCCAATTTACTCACTCTGAGTTCTCAAAAAGGGTTTCTTCACCCCGGGAAGTTAATTAAATACCATTTGGAGGCATTTAATGTTCGAGCAAAAACGGCTGATTTTCGACAAAAGAGATAACACCCCCCCATTACGTCATGCTTCAGAAATGTGGAAAATGGTCCATTTTCAAATGTTTTATTTTTGAACATCAGTTCACATTTGTAGGTGGATCATCAGTGTTAGAGCTAAAATTAGCATGTTTAAAGTGATTTTCATGCTTCCAGGGGCTCGGGAAGTGAATTAAATACTATTTGGAGGCATTTAATGTTCAATCAAAAACAGCTGATTTTTGACAAAAGAGATAACACCCCCCATTACGTCATGCTTCAGAAATGTGGAAAATGGTCCGTTTTCAAATGTTTTATTTTTGAACGTCAGTTCACATTTGTAGGTGGATCATCAGTGTTAGAGCTAAAATTAGCATGTTTAAAGTGATTTTCATGCTTCCAGGGGCCCTAAACACAAGATTTATGGAATGGTTAAAAGTGCATGAAAATGGCCAATTTACTCACTCTGAGTTCTCAAAAAGGGTTTCTTCACCCCGGGAAGTTAATTAAATACCATTTGGAGGCATTTAATGTTCGAGCAAAAACGGCTGATTTTCGACAAAAGAGATAACACCCCCCCATTACGTCATGCTTCAGAAATGTGGAAAATGGTCCGTTTTCAAATGTTTTATTTTTGAACGTCAGTTCACATTTGTAGGTGGATCATCAGTGTTAGAGCTAAAATTAGCATGTTTAAAGTGATTTTCATGCTTCCAGGGGCTCGGGAAGTGAATTAAATACTATTTGGAGGCATTTAATGTTCAAGCAAAAACAGCTGATTTTTGACAAAAGAGATAACACCCCCCCATTATGTCATGCTTCAGAAATGTGGAAAATGGTCCGTTTTCAAATGTTTTATTTTTGAACGTCAGTTCACATTTGTGGGTTGATCATCAGTGTTAGAGCTAAAATTAGCATGTTTAAAGTGATTTTCATGCTTCCAGGGGCCCTAAACACAAGATTTATGGAATAGTTAAAAGTGCATGAAAATGGCCAATTTACTCACTCTGAGTTCTCAAAAAGGGTTTCTTCACCCCGGGAAGTTAATTAAATACCATTTGGAGGCATTTAATGTTCGAGCAAAAACTGCTGATTTTCGACAAAAGAGATAACACCCCCCCATTACGTCATGCTTCAGAAATGTGGAAAATGGTCCGTTTTCAAATGTTTTATTTTTGAACGTCAGTTCACATTTGTAGGTGGATCATCAGTGTTAGAGCTAAAATTAGCATGTTTAAAGTGATTTTCATGCTTCCAGGGGCCCTAAACACAAGATTTATGGAATGGTTAAAAGTGCATGAAAATGGCCAATTTACTCACTCTGAGTTCTCAAAAAGGGTTTCTTCACCCCGGGAAGTTAATTAAATACCATTTGGAGGCATTTAATGTTCGAGCAAAAACGGCTGATTTTTGACAAAAGAGATAACACCCCCCCATTATGTCATGCTTCAGAAATGTGGAAAATGGTCCGTTTTCAAATGTTTTATTTTTGAACGTCAGTTCACATTTGTGGGTTGATCATCAGTGTTAGAGCTAAAATTAGCATGTTTAAAGTGATTTTCATGCTTCCAGGGGCCCTAAACACAAGATTTATGGAATAGTTAAAAGTGCATGAAAATGGCCAATTTACTCACTCTGAGTTCTCAAAAAGGGTTTCTTCACCCCGGGAAGTTAATTAAATACCATTTGGAGGCATTTAATGTTCGAGCAAAAACTGCTGATTTTCGACAAAAGAGATAACACCCCCCCATTACGTCATGCTTCAGAAATGTGGAAAATGGTCCGTTTTCAAATGTTTTATTTTTGAACGTCAGTTCACATTTGTAGGTGGATCATCAGTGTTAGAGCTAAAATTAGCATGTTTAAAGTGATTTTCATGCTTCCAGGGGCCCTAAACACAAGATTTATGGAATGGTTAAAAGTGCATGAAAATGGCCAATTTACTCACTCTGAGTTCTCAAAAAGGGTTTCTTCACCCCGGGAAGTTAATTAAATACCATTTGGAGGCATTTAATGTTCGAGCAAAAACGGCTGATTTTCGACAAAAGAGATAACACCCCCCCATTACGTCATGCTTCAGAAATGTGGAAAATGGTCCGTTTTCAAATGTTTTATTTTTGAACGTCAGTTCACATTTGTAGGTGGATCATCAGTGTTAGAGCTAAAATTAGCATGTTTAAAGTGATTTTCATGCTTCCAGGGGCTCGGGAAGTGAATTAAATACTATTTGGAGGCATTTAATGTTCAAGCAAAAACAGCTGATTTTTGACAAAAGAGATAACACCCCCCCATTACGTCATGCTTCAGAAATGTGGAAAATGGTCCGTTTTCAAATGTTTTATTTTTGAACGTCAGTTCACATTTGTAGGTGGATCATCAGTGTTGGAGCTAAAATTAGCATGTTTAAAGTGATTTTCATGCTTCCAGGGGCCCTAAACACAAGATTTATGGAATGGTTAAAAGTGCATGAAAATGGCCAATTTACTCACTCTGAGTTCTCAAAAAGGGTTTCTTCACCCCGGGAAGTTAATTAAATACCATTTGGAGGCATTTAATGTTCGAGCAAAAACGGCTGATTTTCGACAAAAGAGATAACACCCCCCATTACGTCATGCTTCAGAAATGTGGAAAATGGTCCGTTTTCAAATGTTTTATTTTTGAACGTCAGTTCACATTTGTAGGTGGATCATCAGTGTTAGAGCTAAAATTAGCATGTTTAAAGTGATTTTCATGCTTCCAGGGGCTCGGGAAGTGAATTAAATACTATTTGGAGGCATTTAATGTTCAAGCAAAAACAGCTGATTTTTGACAAAAGAGATAACACCCCCCCATTACGTCATGCTTCAGAAATGTGGAAAATGGTCCGTTTTCAAATGTTTTATTTTTGAACGTCAGTTCACATTTGTAGGTGGATCATCAGTGTTAGAGCTAAAATTAGCATGTTTAAAGTGATTTTCATGCTTCCAATGGGCCCTAAACACAAGATTTATGGAATGGTTAGAGGTGCATGAAAATGGCCAATTTACTCACTCTGAGTTCTCAAAAAGGGTTTCTTCACCCCGGGAAGTTAATTAAATACCATTTGGAGGCATTTAATGTTCGAGCAAAAACGGCTGATTTTCGACAAAAGAGATAACACCCCCCCCATTACGTCATGCTTCAGAAATGTGGAAAATGGTCCGTTTTCAAATGTTTTATTTTTGAACGTCAGTTCACATTTGTAGGTGGATCATCAGTGTTAGAGCTAAAATTAGCATGTTTAAAGTGATTTTCATGCTTCCAGGGGCCCTAAACACAAGATTTATGGAATGGTTAAAAGTGCATGAAAATGGCCAATTTACTCACTCTGAGTTCTCAAAAAGGGTTTCTTCACCCCGGGAAGTTAATTAAATACCATTTGGAGGCATTTAATGTTCGAGCAAAAACGGCTGATTTTCGACAAAAGAGATAACACCCCCCCATTACGTCATGCTTCAGAAATGTGGAAAATGGTCCGTTTTCAAATGTTTTATTTTTGAACATCAGTTCACATTTGTAGGTGGATCATCAGTGTTAGAGCTAAAATTAGCATGTTTAAAGTGATTTTCATGCTTCCAGGGGCTCGGGAAGTGAATTAAATACTATTTGGAGGCATTTAATGTTCAATCAAAAACAGCTGATTTTTTGACAAAAGAGATAACACCCCCCCATTACGTCATGCTTCAGAAATGTGGAAAATGGTCCGTTTTCAAATGTTTTATTTTTTAATGTCAGTTCACATTTGTAGGTGGATCATCAGTGTTAGAGCTAAAATTAGCATGTTTAAAGTGATTTTCATGCTTCCAGGGGCCCTAAACACAAGATTTATGGAATGGTTAAAAGTGCATGAAATTGGCCAATTTACTCACTCTGAGTTCTCAAAAAGGGTTTCTTCACCCCGGGAAGTTAATTAAATACCATTTGGAGGCATTTAATGTTCGAGCAAAAACGGCTGATTTTCGACAAAAGAGATAACACCCCCCCATTACGTCATGCTTCAGAAATGTGGAAAATGGTCCGTTTTCAAATGTTTTATTTTTGAACGTCAGTTCACATTTGTAGGTGGATCATCAGTGTTAGAGCTAAAATTAGCATGTTTAAAGTGATTTTCATGCTTCCAGGGGCTCGGGAAGTGAATTAAATACTATTTGGAGGCATTTAATGTTCAATCAAAAACAGCTGATTTTTGACAAAAGAGATAACACCCCCCCCATTACGTCATGCTTCAGAAATGTGGAAAATGGTCCGTTTTCAAATGTTTTATTTTTGAACGTCAGTTCACATTTGTAGGTGGATCATCAGTGTTAGAGCTAAAATTAGCATGTTTAAAGTGATTTTCATGCTTCCAGGGGCCCTAAACACAAGATTTATGGAATGGTTAAAAGTGCATGAAAATGGCCAATTTACTCACTCTGAGTTCTCAAAAAGTGTTTCTTCACCCCGGGAAGTTAATTAAATACCATTTGGAGGCATTTAATGTTCGAGCAGAAACGGCTGATTTTCGACAAAAGAGATAACACCCCCCCCATTAAGTCATGCTTCAGAAATGTGGAAAATGGTCCGTTTTCAAATGTTTTATTTTGGAACGTCAGTTCACATTTGTAGGTGGATCATCAGTGTTAGAGCTAAAATTAGCATGTTTATAGTGATGTTCATGCTTCCAGGGGCTCGGGAAGTGAATTAAATACTATTTGGAGGCATTTAATGTTCAATCAAAAACAGCTGATTTTTGACAAAAGAGATAACACCCCCCCATTACGTCATGCTTCAGAAATGTGGAAAATGGTCCGTTTTAAAATGTTTTATTTTTGAATGTCAGTTCACATTTGTAGGTGGATCATCAGTGTTGGAGCTAAAATTAGCATGTTTAAAGTGATTTTCATGCTTCCAGGGGCCCTAAACACAAGATTTATGGAATGGTTAAAAGTGCATGAAAATGGACAATTTACTCACTCTGAGTCTCAAAAAGGGTTTCTTCGCCCCGGGAAGTTAATTAAATACCATTTGGAGGCATTTAATGTTCGAGCAAAAACGGCTGATTTTCGACAAAAGAGATAACACCCCCCCATTACGTCATGCTTCAGAAATGTGGAAAATGGTCCGTTTTCAAATGTTTTATTTTTGAACGTCAGTTCACATTTGTAGGTGGATCATCAGTGTTAGAGCTAAAATTAGCATGTTTAAAGTGATTTTCATGCTTCCAGGGGCTCGGGAAGTGAATTAAATACTATTTGGAGGCATTTAATGTTCAAGCAAAAACAGCTGATTTTTGACAAAAGAGATAACACCCCCCATTACGTCATGCTTCAGAAATGTGGAAAATGGTCCGTTTTCAAATGTTTTATTTTTGAACGTCAGTTCACATTTGTAGGTGGATCATCAGTGTTAGAGCTAAAATTAGCATGTTTAAAGTGATATTCATGCTTCCAGGGGCCCTAAACACAAGATTTATGGAATGGTTAAAAGTGCATGAAAATGGCCAATTTACTCACTCTGAGTTCTCAAAAAGGGTTTCTTCACCCCGGGAAGTTAATTAAATACCATTTGGAGGCATTTAATGTTCGAGCAAAAACGGCTGATTTTCGACAAAAGAGATAACACCCCCCCATTATGTCATGCTTCAGAAATGTGGAAAATGGTCCGTTTTCAAATGTTTTATTTTTGAACATCAGTTCACATTTGTAGGTGGATCATCAGTGTTAGAGCTAAAATTAGCATGTTTAAAGTGATTTTCATGCTTCCAGGGGCTCGGGAAGTGAATTAAATACTATTTGGAGGCATTTAATGTTCAATCAAAAACAGCTGATTTTTGACAAAAGAGATAACACCCCCCCATTACGTCATGCTTCAGAAATGTGGAAAATGGTCCGTTTTCAAATGTTTTATTTTTGAACGTCAGTTCACATTTGTAGGTGGATCATCAGTGTTAGAGCTAAAATTAGCATGTTTAAAGTGATTTTCATGCTTCCAGGGGCCCTAAACACAAGATTTATGGAATGGTTAAAAGTGCATGAAAATGGCCAATTTACTCACTCTGAGTTCTCAAAAAGGGTTTCTTCACCCCGGGAAGTTAATTAAATACCATTTAGAGGCATTTAATGTTCGAGCAAAAACGGCTGATTTTCGACAAAAGAGATAACACCCCCCCATTACGTCATGCTTCAGAAATGTGGAAAATGGTCCGTTTTCAAATGTTTTATTTTTGAACGTCAGTTCACATTTGCAGGTGGATCATCAGTGTTAGAGCTAAAATTAGCATGTTTAAAGTGATTTTCATGCTTCCAGGGGCTCAGGAAGTGAATTAAATACTATTTGGAGGCATTTAATGTTCAAGCAAAAACAGCTGATTTTTGACAAAAGAGATAACACCCCCCCATTACGTCATGCTTCAGAAATGTGGAAAATGGTCCGTTTTCAAATGTTTTATTTTTGAACGTCAGTTCACATTTGTAGGTGGATCATCAGTGTTAGAGCTCAAATTAGCATGTTTAAAGTGATTTTCATGCTTCCAGGGGCTCGGGAAGTGAATTAAATACTATTTGGAGGCATTTAATGTTCAATCAAAAACAGCTGATTTTTGACAAAAGAGATAACACCCCCCCATTACGTCATGCTTCAGAAATGTGGAAAATGGTCCGTTTTCAAATGTTTTATTTTTGAACGTCAGTTCACATTTGTAGGTGGATGATAAGTGTTAGAGCTAAAATTAGCATGTTTAAAGTGATTTTCATTCTTCCAGGGGCCCTAAACACAAGATTTATGGAATGGTTAAAAGTGCATGAAAATGGCCAATTTACTCACTCTGAGTTCTCAAAAAGGGTTTCTTCACCCCGGGAAGTTAATTAAATACCATTTGGAGGCATTTAATGTTCGAGCAAAAACGGCTGATTTTCGACAAAAGAGATAACACCCCCCCATTACGTCATGCTTCAGAAATGTGGAAAATGGTCCGTTTTCAAATGTTTTATTTTTGAACATTAGTTCACATTTGTAGGTGGATCATCAGTGTTAGAGCTAAAATTAGCATGTTTAAAGTGATTTTCATGCTTCCAGGGGCTCGGGAAGTGAATTAAATACTATTTGGAGGCATTTAATGTTCAATCAAAAACAGCTGATTTTTGACAAAAGAGATAACACCCCCCATTACGTCATGCTTCAGAAATGTGGAAAATGGTCCGTTTTCAAATGTTTTATTTTTGAACGTCAGTTCACATTTGTAGGTGGATCATCAGTGTTAGAGCTAAAATTAGCATGTTTAAAGTGATTTTCATGCTTCCAGGGGCCCTAAACACAAGATTTATGGAATGGTTAAAAGTGCATGAAAATGGCCAATTTACTCACTCTGAGTTCTCAAAAAGGGTTTCTTCACCCCGGGAAGTTAATTAAATACCATTTGGAGGCATTTAATGTTCGAGCAAAAACGGCTGATTTTCGACAAAAGAGATAACACCCCCCCATTACGTCATGCTTCAGAAATGTGGAATATGGTCCGTTTTCAAATGTTTTATTTTTGAACGTCAGTTCACATTTGCAGGTGGATCATCAGTGTTAGAGCTAAAATTAGCATGTTTAAAGTGATTTTCATGCTTCCAGGGGCTCGGGAAGTGAATTAAATACTATTTGGAGGCATTTAATGTTCAAGCAAAAACAGCTGATTTTTGACAAAAGAGATAACACCCCCCCATTATGTCATGCTTCAGAAATGTGGAAAATGGTCCGTTTTCAAATGTTTTATTTTTGAACGTCAGTTCACATTTGTGGGTTGATCATCAGTGTTAGAGCTAAAATTAGCATGTTTAAAGTGATTTTCATGCTTCCAGGGGCCCTAAACACAAGATTTATGGAATAGTTAAAAGTGCATGAAAATGGCCAATTTACTCACTCTGAGTTCTCAAAAAGGGTTTCTTCACCCCGGGAAGTTAATTAAATACCATTTGGAGGCATTTAATGTTCGAGCAAAAACTGCTGATTTTCGACAAAAGAGATAACACCCCCCCATTACGTCATGCTTCAGAAATGTGGAAAATGGTCCGTTTTCAAATGTTTTATTTTTGAACGTCAGTTCACATTTGTAGGTGGATCATCAGTGTTAGAGCTAAAATTAGCATGTTTAAAGTGATTTTCATGCTTCCAGGGGCCCTAAACACAAGATTTATGGAATGGTTAAAAGTGCATGAAAATGGCCAATTTACTCACTCTGAGTTCTCAAAAAGGGTTTCTTCACCCCGGGAAGTTAATTAAATACCATTTGGAGGCATTTAATGTTCGAGCAAAAACGGCTGATTTTTGACAAAAGAGATAACACCCCCCCATTATGTCATGCTTCAGAAATGTGGAAAATGGTCCGTTTTCAAATGTTTTATTTTTGAACGTCAGTTCACATTTGTGGGTTGATCATCAGTGTTAGAGCTAAAATTAGCATGTTTAAAGTGATTTTCATGCTTCCAGGGGCCCTAAACACAAGATTTATGGAATAGTTAAAAGTGCATGAAAATGGCCAATTTACTCACTCTGAGTTCTCAAAAAGGGTTTCTTCACCCCGGGAAGTTAATTAAATACCATTTGGAGGCATTTAATGTTCGAGCAAAAACTGCTGATTTTCGACAAAAGAGATAACACCCCCCCATTACGTCATGCTTCAGAAATGTGGAAAATGGTCCGTTTTCAAATGTTTTATTTTTGAACGTCAGTTCACATTTGTAGGTGGATCATCAGTGTTAGAGCTAAAATTAGCATGTTTAAAGTGATTTTCATGCTTCCAGGGGCCCTAAACACAAGATTTATGGAATGGTTAAAAGTGCATGAAAATGGCCAATTTACTCACTCTGAGTTCTCAAAAAGGGTTTCTTCACCCCGGGAAGTTAATTAAATACCATTTGGAGGCATTTAATGTTCGAGCAAAAACGGCTGATTTTCGACAAAAGAGATAACACCCCCCCATTACGTCATGCTTCAGAAATGTGGAAAATGGTCCGTTTTCAAATGTTTTATTTTTGAACGTCAGTTCACATTTGTAGGTGGATCATCAGTGTTAGAGCTAAAATTAGCATGTTTAAAGTGATTTTCATGCTTCCAGGGGCTCGGGAAGTGAATTAAATACTATTTGGAGGCATTTAATGTTCAAGCAAAAACAGCTGATTTTTGACAAAAGAGATAACACCCCCCCATTACGTCATGCTTCAGAAATGTGGAAAATGGTCCGTTTTCAAATGTTTTATTTTTGAACGTCAGTTCACATTTGTAGGTGGATCATCAGTGTTGGAGCTAAAATTAGCATGTTTAAAGTGATTTTCATGCTTCCAGGGGCCCTAAACACAAGATTTATGGAATGGTTAAAAGTGCATGAAAATGGCCAATTTACTCACTCTGAGTTCTCAAAAAGGGTTTCTTCACCCCGGGAAGTTAATTAAATACCATTTGGAGGCATTTAATGTTCGAGCAAAAACGGCTGATTTTCGACAAAAGAGATAACACCCCCCATTACGTCATGCTTCAGAAATGTGGAAAATGGTCCGTTTTCAAATGTTTTATTTTTGAACGTCAGTTCACATTTGTAGGTGGATCATCAGTGTTAGAGCTAAAATTAGCATGTTTAAAGTGATTTTCATGCTTCCAGGGGCTCGGGAAGTGAATTAAATACTATTTGGAGGCATTTAATGTTCAAGCAAAAACAGCTGATTTTTGACAAAAGAGATAACACCCCCCCATTACGTCATGCTTCAGAAATGTGGAAAATGGTCCGTTTTCAAATGTTTTATTTTTGAACGTCAGTTCACATTTGTAGGTGGATCATCAGTGTTAGAGCTAAAATTAGCATGTTTAAAGTGATTTTCATGCTTCCAATGGGCCCTAAACACAAGATTTATGGAATGGTTAGAGGTGCATGAAAATGGCCAATTTACTCACTCTGAGTTCTCAAAAAGGGTTTCTTCACCCCGGGAAGTTAATTAAATACCATTTGGAGGCATTTAATGTTCGAGCAAAAACGGCTGATTTTCGACAAAAGAGATAACACCCCCCCCATTACGTCATGCTTCAGAAATGTGGAAAATGGTCCGTTTTCAAATGTTTTATTTTTGAACGTCAGTTCACATTTGTAGGTGGATCATCAGTGTTAGAGCTAAAATTAGCATGTTTAAAGTGATTTTCATGCTTCCAGGGGCCCTAAACACAAGATTTATGGAATGGTTAAAAGTGCATGAAAATGGCCAATTTACTCACTCTGAGTTCTCAAAAAGGGTTTCTTCACCCCGGGAAGTTAATTAAATACCATTTGGAGGCATTTAATGTTCGAGCAAAAACGGCTGATTTTCGACAAAAGAGATAACACCCCCCCATTACGTCATGCTTCAGAAATGTGGAAAATGGTCCGTTTTCAAATGTTTTATTTTTGAACATCAGTTCACATTTGTAGGTGGATCATCAGTGTTAGAGCTAAAATTAGCATGTTTAAAGTGATTTTCATGCTTCCAGGGGCTCGGGAAGTGAATTAAATACTATTTGGAGGCATTTAATGTTCAATCAAAAACAGCTGATTTTTTGACAAAAGAGATAACACCCCCCCATTACGTCATGCTTCAGAAATGTGGAAAATGGTCCGTTTTCAAATGTTTTATTTTTTAATGTCAGTTCACATTTGTAGGTGGATCATCAGTGTTAGAGCTAAAATTAGCATGTTTAAAGTGATTTTCATGCTTC
The DNA here is from genome assembly GCF_964263255.1 of Lissotriton vulgaris. Lineage (NCBI taxonomy): Eukaryota > Metazoa > Chordata > Amphibia > Caudata > Salamandridae > Lissotriton > Lissotriton vulgaris. Next base: position 1,813,020 of record NW_028246529.1, on the reverse strand, counting down.
CAGGGGCCCTAAACACAAGATTTATGGAATGGTTAAAAGTGCATGAAATTGGCCAATTTACTCACTCTGAGTTCTCAAAAAGGGTTTCTTCACCCCGGGAAGTTAATTAAATACCATTTGGAGGCATTTAATGTTCGAGCAAAAACGGCTGATTTTCGACAAAAGAGATAACACCCCCCCATTACGTCATGCTTCAGAAATGTGGAAAATGGTCCGTTTTCAAATGTTTTATTTTTGAACGTCAGTTCACATTTGTAGGTGGATCATCAGTGTTAGAGCTAAAATTAGCATGTTTAAAGTGATTTTCATGCTTCCAGGGGCTCGGGAAGTGAATTAAATACTATTTGGAGGCATTTAATGTTCAATCAAAAACAGCTGATTTTTGACAAAAGAGATAACACCCCCCCCATTACGTCATGCTTCAGAAATGTGGAAAATGGTCCGTTTTCAAATGTTTTATTTTTGAACGTCAGTTCACATTTGTAGGTGGATCATCAGTGTTAGAGCTAAAATTAGCATGTTTAAAGTGATTTTCATGCTTCCAGGGGCCCTAAACACAAGATTTATGGAATGGTTAAAAGTGCATGAAAATGGCCAATTTACTCACTCTGAGTTCTCAAAAAGTGTTTCTTCACCCCGGGAAGTTAATTAAATACCATTTGGAGGCATTTAATGTTCGAGCAGAAACGGCTGATTTTCGACAAAAGAGATAACACCCCCCCCATTAAGTCATGCTTCAGAAATGTGGAAAATGGTCCGTTTTCAAATGTTTTATTTTGGAACGTCAGTTCACATTTGTAGGTGGATCATCAGTGTTAGAGCTAAAATTAGCATGTTTATAGTGATGTTCATGCTTCCAGGGGCTCGGGAAGTGAATTAAATACTATTTGGAGGCATTTAATGTTCAATCAAAAACAGCTGATTTTTGACAAAAGAGATAACACCCCCCCATTACGTCATGCTTCAGAAATGTGGAAAATGGTCCGTTTTAAAATGTTTTATTTTTGAATGTCAGTTCACATTTGTAGGTGGATCATCAGTGTTGGAGCTAAAATTAGCATGTTTAAAGTGATTTTCATGCTTCCAGGGGCCCTAAACACAAGATTTATGGAATGGTTAAAAGTGCATGAAAATGGACAATTTACTCACTCTGAGTCTCAAAAAGGGTTTCTTCGCCCCGGGAAGTTAATTAAATACCATTTGGAGGCATTTAATGTTCGAGCAAAAACGGCTGATTTTCGACAAAAGAGATAACACCCCCCCATTACGTCATGCTTCAGAAATGTGGAAAATGGTCCGTTTTCAAATGTTTTATTTTTGAACGTCAGTTCACATTTGTAGGTGGATCATCAGTGTTAGAGCTAAAATTAGCATGTTTAAAGTGATTTTCATGCTTCCAGGGGCTCGGGAAGTGAATTAAATACTATTTGGAGGCATTTAATGTTCAAGCAAAAACAGCTGATTTTTGACAAAAGAGATAACACCCCCCATTACGTCATGCTTCAGAAATGTGGAAAATGGTCCGTTTTCAAATGTTTTATTTTTGAACGTCAGTTCACATTTGTAGGTGGATCATCAGTGTTAGAGCTAAAATTAGCATGTTTAAAGTGATATTCATGCTTCCAGGGGCCCTAAACACAAGATTTATGGAATGGTTAAAAGTGCATGAAAATGGCCAATTTACTCACTCTGAGTTCTCAAAAAGGGTTTCTTCACCCCGGGAAGTTAATTAAATACCATTTGGAGGCATTTAATGTTCGAGCAAAAACGGCTGATTTTCGACAAAAGAGATAACACCCCCCCATTATGTCATGCTTCAGAAATGTGGAAAATGGTCCGTTTTCAAATGTTTTATTTTTGAACATCAGTTCACATTTGTAGGTGGATCATCAGTGTTAGAGCTAAAATTAGCATGTTTAAAGTGATTTTCATGCTTCCAGGGGCTCGGGAAGTGAATTAAATACTATTTGGAGGCATTTAATGTTCAATCAAAAACAGCTGATTTTTGACAAAAGAGATAACACCCCCCCATTACGTCATGCTTCAGAAATGTGGAAAATGGTCCGTTTTCAAATGTTTTATTTTTGAACGTCAGTTCACATTTGTAGGTGGATCATCAGTGTTAGAGCTAAAATTAGCATGTTTAAAGTGATTTTCATGCTTCCAGGGGCCCTAAACACAAGATTTATGGAATGGTTAAAAGTGCATGAAAATGGCCAATTTACTCACTCTGAGTTCTCAAAAAGGGTTTCTTCACCCCGGGAAGTTAATTAAATACCATTTAGAGGCATTTAATGTTCGAGCAAAAACGGCTGATTTTCGACAAAAGAGATAACACCCCCCCATTACGTCATGCTTCAGAAATGTGGAAAATGGTCCGTTTTCAAATGTTTTATTTTTGAACGTCAGTTCACATTTGCAGGTGGATCATCAGTGTTAGAGCTAAAATTAGCATGTTTAAAGTGATTTTCATGCTTCCAGGGGCTCAGGAAGTGAATTAAATACTATTTGGAGGCATTTAATGTTCAAGCAAAAACAGCTGATTTTTGACAAAAGAGATAACACCCCCCCATTACGTCATGCTTCAGAAATGTGGAAAATGGTCCGTTTTCAAATGTTTTATTTTTGAACGTCAGTTCACATTTGTAGGTGGATCATCAGTGTTAGAGCTCAAATTAGCATGTTTAAAGTGATTTTCATGCTTCCAGGGGCTCGGGAAGTGAATTAAATACTATTTGGAGGCATTTAATGTTCAATCAAAAACAGCTGATTTTTGACAAAAGAGATAACACCCCCCCATTACGTCATGCTTCAGAAATGTGGAAAATGGTCCGTTTTCAAATGTTTTATTTTTGAACGTCAGTTCACATTTGTAGGTGGATGATAAGTGTTAGAGCTAAAATTAGCATGTTTAAAGTGATTTTCATTCTTCCATGGGCCCTAAACACAAGATTTATGGAATGGTTAAAAGTGCATGAAAATGGCCAATTTACTCACTCTGAGTTCTCAAAAAGGGTTTCTTCACCCCGGGAAGTTAATTAAATACCATTTGGAGGCATTTAATGTTCGAGCAAAAACGGCTGATTTTCGACAAAAGAGATAACACCCCCCCATTACGTCATGCTTCAGAAATGTGGAAAATGGTCCGTTTTCAAATGTTTTATTTTTGAACATTAGTTCACATTTGTAGGTGGATCATCAGTGTTAGAGCTAAAATTAGCATGTTTAAAGTGATTTTCATGCTTCCAGGGGCTCGGGAAGTGAATTAAATACTATTTGGAGGCATTTAATGTTCAATCAAAAACAGCTGATTTTTGACAAAAGAGATAACACCCCCCATTACGTCATGCTTCAGAAATGTGGAAAATGGTCCGTTTTCAAATGTTTTATTTTTGAACGTCAGTTCACATTTGTAGGTGGATCATCAGTGTTAGAGCTAAAATTAGCATGTTTAAAGTGATTTTCATGCTTCCAGGGGCCCTAAACACAAGATTTATGGAATGGTTAAAAGTGCATGAAAATGGCCAATTTACTCACTCTGAGTTCTCAAAAAGGGTTTCTTCACCCCGGGAAGTTAATTAAATACCATTTGGAGGCATTTAATGTTCGAGCAAAAACGGCTGATTTTCGACAAAAGAGATAACACCCCCCCATTACGTCATGCTTCAGAAATGTGGAATATGGTCCGTTTTCAAATGTTTTATTTTTGAACGTCAGTTCACATTTGCAGGTGGATCATCAGTGTTAGAGCTAAAATTAGCATGTTTAAAGTGATTTTCATGCTTCCAGGGGCTCGGGAAGTGAATTAAATACTATTTGGAGGCATTTAATGTTCAAGCAAAAACAGCTGATTTTTGACAAAAGAGATAACACCCCCCCATAACGTCATGCTTCAGAAATGTGGAAAATGGTGCGTTTTCAAATGTTTTATTTTTGAACGTCAGTTCACATTTGTAGGTGGATCATCAGTGTTAGAGCTAAAATTAGCATGTTTAAAGTGATTTTCATGCTTCCAGGGGCCCTAAACACAAGATTTATGGAATGGTTAAAAGTGCATGAAAATGGCCAATTTACTCACTCTGAGTTCTCAAAAAGGGTTTCTTCACCCCGGGAAGTTAATTAAATACCATTTGGAGGCATTTAATGTTCGAGCAAAAACGGCTGATTTTCGACAAAAGAGATAACACCCCCCCATTACGTCATGCTTCAGAAATGTGGAAAATGGTCCATTTTCAAATGTTTTATTTTTGAACATCAGTTCACATTTGTAGGTGGATCATCAGTGTTAGAGCTAAAATTAGCATGTTTAAAGTGATTTTCATGCTTCCAGGGGCTCGGGAAGTGAATTAAATACTATTTGGAGGCATTTAATGTTCAATCAAAAACAGCTGATTTTTGACAAAAGAGATAACACCCCCCCATTACGTCATGCTTCAGAAATGTGGAAAATGGTCCGTTTTCAAATGTTTTATTTTTGAACGTCAGTTCACATTTGTAGGTGGATCATCAGTGTTAGAGCTAAAATTAGCATGTTTAAAGTGATTTTCATGCTTCCAGGGGCCCTAAACACAAGATTTATGGAATGGTTAAAAGTGCATGAAAATGGCCAATTTACTCACTCTGAGTTCTCAAAAAGGGTTTCTTCACCCCGGGAAGTTAATTAAATACCATTTGGAGGCATTTAATGTTCGAGCAAAAACGGCTGATTTTCGACAAAAGAGATAACACCCCCCCCATTACGTCATGCTTCAGAAATGTGGAAAATGGTCCGTTTTCAAATGTTTTATTTTTGAACGTCAGTTCACATTTGTAGGTGGATCATCAGTGTTAGAGCTAAAATTAGCATGTTTAAAGTGATTTTCATGCTTCCAGGGGCTCGGGAAGTGAATTAAATACTATTTGGAGGCATTTAATGTTCAAGCAAAAACAGCTGATTTTTGACAAAAGAGATAACACCCCCCCATTATGTCATGCTTCAGAAATGTGGAAAATGGTCCGTTTTCAAATGTTTTATTTTTGAACGTCAGTTCACATTTGTGGGTTGATCATCAGTGTTAGAGCTAAAATTAGCATGTTTAAAGTGATTTTCATGCTTCCAGGGGCCCTAAACACAAGATTTATGGAATAGTTAAAAGTGCATGAAAATGGCCAATTTACTCACTCTGAGTTCTCAAAAAGGGTTTCTTCACCCCGGGAAGTTAATTAAATACCATTTGGAGGCATTTAATGTTCGAGCAAAAACTGCTGATTTTCGACAAAAGAGATAACACCCCCCCATTACGTCATGCTTCAGAAATGTGGAAAATGGTCCGTTTTCAAATGTTTTATTTTTGAACGTCAGTTCACATTTGTAGGTGGATCATCAGTGTTAGAGCTAAAATTAGCATGTTTAAAGTGATTTTCATGCTTCCAGGGGCCCTAAACACAAGATTTATGGAATGGTTAAAAGTGCATGAAAATGGCCAATTTACTCACTCTGAGTTCTCAAAAAGGGTTTCTTCACCCCGGGAAGTTAATTAAATACCATTTGGAGGCATTTAATGTTCGAGCAAAAACGGCTGATTTTCGACAAAAGAGATAACACCCCCCCATTACGTCATGCTTCAGAAATGTGGAAAATGGTCCGTTTTCAAATGTTTTATTTTTGAACGTCAGTTCACATTTGTAGGTGGATCATCAGTGTTAGAGCTAAAATTAGCATGTTTAAAGTGATTTTCATGCTTCCAGGGGCTCGGGAAGTGAATTAAATACTATTTGGAGGCATTTAATGTTCAAGCAAAAACAGCTGATTTTTGACAAAAGAGATAACACCCCCCCATTACGTCATGCTTCAGAAATGTGGAAAATGGTCCGTTTTCAAATGTTTTATTTTTGAACGTCAGTTCACATTTGTAGGTGGATCATCAGTGTTGGAGCTAAAATTAGCATGTTTAAAGTGATTTTCATGCTTCCAGGGGCCCTAAACACAAGATTTATGGAATGGTTAAAAGTGCATGAAAATGGCCAATTTACTCACTCTGAGTTCTCAAAAAGGGTTTCTTCACCCCGGGAAGTTAATTAAATACCATTTGGAGGCATTTAATGTTCGAGCAAAAACGGCTGATTTTCGACAAAAGAGATAACACCCCCCCATTACGTCATGCTTCAGAAATGTGGAAAATGGTCCGTTTTCAAATGTTTTATTTTTGAACGTCAGTTCACATTTGTAGGTGGATCATCAGTGTTAGAGCTAAAATTAGCATGTTTAAAGTGATTTTCATGCTTCCAGGGGCTCGGGAAGTGAATTAAATACTATTTGGAGGCATTTAATGTTCAAGCAAAAACAGCTGATTTTTGACAAAAGAGATAACACCCCCCCATTACGTCATGCTTCAGAAATGTGGAAAATGGTCCGTTTTCAAATATTTTATTTTTGAACGTCAGTTCACATTTGTAGGTGGATCATCAGTGTTAGAGCTAAAATTAGCATGTTTAAAGTGATTTTCATGCTTCCAATGGGCCCTAAACACAAGATTTATGGAATGGTTAGAGGTGCATGAAAATGGCCAATTTACTCACTCTGAGTTCTCAAAAAGGGTTTCTTCACCCCGGGAAGTTAATTAAATACCATTTGGAGGCATTTAATGTTCGAGCAAAAACGGCTGATTTTCGACAAAAGAGATAACACCCCCCCATTACGTCATGCTTCAGAAATGTGGAAAATGGTCCGTTTTCAAATGTTTTATTTTTGAACATCAGTTCACATTTGTAGGTGGATCATCAGTGTTAGAGCTAAAATTAGCATGTTTAAAGTGATTTTCATGCTTCCAGGGGCTCGGGAAGTGAATTAAATACTATTTGGAGGCATTTAATGTTCAATCAAAAACAGCTGATTTTTTGACAAAAGAGATAACACCCCCCCATTACGTCATGCTTCAGAAATGTGGAAAATGGTCCGTTTTCAAATGTTTTATTTTTTAATGTCAGTTCACATTTGTAGGTGGATCATCAGTGTTAGAGCTAAAATTAGCATGTTTAAAGTGATTTTCATGCTTCCAGGGGCCCTAAACACAAGATTTATGGAATGGTTAAAAGTGCATGAAAATGGCCAATTTACTCACTCTGAGTTCTCAAAAAGGGTTTCTTCACCCCGGGAAGTTAATTAAATACCATTTGGAGGCATTTAATGTTCGAGCAAAAACGGCTGATTTTCGACAAAAGAGATAACACCCCCCCATTACGTCATGCTTCAGAAATGTGGAAAATGGTCCGTTTTCAAATGTTTTATTTTTGAACGTCAGTTCACATTTGTAGGTGGATCATCAGTGTTAGAGCTAAAATTAGCATGTTTAAAGTGATTTTCATGCTTCCAGGGGCTCGGGAAGTGAATTAAATACTATTTGGAGGCATTTAATGTTCAATCAAAAACAGCTGATTTTTGACAAAAGAGATAACACCCCCCCCATTACGTCATGCTTCAGAAATGTGGAAAATGGTCCGTTTTCAAATGTTTTATTTTTGAACGTCAGTTCACATTTGTAGGTGGATCATCAGTGTTAGAGCTAAAATTAGCATGTTTAAAGTGATTTTCATGCTTCCAGGGGCCCTAAACACAAGATTTATGGAATGGTTAAAAGTGCATGAAAATGGCCAATTTACTCACTCTGAGTTCTCAAAAAGTGTTTCTTCAACCCGGGAAGTTAATTAAATACCATTTGGAGGCATTTAATGTTCGAGCAGAAACGGCTGATTTTCGACAAAAGAGATAACACCCCCCCCATTAAGTCATGCTTCAGAAATGTGGAAAATGGTCCGTTTTCAAATGTTTTATTTTGGAACGTCAGTTCACATTTGTAGGTGGATCATCAGTGTTAGAGCTAAAATTAGCATGTTTATAGTGATGTTCATGCTTCCAGGGGCTCGGGAAGTGAATTAAATACTATTTGGAGGCATTTAATGTTCGAGCAAAAACGGCTGATTTTCGACAAAAGAGATAACACCCCCCCATTACGTCATGCTTCAGAAATGTGGAAAATGGTCCGTTTTCAAATGTTTTATTTTTGAACGTCAGTTCACATTTGTAGGTGGATCATCAGTGTTAGAGCTAAAATTAGCATGTTTAAAGTGATTTTCATGCTTCCAGGGGCTCGGGAAGTGAATTAAATACTATTTGGAGGCATTTAATGTTCAAGCAAAAACAGCTGATTTTTGACAAAAGAGATAACACCCCCCCATTACGTCATGCTTCAGAAATGTGGAAAATGGTCCGTTTTCAAATGTTTTATTTTTGAACGTCAGTTCACATTTGTAGGTGGATCATCAGTGTTAGAGCTAAAATTAGCATGTTTAAAGTGATATTCATGCTTCCAGGGGCCCTAAACACAAGATTTATGGAATGGTTAAAAGTGCATGAAAATGGCCAATTTACTCACTCTGAGTTCTCAAAAAGGGTTTCTTCACCCCGGGAAGTTAATTAAATACCATTTGGAGGCATTTAATGTTCGAGCAAAAACGGCTGATTTTCGACAAAAGAGATAACACCCCCCCATTATGTCATGCTTCAGAAATGTGGAAAATGGTCCGTTTTCAAATGTTTTATTTTTGAACATCAGTTCACATTTGTAGGTGGATCATCAGTGTTAGAGCTAAAATTAGCATGTTTAAAGTGATTTTCATGCTTCCAGGGGCTCGGGAAGTGAATTAAATACTATTTGGAGGCATTTAATGTTCAATCAAAAACAGCTGATTTTTGACAAAAGAGATAACACCCCCCCATTACGTCATGCTTCAGAAATGTGGAAAATGGTCCGTTTTCAAATGTTTTATTTTTGAACGTCAGTTCACATTTGTAGGTGGATCATCAGTGTTAGAGCTAAAATTAGCATGTTTAAAGTGATTTTCATGCTTCCAGGGGCCCTAAACACAAGATTTATGGAATGGTTAAAAGTGCATGAAAATGGCCAATTTACTCACTCTGAGTTCTCAAAAAGGGTTTCTTCACCCCGGGAAGTTAATTAAATACCATTTAGAGGCATTTAATGTTCGAGCAAAAACGGCTGATTTTCGACAAAAGAGATAACACCCCCCCATTACGTCATGCTTCAGAAATGTGGAAAATGGTCCGTTTTCAAATGTTTTATTTTTGAACGTCAGTTCACATTTGCAGGTGGATCATCAGTGTTAGAGCTAAAATTAGCATGTTTAAAGTGATTTTCATGCTTCCAGGGGCTCGGGAAGTGAATTAAATACTATTTGGAGGCATTTAATGTTCAAGCAAAAACAGCTGATTTTTGACAAAAGAGATAACACCCCCCCATTACGTCATGCTTCAGAAATGTGGAAAATGGTCCGTTTTCAAATGTTTTATTTTTGAACGTCAGTTCACATTTGTAGGTGGATCATCAGTGTTAGAGCTAAAATTAGCATGTTTAAAGTGATTTTCATGCTTCCAGGGGCTCGGGAAGTGAATTAAATACTATTTGGAGGCATTTAATGTTCAATCAAAAACAGCTGATTTTTGACAAAAGAGATAACACCCCCCCATTACGTCATGCTTCAGAAATGTGGAAAATGGTCCGTTTTCAAATGTTTTATTTTTGAACGTCAGTTCACATTTGTAGGTGGATGATAAGTGTTAGAGCTAAAATTAGCATGTTTAAAGTGATTTTCATTCTTCCAGGGGCCCTAAACACAAGATTTATGGAATGGTTAAAAGTGCATGAAAATGGCCAATTTACTCACTCTGAGTTCTCAAAAAGGGTTTCTTCACCCCGGGAAGTTAATTAAATACCATTTGGAGGCATTTAATGTTCGAGCAAAAACGGCTGATTTTCGACAAAAGAGATAACACCCCCCCATTACGTCATGCTTCAGAAATGTGGAAAATGGTCCGTTTTCAAATGTTTTATTTTTGAACATTAGTTCACATTTGTAGGTGGATCATCAGTGTTAGAGCTAAAATTAGCATGTTTAAAGTGATTTTCATGCTTCCAGGGGCTCGGGAAGTGAATTAAATACTATTTGGAGGCATTTAATATTCAATCAAAAACAGCTGATTTTTGACAAAAGAGATAACACCCCCCCATTACGTCATGCTTCAGAAATGTGGAAAATGGTCCGTTTTCAAATGTTTTATTTTTGAACGTCAGTTCACATTTGTAGGTGGATCATCAGTGTTAGAGCTAAAATTAGCATGTTTAAAGTGATTTTCATGCTTCCAGGGGCCCTAAACACAAGATTTATGGAATGGTTAAAAGTGCATGAAAATGGCCAATTTACTCACTCTGAGTTCTCAAAAAGGGTTTCTTCACCCCGGGAAGTTAATTAAATACCATTTGGAGGCATTTAATGTTCGAGCAAAAACGGCTGATTTTCGACAAAAGAGATAACACCCCCCCATTACGTCATGCTTCAGAAATGTGGAATATGGTCCGTTTTCAAATGTTTTATTTTTGAACGTCAGTTCACATTTGCAGGTGGATCATCAGTGTTAGAGCTAAAATTAGCATGTTTAAAGTGATTTTCATGCTTCCAGGGGCTCGGGAAGTGAATTAAATACTATTTGGAGGCATTTAATGTTCAAGCAAAAACAGCTGATTTTTGACATAAGAGATAACACCCCCCCATAACGTCATGCTTCAGAAATGTGGAAAATGGTGCGTTTTCAAATGTTTTATTTTTGAACGTCAGTTCACATTTGTAGGTGGATCATCAGTGTTAGAGCTAAAATTAGCATGTTTAAAGTGATTTTCATGCTTCCAGGGGCCCTAAACACAAGATTTATGGAATGGTTAAAAGTGCATGAAAATGGCCAATTTACTCACTCTGAGTTCTCAAAAAGGGTTTCTTCACCCCGGGAAGTTAATTAAATACCATTTGGAGGCATTTAATGTTCGAGCAAAAACGGCTGATTTTCGACAAAAGAGATAACACCCCCCCATTACGTCATGCTTCAGAAATGTGGAAAATGGTCCATTTTCAAATGTTTTATTTTTGAACATCAGTTCACATTTGTAGGTGGATCATCAGTGTTAGAGCTAAAATTAGCATGTTTAAAGTGATTTTCATGCTTCCAGGGGCTCGGGAAGTGAATTAAATACTATTTGGAGGCATTTAATGTTCAATCAAAAACAGCTGATTTTTGACAAAAGAGATAACACCCCCCCATTACGTCATGCTTCAGAAATGTGGAAAATGGTCCGTTTTCAAATGTTTTATTTTTGAACGTCAGTTCACATTTGTAGGTGCATCATCAGTGTTAGAGCTAAAATTTGCATGTTTAAAATGATTTTCATGCTTCCAGGGGCCCTAAACACAAGATTTATGGAATGGTTAAAAGTGCATGAAAATGGCCAATTTACTCACTCTGAGTTCTCAAAAAGGGTTTCTTCACCCCGGGAAGTTAATTAAATACCATTTGGAGGCATTTAATGTTCGAGCAAAAACGGCTGATTTTCGACAAAAGAGATAACACCCCCCCCATTACGTCATGCTTCAGAAATGTTGAAAATGGTCCGTTTTCAAATGTTTTATTTTTGAACGTCAGTTCACATTTGTAGGTGGATCATCAGTGTTAGAGCTAAAATTAGCATGTTTAAAGTGATTTTCATGCTTCCAGGGGCCCTAAACACAAGATTTATGGAATGGTTAAAAGTGCATGAAAATGGCCAATTTACTCACTCTGAGTTCTCAAAAAGGGTTTCTTCACCCCGGGAAGTTAATTAAATACCATTTGGAGGCATTTAATGTTCGAGCAAAAACGGCTGATTTTCGACAAAAGAGATAACACCCCCCCATTACGTCATGCTTCAGAAATGTGGAAAATGGTCCGTTTTCAAATGTTTTATTTTTGAACATCAGTTCACATTTGTAGGTGGATCATCAGTGTTAGAGCTAAAATTAGCATGTTTAAAGTGATTTTCATGCTTCCAGGGGCTCGGGAAGTGAATTAAATACTATTTGGAGGCATTTAATGTTCAATCAAAAACAGCTGATTATTTGACAAAAGAGATAACACCCCCCCATTACGTCATGCTTCAGAAATGTGGAAAATGGTCCGTTTTCAAATGTTTTATTTTTTAATGTCAGTTCACATTTGTAGGTGGATCATCAGTGTTAGAGCTAAAATTAGCATGTTTAAAGTGATTTTCATGCTTCCAGGGGCCCTAAACACAAGATTTATGGAATGGTTAAAAGTGCATGAAAATGGCCAATTTACTCACTCTGAGTTCTCAAAAAGGGTTTCTTCACCCCGGGAAGTTAATTAAATACCATTTGGAGGCATTTAATGTTCGAGCAAAAACGGCTGATTTTCGACAAAAGAGATAACACCCCCCCATTACATCATGCTTCAAAAATGTGGAAAATGGTCCGTTTTCAAATGTTTTAATTTTGAACGTCAGTTCACATTTGTAGGTGGATCATCAGTGTTAGAGCTAAAATTAGCATGTTTAAAGTGATTTTCATGCTTCCAGGGGCTCGGGAAGTGAATTAAATACTATTTGGAGGCATTTAATGTTCAATCAAAAACAGCTGATTTTTGACAAAAGAGATAACACCCCCCCATTACGTCATGCTTCAGAAATGTGGAAAATGGTCCGTTTTCAAATGTTTTATTTTTGAACGTCAGTTCACATTTGTAGGTGGATCATCAGTGTTAGAGCTAAAATTAGCATGTTTAAAGTGATTTTCATGCTTCCAGGGGCCCTAAACACAAGATTTATGGAATGGTTAAAAGTGCATGAAAATGGCCAATTTACTCACTCTGAGTTCTCAAAAAGGGTTTCTTCACCCCGGGAAGTTAATTAAATACCATTTGGAGGCATTTAATGTTCGAGCAAAAACGGCTGATTTTCGACAAAAGAGATAACACCCCCCCATTACATCATGCTTCAGAAATGTGGAAAATGGTCCGTTTTCAAATGTTTTATTTTTGAACGTCAGTTCACATTTGTAGGTGGATCATCAGTGTTAGAGCTAAAATTAGCATGTTTAAAGTGATTTTCATGCTTCCAGGGGCTCGGGAAGTGAATTAAATACTATTTGGAGGCATTTAATGTTCAATCAAAAACAGCTGATTTTTGACAAAAGAGATAACACCCCCCCATTACGTCATGCTTCAGAAATGTGGAAAATGGTCCGTTTTCAAATGTTTTATTTTTGAACGTCAGTTCACATTTGTAGGTGGATCATCAGTGTTAGAGCTAAAATTAGCATGTTTAAAGTGATTTTCATGCTTCCAGGGGCCCTAAACACAAGATTTATGGAATGGTTAAAAGTGCATGAAAATGGACAATTTACTCACTCTGAGTTCTCAAAAAGGGTTTCTTCGCCCCGGGAAGTTAATTAAATACCATTTGGAGGCATTTAATGTTCGAGCAAAAACGGCTGATTTTCGACAAAAGAGATAACACCCCCCCATTACGTAATGCTTCAGAAATGTGGAAAATGGTCCGTTTTCAAATGTTTTATTTTTGAACGTCAGTTCACATTTGTAGGTGGATCATCAGTGTTAGAGCTAAAATTAGCATGTTTAAAGTGATTTTCATGCTTCCAGGGGCTCGGGAAGTGAATTAAATACTATTTGGAGGCATTTAATGTTCAAGCAAAAACAGCTGATTTTTGACAAAAGAGATAACACCCCCCCATTACGTCATGCTTCAGAAATGTGGAAAATGGTCCGTTTTCAAATGTTTTATTTTTGAACGTCAGTTCACATTTGTAGGTGGATCATCAGTGTTAGAGCTAAAATTAGCATGTTTAAAGTGATATTCATGCTTCCAGGGGCCCTAAACACAAGATTTATGGAATGGTTAAAAGTGCATGAAAATGGCCAATTTACTCACTCTGAGTTCTCAAAAAGGGTTTCTTCACCCCGGGAAGTTAATTAAATACCATTTGGAGGCATTTAATGTTCGAGCAAAAACGGCTGATTTTCGACAAAAGAGATAACACCCCCCCATTACGTCATGCTTCAGAAATGTGGAAAATGGTCCGTTTTCAAATGTTTTATTTTTGAACATCAGTTCACATTTGTAGGTGGATCATCAGTGTTAGAGCTAAAATTAGCATGTTTAAAGTGATTTTCATGCTTCCAGGGGCTCGGGAAGTGAATTAAATACTATTTGGAGGCATTTAATGTTCAATCAAAAACAGCTGATTTTTGACAAAAGAGATAACACCCCCCCATTACGTCATGCTTCAGAAATGTGGAAAATGGTCCATTTTCAAATGTTTTATTTTTGAACGTCAGTTCACATTTGTAGGTGGATCATCAGTGTTAGAGCTAAAATTAGCATTTTTAAAGTGATTTTCATGCTTCCAGGCGCCCTAAACACAAGATTTATGGAATGGTTAAAAGTGCCTGAAAATGGCCAATTTACTCACTCTGAGTTCTCAAAAAGGGTTTCTTCACCCCGGGAAGTTAATTAAATACCATTTGGAGGCATTTAATGTTCGAGCAAAAACGGCTGATTTTCGACAAAAGAGATAACACCCCCCCATTACGTCATGCTTCAGAAATGTGGAAAATGGTCCGTTTTCAAATGTTTTATTTTTGAACGTCAGTTCACATTTGCAGGTGGATCATCAGTGTTAGAGCTAAAATTAGCATGTTTAAAGTGATTTTCATGCTTCCAGGGGCTCGGGAAGTGAATTAAATACTATTTGGAGGCATTTAATGTTCAAGCAAAAACAGCTGATTTTTGACGAAAGAGATAACACCCCCCCATTACGTCATGCTTCAGAAATGTGGAAAATGGTCCGTTTTCAAATGTTTTATTTTTGAACGTCAGTTCACATTTGTAGGTGGATGATAAGTGTTAGAGCTAAAATTAGCATGTTTAAAGTGATTTTCATTCTTCCAGGGGCCCTAAACACAAGATTTATGGAATGGTTAAAAGTGCATGAAAATGGCCAATTTACTCACTCTGAGTTCTCAAAAAGGGTTTCTTCACCCCGGGAAGTTAATTAAATACCATTTGGAGGTATTTAATGTTCGAGCAAAAACTGCTGATTTTCGACAAAAGAGATAACACCACCCCATTACGTCATGCTTCAGAAATGTGGAAAATGGTCCGTTTTCAAATGTTTTATTTTTGAACATCAGTTCACATTTGTAGGTGGATCATCAGTGTTAGAGCTAAAATTAGCATGTTTAAAGTGATTTTCATGCTTCCAGGGGCTCGGGAAGTGAATTAAATACTATTTGGAGGCATTTAATGTTCAATCAAAAACAGCTGATTTTTGACAAAAGAGATAACACCCCCCCATTACGTCATGCTTCAGAAATGTGGAAAATGGTCCGTTTTCAAATGTTTTATTTTTGAACGTCAGTTCACATTTGTAGGTGGATCATCAGTGTTAGAGCTAAAATTAGCATGTTTAAAGTGATTTTCATGCTTCCAGGGGCCCTAAACACAAGATTTATGGAATGGTTAAAAGTGCATGAAAATGGCCAATTTACTCACTCTGAGTTCTCAAAAAGGGTTTCTTCACCCCGGGAAGTTAATTAAATACCATTTGGAGGCATTTAATGTTCGAGCAAAAACGGCTGATTTTCGACAAAAGAGATAACACCCCCCCATTACGTCATGCTTCAGAAATGTGGAATATGGTCCGTTTTCAAATGTTTTATTTTTGAACGTCAGTTCACATTTGCAGGTGGATCATCAGTGTTAGAGCTAAAATTAGCATGTTTAAAGTGATTTTCATGCTTCCAGGGGCTCGGGAAGTGAATTAAATACTATTTGGAGGCATTTAATGTTCAATCAAAAACAGCTGATTTTTGACAAAAGAGATAACACCCCCCCATTACGTCATGCTTCAGAAATGTGGAAAATGGTCCGTTTTCAAATGTTTTATTTTTGAACGTCAGTTCACATTTGTAGGTGCATCATCAGTGTTAGAGCTAAAATTAGCATGTTTAAAATGATTTTCATGCTTCCAGGGGCCCTAAACACAAGATTTATGGAATGGTTAAAAGTGCATGAAAATGGCCAATTTGCTCACTCTGAGTTCTCAAAAAGGGTTTCTTCACCCCGGGAAGTTAATTAAATACCATTTGGAGGCATTTAATGTTCGAGCAAAAACGGCTGATTTTCGACAAAAGAGATAACACCCCCCCCATTACGTCATGCTTCAGAAATGTGGAAAATGGTCCGTTTTCAAATGTTTTATTTTTGAACGTCAGTTCACATTTGTAGGTGGATCATCAGTGTTAGAGCTAAAATTAGCATGTTTAAAGTGATTTTCATGCTTCCAGGGGCCCTAAACACAAGATTTATGGAATGGTTAAAAGTGCATGAAAATGGCCAATTTACTCACTCTGAGTTCTCAAAAAGGGTTTCTTCACCCCGGGAAGTTAATTAAATACCATTTGGAGGCATTTAATGTTGGAGCAAAAACGGCTGATTTTCGACAAAAGAGATAACACCCCCCATTACGTCATGCTTCAGAAATGTGGAAAATGGTCCGTTTTCAAATGTTTTATTTTTGAACATTAGTTCACATTTGTAGGTGGATCATCAGTGTTAGAGCTAAAATTAGCATGTTTAAAGTGATTTTCATGCTTCCAGGGGCTCGGGAAGTGAATTAAATACTATTTGGAGGCATTTAATGTTCAATCAAAAACAGCTGATTTTTTGACAAAAGAGATAACACCCCCCCATTACGTCATGCTTCAGAAATGTGGAAAATGGTCCGTTTTCAAATGTTTTATTTTTTAATGTCAGTTCACATTTGTAGGTGGATCATCAGTGTTAGAGCTAAAATTAGCATGTTTAAAGTGATTTTCATGCTTCCAGGGGCCCTAAACACAAGATTTATGGAATGGTTAAAAGTGCATGAAAATGGCCAATTTACTCACTCTGAGTTCTCAAAAAGGGTTTCTTCACCCCGGGAAGTTAATTAAATACCATTTGGAGGCATTTAATGTTCGAGCAAAAACGGCTGATTTTCGACAAAAGAGATAACACCCCCCCATTACATCATGCTTCAGAAATGTGGAAAATGGTCCGTTTTCAAATGTTTTATTTTTGAACGTCAGTTCACATTTGTAGGTGGATCATCAGTGTTAGAGCTAAAATTAGCATGTTTAAAGTGATTTTCATGCTTCCAGGGGCTCGGGAAGTGAATTAAATACTATTTGGAGGCATTTAATGTTCAATCAAAAACAGCTGATTTTTGACAAAAGAGATAACACCCCCCCATTACGTCATGCTTCAGAAATGTGGAAAATGGTCCGTTTTCAAATGTTTTATTTTTGAACGTCAGTTCACATTTGTAGGTGGATCATCAGTGTTAGAGCTAAAATTAGCATGTTTAAAGTGATATTCATGCTTCCAGGGGCCCTAAACACAAGATTTATGGAATGGTTAAAAGTGCATGAAAATGGCCAATTTACTCACTCTGAGTTCTCAAAAAGGGTTTCTTCACCCCGGGAAGTTAATTAAATACCATTTGGAGGCATTTAATGTTCGAGCAAAAACGGCTGATTTTTGACAAAAGAGATAACACCCCCATTACGTCATGCTTCAGAAATGTGGAAAATGGTCCGTTTTCAAATGTTTTATTTTTGAACGTCAGTTCACATTTGTAGGTGGATCATCGGTGTTAGAGCTAAAATTAGCATGTTTAAAGTGATTTTCATGCTTCCAGGGGCTCGGGAAGTGAATTAAATACTATTTGGAGGCATTTAATGTTCAATCAAAAACAGCTGATTTTTGACAAAAGAGATAACACCCCCCCATTACGTCATGCTTCAGAAATGTGGAAAATGGTCCGTTTTCAAATGTTTTATTTTTGAACGTCAGTTCACATTTGTAGGTGGATCATCAGTGTTAGAGCTAAAATTAGCATGTTTAAAGTGATTTTCATGCTTCCAGGGGCCCTAAACACAAGATTTATGGAATGGTTAAAAGTGCATGAAAATGGCCAATTTACTCACTCTGAGTTCTCAAAAAGTGTTTCTTCACCCCGGGAAGTTAATTAAATACCATTTGGAGGCATTTAATGTTCGAGCAGAAACGGCTGATTTTCGACAAAAGAGATAACACCCCCCCCATTAAGTCATGCTTCAGAAATGTGGAAAATGGTCCGTATTCAAATGTTTTATTTTGGAACGTCAGTTCACATTTGTAGGTGGATCATCAGTGTTAAAGCTAAAATTAGCATGTTTATAGTGATGTTCATGCTTCCAGGGGCTCGGGAAGTGAATTAAATACTATTTGGAGGCATTTAATGTTCAATCAAAAACAGCTGATTTTTGACAAAAGAGATAACACCCCCCCATTACGTCATGCTTCAGAAATGTGGAAAATGGTCCGTTTTAAAATGTTTTATTTTTGAATGTCAGTTCACATTTGTAGGTGGATCATCAGTGTTGGAGCTAAAATTAGCATGTTTAAAGTGATTTTCATGCTTCCAGGGGCCCTAAACACAAGATTTATGGAATGGTTAAAAGTGCATGAAAATGGCCAATTTACTCACACTGAGGTCTCAAAAAGGGTTTCTTCACCCCGGGAAGTTAATTAAATACCATTTGGAGGCATTTAATGTTCGAGCAAAATCGGCTGATTTTCGACAAAAGAGATAACACCCCCCCATTACGTCATAGTTCAGAAATGTGGAAAATGGTCCGTTTTCAAATGTTTTATTTTTGAACGTCAGTTCACATTTGTAGGTGGATCATCAGTGTTAGAGCTAAAATTAGCATGTTTAAAGTGATTTTCATGCTTCCAGGGGCTCGGGAAGTGAATTAAATACTATTTGGAGGCATTTAATGTTCAAGCAAAAACAGCTGATTTTTGACAAAAGAGATAACACCCCCCCCATTACGTCATGCTTCAGAAATGTGGAAAATGGTCCGTTTTCAAATGTTTTATTTTTGAACGTCAGTTCACATTTGTAGGTGGATCATCAGTGTTAGAGCTAAAATTAACATGTTTAAAGTGATATTCATGCTTCCAGGGGCCCTAAACACAAGATTTATGGAATGGTTAAAAGTGCATGAAAATGGCCAATTTACTCACTCTGAGTTCTCAAAAAGGGTTTCTTCACCCCGGGAAGTTAATTAAATACCATTTGGAGGCATTTAATGTTCGAGCAAAAACGGCTGATTTTCGACAAAAGAGATAACACCCCCCATTACGTCATGCTTCAGAAATGTGGAAAATGGTCCGTTTTCAAATGTTTTATTTTTGAACGTCAGTTCACATTTGTAGGTGGATCATCAGTGTTAGAGCTAAAATTAGCATGTTTAAAGTGATTTTCATGCTTCCAGGGGCTCGGGAAGTGAATTAAATACTATTTGGAGGCATTTAATGTTCAATCAAAAACAGCTGATTTTTGACAAAAGAGATAACACCCCCCCATTACGTCATGCTTCAGAAATGTGGAAAATGGTCCGTTTTCAAATGTTTTATTTTTGAACGTCAGTTCACATTTGTAGGTGGATCATCAGTGTTAGAGCTAAAATTAGCATGTTTAAAGTGATTTTCATGCTTCCAGGGGCCCTAAAAACAAGATTTATGGAATGGTTAAAAGTGCATGAAAATGGCCAATTTACTCACTCTGAGTTCTCAAAAAGGGTTTCTTCACCCCGGGAAGTTAATTAAATACCATTTGGAGGCATTTAATGTTCGAGCAAAAACGGCTGATTTTCGACAAAAGAGATAACACCCCCCCCATTACGTCATGCTTCAGAAATGTGGAAAATGGTCCGTTTTCAAATGTTTTATTTTTGAACGTCAGTTCACATTTGTAGGTGGATCATCAGTGTTAGAGCTAAAATTAGCATGTTTAAAGTGATTTTCATGCTTCCAGGGGCTCGGGAAGTGAATTAAATACTATTTGGAGGCATTTAATGTTCAAGCAAAAACAGCTGATTTTTGACAAAAGAGATAACACCCCCCCCCATTACGTCATGCTTCAGAAATGTGGAAAATGGTCCGTTTTCAAATGTTTTATTTTTGAACATCAGTTCACATTTGTAGGTGGATCATCAGTGTTAGAGCTAAAATTAGCATGTTTAAAGTGATTTTCATGCTTCCAGGGGCCCTAAACACAAGATTTATGGAATGGTTAAAAGTGCATGAAAATGGCCAATTTACTCACTCTGAGTTCTCAAAAAGTGTTTCTTCACCCCGGGAAGTTAATTAAATACCATTTGGAGGCATTTAATGTTCGAGCAGAAACGGCTGATTTTCGACAAAAGAGATAACACCCCCCCCATTAAGTCATGCTTCAGAAATGTGGAAAATGGTCCGTTTTCAAATGTTTTATTTTGGAACGTCAGTTCACATTTGTAGGTGGATCATCAGTGTTAGAGCTAAAATTAGCATGTTTATAGTGATGTTCATGCTTCCAGGGGCTCGGGAAGTGAATTAAATACTATTTGGAGGCATTTAATGTTCAATCAAAAACAGCTGATTTTTGACAAAAGAGATAACACCCCCCCATTACGTCATGCTTCAGAAATGTGGAAAATGGTCCGTTTTCAAATGTTTTATTTTTGAACGTCAGTTCACATTTGTAGGTGGATCATCAGTGTTAGAGCTAAAATTAGCATGTTTAAAGTGATTTTCATGCTTCCAGGGGCTCGGGAAGTGAATTAAATACTATTTGGAGGCATTTAATGTTCAAGCAAAAACAGCTGATTTTTGACAAAAGAGATAACACCCCCCCCATTACGTCATGCTTCAGAAATGTGGAAAATGGTCCGTTTTCAAATGTTTTATTTTTGAACGTCAGTTCACATTTGTAGGTGGATCATCAGTGTTAGAGCTAAAATTAGCATGTTTAAAGTGATATTCATGCTTCCAGGGGCCCTAAACACAAGATTTATGGAATGGTTAAAAGTGCATGAAAATGGCCAATTTACTCACTCTGAGTTCTCAAAAAGGGTTTCTTCACCCCGGGAAGTTAATTAAATACCATTTGGAGGCATTTAATGTTCGAGCAAAAACGGCTGATTTTCGACAAAAGAGATAACACCCCCCATTACGTCATGCTTCAGAAATGTGGAAAATGGTCCGTTTTCAAATGTTTTATTTTTTAACGTCAGTTCACATTTGTAGGTGGATCATCAGTGTTAGAGCTAAAATTAGCATGTTTAAAGTGATTTTCATGCTTCCAGGGGCTCGGGAAGTGAATTAAATACTATTTGGAGGCATTTAATGTTCAAGCAAAAACAGCTGATTTTTGACAAAAGAGATAACACCCCCCAATTACGTCATGCTTCAGAAATGTGGAAAATGGTCCGTTTTCAAATGTTTTATTTTTGAACGTCAGTTCACATTTGTAGGTGGATCATCAGTGTTAGAGCTAAAATTAGCATGTTTAAAGTGATTTTCATGCTTCCAGGGGCCCTAAACACAAGATTTATGGAATGGTTAAAAGTGCATGAAAATGGCCAATTTACTCACTCTGAGTTCTCAAAAAGGGTTTCTTCACCCCGGGAAGTTAATTAAATACCATTTGGAGGCATTTAATGTTCGAGCAAAAACGGCTGATTTTCGACAAAAGAGATAACACCCCCCCATTACGTCATGCTTCAGAAATGTGGAAAATGGTCCGTTTTCAAATGTTTTATTTTTGAACGTCAGTTCACATTTGTAGGTGGATCATCAGTGTTAGAGCTAAAATTAGCATGTTTAAAGTGATTTTCATGCTTCCAGGGGCTCGGGAAGTGAATTAAATACTATTTGGAGGCATTTAATGTTCAAGCAAAAACAGCTGATTTTTGACAAAAGAGATAACACCCCCCCCATTACGTCATGCTTCAGAAATGTGGAAAATGGTCCGTTTTCAAATGTTTTATTTTTGAACGTCAGTTCACATTTGTAGGTGGATCATCAGTGTTAGAGCTAAAATTAGCATGTTTAAAGTGATATTCATGCTTCCAGGGGCCCTAAACACAAGATTTATGGAATGGTTAAAAGTGCATGAAAATGGCCAATTTACTCACTCTGAGTTCTCAAAAAGGGTTTCTTCACCCCGGGAAGTTAATTAAATACCATTTGGAGGCATTTAATGTTCGAGCAAAAACGGCTGATTTTCGACAAAAGAGATAACACCCCCCATTACGTCATGCTTCAGAAATGTGGAAAATGGTCCGTTTTCAAATGTTTTATTTTTGAACGTCAGTTCACATTTGTAGGTGGATCATCAGTGTTAGAGCTAAAATTAGCATGTTTAAAGTGATTTTCATGCTTCCAGGGGCTCGGGAAGTGAATTAAATACTATTTGGAGGCATTTAATGTTCAAGCAAAAACAGCTGATTTTTGACAAAAGAGATAACACCCCCCAATTACGTCATGCTTCAGAAATGTGGAAAATGGTCCGTTTTCAAATGTTTTATTTTTGAACGTCAGTTCACATTTGTAGGTGGATCATCAGTGTTAGAGCTAAAATTAGCATGTTTAAAGTGATTTTCATGCTTCCAGGGGCCCTAAACACAAGATTTATGGAATGGTTAAAAGTGCATGAAAATGGCCAATTTACTCACTCTGAGTTCTCAAAAAGGGTTTCTTCACCCCGGGAAGTTAATTAAATACCATTTGGAGGCATTTAATGTTCGAGCAAAAACTGCTGATTTTTGACAAAAGAGATAACACCCCCCCATTACGTCATGCTTCAGAAATGTGGAAAATTGTCCGTTTTCAAATGTTTTATTTTTGAACGTCAGTTCACATTTGTAGGTGGATCATCAGTGTTAGAGCTAAAATTAGCATGTTTAAAGTGATTTTCATGCTTCCAGGGGCTCGGGAAGTGAATTAAATACTATTTGGAGGCATTTAATGTTCAATCAAAAACAGCTGATTTTTGACAAAAGAGATAACACCCCCCCATTACGTCATGCTTCAGAAATGTGGAAAATGGTCCGTTTTCAAATGTTTTATTTTTGAACGTCAGTTCACATTTGTAGGTGGATCATCAGTGTTAGAGCTAAAATTAGCATGTTTAAAGTGATTTTCATGCTTCCAGGGGCCCTAAACACAAGATTTATGGAATGGTTAAAAGTGCATGAAAATGGCCAATTTACTCACTCTGAGTTCTCAAAAAGGGTTTCTTCACCCCGGGAAGTTAATTAAATACCATTTGGAGGCATTTAATGTTCGAGCAAAAACGGCTGATTTTCGACAAAAGAGATAACACCCCCCCATTACGTCATGCTTCAGAAATGTAGAAAATGGTCCGTTTTCAAATGTTTTATTTTTGAACGTCAGTTCACATTTGTAGGTGGATCATCAGTGTTAGAGCTAAAATTAGCATGTTTAAAGTGATTTTCATGCTTCCAGGGGCTCGGGAAGTGAATTAAATACTATTTGGAGGCATTTAATGTTCAAGCAAAAACAGCTGATTTTTGACAAAAGAGATAACACCCCCCCATTATGTCATGCTTCAGAAATGTGGAAAATGGTCCGTTTTCAAATGTTTTATTTTTGAACGTCAGTTCACATTTGTGGGTTGATCATCAGTGTTAGAGCTAAAATTAGCATGTTTAAAGTGATTTTCATGCTTCCAGGGGCCCTAAACACAAGATTTATGGAATAGTTAAAAGTGCATGAAAATGGCCAATTTACTCACTCTGAGTTCTCAAAAAGGGTTTCTTCACCCCGGGAAGTTAATTAAATACCATTTGGAGGCATTTAATGTTCGAGCAAAAACTGCTGATTTTCGACAAAAGAGATAACACCTCCCCATTACGTCATGCTTCAGAAATGTGGAAAATGGTCCGTTTTCAAATGTTTTATTTTTGAACGTCAGTTCACATTTGTAGGTGGATCATCAGTGTTAGAGCTAAAATTAGCATGTTTAAAGTGATTTTCATGCTTCCAGGGGCCCTAAACACAAGATTTATGGAATGGTTAAAAGTGCATGAAAATGGCCAATTTACTCACTCTGAGTTCTCAAAAAGGGTTTCTTCACCCCGGGAAGTTAATTAAATACCATTTGGAGGCATTTAATGTTCGAGCAAAAACGGCTGATTTTCGACAAAAGAGATAACACCCCCCCATTACGTCATGCTTCAGAAATGTGGAAAATGGTCCGTTTTCAAATGTTTTATTTTTGAACATCAGTTCACATTTGTAGGTGGATCATCAGTGTTAGAGCTAAAATTAGCATGTTTAAAGTGATTTTCATGCTTCCAGGGGCTCGGGAAGTGAATTAAATACTATTTGGAGGCATTTAATGTTCAATCAAAAACAGCTGATTTTTTGACAAAAGAGATAACACCCCCCCATTACGTCATGCTTCAGAAATGTGGAAAATGGTCCGTTTTCAAATGTTTTATTTTTTAATGTCAGTTCACATTTGTAGGTGGATCATCAGTGTTAGAGCTAAAATTAGCATGTTTAAAGTGATTTTCATGCTTCCAGGGGCCCTAAACACAAGATTTATGGAATGGTTAAAAGTGCATGAAATTGGCCAATTTACTCACTCTGAGTTCTCAAAAAGGGTTTCTTCACCCCGGGAAGTTAATTAAATACCATTTGGAGGCATTTAATGTTCGAGCAAAAACGGCTGATTTTCGACAAAAGAGATAACACCCCCCCATTACGTCATGCTTCAGAAATGTGGAAAATGGTCCGTTTTCAAATGTTTTATTTTTGAACGTCAGTTCACATTTGTAGGTGGATCATCAGTGTTAGAGCTAAAATTAGCATGTTTAAAGTGATTTTCATGCTTCCAGGGGCTCGGGAAGTGAATTAAATACTATTTGGAGGCATTTAATGTTCAATCAAAAACAGCTGATTTTTGACAAAAGAGATAACACCCCCCCCATTACGTCATGCTTCAGAAATGTGGAAAATGGTCCGTTTTCAAATGTTTTATTTTTGAACGTCAGTTCACATTTGTAGGTGGATCATCAGTGTTAGAGCTAAAATTAGCATGTTTAAAGTGATTTTCATGCTTCCAGGGGCCCTAAACACAAGATTTATGGAATGGTTAAAAGTGCATGAAAATGGCCAATTTACTCACTCTGAGTTCTCAAAAAGTGTTTCTTCACCCCGGGAAGTTAATTAAATACCATTTGGAGGCATTTAATGTTCGAGCAGAAACGGCTGATTTTCGACAAAAGAGATAACACCCCCTCCATTAAGTCATGCTTCAGAAATGTGGAAAATGGTCCGTTTTCAAATGTTTTATTTTGGAACGTCAGTTCACATTTGTAGGTGGATCATCAGTGTTAGAGCTAAAATTAGCATGTTTATAGTGATGTTCATGCTTCCAGGGGCTCGGGAAGTGAATTAAATACTATTTGGAGGCATTTAATGTTCAATCAAAAACAGCTGATTTTTGACAAAAGAGATAACACCCCCCCATTACGTCATGCTTCAGAAATGTGGAAAATGGTCCGTTTTAAAATGTTTTATTTTTGAATGTCAGTTCACATTTGTAGGTGGATCATCAGTGTTGGAGCTAAAATTAGCATGTTTAAAGTGATTTTCATGCTTCCAGGGGCCCTAAACACAAGATTTATGGAATGGTTAAAAGTGCATGAAAATGGACAATTTACTCACTCTGAGTCTCAAAAAGGGTTTCTTCGCCCCGGGAAGTTAATTAAATACCATTTGGAGGCATTTAATGTTCGAGCAAAAACGGCTGATTTTCGACAAAAGAGATAACACCCCCCCATTACGTCATGCTTCAGAAATGTGGAAAATGGTCCGTTTTCAAATGTTTTATTTTTGAACGTCAGTTCACATTTGTAGGTGGATCATCAGTGTTAGAGCTAAAATTAGCATGTTTAAAGTGATTTTCATGCTTCCAGGGGCTCGGGAAGTGAATTAAATACTATTTGGAGGCATTTAATGTTCAAGCAAAAACAGCTGATTTTTGACAAAAGAGATAACACCCCCCCATTACGTCATGCTTCAGAAATGTGGAAAATGGTCCGTTTTCAAATGTTTTATTTTTGAACGTCAGTTCACATTTGTAGGTGGATCATCAGTGTTAGAGCTAAAATTAGCATGTTTAAAGTGATATTCATGCTTCCAGGGGCCCTAAACACAAGATTTATGGAATGGTTAAAAGTGCATGAAAATGGCCAATTTACTCACTCTGAGTTCTCAAAAAGGGTTTCTTCACCCCGGGAAGTTAATTAAATACCATTTGGAGGCATTTAATGTTCGAGCAAAAACGGCTGATTTTCGACAAAAGAGATAACACCCCCCCATTATGTCATGCTTCAGAAATGTGGAAAATGGTCCGTTTTCAAATGTTTTATTTTTGAACATCAGTTCACATTTGTAGGTGGATCATCAGTGTTAGAGCTAAAATTAGCATGTTTAAAGTGATTTTCATGCTTCCAGGGGCTCGGGAAGTGAATTAAATACTATTTGGAGGCATTTAATGTTCAATCAAAAACAGCTGATTTTTGACAAAAGAGATAACACCCCCCCATTACGTCATGCTTCAGAAATGTGGAAAATGGTCCGTTTTCAAATGTTTTATTTTTGAACGTCAGTTCACATTTGTAGGTGGATCATCAGTGTTAGAGCTAAAATTAGCATGTTTAAAGTGATTTTCATGCTTCCAGGGGCCCTAAACACAAGATTTATGGAATGGTTAAAAGTGCATGAAAATGGCCAATTTACTCACTCTGAGTTCTCAAAAAGGGTTTCTTCACCCCGGGAAGTTAATTAAATACCATTTAGAGGCATTTAATGTTCGAGCAAAAACGGCTGATTTTCGACAAAAGAGATAACACCCCCCCATTACGTCATGCTTCAGAAATGTGGAAAATGGTCCGTTTTCAAATGTTTTATTTTTGAACGTCAGTTCACATTTGCAGGTGGATCATCAGTGTTAGAGCTAAAATTAGCATGTTTAAAGTGATTTTCATGCTTCCAGGGGCTCAGGAAGTGAATTAAATACTATTTGGAGGCATTTAATGTTCAAGCAAAAACAGCTGATTTTTGACAAAAGAGATAACACCCCCCCATTACGTCATGCTTCAGAAATGTGGAAAATGGTCCGTTTTCAAATGTTTTATTTTTGAACGTCAGTTCACATTTGTAGGTGGATCATCAGTGTTAGAGCTCAAATTAGCATGTTTAAAGTGATTTTCATGCTTCCAGGGGCTCGGGAAGTGAATTAAATACTATTTGGAGGCATTTAATGTTCAATCAAAAACAGCTGATTTTTGACAAAAGAGATAACACCCCCCCATTACGTCATGCTTCAGAAATGTGGAAAATGGTCCGTTTTCAAATGTTTTATTTTTGAACGTCAGTTCACATTTGTAGGTGGATGATAAGTGTTAGAGCTAAAATTAGCATGTTTAAAGTGATTTTCATTCTTCCAGGGGCCCTAAACACAAGATTTATGGAATGGTTAAAAGTGCATGAAAATGGCCAATTTACTCACTCTGAGTTCTCAAAAAGGGTTTCTTCACCCCGGGAAGTTAATTAAATACCATTTGGAGGCATTTAATGTTCGAGCAAAAACGGCTGATTTTCGACAAAAGAGATAACACCCCCCCATTACGTCATGCTTCAGAAATGTGGAAAATGGTCCGTTTTCAAATGTTTTATTTTTGAACATTAGTTCACATTTGTAGGTGGATCATCAGTGTTAGAGCTAAAATTAGCATGTTTAAAGTGATTTTCATGCTTCCAGGGGCTCGGGAAGTGAATTAAATACTATTTGGAGGCATTTAATGTTCAATCAAAAACAGCTGATTTTTGACAAAAGAGATAACACCCCCCCATTACGTCATGCTTCAGAAATGTGGAAAATGGTCCGTTTTCAAATGTTTTATTTTTGAACGTCAGTTCACATTTGTAGGTGGATCATCAGTGTTAGAGCTAAAATTAGCATGTTTAAAGTGATTTTCATGCTTCCAGGGGCCCTAAACACAAGATTTATGGAATGGTTAAAAGTGCATGAAAATGGCCAATTTACTCACTCTGAGTTCTCAAAAAGGGTTTCTTCACCCCGGGAAGTTAATTAAATACCATTTGGAGGCATTTAATGTTCGAGCAAAAACGGCTGATTTTCGACAAAAGAGATAACACCCCCCCATTACGTCATGCTTCAGAAATGTGGAATATGGTCCGTTTTCAAATGTTTTATTTTTGAACGTCAGTTCACATTTGCAGGTGGATCATCAGTGTTAGAGCTAAAATTAGCATGTTTAAAGTGATTTTCATGCTTCCAGGGGCTCGGGAAGTGAATTAAATACTATTTGGAGGCATTTAATGTTCAAGCAAAAACAGCTGATTTTTGACAAAAGAGATAACACCCCCCCATAACGTCATGCTTCAGAAATGTGGAAAATGGTGCGTTTTCAAATGTTTTATTTTTGAACGTCAGTTCACATTTGTAGGTGGATCATCAGTGTTAGAGCTAAAATTAGCATGTTTAAAGTGATTTTCATGCTTCCAGGGGCCCTAAACACAAGATTTATGGAATGGTTAAAAGTGCATGAAAATGGCCAATTTACTCACTCTGAGTTCTCAAAAAGGGTTTCTTCACCCCGGGAAGTTAATTAAATACCATTTGGAGGCATTTAATGTTCGAGCAAAAACGGCTGATTTTCGACAAAAGAGATAACACCCCCCCATTACGTCATGCTTCAGAAATGTGGAAAATGGTCCATTTTCAAATGTTTTATTTTTGAACATCAGTTCACATTTGTAGGTGGATCATCAGTGTTAGAGCTAAAATTAGCATGTTTAAAGTGATTTTCATGCTTCCAGGGGCTCGGGAAGTGAATTAAATACTATTTGGAGGCATTTAATGTTCAATCAAAAACAGCTGATTTTTGACAAAAGAGATAACACCCCCCCATTACGTCATGCTTCAGAAATGTGGAAAATGGTCCGTTTTCAAATGTTTTATTTTTGAACGTCAGTTCACATTTGTAGGTGGATCATCAGTGTTAGAGCTAAAATTAGCATGTTTAAAGTGATTTTCATGCTTCCAGGGGCCCTAAACACAAGATTTATGGAATGGTTAAAAGTGCATGAAAATGGCCAATTTACTCACTCTGAGTTCTCAAAAAGGGTTTCTTCACCCCGGGAAGTTAATTAAATACCATTTGGAGGCATTTAATGTTCGAGCAAAAACGGCTGATTTTCGACAAAAGAGATAACACCCCCCCATTACGTCATGCTTCAGAAATGTGGAAAATGGTCCGTTTTCAAATGTTTTATTTTTGAACGTCAGTTCACATTTGTAGGTGGATCATCAGTGTTAGAGCTAAAATTAGCATGTTTAAAGTGATTTTCATGCTTCCAGGGGCTCGGGAAGTGAATTAAATACTATTTGGAGGCATTTAATGTTCAAGCAAAAACAGCTGATTTTTGACAAAAGAGATAACACCCCCCCATTATGTCATGCTTCAGAAATGTGGAAAATGGTCCGTTTTCAAATGTTTTATTTTTGAACGTCAGTTCACATTTGTGGGTTGATCATCAGTGTTAGAGCTAAAATTAGCATGTTTAAAGTGATTTTCATGCTTCCAGGGGCCCTAAACACAAGATTTATGGAATGGTTAAAAGTGCATGAAAATGGCCAATTTACTCACTCTGAGTTCTCAAAAAGGGTTTCTTCACCCCGGGAAGTTAATTAAATACCATTTGGAGGCATTTAATGTTCGAGCAAAAACGGCTGATTTTCGACAAAAGAGATAACACCCCCCCATTACGTCATGCTTCAGAAATGTGGAAAATGGTCCGTTTTCAAATGTTTTATTTTTGAACGTCAGTTCACATTTGTAGGTGGATCATCAGTGTTAGAGCTAAAATTAGCATGTTTAAAGTGATTTTCATGCTTCCAGGGGCTCGGGAAGTGAATTAAATACTATTTGGAGGCATTTAATGTTCAAGCAAAAA
The DNA here is from genome assembly GCF_964263255.1 of Lissotriton vulgaris. Taxonomy (NCBI): domain Eukaryota; kingdom Metazoa; phylum Chordata; class Amphibia; order Caudata; family Salamandridae; genus Lissotriton; species Lissotriton vulgaris. The sequence continues at coordinate 1,783,195 of NW_028246529.1, read as the reverse complement.
CAGCTGATGTTTGACAAAAGAGATAACACCCCCCCATTACGTCATGCTTCAGAAATGTGGAAAATGGTCCGTTTTCAAATATTTTATTTTTGAACGTCAGTTCACATTTGTAGGTGGATCATCAGTGTTAGAGCTAAAATTAGCATGTTTAAAGTGATTTTCATGCTTCCAATGGGCCCTAAACACAAGATTTATGGAATGGTTAGAGGTGCATGAAAATGGCCAATTTACTCACTCTGAGTTCTCAAAAAGGGTTTCTTCACCCCGGGAAGTTAATTAAATACCATTTGGAGGCATTTAATGTTCGAGCAAAAACGGCTGATTTTCGACAAAAGAGATAACACCCCCCCCATTACGTCATGCTTCAGAAATGTGGAAAATGGTCCGTTTTCAAATGTTTTATTTTTGAACGTCAGTTCACATTTGTAGGTGGATCATCAGTGTTAGAGCTAAAATTAGCATGTTTAAAGTGATTTTCATGCTTTCAGGGGCCCTAAACACAAGATTTATGGAATGGTTAAAAGTGCATGAAAATGGCCAATTTACTCACTCTGAGTTCTCAAAAAGGGTTTCTTCACCCCGGGAAGTTAATTAAATACCATTTGGAGGCATTTAATGTTCGAGCAAAAACGGCTGATTTTCGACAAAAGAGATAACACCCCCCCATTACGTCATGCTTCAGAAATGTAGAAAATGGTCCGTTTTCAAATGTTTTATTTTTGAACATCAGTTCACATTTGTAGGTGGATCATCAGTGTTAGAGCTAAAATTAGCATGTTTAAAGTGATTTTCATGCTTCCAGGGGCTCGGGAAGTGAATTAAATACTATTTGGAGGCATTTAATGTTCAATCAAAAACAGCTGATTTTTTGACAAAAGAGATAACACCCCCCCATTACGTCATGCTTCAGAAATGTGGAAAATGGTCCGTTTTCAAATGTTTTATTTTTTAATGTCAGTTCACATTTGTAGGTGGATCATCAGTGTTAGAGCTAAAATTAGCATGTTTAAAGTGATTTTCATGCTTCCAGGGGCCCTAAACACAAGATTTATGGAATGGTTAAAAGTGCATGAAAATGGCCAATTTACTCACTCTGAGTTCTCAAAAAGGGTTTCTTCACCCCGGGAAGTTAATTAAATACCATTTGGAGGCATTTAATGTTCGAGCAAAAACGGCTGATTTTCGACAAAAGAGATAACACCCCCCCATTACGTCATGCTTCAGAAATGTGGAAAATGGTCCGTTTTCAAATGTTTTATTTTTGAACGTCAGTTCACATTTGTAGGTGGATCATCAGTGTTAGAGCTAAAATTAGCATGTTTAAAGTGATTTTCATGCTTTCAGGGGCTCGGGAAGTGAATTAAATACTATTTGGAGGCATTTAATGTTCAATCAAAAACAGCTGATTTTTGACAAAAGAGATAACACCCCCCCCATTACGTCATGCTTCAGAAATGTGGAAAATGGTCCGTTTTCAAATGTTTTATTTTTGAACGTCAGTTCACATTTGTAGGTGGATCATCAGTGTTAGAGCTAAAATTAGCATGTTTAAAGTGATTTTCATGCTTCCAGGGGCCCTAAACACAAGATTTATGGAATGGTTAAAAGTGCATGAAAATGGCCAATTTACTCACTCTGAGTTCTCAAAAAGTGTTTCTTCACCCCGGGAAGTTAATTAAATACCATTTGGAGGCATTTAATGTTCGAGCAGAAACGGCTGATTTTCGACAAAAGAGATAACACCCCCCCCATTAAGTCATGCTTCAGAAATGTGGAAAATGGTCCGTTTTCAAATGTTTTATTTTGGAACGTCAGTTCACATTTGTAGGTGGATCATCAGTGTTAGAGCTAAAATTAGCATGTTTATAGTGATGTTCATGCTTCCAGGGGCTCGGGAAGTGAATTAAATACTATTTGGAGGCATTTAATGTTCGAGCAAAAACGGCTGATTTTCGACAAAAGAGATAACACCCCCCCATTACGTCATGCTTCAGAAATGTGGAAAATGGTCCGTTTTCAAATGTTTTATTTTTGAACGTCAGTTCACATTTGTAGGTGGATCATCAGTGTTAGAGCTAAAATTAGCATGTTTAAAGTGATTTTCATGCTTCCAGGGGCTCGGGAAGTGAATTAAATACTATTTGGAGGCATTTAATGTTCAAGCAAAAACAGCTGATTTTTGACAAAAGAGATAACACCCCCCCATTACGTCATGCTTCAGAAATGTGGAAAATGGTCCGTTTTCAAATGTTTTATTTTTGAACGTCAGTTCACATTTGTAGGTGGATCATCAGTGTTAGAGCTAAAATTAGCATGTTTAAAGTGATATTCATGCTTCCAGGGGCCCTAAACACAAGATTTATGGAATGGTTAAAAGTGCATGAAAATGGCCAATTTACTCACTCTGAGTTCTCAAAAAGGGTTTCTTCACCCCGGGAAGTTAATTAAATACCATTTGGAGGCATTTAATGTTCGAGCAAAAACGGCTGATTTTCGACAAAAGAGATAACACCCCCCCATTATGTCATGCTTCAGAAATGTGGAAAATGGTCCGTTTTCAAATGTTTTATTTTTGAACATCAGTTCACATTTGTAGGTGGATCATCAGTGTTAGAGCTAAAATTAGCATGTTTAAAGTGATTTTCATGCTTCCAGGGGCTCGGGAAGTGAATTAAATACTATTTGGAGGCATTTACTGTTCAATCAAAAACAGCTGATTTTTGACAAAAGAGATAACACCCCCCCATTACGTCATGCTTCAGAAATGTGGAAAATGGTCCGTTTTCAAATGTTTTATTTTTGAACGTCAGTTCACATTTGTAGGTGGATCATCAGTGTTAGAGCTAAAATTAGCATGTTTAAAGTGATTTTCATGCTTCCAGGGGCCCTAAACACAAGATTTATGGAATGGTTAAAAGTGCATGAAAATGGCCAATTTACTCACTCTGAGTTCTCAAAAAGGGTTTCTTCACCCCGGGAAGTTAATTAAATACCATTTAGAGGCATTTAATGTTCGAGCAAAAACGGCTGATTTTCGACAAAAGAGATAACACCCCCCCATTACGTCATGCTTCAGAAATGTGGAAAATGGTCCGTTTTCAAATGTTTTATTTTTGAACGTCAGTTCACATTTGCAGGTGGATCATCAGTGTTAGAGCTAAAATTAGCATGTTTAAAGTGATTTTCATGCTTCCAGGGGCTCGGGAAGTGAATTAAATACTATTTGGAGGCATTTAATGTTCAAGCAAAAACAGCTGATTTTTGACAAAAGAGATAACACCCCCCCATTACGTCATGCTTCAGAAATGTGGAAAATGGTCCGTTTTCAAATGCTTTATTTTTGAACGTCAGTTCACATTTGTAGGTGGATCATCAGTGTTAGAGCTAAAATTAGCATGTTTAAAGTGATTTTCATGCTTCCAGGGGCTCGGGAAGTGAATTAAATACTATTTGGAGGCATTTAATGTTCAATCAAAAACAGCTGATTTTTGACAAAAGAGATAACACCCCCCCATTACGTCATGCTTCAGAAATGTGGAAAATGGTCCGTTTTCAAATGTTTTATTTTTGAACGTCAGTTCACATTTGTAGGTGGATGATAAGTGTTAGAGCTAAAATTAGCATGTTTAAAGTGATTTTCATTCTTCCAGGGGCCCTAAACACAAGATTTATGGAATGGTTAAAAGTGCATGAAAATGGCCAATTTACTCACTCTGAGTTCTCAAAAAGGGTTTCTTCACCCCGGGAAGTTAATTAAATACCATTTGGAGGCATTTAATGTTCGAGCAAAAACGGCTGATTTTCGACAAAAGAGATAACACCCCCCCATTACGTCATGCTTCAGAAATGTGGAATATGGTCCGTTTTCAAATGTTTTATTTTTGAACGTCAGTTCACATTTGCAGGTGGATCATCAGTGTTAGAGCTAAAATTAGCATGTTTAAAGTGATTTTCATGCTTCCAGGGGCTCGGGAAGTGAATTAAATACTATTTGGAGGCATTTAATGTTCAAGCAAAAACAGCTGATTTTTGACATAAGAGATAACACCCCCCCATAACGTCATGCTTCAGAAATGTGGAAAATGGTGCGTTTTCAAATGTTTTATTTTTGAACGTCAGTTCACATTTGTAGGTGGATCATCAGTGTTAGAGCTAAAATTAGCATGTTTAAAGTGATTTTCATGCTTCCAGGGGCCCTAAACACAAGATTTATGGAATGGTTAAAAGTGCATGAAAATGGCCAATTTACTCACTCTGAGTTCTCAAAAAGGGTTTCTTCACCCCGGGAAGTTAATTAAATACCATTTGGAGGCATTTAATGTTCGAGCAAAAACGGCTGATTTTCGACAAAAGAGATAACACCCCCCCATTACGTCATGCTTCAGAAATGTGGAAAATGGTCCATTTTCAAATGTTTTATTTTTGAACATCAGTTCACATTTGTAGGTGGATCATCAGTGTTAGAGCTAAAATTAGCATGTTTAAAGTGATTTTCATGCTTCCAGGGGCTCGGGAAGTGAATTAAATACTATTTGGAGGCATTTAATGTTCAATCAAAAACAGCTGATTTTTGACAAAAGAGATAACACCCCCCCATTACGTCATGCTTCAGAAATGTGGAAAATGGTCCGTTTTCAAATGTTTTATTTTTGAACGTCAGTTCACATTTGTAGGTGCATCATCAGTGTTAGAGCTAAAATTTGCATGTTTAAAATGATTTTCATGCTTCCAGGGGCCCTAAACACAAGATTTATGGAATGGTTAAAAGTGCATGAAAATGGCCAATTTACTCACTCTGAGTTCTCAAAAAGGGTTTCTTCACCCCGGGAAGTTAATTAAATACCATTTGGAGGCATTTAATGTTCGAGCAAAAACGGCTGATTTTCGACAAAAGAGATAACACCCCCCCCATTACGTCATGCTTCAGAAATGTGGAAAATGGTCCGTTTTCAAATGTTTTATTTTTGAACGTCAGTTCACATTTGTAGGTGGATCATCAGTGTTAGAGCTAAAATTAGCATGTTTAAAGTGATTTTCATGCTTCCAGGGGCCCTAAACACAAGATTTATGGAATGGTTAAAAGTGCATGAAAATGGCCAATTTACTCACTCTGAGTTCTCAAAAAGGGTTTCTTCACCCCGGGAAGTTAATTAAATACCATTTGGAGGCATTTAATGTTCGAGCAAAAACGGCTGATTTTCGACAAAAGAGATAACACCCCCCCATTACGTCATGCTTCAGAAATGTGGAAAATGGTCCGTTTTCAAATGTTTTATTTTTGAACATCAGTTCACATTTGTAGGTGGATCATCAGTGTTAGAGCTAAAATTAGCATGTTTAAAGTGATTTTCATGCTTCCAGGGGCTCGGGAAGTGAATTAAATACTATTTGGAGGCATTTAATGTTCAATCAAAAACAGCTGATTATTTGACAAAAGAGATAACACCCCCCCATTACGTCATGCTTCAGAAATGTGGAAAATGGTCCGTTTTCAAATGTTTTATTTTTTAATGTCAGTTCACATTTGTAGGTGGATCATCAGTGTTAGAGCTAAAATTAGCATGTTTAAAGTGATTTTCATGCTTCCAGGGGCCCTAAACACAAGATTTATGGAATGGTTAAAAGTGCATGAAAATGGCCAATTTACTCACTCTGAGTTCTCAAAAAGGGTTTCTTCACCCCGGGAAGTTAATTAAATACCATTTGGAGGCATTTAATGTTCGAGCAAAAACGGCTGATTTTCAACAAAAGAGATAACACCCCCCCATTACATCATGCTTCAAAAATGTGGAAAATGGTCCGTTTTCAAATGTTTTAATTTTGAACGTCAGTTCACATTTGTAGGTGGATCATCAGTGTTAGAGCTAAAATTAGCATGTTTAAAGTGATTTTCATGCTTCCAGGGGCTCGGGAAGTGAATTAAATACTATTTGGAGGCATTTAATGTTCAATCAAAAACAGCTGATTTTTGACAAAAGAGATAACACCCCCCCATTACGTCATGCTTCAGAAATGTGGAAAATGGTCCGTTTTCAAATGTTTTATTTTTGAACGTCAGTTCACATTTGTAGGTGGATCATCAGTGTTAGAGCTAAAATTAGCATGTTTAAAGTGATTTTCATGCTTCCAGGGGCCCTAAACACAAGATTTATGGAATGGTTAAAAGTGCATGAAAATGGCCAATTTACTCACTCTGAGTTCTCAAAAAGGGTTTCTTCACCCCGGGAAGTTAATTAAATACCATTTGGAGGCATTTAATGTTCGAGCAAAAACGGCTGATTTTCGACAAAAGAGATAACACCCCCCCATTACATCATGCTTCAGAAATGTGGAAAATGGTCCGTTTTCAAATGTTTTATTTTTGAACGTCAGTTCACATTTGTAGGTGGATCATCAGTGTTAGAGCTAAAATTAGCATGTTTAAAGTGATTTTCATGCTTCCAGGGGCTCGGGAAGTGAATTAAATACTATTTGGAGGCATTTAATGTTCAATCAAAAACAGCTGATTTTTGACAAAAGAGATGACACCCCCCCATTACGTCATGCTTCAGAAATGTGGAAAATGGTCCGTTTTCAAATGTTTTATTTTTGAACGTCAGTTCACATTTGTAGGTGGATCATCAGTGTTAGAGCTAAAATTAGCATGTTTAAAGTGATTTTCATGCTTCCAGGGGCCCTAAACACAAGATTTATGGAATGGTTAAAAGTGCATGAAAATGGACAATTTACTCACTCTGAGTTCTCAAAAAGGGTTTCTTCGCCCCGGGAAGTTAATTAAATACCATTTGGAGGCATTTAATGTTCGAGCAAAAACGGCTGATTTTCGACAAAAGAGATAACACCCCCCCATTACGTAATGCTTCAGAAATGTGGAAAATGGTCCGTTTTCAAATGTTTTATTTTTGAACGTCAGTTCACATTTGTAGGTGGATCATCAGTGTTAGAGCTAAAATTAGCATGTTTAAAGTGATTTTCATGCTTCCAGGGGCTCGGGAAGTGAATTAAATACTATTTGGAGGCATTTAATGTTCAAGCAAAAACAGCTGATTTTTGACAAAAGAGATAACACCCCCCCATTACGTCATGCTTCAGAAATGTGGAAAATGGTCCGTTTTCAAATGTTTTATTTTTGAACGTCAGTTCACATTTGTAGGTGGATCATCAGTGTTAGAGCTAAAATTAGCATGTTTAAAGTGATATTCATGCTTCCAGGGGCCCTAAACACAAGATTTATGGAATGGTTAAAAGTGCATGAAAATGGCCAATTTACTCACTCTGAGTTCTCAAAAAGGGTTTCTTCACCCCGGGAAGTTAATTAAATACCATTTGGAGGCATTTAATGTTCGAGCAAAAACGGCTGATTTTCGACAAAAGAGATAACACCCCCCCATTACGTCATGCTTCAGAAATGTGGAAAATGGTCCGTTTTCAAATGTTTTATTTTTGAACATCAGTTCACATTTGTAGGTGGATCATCAGTGTTAGAGCTAAAATTAGCATGTTTAAAGTGATTTTCATGCTTCCAGGGACTCGGGAAGTGAATTAAATACTATTTGGAGGCATTTAATGTTCAATCAAAAACAGCTGATTTTTGACAAAAGAGATAACACCCCCCCATTACGTCATGCTTCAGAAATGTGGAAAATGGTCCATTTTCAAATGTTTTATTTTTGAACGTCAGTTCACATTTGTAGGTGGATCATCAGTGTTAGGGCTAAAATTAGCATTTTTAAAGTGATTTTCATGCTTCCAGGCGCCCTAAACACAAGATTTATGGAATGGTTAAAAGTGCCTGAAAATGGCCAATTTACTCACTCTGAGTTCTCAAAAAGGGTTTCTTCACCCCGGGAAGTTAATTAAATACCATTTGGAGGCATTTAATGTTCGAGCAAAAACGGCTGATTTTCGACAAAAGAGATAACACCCCCCCATTACGTCATGCTTCAGAAATGTGGAAAATGGTCCGTTTTCAAATGTTTTATTTTTGAACGTCAGTTCACATTTGCAGGTGGATCATCAGTGTTAGAGCTAAAATTAGCATGTTTAAAGTGATTTTCATGCTTCCAGGGGCTCGGGAAGTGAATTAAATACTATTTGGAGGCATTTAATGTTCAAGCAAAAACAGCTGATTTTTGACGAAAGAGATAACACCCCCCCATTACGTCATGCTTCAGAAATGTGGAAAATGGTCCGTTTTCAAATGTTTTATTTTTGAACGTCAGTTCACATTTGTAGGTGGATGATAAGTGTTAGAGCTAAAATTAGCATGTTTAAAGTGATTTTCATTCTTCCAGGGGCCCTAAACACAAGATTTATGGAATGGTTAAAAGTGCATGAAAAGGGCCAATTTACTCACTCTGAGTTCTCAAAAAGGGTTTCTTCACCCCGGGAAGTTAATTAAATACCATTTGGAGGTATTTAATGTTCGAGCAAAAACGGCTGATTTTCGACAAAAGAGATAACACCACCCCATTACGTCATGCTTCAGAAATGTGGAAAATGGTCCGTTTTCAAATGTTTTATTTTTGAACATCAGTTCACATTTGTAGGTGGATCATCAGTGTTAGAGCTAAAATTAGCATGTTTAAAGTGATTTTCATGCTTCCAGGGGCTCGGGAAGTGAATTAAATACTATTTGGAGGCATTTAATGTTCAATCAAAAACAGCTGATTTTTGACAAAAGAGATAACACCCCCCCATTACGTCATGCTTCAGAAATGTGGAAAATGGTCCGTTTTCAAATGTTTTATTTTTGAACGTCAGTTCACATTTGTAGGTGGATCATCAGTGTTAGAGCTAAAATTAGCATGTTTAAAGTGATTTTCATGCTTCCAGGGGCCCTAAACACAAGATTTATGGAATGGTTAAAAGTGCATGAAAATGGCCAATTTACTCACTCTGAGTTCTCAAAAAGGGTTTCTTCACCCCGGGAAGTTAATTAAATACCATTTGGAGGCATTTAATGTTCGAGCAAAAACGGCTGATTTTCGACAAAAGAGATAACACCCCCCCATTACGTCATGCTTCAGAAATGTGGAATATGGTCCGTTTTCAAATGTTTTATTTTTGAACGTCAGTTCACATTTGCAGGTGGATCATCAGTGTTAGAGCTAAAATTAGCATGTTTAAAGTGATTTTCATGCTTCCAGGGGCTCGGGAAGTGAATTAAATACTATTTGGAGGCATTTAATGTTCAATCAAAAACAGCTGATTTTTGACAAAAGAGATAACACCCCCCCATTACGTCATGCTTCAGAAATGTGGAAAATGGTCCGTTTTCAAATGTTTTATTTTTGAACGTCAGTTCACATTTGTAGGTGCATCATCAGTGTTAGAGCTAAAATTAGCATGTTTAAAATGATTTTCATGCTTCCAGGGGCCCTAAACACAAGATTTATGGAATGGTTAAAAGTGCATGAAAATGGCCAATTTACTCACTCTGAGTTCTCAAAAAGGGTTTCTTCACCCCGGGAAGTTAATTAAATACCATTTGGAGGCATTTAATGTTCGAGCAAAAACGGCTGATTTTCGACAAAAGAGATAACACCCCCCCCATTACGTCATGCTTCAGAAATGTGGAAAATGGTCCGTTTTCAAATGTTTTATTTTTGAACGTCAGTTCACATTTGTAGGTGGATCATCAGTGTTAGAGCTAAAATTAGCATGTTTAAAGTGATTTTCATGCTTCCAGGGGCCCTAAACACAAGATTTATGGAATGGTTAAAAGTGCATGAAAATGGCCAATTTACTCACTCTGAGTTCTCAAAAAGGGTTTCTTCACCCCGGGAAGTTAATTAAATACCATTTGGAGGCATTTAATGTTCGAGCAAAAACGGCTGATTTTCGACAAAAGAGATAACACCCCCCATTACGTCATGCTTCAGAAATGTGGAAAATGGTCCGTTTTCAAATGTTTTATTTTTGAACATTAGTTCACATTTGTAGGTGGATCATCAGTGTTAGAGCTAAAATTAGCATGTTTAAAGTGATTTTCATGCTTCCAGGGGCTCGGGAAGTGAATTAAATACTATTTGGAGGCATTTAATGTTCAATCAAAAACAGCTGATTTTTTGACAAAAGAGATAACACCCCCCCATTACGTCATGCTTCAGAAATGTGGAAAATGGTCCGTTTTCAAATGTTTTATTTTTTAATGTCAGTTCACATTTGTAGGTGGATCATCAGTGTTAGAGCTAAAATTAGCATGTTTAAAGTGATTTTCATGCTTCCAGGGGCCCTAAACACAAGATTTATGGAATGGTTAAAAGTGCATGAAAATGGCCAATTTACTCACTCTGAGTTCTCAAAAAGGGTTTCTTCACCCCGGGAAGTTAATTAAATACCATTTGGAGGCATTTAATGTTCGAGCAAAAACGGCTGATTTTCGACAAAAGAGATAACACCCCCCCATTACATCATGCTTCAGAAATGTGGAAAATGGTCCGTTTTCAAATGTTTTATTTTTGAACGTCAGTTCACATTTGTAGGTGGATCATCAGTGTTAGAGCTAAAATTAGCATGTTTAAAGTGATTTTCATGCTTCCAGGGGCTCGGGAAGTGAATTAAATACTATTTGGAGGCATTTAATGTTCAATCAAAAACAGCTGATTTTTGACAAAAGAGATAACACCCCCCCATTACGTCATGCTTCAGAAATGTGGAAAATGGTCCGTTTTCAAATGTTTTATTTTTGAACGTCAGTTCACATTTGTAGGTGGATCATCAGTGTTAGAGCTAAAATTAGCATGTTTAAAGTGATATTCATGCTTCCAGGGGCCCTAAACACAAGATTTATGGAATGGTTAAAAGTGCATGAAAATGGCCAATTTACTCACTCTGAGTTCTCAAAAAGGGTTTCTTCACCCCGGGAAGTTAATTAAATACCATTTGGAGGCATTTAATGTTCGAGCAAAAACGGCTGATTTTCGACAAAAGAGATAACACCCCCCATTACGTCATGCTTCAGAAATGTGGAAAATGGTCCGTTTTCAAATGTTTTATTTTTGAACGTCAGTTCACATTTGTAGGTGGATCATCGGTGTTAGAGCTAAAATTAGCATGTTTAAAGTGATTTTCATGCTTCCAGGGGCTCGGGAAGTGAATTAAATACTATTTGGAGGCATTTAATGTTCAATCAAAAACAGCTGATTTTTGACAAAAGAGATAACACCCCCCCATTACGTCATGCTTCAGAAATGTGGAAAATGGTCCGTTTTCAAATGTTTTATTTTTGAACGTCAGTTCACATTTGTAGGTGGATCATCAGTGTTAGAGCTAAAATTAGCATGTTTAAAGTGATTTTCATGCTTCCAGGGGCCCTAAACACAAGATTTATGGAATGGTTAAAAGTGCATGAAAATGGCCAATTTACTCACTCTGAGTTCTCAAAAAGTGTTTCTTCACCCCGGGAAGTTAATTAAATACCATTTGGAGGCATTTAATGTTCGAGCAGAAACGGCTGATTTTCGACAAAAGAGATAACACCCCCCCCATTAAGTCATGCTTCAGAAATGTGGAAAATGGTCCGTATTCAAATGTTTTATTTTGGAACGTCAGTTCACATTTGTAGGTGGATCATCAGTGTTAAAGCTAAAATTAGCATGTTTATAGTGATGTTCATGCTTCCAGGGGCTCGGGAAGTGAATTAAATACTATTTGGAGGCATTTAATGTTCAATCAAAAACAGCTGATTTTTGACAAAAGAGATAACACCCCCCCATTACGTCATGCTTCAGAAATGTGGAAAATGGTCCGTTTTAAAATGTTTTATTTTTGAATGTCAGTTCACATTTGTAGGTGGATCATCAGTGTTGGAGCTAAAATTAGCATGTTTAAAGTGATTTTCATGCTTCCAGGGGCCCTAAACACAAGATTTATGGAATGGTTAAAAGTGCATGAAAATGGCCAATTTACTCACACTGAGGTCTCAAAAAGGGTTTCTTCACCCCGGGAAGTTAATTAAATACCATTTGGAGGCATTTAATGTTCGAGCAAAATCGGCTGATTTTCGACAAAAGAGATAACACCCCCCCATTACGTCATAGTTCAGAAATGTGGAAAATGGTCCGTTTTCAAATGTTTTATTTTTGAACGTCAGTTCACATTTGTAGGTGGATCATCAGTGTTAGAGCTAAAATTAGCATGTTTAAAGTGATTTTCATGCTTCCAGGGGCTCGGGAAGTGAATTAAATACTATTTGGAGGCATTTAATGTTCAAGCAAAAACAGCTGATTTTTGACAAAAGAGATAACACCCCCCCCATTACGTCATGCTTCAGAAATGTGGAAAATGGTCCGTTTTCAAATGTTTTATTTTTGAACGTCAGTTCACATTTGTAGGTGGATCATCAGTGTTAGAGCTAAAATTAACATGTTTAAAGTGATATTCATGCTTCCAGGGGCCCTAAACACAAGATTTATGGAATGGTTAAAAGTGCATGAAAATGGCCAATTTACTCACTCTGAGTTCTCAAAAAGGGTTTCTTCACCCCGGGAAGTTAATTAAATACCATTTGGAGGCATTTAATGTTCGAGCAAAAACGGCTGATTTTCGACAAAAGAGATAACACCCCCCATTACGTCATGCTTCAGAAATGTGGAAAATGGTCCGTTTTCAAATGTTTTATTTTTGAACGTCAGTTCACATTTGTAGGTGGATCATCAGTGTTAGAGCTAAAATTAGCATGTTTAAAGTGATTTTCATGCTTCCAGGGGCTCGGGAAGTGAATTAAATACTATTTGGAGGCATTTAATGTTCAATCAAAAACAGCTGATTTTTGACAAAAGAGATAACACCCCCCCATTACGTCATGCTTCAGAAATGTGGAAAATGGTCCGTTTTCAAATGTTTTATTTTTGAACGTCAGTTCACATTTGTAGGTGGATCATCAGTGTTAGAGCTAAAATTAGCATGTTTAAAGTGATTTTCATGCTTCCAGGGGCCCTAAACACAAGATTTATGGAATGGTTAAAAGTGCATGAAAATGGCCAATTTACTCACTCTGAGTTCTCAAAAAGGGTTTCTTCACCCCGGGAAGTTAATTAAATACCATTTGGAGGCATTTAATGTTCGAGCAAAAACGGCTGATTTTCGACAAAAGAGATAACACCCCCCCCATTACGTCATGCTTCAGAAATGTGGAAAATGGTCCGTTTTCAAATGTTTTATTTTTGAACGTCAGTTCACATTTGTAGGTGGATCATCAGTGTTAGAGCTAAAATTAGCATGTTTAAAGTGATTTTCATGCTTCCAGGGGCTCGGGAAGTGAATTAAATACTATTTGGAGGCATTTAATGTTCAAGCAAAAACAGCTGATTTTTGACAAAAGAGATAACACCCCCCCCCCATTACGTCATGCTTCAGAAATGTGGAAAATGGTCCGTTTTCAAATGTTTTATTTTTGAACATCAGTTCACATTTGTAGGTGGATCATCAGTGTTAGAGCTAAAATTAGCATGTTTAAAGTGATTTTCATGCTTCCAGGGGCCCTAAACACAAGATTTATGGAATGGTTAAAAGTGCATGAAAATGGCCAATTTACTCACTCTGAGTTCTCAAAAAGTGTTTCTTCACCCCGGGAAGTTAATTAAATACCATTTGGAGGCATTTAATGTTCGAGCAGAAACGGCTGATTTTCGACAAAAGAGATAACACCCCCCCCATTAAGTCATGCTTCAGAAATGTGGAAAATGGTCCGTTTTCAAATGTTTTATTTTGGAACGTCAGTTCACATTTGTAGGTGGATCATCAGTGTTAGAGCTAAAATTAGCATGTTTATAGTGATGTTCATGCTTCCAGGGGCTCGGGAAGTGAATTAAATACTATTTGGAGGCATTTAATGTTCAATCAAAAACAGCTGATTTTTGACAAAAGAGATAACACCCCCCCATTACGTCATGCTTCAGAAATGTGGAAAATGGTCCGTTTTAAAATGTTTTATTTTTGAATGTCAGTTCACATTTGTAGGTGGATCATCAGTGTTGGAGCTAAAATTAGCATGTTTAAAGTGATTTTCATGCTTCCAGGGGCCCTAAACACAAGATTTATGGAATGGTTAAAAGTGCATGAAAATGGCCAATTTACTCACTCTGAGTTCTTAAAAAGGGTTTCTTCACCCCGGGAAGTTAATTAAATACCATTTGGAGGCATTTAATGTTCGAGCAAAAACGGCTGATTTTCGACAAAAGAGATAACACCCCCCCATTACGTCATGCTTCAGAAATGTGGAAAATGGTCCGTTTTCAAATGTTTTATTTTTGAACGTCAGTTCACATTTGTAGGTGGATCATCAGTGTTAGAGCTAAAATTAGCATGTTTAAAGTGATTTTCATGCTTCCAGGGGCTCGGGAAGTGAATTAAATACTATTTGGAGGCATTTAATGTTCAAGCAAAAACAGCTGATTTTTGACAAAAGAGATAACACCCCCCCCATTACGTCATGCTTCAGAAATGTGGAAAATGGTCCGTTTTCAAATGTTTTATTTTTGAACGTCAGTTCACATTTGTAGGTGGATCATCAGTGTTAGAGCTAAAATTAGCATGTTTAAAGTGATATTCATGCTTCCAGGGGCCCTAAACACAAGATTTATGGAATGGTTAAAAGTGCATGAAAATGGCCAATTTACTCACTCTGAGTTCTCAAAAAGGGTTTCTTCACCCCGGGAAGTTAATTAAATACCATTTGGAGGCATTTAATGTTCGAGCAAAAACGGCTGATTTTCGACAAAAGAGATAACACCCCCCATTACGTCATGCTTCAGAAATGTGGAAAATGGTCCGTTTTCAAATGTTTTATTTTTGAACGTCAGTTCACATTTGTAGGTGGATCATCAGTGTTAGAGCTAAAATTAGCATGTTTAAAGTGATTTTCATGCTTCCAGGGGCTCGGGAAGTGAATTAAATACTATTTGGAGGCATTTAATGTTCAAGCAAAAACAGCTGATTTTTGACAAAAGAGATAACACCCCCCAATTACGTCATGCTTCAGAAATGTGGAAAATGGTCCGTTTTCAAATGTTTTATTTTTGAACGTCAGTTCACATTTGTAGGTGGATCATCAGTGTTAGAGCTAAAATTAGCATGTTTAAAGTGATTTTCATGCTTCCAGGGGCCCTAAACACAAGATTTATGGAATGGTTAAAAGTGCATGAAAATGGCCAATTTACTCACTCTGAGTTCTCAAAAAGGGTTTCTTCACCCCGGGAAGTTAATTAAATACCATTTGGAGGCATTTAATGTTCGAGCAAAAACTGCTGATTTTCGACAAAAGAGATAACACCCCCCCATTACGTCATGCTTCAGAAATGTGGAAAATTGTCCGTTTTCAAATGTTTTATTTTTGAACGTCAGTTCACATTTGTAGGTGGATCATCAGTGTGAGAGCTAAAATTAGCATGTTTAAAGTGATTTTCATGCTTCCAGGGGCTCGGGAAGTGAATTAAATACTATTTGGAGGCATTTAATGTTCAATCAAAAACAGCTGATTTTTGACAAAAGAGATAACACCCCCCCATTACGTCATGCTTCAGAAATGTGGAAAATGGTCCGTTTTCAAATGTTTTATTTTTGAACGTCAGTTCACATTTGTAGGTGGATCATCAGTGTTAGAGCTAAAATTAGCATGTTTAAAGTGATTTTCATGCTTCCAGGGGCCCTAAACACAAGATTTATGGAATGGTTAAAAGTGCATGAAAATGGCCAATTTACTCACTCTGAGTTCTCAAAAAGGGTTTCTTCACCCCGGGAAGTTAATTAAATACCATTTGGAGGCATTTAATGTTCGAGCAAAAACGGCTGATTTTCGACAAAAGAGATAACACCCCCCCATTACGTCATGCTTCAGAAATGTAGAAAATGGTCCGTTTTCAAATGTTTTATTTTTGAACGTCAGTTCACATTTGTAGGTGGATCATCAGTGTTAGAGCTAAAATTAGCATGTTTAAAGTGATTTTCATGCTTCCAGGGGCTCGGGAAGTGAATTAAATACTATTTGGAGGCATTTAATGTTCAAGCAAAAACAGCTGATTTTTGACAAAAGAGATAACACCCCCCCATTATGTCATGCTTCAGAAATGTGGAAAATGGTCCGTTTTCAAATGTTTTATTTTTGAACGTCAGTTCACATTTGTGGGTTGATCATCAGTGTTAGAGCTAAAATTAGCATGTTTAAAGTGATTTTCATGCTTCCAGGGGCCCTAAACACAAGATTTATGGAATAGTTAAAAGTGCATGAAAATGGCCAATTTACTCACTCTGAGTTCTCAAAAAGGGTTTCTTCACCCCGGGAAGTTAATTAAATACCATTTGGAGGCATTTAATGTTCGAGCAAAAACTGCTGATTTTCGACAAAAGAGATAACACCCCCCCATTACGTCATGCTTCAGAAATGTGGAAAATGGTCCGTTTTCAAATGTTTTATTTTTGAACGTCAGTTCACATTTGTAGGTGGATCATCAGTGTTAGAGCTAAAATTAGCATGTTTAAAGTGATTTTCATGCTTCCAGGGGCCCTAAACACAAGATTTATGGAATGGTTAAAAGTGCATGAAAATGGCCAATTTACTCACTCTGAGTTCTCAAAAAGGGTTTCTTCACCCCGGGAAGTTAATTAAATACCATTTGGAGGCATTTAATGTTCGAGCAAAAACGGCTGATTTTCGACAAAAGAGATAACACCCCCCCATTACGTCATGCTTCAGAAATGTGGAAAATGGTCCGTTTTCAAATGTTTTATTTTTGAACGTCAGTTCACATTTGTAGGTGGATCATCAGTGTTAGAGCTAAAATTAGCATGTTTAAAGTGATTTTCATGCTTCCAGGGGCTCGGGAAGTGAATTAAATACTATTTGGAGGCATTTAATGTTCAAGCAAAAACAGCTGATTTTTGACAAAAGAGATAACACCCCCCATTACGTCATGCTTCAGAAATGTGGAAAATGGTCCGTTTTCAAATGTTTTATTTTTGAACGTCAGTTCACATTTGTAGGTGGATCATCAGTGTTGGAGCTAAAATTAGCATGTTTAAAGTGATTTTCATGCTTCCAGGGGCCCTAAACACAAGATTTATGGAATGGTTAAAAGTGCATGAAAATGGCCAATTTACTCACTCTGAGTTCTCAAAAAGGGTTTCTTCACCCCGAGAAGTTAATTAAATACCATTTGGAGGCATTTAATGTTCGAGCAAAAACGGCTGATTTTCGACAAAAGAGATAACACCCCCCCATTACGTCATGCTTCAGAAATGTGGAAAATGGTCCGTTTTCAAATGTTTTATTTTTGAACGTCAGTTCACATTTGTAGGTGGATCATCAGTGTTAGAGCTAAAATTAGCATGTTTAAAGTGATTTTCATGCTTCCAGGGGCTCGGGAAGTGAATTAAATACTATTTGGAGGCATTTAATGTTCAAGCAAAAACAGCTGATTTTTGACAAATGCTTCAGAAATGTGGAAAATGGTCCGTTTTCAAATGTTTTATTTTTGAACGTCAGTTCACATTTGTAGGTGGATCATCAGTGTTAGAGCTAAAATTAGCATGTTTAAAGTGATTTTCATGCTTCCAGGGGCTCGGGAAGTAAATTAAATACTATTTGGAGGCATTTAATGTTCAATCAAAAACAGCTGATTTTTGACAAAAGAGATAACACCCCCCCATTACGTCATGCTTCAGAAATGTGGAAAATGGTCCGTTTTCAAATGTTTTATTTTTGAACGTCAGTTCACATTTGTAGGTGGATCATCAGTGTTAGAGCTAAAATTAGCATTTTTAAAGTGATTTTCATGCTTCCAGGGGCTCGGGAAGTCAATTAAATACTATTTGGAGGCATTTAATGTTCAAGCAAAAACAGCTGATTTTTGACAAAAGAGATAACACCCCCCCATTACAACATGCTTCAGAAATGTGGAAAATGGTCCGTTTTCAAATGTTTTATTTTTGAACATCAGTTCACATTTGTAGGTGGATCATCAGTGTTAGAGCTAAAATTAGCATGTTTAAAGTGATTTTCATGCTTCCAATGGGCCCTAAACACAAGATTTATGGAATGGTTAAAAGTGCATGAAAATGGCCAATTTACTCACTCTGAGTTCTCAAAAAGGGTTTCTTCACCCCGGGAAGTTAATTAAATACCATTTGGAGGCATTTAATGTTCGAGCAAAAACGGCTGATTTTCGACAAAAGAGATAACACCCCCCCATTACGTCATGCTTCAGAAATGTGGAAAATGGTCCGTTTTCAAATGTTTTATTTTTGAACATCAGTTCACATTTGTAGGTGGATCATCAGTGTTAGAGCTAAAATTAGCATGTTTAAAGTGATTTTCATGCTTCCAGGGGCTCGGGAAGTGAATTAAATACTATTTGGAGGCATTTAATGTTCAATCAAAAACAGCTGATTTTTGACAAAAGAGATAACACCCCCCATTACGTCATGCTTCAGAAATGTGGAAAATGGTCCGTTTTCAAATGTTTTATTTTTGAACGTCAGTTCACATTTGTAGGTGCATCATCAGTGTTAGAGCTAAAATTAGCATGTTTAAAGTGATTTTCATGCTTCCAGGGGCCCTAAACACAAGATTTATGGAATGGTTAAAAGTGCATGAAAATGGCCAATTTACTCACTCTGAGTTCTCAAAAAGTGTTTCTTCACCCCGGGAAGTTAATTAAATACAATTTGGAGGCATTTAATGTTCGAGCAAAAACGGCTGATTTTCGACAAAAGAGATAACACCCCCCCATTACGTCATGCTTCAGAAATGTGGAAAATGGTCCGTTTTCAAATGTTTTATTTTTGAACGTCAGTTCACATTTGTAGGTGGATCATCAGTGTTAGAGCTAAAATTAGCATGTTTAAAGTGATTTTCATGCTTCCAGGGGCCCTAAACACAAGATTTATGGAATGGTTAAAAGTGCATGAAAATGGCCAATTTACTCACTCTGAGTTCTCAAAAAGGGTTTCTTCACCCCGGGAAGTTAATTAAATACAATTTGGAGGCATTTAATGTTCGAGCAAAAACGGCTGATTTTCGACAAAAGAGATAACACCCCCCCATTACGTCATGCTTCAGAAATGTGGAAAATGGTCCGTTTTCAAATGTTTTATTTTTGAACATCAGTTCACATTTGTAGGTGGATCATCAGTGTTAGAGCTAAAATTAGCATGTTTAAAGTGATTTTCATGCTTCCAGGGGCTCGGGAAGTGAATTAAATACTATTTGGAGGCATTTAATGTTCAATCAAAAACAGCTGATTTTTGACAAAAGAGATAACACCCCCCCATTACGTCATGCTTCAGAAATGTGGAAAATGGTCCGTTTTCAAATGTTTTATTTTTGAACGTCAGTTCACATTTGTAGGTGGATCATCAGTGTTAGAGCTAAAATTAGCATGTTTAAAGTGATTTTCATGCTTCCAGGGGCCCTAAACACAAGATTTATGGAATGGTTAAAAGTGCATGAAAATGGCCAATTTACTCACTCTGAGTTCTCAAAAAGGGTTTCTTCACCCCGGGAAGTTAATTAAATACCATTTGGAGGCATTTAATGTTCGAGCAAAAACGGCTGATTTTCGACAAAAGAGATAACACCCCCCCATTACGTCATGCTTCAGAAATGTGGAAAATGGTCCGTTTTCAATTTTTTTATTTTTGAACGTCAGTTCACATTTGTAGGTGGATCATCAGTGTTAGAGCTAAAATTAGCATGTTTAAAGTGATTTTCATGCTTCCAGGGGCTCGGGAAGTGAATTAAATACTATTTGGAGGCATTTAATGTTCAATCAAAAACAGCTGATTTTGGACAAAAGAGATAACACCCCCCCATTACGTCATGCTTCAGAAATGTGGAAAATGGTCCGTTTTCAAATGTTTTATTTTTGAACGTCAGTTCACATTTGTAGGTGGATCATCAGTGTTAGAGCTAAAATTAGCATGTTTAAAGTGATTTTCATGCTTCCAGGGGCCCTAAACACAAGATTTATGGAATGGTTAAAAGTGCATGAAAATGGCCAATTTACTCACTCTGAGTTCTCAAAAAGGGTTTCTTCACCCCGGGAAGTTAATTAAATACAATTTGGAGGCATTTAATGTTCGAGCAAAAACGGCTGATTTTCGACAAAAGAGATAACACCCCCCCATTACGTCATGCTTCAGAAATGTGGAAAATGGTCCGTTTTCAAATGTTTTATTTTTGAACGTCAGTTCACATTTGTAGGTGGATCATCAGTGTTAGAGTTAAAATTAGCATGTTTAAAGTGATTTTCATGCTTCCAGGGGCCCTAAACACAAGATTTATGGAATGGTTAAAAGTGCATGAAAATGGCCAATTTACTCACTCTGAGTTCTCAAAAAGGGTTTCTTCACCCCGGGAAGTTAATTAAATACAATTTGGAGGCATTTAATGTTCGAGCAAAAACAGCTGATTTTCGACAAAAGAGATAACACCCCCCCATTACGTCATGCTTCAGAAATGTGGAAAATGGTCCGTTTTCAAATGTTTTATTTTTGAACATCAGTTCACATTTGTAGGTGGATCATCAGTGTTAGAGCTAAAATTAGCATGTTTAAAGTGATTTTCATGCTTCCAGGGGCTCGGGAAGTGAATTAAATACTATTTGGAGGCATTTAATGTTCAATCAAAAACAGCTGATTTTTGACAAAAGAGATAACACCCCCCCATTACGTCATGCTTCAGAAATGTGGAAAATGGTCCGTTTTAAAATGTTTTATTTTTGAATGTCAGTTCACATTTGTAGGTGGATCATCAGTGTTGGAGCTAAAATTAGCATGTTTAAAGTGATTTTCATGCTTCCAGGGGCCCTAAACACAAGATTTATGGAATGGTTAAAAGTGCATGAAAATGGCCAATTTACTCACTCTGAGTTCTCAAAAAGGGCTTCTTCACCCCGGGAAGTTAATTAAATACCATTTGGAGGCATTTAATGTTCGAGCAAAAACGGCTGATTTTCGACAAAAGAGATAACACCCCCCCCATTACGTCATGCTTCAGAAATGTGGAAAATGGTCCGTTTTCAAATGTTTTATTTTTGAACGTCAGTTCACATTTGTAGGTGGATCATCAGTGTTAGAGCTAAAATTAGCATGTTTAAAGTGATTTTCATGCTTCCAGGGGCTCGGGAAGTGAATTAAATACTATTTGGAGGCATTTAATGTTCAAGCAAAAACAGCTGATTTTTGACAAAAGAGATAACACCCCCCCATTACGTCATGCTTCAGAAATGTGGAAAATGGTCCGTTTTCAAATGTTTTATTTTTGAACGTCAGTTCACATTTGTAGGTGGATCATCAGTGTTAGAGCTAAAATTAGCATGTTTAAAGTGATATTCATGCTTCCAGGGGCCCTAAACACAAGATTTATGGAATGGTTAAAAGTGCATGAAAATGGCCAATTTACTCACTCTGAGTTCTCAAAAAGGGTTTCTTCACCCCGGGAAGTTAATTAAATACCATTTGGAGGCATTTAATGTTCGAGCAAAAACGGCTGATTTTCGACAAAAGAGATAACACCCCCCCATTACGTCATGCTTCAGAAATGTGGAAAATGGTCCGTTTTCAAATGTTTTATTTTTGAACGTCAGTTCACATTTGTAGGTGGATCATCAGTGTTAGAGCTAAAATTAGCATGTTTAAAGTGATTTTCATGCTTCCAGGGGCTCGGGAAGTGAATTAAATACTATTTGGAGGCATTTAATGTTCAATCAAAAACAGCTGATTTTTGACAAAAGAGATAACACCCCCCCATTACGTCATGCTTCAGAAATGTGGAAAATGGTCCGTTTTCAAATGTTTTATTTTTGAACGTCAGTTCACATTTGTAGGTGGATCATCAGTGTTAGAGCTAAAATTAGCATGTTTAAAGTGATTTTCATGCTTCCAGGGGCCCTAAACACAAGATTTATGGAATGGTTAAAAGTGCATGAAAATGGCCAATTTACTCACTCTGAGTTCTCAAAAAGGGTTTCTTCACCCCGGGAAGTTAATTAAATACCATTTGGAGGCATTTAATGTTCGAGCAAAAACGGCTGATTTTCGACAAAAGAGATAACACCCCCCCATTACGTCATGCTTCAGAAATGTGGAAAATGGTCCGTTTTCAATTTTTTTATTTTTGAACGTCAGTTCACATTTGTAGGTGGATCATCAGTGTTAGAGCTAAAATTAGCATGTTTAAAGTGATTTTCATGCTTCCAGGGGCTCGGGAAGTGAATTAAATACTATTTGGAGGCATTTAATGTTCAATCAAAAACAGCTGATTTTGGACAAAAGAGATAACACCCCCCCATTACGTCATGCTTCAGAAATGTGGAAAATGGTCCGTTTTCAAATGTTTTATTTTTGAACGTCAGTTCACATTTGTAGGTGGATCATCAGTGTTAGAGCTAAAATTAGCATGTTTAAAGTGATTTTCATGCTTCCAGGGGCCCTAAACACAAGATTTATGGAATGGTTAAAAGTGCATGAAAATGGCCAATTTACTCACTCTGAGTTCTCAAAAAGGGTTTCTTCACCCCGGGAAGTTAATTAAATACAATTTGGAGGCATTTAATGTTCGAGCAAAAACGGCTGATTTTCGACAAAAGAGATAACACCCCCCCATTACGTCATGCTTCAGAAATGTGGAAAATGGTCCGTTTTCAAATGTTTTATTTTTGAACGTCAGTTCACATTTGTAGGTGGATCATCAGTGTTAGAGTTAAAATTAGCATGTTTAAAGTGATTTTCATGCTTCCAGGGGCCCTAAACACAAGATTTATGGAATGGTTAAAAGTGCATGAAAATGGCCAATTTACTCACTCTGAGTTCTCAAAAAGGGTTTCTTCACCCCGGGAAGTTAATTAAATACAATTTGGAGGCATTTAATGTTCGAGCAAAAACAGCTGATTTTCGACAAAAGAGATAACACCCCCCCATTACGTCATGCTTCAGAAATGTGGAAAATGGTCCGTTTTCAAATGTTTTATTTTTGAACATCAGTTCACATTTGTAGGTGGATCATCAGTGTTAGAGCTAAAATTAGCATGTTTAAAGTGATTTTCATGCTTCCAGGGGCTCGGGAAGTGAATTAAATACTATTTGGAGGCATTTAATGTTCAATCAAAAACAGCTGATTTTTGACAAAAGAGATAACACCCCCCCATTACGTCATGCTTCAGAAATGTGGAAAATGGTCCGTTTTAAAATGTTTTATTTTTGAATGTCAGTTCACATTTGTAGGTGGATCATCAGTGTTGGAGCTAAAATTAGCATGTTTAAAGTGATTTTCATGCTTCCAGGGGCCCTAAACACAAGATTTATGGAATGGTTAAAAGTGCATGAAAATGGCCAATTTACTCACTCTGAGTTCTCAAAAAGGGCTTCTTCACCCCGGGAAGTTAATTAAATACCATTTGGAGGCATTTAATGTTCGAGCAAAAACGGCTGATTTTCGACAAAAGAGATAACACCCCCCCCATTACGTCATGCTTCAGAAATGTGGAAAATGGTCCGTTTTCAAATGTTTTATTTTTGAACGTCAGTTCACATTTGTAGGTGGATCATCAGTGTTAGAGCTAAAATTAGCATGTTTAAAGTGATTTTCATGCTTCCAGGGGCTCGGGAAGTGAATTAAATACTATTTGGAGGCATTTAATGTTCAAGCAAAAACAGCTGATTTTTGACAAAAGAGATAACACCCCCCCATTACGTCATGCTTCAGAAATGTGGAAAATGGTCCGTTTTCAAATGTTTTATTTTTGAACGTCAGTTCACATTTGTAGGTGGATCATCAGTGTTAGAGCTAAAATTAGCATGTTTAAAGTGATATTCATGCTTCCAGGGGCCCTAAACACAAGATTTATGGAATGGTTAAAAGTGCATGAAAATGGCCAATTTACTCACTCTGAGTTCTCAAAAAGGGTTTCTTCACCCCGGGAAGTTAATTAAATACCATTTGGAGGCATTTAATGTTCGAGCAAAAACGGCTGATTTTCGACAAAAGAGATAACACCCCCCATTACGTCATGCTTCAGAAATGTGGAAAATGGTCCGTTTTCAAATGTTTTATTTTTGAACGTCAGTTCACATTTGTAGGTGGATCATCAGTGTTAGAGCTAAAATTAGCATGTTTAAAGTGATTTTCATGCTTCCAGGGGCTCGGGAAGTAAATTAAATACTATTTGGAGGCATTTAATGTTCAATCAAAAACAGCTGATTTTTGACAAAAGAGATAACACCCCCCCATTACGTCATGCTTCAGAAATGTGGAAAATGGTCCGTTTTCAAATGTTTTATTTTTGAACGTCAGTTCACATTTGTAGGTGGATCATCAGTGTTAGAGCTAAAATTAGCATGTTTAAAGTGATTTTCATGCTTCCAGGGGCCCTAAACACAAGATTTATGGAATGGTTAAAAGTGCATGAAAATGGCCAATTTACTCACTCTGAGTTCTCAAAAAGGGTTTCTTCACCCCGGGAAGTTAATTAAATACCATTTGGAGGCATTTAATGTTCGAGCAAAAACGGCTGATTTTCGACAAAAGAGATAACACCCCCCCATTACGTCATGCTTCAGAAATGTGGAAAATGGTCCGTTTTCAAATGTTTTATTTTTGAACGTCAGTTCACATTTGTAGGTGGATCATCAGTGTTAGAGCTAAAATTAGCATGTTTAAAGTGATTTTCATGCTTCCAGGGGCTCGGGAAGTGAATTAAATACTATTTGGAGGCATTTAATGTTCAAGCAAAAACAGCTGATTTTTGACAAAAGAGATAACACCCCCCCATTATGTCATGCTTCAGAAATGTGGAAAATGGTCCGTTTTCAAATGTTTTATTTTTGAACGTCAGTTCACATTTGTGGGTTGATCATCAGTGTTAGAGCTAAAATTAGCATGTTTAAAGTGATTTTCATGCTTCCAGGGGCCCTAAACACAAGATTTATGGAATAGTTAAAAGTGCATGAAAATGGCCAATTTACTCACTCTGAGTTCTCAAAAAGGGTTTCTTCACCCCGGGAAGTTAATTAAATACCATTTGGAGGCATTTAATGTTCGAGCAAAAACTGCTGATTTTCGACAAAAGAGATAACACCCCCCCATTACGTCATGCTTCAGAAATGTGGAAAATGGTCCGTTTTCAAATGTTTTATTTTTGAACGTCAGTTCACATTTGTAGGTGGATCATCAGTGTTAGAGCTAAAATTAGCATGTTTAAAGTGATTTTCATGCTTCCAGGGGCCCTAAACACAAGATTTATGGAATGGTTAAAAGTGCATGAAAATGGCCAATTTACTCACTCTGAGTTCTCAAAAAGGGTTTCTTCACCCCGGGAAGTTAATTAAATACCATTAGGAGGCATTTAATGTTCGAGCAAAAACGGCTGATTTTCGACAAAAGAGATAACACCCCCCCATTACGTCATGCTTCAGAAATGTGGAAAATGGTCCGTTTTCAAATGTTTTATTTTTGAACGTCAGTTCACATTTGTAGGTGGATCATCAGTGTTAGAGCTAAAATTAGCATGTTTAAAGTGATTTTCATGCTTCTAGGGGCTCGGGAAGTGAATTAAATACTATTTGGAGGCATTTAATGTTCAAGCAAAAACAGCTGATTTTTGACAAAAGAGATAACACCCCCCCATTACGTCATGCTTCAGAAATGTGGAAAATGGTCCGTTTTCAAATGTTTTATTTTTGAACGTCAGTTCACATTTGTAGGTGGATCATCAGTGTTGGAGCTAAAATTAGCATGTTTAAAGTGATTTTCATGCTTCCAGGGGCCCTAAACACAAGATTTATGGAATGGTTAAAAGTGCATGAAAATGGCCAATTTACTCACTCTGAGTTCTCAAAAAGGGTTTCTTCACCCCGGGAAGTTAATTAAATACCATTTGGAGGCATTTAATGTTCGAGCAAAAATGGCTGATTTTCGACAAAAGAGATAACACCCCCCCATTACGTCATGCTTCAGAAATGTGGAAAATGGTCCGTTTTCAAATGTTTTATTTTTGAACGTCAGTTCACATTTGTAGGTGGATCATCAGTGTTAGAGCTAAAATTAGCATGTTTAAAGTGATTTTCATGCTTCCAGGGGCTCGGGAAGTGAATTAAATACTATTTGGAGGCATTTAATGTTCAAGCAAAAACAGCTGATTTTTGACAAAAGAGATAACACCCCCCCATTACGTCATGCTTCAGAAATGTGGAAAATGGTCCGTCTTCAAATGTTTTATTTTTGAACGTCAGTTCACATTTGTAGGTGGATCATCAGTGTTAGAGCTAAAATTAGCATGTTTAAAGTGATTTTCATGCTTCCAATGGGCCCTAAACACAAGATTTATGGAATGGTTAAAAGTGCATGAAAATGGCCAATTTACTCACTCTGAGTTCTCAAAAAGGGTTTCTTCACCCCGGGAAGTTAATTAAATACCATTTGGAGGCATTTAATGTTCAAGCAAAAACGGCTGATTTTCGACAAAAGAGATAACACCCCCCCATTACGTCATGCTTCAGAAATGTGGAAAATGGTCCGTTTTCAAATGTTTTATTTTTGAACATCAGTTCACATTTGTAGGTGGATCATCAGTGTTAGAGCTAAAATTAGCATGTTTAAAGTGATTTTCATGCTTCCAGGGGCTCGGGAAGTGAATTAAATACTATTTGGAGGCATTTAATGTTCAATCAAAAACAGCTGATTTTTGACAAAAGAGATAACACCCCCCATTACGTCATGCTTCAGAAATGTGGAAAATGGTCCGTTTTCAAATGTTTTATTTTTGAACGTCAGTTCACATTTGTAGGTGCATCATCAGTGTTAGAGCTAAAATTAGCATGTTTAAAGTGATTTTCATGCTTCCAGGGGCCCTAAACACAAGATTTATGGAATGGTTAAAAGTGCATGAAAATGGCCAATTTACTCACTCTGAGTTCTCAAAAAGTGTTTCTTCACCCCGGGAAGTTAATTAAATACAATTTGGAGGCATTTAATGTTCGAGCAAAAACGGCTGATTTTCGACAAAAGAGATAACACCCCCCCATTACGTCATGCTTCAGAAATGTGGAAAATGGTCCGTTTTCAAATGTTTTATTTTTGAACGTCAGTTCACATTTGTAGGTGGATCATCAGTGTTAGAGCTAAAATTAGCATGTTTAAAGTGATTTTCATGCTACCAGGGGCCCTAAACACAAGATTTATGGAATGGTTAAAAGTGCATGAAAATGGCCAATTTACTCACTCTGAGTTCTCAAAAAGGGTTTCTTCACCCCGGGAAGTTAATTAAATACAATTTGGAGGCATTTAATGTTCGAGCAAAAACGGCTGATTTTCGACAAAAGAGATAACACCCCCCCATTACGTCATGCTTCAGAAATGTGGAAAATGGTCCGTTTTCAAATGTTTTATTTTTGAACATCAGTTCACATTTGTAGGTGGATCATCAGTGTTAGAGCTAAAATTAGCATGTTTAAAGTGATTTTCATGCTTCCAGGGGCTCGGGAAGTGAATTAAATACTATTTGGAGGCATTTAATGTTCAATCAAAAACAGCTGATTTTTGACAAAAGAGATACCACCCCCCCATTACGTCATGCTTCAGAAATGTGGAAAATGGTCCGTTTTCAAATGTTTTATTTTTGAACGTCAGTTCACATTTGTAGGTGGATCATCAGTGTTAGAGCTAAAATTAGCATGTTTAAAGTGATTTTCATGCTTCCAGGGGCCCTAAACACAAGATTTATGGAATGGTTAAAAGTGCATGAAAATGGCCAATTTACTCACTCTGAGTTCTCAAAAAGGGTTTCTTCACCCCGGGAAGTTAATTAAATACCATTTGGAGGCATTTAATGTTCGAGCAAAAACGGCTGATTTTCGACAAAAGAGATAACACCCCCCCATTACGTCATGCTTCAGAAATGTGGAAAATGGTCCGTTTTCAAATTTTTTATTTTTGAACGTCAGTTCACATTTGTAGGTGGATCATCAGTGTTAGAGCTAAAATTAGCATGTTTAAAGTGATTTTCATGCTTCCAGGGGCTCGGGAAGTGAATTAAATACTATTTGGAGGCATTTAATGTTCAATCAAAAACAGCTGATTTTGGACAAAAGAGATAACACCCCCCCATTACGTCATGCTTCAGAAATGTGGAAAATGGTCCGTTTTCAAATGTTTTATTTTTGAACGTCAGTTCACATTTGTAGGTGGATCATCAGTGTTAGAGCTAAAATTAGCATGTTTAAAGTGATTTTCATGCTTCCAGGGGCCCTAAACACAAGATTTATGGAATGGTTAAAAGTGCATGAAAATGGCCAATTTACTCACTCTGAGTTCTCAAAAAGGGTTTCTTCACCCCGGGAAGTTAATTAAATACAATTTGGAGGCATTTAATGTTCGAGCAAAAACGGCTGATTTTCGACAAAAGAGATAACACCCCCCCATTACGTCATGCTTCAGAAATGTGGAAAATGGTCCGTTTTCAAATGTTTTATTTTTGAACGTCAGTTCACATTTGTAGGTGGATCATCAGTGTTAGAGTTAAAATTAGCATGTTTAAAGTGATTTTCATGCTTCCAGGGGCCCTAAACACAAGATTTATGGAATGGTTAAAAGTGCATGAAAATGGCCAATTTACTCACTCTGAGTTCTCAAAAAGGGTTTCTTCACCCCGGGAAGTTAATTAAATACAATTTGGAGGCATTTAATGTTCGAGCAAAAACGGCTGATTTTCGACAAAAGAGATAACACCCCCCCATTACGTCATGCTTCAGAAATGTGGAAAATGGTCCGTTTTCAAATGTTTTATTTTTGAACATCAGTTCACATTTGTAGGTGGATCATCAGTGTTAGAGCTAAAATTAGCATGTTTAAAGTGATTTTCATGCTTCCAGGGGCTCGGGAAGTGAATTAAATACTATTTGGAGGCATTTAATGTTCAATCAAAAACAGCTGATTTTTGACAAAAGAGATAACACCCCCCCATTACGTCATGCTTCAGAAATGTGGAAAATGGTCCGTTTTAAAATGTTTTATTTTTGAATGTCAGTTCACATTTGTAGGTGGATCATCAGTGTTGGAGCTAAAATTAGCATGTTTAAAGTGATTTTCATGCTTCCAGGGGCCCTAAACACAAGATTTATGGAATGGTTAAAAGTGCATGAAAATGGCCAATTTACTCACTCTGAGTTCTCAAAAAGGGTTTCTTCACCCCGGGAAGTTAATTAAATACCATTTGGAGGCATTTAAGGTTCGAGCAAAAACGGCTGATTTTCGACAAAAGAGATAACACCCCCCATTACGTCATGCTTCAGAAATGTGGAAAATGGTCCGTTTTCAAATGTTTTATTTTTGAACGTCAGTTCACATTTGTAGGTGGATCATCAGTGTTAGAGCTAAAATTAGCATGTTTAAAGTGATTTTCATGCTTCCAGGGGCTCGGGAAGTGAATTAAATACTATTTGGAGGCATTTAATGTTCAAGCAAAAACAGCTGATTTTTGACAAAAGAGATAACACCCCCCCATTACGTCATGCTTCAGAAATGTGGAAAATGGTCCGTTTTCAAATGTTTTATTTTTGAACGTCAGTTCACATTTGTAGGTGGATCATCAGTGTTAGAGCTAAAATTAGCATGTTTAAAGTGATATTCATGCTTCCAGGGGCCCTAAACACAAGATTTATGGAATGGTTAAAAGTGCATGAAAATGGCCAATTTACTCACTCTGAGTTCTCAAAAAGGGTTTCTTCACCCCGGGAAGTTAATTAAATACCATTTGGAGGCATTTAATGTTCGAGCAAAAACGGCTGATTTTCGACAAAAGAGATAACACCCCCCATTACGTCATGCTTCAGAAATGTGGAAAATGGTCCGTTTTCAAATGTTTTATTTTTGAACGTCAGTTCACATTTGTAGGTGGATCATCAGTGTTAGAGCTAAAATTAGCATGTTTAAAGTGATTTTCATGCTTCCAGGGGCTCGGGAAGTGAATTAAATACTATTTGGAGGCATTTAATGTTCAAGCAAAAACAGCTGATTTTTGACAAAAGAGATAACACCCCCCCCATTACGTCATGCTTCAGAAATGTGGAAAATGGTCCGTTTTCAAATGTTTTATTTTTGAACGTCAGTTCACATTTGTAGGTGGATCATCAGTGTTAGAGCTAAAATTAGCATGTTTAAAGTGATTTTCATGCTTCCAGGGGCCCTAAACACAAGATTTATGGAATGGTTAAAAGTGCATGAAAATGGCCAATTTACTCACTCTGAGTTCTCAAAAAGGGTTTCTTCACCCCGGGAAGTTAATTAAATACCATTTGGAGGCATTTAATGTTCGAGCAAAAACTGCTGATTTTCGACAAAAGAGATAACACCCCCCCATTACGTCATGCTTCAGAAATGTGGAAAATTGTCCGTTTTCAAATGTTTTATTTTTGAACGTCAGTTCACATTTGTAGGTGGATCATCAGTGTTAGAGCTAAAATTAGCATGTTTAAAGTGATTTTCATGCTTCCAGGGGCTCGGGAAGTGAATTAAATACTATTTGGAGGCATTTAATGTTCAATCAAAAACAGCTGATTTTTGACAAAAGAGATAACACCCCCCCATTACGTCATGCTTCAGAAATGTGGAAAATGGTCCGTTTTCAAATGTTTTATTTTTGAACGTCAGTTCACATTTGTAGGTGCATCATCAGTGTTAGAGCTAAAATTAGCATGTTTAAAGTGATTTTCATGCTTCCAGGGGCCCTAAACACAAGATTTATGGAATGGTTAAAAGTGCATGAAAATGGCCAATTTACTCACTCTGAGTTCTCAAAAAGGGTTTCTTCACCCCGGGAAGTTAATTAAATACCATTTGGAGGCATTTAATGTTCGAGCAAAAACGGCTGATTTTCGACAAAAGAGATAACACCCCCCCATTACGTCATGCTTCAGAAATGTGGAAAATGGTCCGTTTTCAAATGTTTTATTTTTGAACGTCAGTTCACATTTGTAGGTGGATCATCAGTGTTAGAGCTAAAATTAGCATGTTTAAAGTGATTTTCATGCTTCCAGGGGCTCGGGAAGTGAATTAAATACTATTTGGAGGCATTTAATGTTCAAGCAAAAACAGCTGATTTTTGACAAAAGAGATAACACCCCCCCATTATGTCATGCTTCAGAAATGTGGAAAATGGTCCGTTTTCAAATGTTTTATTTTTGAACGTCAGTTCACATTTGTGGGTTGATCATCAGTGTTAGAGCTAAAATTAGCATGTTTAAAGTGATTTTCATGCTTCCAGGGGCCCTAAACACAAGATTTATGGAATAGTTAAAAGTGCATGAAAATGGCCAATTTACTCACTCTGAGTTCTCAAAAAGGGTTTCTTCACCCCGGGAAGTTAATTAAATACCATTTGGAGGCATTTAATGTTCGAGCAAAAACTGCTGATTTTCGACAAAAGAGATAACACCCCCCCATTACGTCATGCTTCAGAAATGTGGAAAATGGTCCGTTTTCAAATGTTTTATTTTTGAACGTCAGTTCACATTTGTAGGTGGATCATCAGTGTTAGAGCTAAAATGAGCATGTTTAAAGTGATTTTCATGCTTCCAGGGGCTCGGGAAGTGAATTAAATACTATTTGGAGGCATTTAATGTTCAAGCAAAAACAGCTGATTTTTGACAAAAGAGATAACACCCCCCCATTACGTCATGCTTCAGAAATGTGGAAAATGGTACGTTTTCAAATGTTTTATTTTTGAACGTCAGTTCACATTTGTAGGTGGATCATCAGTGTTAGAGCTAAAATTAGCATGTTTAAAGTGATTTTCATGCTTCCAATGGGCCCTAAACACAAGATTTATGGAATGGTTAAAAGTGCATGAAAATGGCCAATTTACTCACTCTGAGTTCTCAAAAAGGGTTTCTTCACCCCGGGAAGTTAATTAAATACCATTTGGAGGCATTTAATGTTCGAGCAAAAACGGCTGATTTTCGACAAAAGAGATAACACCCCCCCATTACGTCATGCTTCAGAAATGTGGAAAATGGTCCGTTTTCAAATGTTTTATTTTTGAACATCAGTTCACATTTGTAGGTGGATCATCAGTGTTAGAGCTAAAATTAGCATGTTTAAAGTGATTTTCATGCTTCCAGGGGCTCGGGAAGTGAATTAAATACTATTTGGAGGCATTTAATGTTCAATCAAAAACAGCTGATTTTTGACAAAAGAGATAACACCCCCCATTACGTCATGCTTCAGAAATGTGGAAAATGGTCCGTTTTCAAATGTTTTATTTTTGAACGTCAGTTCACATTTGTAGGTGCATCATCAGTGTTAGAGCTAAAATTAGCATGTTTAAAGTGATTTTCATGCTTCCAGGGGCCCTAAACACAAGATTTATGGAATGGTTAAAAGTGCATGAAAATGGCCAATTTACTCACTCTGAGTTCTCAAAAAGTGTTTCTTCACCCCGGGAAGTTAATTAAATACAATTTGGAGGCATTGAATGTTCGAGCAAAAACGGCTGATTTTCGACAAAAGAGATAACACCCCCCCATTACGTCATGCTTCAGAAATGTGGAAAATGGTCCGTTTTCAAATGTTTTATTTTTGAACGTCAGTTCACATTTGTAGGTGGATCATCAGTGTTAGAGCTAAAATTAGCATGTTTAAAGTGATTTTCATGCTTCCAGGGGCCCTAAACACAAGATTTATGGAATGGTTAAAAGTGCATGAAAATGGCCAATTTACTCACTCTGAGTTCTCAAAAAGGGTTTCTTCACCCCGGGAAGTTAATTAAATACAATTTGGAGGCATTTAATGTTCGAGCAAAAACGGCTGATTTTCGACAAAAGAGATAACACCCCCCCATTACGTCATGCTTCAGAAATGTGGAAAATGGTCCGTTTTCAAATGTTTTATTTTTGAACATCAGTTCACATTTGTAGGTGGATCATCAGTGTTAGAGCTAAAATTAGCATGTTTAAAGTGATTTTCATGCTTCCAGGGGCTCGGGAAGTGAATTAAATACTATTTGGAGGCATTTAATGTTCAATCAAAAACAGCTGATTTTTGACAAAAGAGATAACACCCCCCCATTACGTCATGCTTCAGAAATGTGGAAAATGGTCCGTTTTCAAATGTTTTATTTTTGAACGTCAGTTCACATTTGTAGGTGGATCATCAGTGTTAGAGCTAAAATTAGCATGTTTAAAGTGATTTTCATGCTTCCAGGGGCCCTAAACACAAGATTTATGGAATGGTTAAAAGTGCATGAAAATGGCCAATTTACTCACTCTGAGTTCTCAAAAAGGGTTTCTTCACCCCGGGAAGTTAATTAAATAGCATTTGGAGGCATTTAATGTTCGAGCAAAAACGGCTGATTTTCGACAAAAGAGATAACACCCCCCCATTACGTCATGCTTCAGAAATGTGGAAAATGGTCCGTTTTCAAATTTTTTATTTTTGAACGTCAGTTCACATTTGTAGGTGGATCATCAGTGTTAGAGCTAAAATTAGCATGTTTAAAGTGATTTTCATGCTTCCAGGGGCTCGGGAAGTGAATTAAATACTATTTGGAGGCGTTTAATGTTCAATCAAAAACAGCTGATTTTGGACAAAAGAGATAACACCCCCCCATTACGTCATGCTTCAGAAATGTGGAAAATGGTCCGTTTTCAAATGTTTTATTTTTGAACGTCAGTTCACATTTGTAGGTGGATCATCAGTGTTAGAGCTAAAATTAGCATGTTTAAAGTGATTTTCATGCTTCCAGGGGCCCTAAACACAAGATTTATGGAATGGTTAAAAGTGCATGAAAATGGCCAATTTACTCACTCTGAGTTCTCAAAAAGGGTTTCTTCACCCCGGGAAGTTAATTAAATACAATTTGGAGGCATTTAATGTTCGAGCAAAAACGGCTGATTTTCGACAAAAGAGATAACACCCCCCCATTACGTCATGCTTCAGAAATGTGGAAAATGGTCCGTTTTCAAATGTTTTATTTTTGAACGTCAGTTCACATTTGTAGGTGGATCATCAGTGTTAGAGCTAAAATTAGCATGTTTAAAGTGATTTTCATGCTTCCAGGGGCCCTAAACACAAGATTTATGGAATGGTTAAAAGTGCATGAAAATGGCCAATTTACTCACTCTGAGTTCTCAAAAAGGGTTTCTTCACCCCGGGAAGTTAATTAAATACAATTTGGAGGCATTTAATGTTCGAGCAAAAACGGCTGATTTTCGACAAAAGAGATAACACCCCCCCATTACGTCATGCTTCAGAAATGTGGAAAATGGTCCGTTTTCAAATGTTTTATTTTTGAACATCAGTTCACATTTGTAGGTGGATCATCAGTGTTAGAGCTAAAATTAGCATGTTTAAAGTGATTTTCATGCTTCCAGGGGCTCGGGAAGTGAATTAAATACTATTTGGAGGCATTTAATGTTCAATCAAAAACAGCTGATTTTTGACAAAAGAGATAACACCCCCCCATTACGTCATGCTTCAGAAATGTGGAAAATGGTCCGTTTTCAAATGTTTTATTTTTGAACGTCAGTTCACATTTGTAGGTGGATCATCAGTGTTAGAGCTAAAATTAGCATGTTTAAAGTGATTTTCATGCTTCCAGGGCCCCTAAACACAAGATTTATGGAATGGTTAAAAGTGCATGAAAATGGCCAATTTACTCACTCTGAGTTCTCAAAAAGGGTTTCTTCACCCCGGGAAGTTAATTAAATACCATTTGGAGGCATTTAATGTTCGAGCAAAAACGGCTGATTTTCGACAAAAGAGATAACACCCCCCCATTACGTCATGCTTCAGAAATGTGGAAAATGGTCCGTTTTCAAATGTTTTATTTTTGAACGTCAGTTCACATTTGTAGGTGGATCATCAGTGTTAGAGCTAAAATTAGCATGTTTAAAGTGATTTTCATGCTTCCAGGGGCTCGGGAAGTGAATTAAATACTATTTGGAGGCATTTAATGTTCAATCAAAAACAGCTGATTTTGGACAAAAGAGATAACACCCCCCCATTACGTCATGCTTCAGAAATGTGGAAAATGGTCCGTTTTCAAATGTTTTATTTTTGAACGTCAGTTCACATTTGTAGGTGCATCATC
The DNA here is from genome assembly GCF_964263255.1 of Lissotriton vulgaris. Lineage (NCBI taxonomy): Eukaryota > Metazoa > Chordata > Amphibia > Caudata > Salamandridae > Lissotriton > Lissotriton vulgaris. Next base: position 1,748,114 of record NW_028246529.1, on the reverse strand, counting down.
AGTGTTAGAGCTAAAATTAGCATGTTTAAAGTGATTTTCATGCTTCCAGGGGCCCTAAACACAAGATTTATGGAATGGTTAAAAGTGCATGAAAATGGCCAACTTACTCACTCTGAGTTCTCAAAAAGGGTTTCTTCACCCCGGGAAGTTAATTAAATACCATTTGGAGGCATTTAATGTTCGAGCAAAAACGGCTGATTTTCGACAAAAGAGATAACACCCCCCCCATTACGTCATGCTTCAGAAATGTGGAAAATGGTCCGTTTTCAAATGTTTTATTTTTGAACGTCAGTTCACATTTGTAGGTGGATCATCAGTGTTAGAGCTAAAATTAGCATGTTTAAAGTGATTTTCATGCTTCCAGGGGCTCGGGAAGTGAATTAAATACTATTTGGAGGCATTTAATGTTCAAGCAAAAACAGCTGATTTTTGACAAAAGAGATAACACCCCCCCATTACGTCATGCTTCAGAAATGTGGAAAATGGTCCGTTTTCAAATGTTTTATTTTTGAACGTCAGTTCACATTTGTAGGTGGATCATCAGTGTTAGAGCTAAAATTAGCATGTTTAAAGTGATTTTCATGCTTCCAGGGGCCCTAAACACAAGATTTATGGAATGGTTAAAAGTGCATGAAAATGGCCAATTTACTCACTCTGAGTTCTCAAAAAGGGTTTCTTCACCCCGGGAAGTTAATTAAATACCATTTGGAGGCATTTAATGTTCGAGCAAAAACGGCTGATTTTCGACAAAAGAGATAACACCCCCCCATTACGTCATGCTTCAGAAATGTGGAAAATGGTCCGTTTTCAAATTTTTTATTTTTGAACGTCAGTTCACATTTGTAGGTGGATCATCAGTGTTAGAGCTAAAATTAGCATGTTTAAAGTGATTTTCATGCTTCCAGGGGCTCGGGAAGTGAATTAAATACTATTTGGAGGCATTTAATGTTCAATCAAAAACAGCTGATTTTGGACAAAAGAGATAACACCCCCCCATTACGTCATGCTTCAGAAATGTGGAAAATGGTCCGTTTTCAAATGTTTTATTTTTGAACGTCAGTTCACATTTGTAGGTGGATCATCAGTGTTAGAGCTAAAATTAGCATGTTTAAAGTGATTTTCATGCTTCCAGGGGCCCTAAACACAAGATTTATGGAATGGTTAAAAGTGCATGAAAATGGCCAATTTACTCACTCTGAGTTCTCAAAAAGGGTTTCTTCACCCCGGGAAGTTAATTAAATACAATTTGGAGGCATTTAATGTTCGAGCAAAAACGGCTGATTTTCGACAAAAGAGATAACACCCCCCCATTACGTCATGCTTCAGAAATGTGGAAAATGGTCCGTTTTCAAATGTTTTATTTTTGAACGTCAGTTCACATTTGTAGGTGGATCATCAGTGTTAGAGCTAAAATTAGCATGTTTAAAGTGATTTTCATGCTTCCAGGGGCCCTAAACACAAGATTTATGGAATGGTTAAAAGTGCATGAAAATGGCCAATTTACTCACTCTGAGTTCTCAAAAAGGGTTTCTTCACCCCGGGAAGTTAATTAAATACAATTTGGAGGCATTTAATGTTCGAGCAAAAACGGCTGATTTTCGTCAAAAGAGATAACACCCCCCCATTACGTCATGCTTCAGAAATGTGGAAAATGGTCCGTTTTCAAATGTTTTATTTTTGAACATCAGTTCACATTTGTAGGTGGATCATCAGTGTTAGAGCTAAAATTAGCATGTTTAAAGTGATTTTCATGCTTCCAGGGGCTCGGGAAGTGAATTAAATACTATTTGGAGGCATTTAATGTTCAATCAAAAACAGCTGATTTTTGACAAAAGAGATAACACCCCCCCATTACGTCATGCTTCAGAAATGTGGAAAATGGTCCGTTTTCAAATGTTTTATTTTTGAACGTCAGTTCACATTTGTAGGTGGATCATCAGTGTTAGAGCTAAAATTAGCATGTTTAAAGTGATTTTCATGCTTCCAGGGCCCCTAAACACAAGATTTATGGAATGGTTAAAAGTGCATGAAAATGGCCAATTTACTCACTCTGAGTTCTCAAAAAGGGTTTCTTCACCCCGGGAAGTTAATTAAATACCATTTGGAGGCATTTAATGTTCGAGCAAAAACGGCTGATTTTCGACAAAAGAGATAACACCCCCCCATTACGTCATGCTTCAGAAATGTGGAAAATGGTCCGTTTTCAAATGTTTTATTTTTGAACGTCAGTTCACATTTGTAGGTGGATCATCAGTGTTAGAGCTAAAATTAGCATGTTTAAAGTGATTTTCATGCTTCCAGGGGCTCGGGAAGTGAATTAAATACTATTTGGAGGCATTTAATGTTCAATCAAAAACAGCTGATTTTGGACAAAAGAGATAACACCCCCCCATTACGTCATGCTTCAGAAATGTGGAAAATGGTCCGTTTTCAAATGTTTTATTTTTGAACGTCAGTTCACATTTGTAGGTGCATCATCAGTGTTAGAGCTAAAATTAGCATGTTTAAAGTGATTTTCATGCTTCCAGGGGCCCTAAACACAAGATTTATGGAATGGTTAAAAGTGCATGAAAATGGCCAACTTACTCACTCTGAGTTCTCAAAAAGGGTTTCTTCACCCCGGGAAGTTAATTAAATACCATTTGGAGGCATTTAATGTTCGAGCAAAAACGGCTGATTTTCGACAAAAGAGATAACACCCCCCCCATTACGTCATGCTTCAGAAATGTGGAAAATGGTCCGTTTTCAAATGTTTTATTTTTGAACGTCAGTTCACATTTGTAGGTGGATCATCAGTGTTAGAGCTAAAATTAGCATGTTTAAAGTGATTTTCATGCTTCCAGGGGCTCGGGAAGTGAATTAAATACTATTTGGAGGCATTTAATGTTCAAGCAAAAACAGCTGATTTTTGACAAAAGAGATAACACCCCCCCATTACGTCATGCTTCAGAAATGTGGAAAATGGTCCGTTTTCAAATGTTTTATTTTTGAACGTCAGTTCACATTTGTAGGTGGATCATCAGTGTTAGAGCTAAAATTAGCATGTTTAAAGTGATTTTCATGCTTCCAGGGGCCCTAAACACAAGATTTATGGAATGGTTAAAAGTGCATGAAAATGGCCAATTTACTCACTCTGAGTTCTCAAAAAGGGTTTCTTCACCCCGGGAAGTTAATTAAATACCATTTGGAGGCATTTAATGTTCGAGCAAAAACGGCTGATTTTCGACAAAAGAGATAACACGCCCCCATTACGTCATGCTTCAGAAATGTGGAAAATGGTCCGTTTTCAAATGTTTTATTTTTGAACATCAGTTCACATTTGTAGGTGGATCATCAGTGTTAGAGCTAAAATTAGCATGTTTAAAGTGATTTTCATGCTTCCAGGGGCTCGGGAAGTGAATTAAATACTATTTGGAGGCATTTAATGTTCAATCAAAAACAGCTGATTTTTGACAAAAGAGATAACACCCCCCCATTACGTCATGCTTCAGAAATGTGGAAAATGGTCCGTTTTCAAATGTTTTATTTTTTAACGTCAGTTCACATTTGTAGGTGGATCATCAGTGTTAGAGCTAAAATTAGCATGTTTAAAGTGATTTTCATGCTTCCAGGGGCCCTAAACACAAGATTTATGGAATGGTTAAAAGTGCATGAAAATGGCCAATTTATTAACTCTGAGTTCTCAAAAAGGGTTTCTTCACCCCGGGAAGTTAATTAAATACCATTTGGAGGCATTTAATGTTCGAGCAAAAACGGCTGATTTTCGACAAAAGAGATAACACCCCCCATTACGTCATGCTTGAGAAATGTGGAAAATGGTCCGTTTTCAAATGTTTTATTTTTGAACGTCAGTTCACATTTGTAGGTGGATCATCAGTGTTAGAGCTAAAATTAGCATGTTTAAAGTGATTTTCATGCTTCCAGGGGCTCGGGAAGTGAATTAAATACTATTTGGAGGCATTTAATGTTCAATCAAAAACAGCTGATTTTTGACAAAAGAGATAACACCCCCCCATTACGTCATGCTTCAGAAATATGGAAAATGGTCCGTTTTCAAATGTTTTATTTTTGAACGTCAGTTCACATTTGTAGGTGGATCATCAGTGTTAGAGCTAAAATTAGCATGTTTAAAGTGATTTTCATGCTTCCAGGGGCCCTAAACACAAGATTTATGGAATGGTTAAAAGTGCATGAAAATGGCCAATTTACTCACTCTGAGTTCTCAAAAAGGGTTTCTTCACCCCGGGAAGTTAATTAAATACCATTTGGAGGCATTTAATGTTCGAGCAAAAACGGCTGATTTTCGACAAAAGAGATAACACCCCCCATTACGTCATGCTTCAGAAATGTGGAAAATCGTCCGTTTTCAAATGTTTTATTTTTGAACGTCAGTTCACATTTGTAGGTGGATCATCAGTGTTAGAGCTAAAATTAGCATGTTTAAAGTGATTTTCATGCTTCCAGGGGCTCGGGAAGTGAATTAAATACTATTTGGAGGCATTTAATGTTCAAGCAAAAACAGCTGATTTTTGACAAAAGAGATAACACCCCCCCATTACGTCATGCTTCAGAAATGTGGAAAATGGTCCGTTTTCAAATGTTTTATTTTTGAACGTCAGTTCACATTTGTAGGTGGATCATCAGTGTTAGAGCTAAAATTAGCATGTTTAAAGTGATTTTCATGCTTCCATGGGCCCTAAACACAAGATTTATGGAATGGTTAAAAGTGCATGAAAATGGCCAATTTACTCACTCTGAGTTCTCAAAAAGGGTTTCTTCACCCTGGGAAGTTAATTAAATACCATTTGGAGGCATTTAATGTTCGAGCAAAAACTGCTGATTTTCGACAAAAGAGATAACACCCCCCCATTACGTCATGCTTCCGAAATGTGGAAAATGGTCCGTTTTCAAATATTTTATTTTTGAACGTCAGTTCACATTTGTAGGTGGATCATCAGTGTTAGAGCTAAAATTAGCATGTTTAAAGTGATTTTCATGCTTCCAGGGGCTCGGGAAGTGAATTAAATACTATTTGGAGGCATTTAATGTTCAATCAAAAACAGCTGATTTTTGACAAAAGAGATAACACCCCCCCATTACGTCATGCTTCAGAAATGTGGAAAATGGTCCGTTTTCAAATGTTTTATTTTTGAACGTCAGTTCACATTTGTAGGTGGATCATCAGTGTTAGAGCTCAAATTAGCATGTTTAAAGTGATTTTCATGCTTCCAGGGGCCCTAAACACAAGATTTATGGAATGGTTAAAAGTGCATGAAAATGGCCAATTTACTCACTCTGAGTTCTCAAAAAGGGTTTCTTCACCCCGGAAAGTTAATTAAATACCATTTGGAGGCATTTAATGTTCGAGCAAAAACGGCTGATTTTCGACAAAAGAGATAACACCCCCCCATTACGTCATGCTTCAGAAATGTGGAAAATGGTCCGTTTTCAAATGTTTTATTTTTGAACGTCAGTTCACATTTGTAGGTGGATCATCAGTGTTAGAGCTAAAATTAGCATGTTTAAAGTGATTTTCATGCTTCCAGGGGCTCGGGAAGTGAATTAAATACTATTTGGAGGCATTTAATGTTCAAGCAAAACCAGCTGATTTTTGACAAAAGAGATAACACCCCCCCCATTACGTCATGCTTCAGAAATGTGGAAAATGGTCCGTTTTCAAATGTTTTATTTTTGAACGTCAGTTCACATTTGTAGGTCGATCATCAGTGTTAGAGCTAAAATTAGCATGTTTAAAGTGATTTTCATGCTTCCAGGGGCCCTAAACACAAGATTTATGGAATGGTTAAAAGTGCATGAAAATGGCCAATTTACTCACTCTGAGTTCTCAAAAAGGGTTTCTTCACCCCGGGAAGTTAATTAAATACAATTTGGAGGCATTTAATGTTCGAGCAAAAACGGCTGATTTTCGACAAAAGAGATAACACCCCCCCATTACGTCATGCTTCAGAAATGTGGAAAATGGTCCGTTTTCAAATGTTTTATTTTTGAACATCAGTTCACATTTGTAGGTGGATCATCAGTGTTAGAGCTAAAATTAGCATGTTTAAAGTGATTTTCATGCTTCCAGGGGCTCGGGAAGTGAATTAAATACTATTTGGAGGCATTTAATGTTCAATCAAAAACAGCTGATTTTTGACAAAAGAGATAACACCCCCCATTACGTCATGCTTCAGAAATGTGGAAAATGGTCCGTTTTAAAATGTTTTATTTTTGAATGTCAGTTCACATTTGTAGGTGGATCATCAGTGTTGGAGCTAAAATTAGCATGTTTAAAGTGATTTTCATGCTTCCAGGGGCCCTAAACACAAGATTTATGGAATGGTTAAAAGTGCATGAAAATGGCCAATTTACTCACTCTGAGTTCTCAAAAAGGGTTTCTTCACCCCGGGAAGTTAATTAAATACCATTTGGAGGCATTTAATGTTCGAGCAAAAACGGCTGATTTTCGACAAAAGAGATAACACCCCCCCATTACGTCATGCTTCAGAAATGTGGTAAATGGTCCGTTTTCAAATGTTTTATTTTTGAACATCAGTTCACATTTGTAGGTGGATCATCAGTGTTAGAGCTAAAATTAGCATGTTTAAAGTGATTTTCATGCTTCCAGGGGCTCGGGAAGTGAATTAAATACTATTTGGAGGCATTTAATGTTCAATCAAAAACAGCTGATTTTGGACAAAAGAGATAACACCCCCCCATTACGTCATGCTTCAGAAATGTGGAAAATGGTCCGTTTTCAAATGTTTTATTTTTGAACGTCAGTTCACATTTGTAGGTGCATCATCAGTGTTAGAGCTAAAATTAGCATGTTTAAAGTGATTTTCATGCTTCCAGGGGCCCTAAACACAAGATTTATGGAATGGTTAAAAGTGCATGAAAATGGCCAACTTACTCACTCTGAGTTCTCAAAAAGGGTTTCTTCACCCCGGGAAGTTAATTAAATACCATTTGGAGGCATTTAATGTTCGAGCAAAAACGGCTGATTTTCGACAAAAGAGATAACACCCCCCCCATTACGTCATGCTTCAGAAATGTGGAAAATGGTCCGTTTTCAAATGTTTTATTTTTGAACGTCAGTTCACATTTGTAGGTGGATCATCAGTGTTAGAGCTAAAATTAGCATGTTTAAAGTGATTTTCATGCTTCCAGGGGCTCGGGAAGTGAATTAAATACTATTTGGAGGCATTTAATGTTCAAGCAAAAACAGCTGATTTTTGACAAAAGAGATAACACCCCCCCATTACGTCATGCTTCAGAAATGTGGAAAATGGTCCGTTTTCAAATGTTTTATTTTTGAACGTCAGTTCACATTTGTAGGTGGATCATCAGTGTTAGAGCTAAAATTAGCATGTTTAAAGTGATTTTCATGCTTCCAGGGGCCCTAAACACAAGATTTATGGAATGGTTAAAAGTGCATGAAAATGGCCAATTTACTCACTCTGAGTTCTCAAAAAGGGTTTCTTCACCCCGGGAAGTTAATTAAATACCATTTGGAGGCATTTAATGTTCGAGCAAAAACGGCTGATTTTCGACAAAAGAGATAACACCCCCCCATTACGTCATGCTTCAGAAATGTGGAAAATGGTCCGTTTTCAAATGTTTTATTTTTGAACATCAGTTCACATTTGTAGGTGGATCATCAGTGTTAGAGCTAAAATTAGCATGTTTAAAGTGATTTTCATGCTTCCAGGGGCTCGGGAAGTGAATTAAATACTATTTGGAGGCATTTAATGTTCAATCAAAAACAGCTGATTTTTGACAAAAGAGATAACACCCCCCCATTACGTCATGCTTCAGAAATGTGGAAAATGGTCCGTTTTCAAATGTTTTATTTTTGAACGTCAGTTCACATTTGTAGGTGGATCATCAGTGTTAGAGCTAAAATTAGCATGTTTAAAGTGATTTTCATGCTTCCAGGGGCCCTAAACACAAGATTTATGGAATGGTTAAAAGTGCATGAAAATGGCCAATTTACTCACTCTGAGTTCTCAAAAAGGGTTTCTTCACCCCGGGAAGTTAATTAAATACCATTTGGAGGCATTTAATGTTCGAGCAAAAACGGCTGATTTTCGACAAAAGAGATAACACCCCCCCCATTACGTCATGCTTCAGAAATGTGGAAAATGGTCCGTTTTCAAATGTTTTATTTTTGAACATCAGTTCACATTTGTAGGTGGATCATCAGTTTTAGAGCTAAAATTAGCATGTTTAAAGTGATTTTCATGCTTCCAGGGGCTCGGGAAGTGAATTAAATACTATTTGGAGGCATTTAATGTTCAATCAAAAACAGCTGATTTTTGACAAAAGAGATAACACCCCCCCATTACGTCATGCTTCAGAAATGTGGAAAATGGTCCGTTTTAAAATGTTTTATTTTTGAATGTCAGTTCACATTTGTAGGTGGATCATCAGTGTTGGAGCTAAAATTAGCATGTTTAAAGTGATTTTCATGCTTCCAGGGGCCCTAAACACAAGATTTATGGAATGGTTAAAAGTGCATGAAAATGGCCAATTTACTCACTCTGAGTTCTCAAAAAGGGTTTCTTCACCCCGGGAAGTTAATTAAATACCATTTGGAGGCATTTAATGTTCGAGCAAAAACGGCTGATTTTCGACAAAAGAGATAACACCCCCCCATTACGTCATGCTTCAGAAATGTGGTAAATGGTCCGTTTTCAAATGTTTTATTTTTGAACATCAGTTCACATTTGTAGGTGGATCATCAGTGTTAGAGCTAAAATTAGCATGTTTAAAGTGATTTTCATGCTTCCAGGGGCTCGGGAAGTGAATTAAATACTATTTGGAGGCATTTAATGTTCAATCAAAAACAGCTGATTTTGGACAAAAGAGATAACACCCCCCCATTACGTCATGCTTCAGAAATGTGGAAAATGGTCCGTTTTCAAATGTTTTATTTTTGAACGTCAGTTCACATTTGTAGGTGCATCATCAGTGTTAGAGCTAAAATTAGCATGTTTAAAGTGATTTTCATGCTTCCAGGGGCCCTAAACACAAGATTTATGGAATGGTTAAAAGTGCATGAAAATGGCCAACTTACTCACTCTGAGTTCTCAAAAAGGGTTTCTTCACCCCGGGAAGTTAATTAAATACCATTTGGAGGCATTTAATGTTCGAGCAAAAACGGCTGATTTTCGACAAAAGAGATAACACCCCCCCCATTACGTCATGCTTCAGAAATGTGGAAAATGGTCCGTTTTCAAATGTTTTATTTTTGAACGTCAGTTCACATTTGTAGGTGGATCATCAGTGTTAGAGCTAAAATTAGCATGTTTAAAGTGATTTTCATGCTTCCAGGGGCTCGGGAAGTGAATTAAATACTATTTGGAGGCATTTAATGTTCAAGCAAAAACAGCTGATTTTTGACAAAAGAGATAACACCCCCCCATTACGTCATGCTTCAGAAATGTGGAAAATGGTCCGTTTTCAAATGTTTTATTTTTGAACGTCAGTTCACATTTGTAGGTGGATCATCAGTGTTAGAGCTAAAATTAGCATGTTTAAAGTGATTTTCATGCTTCCAGGGGCCCTAAACACAAGATTTATGGAATGGTTAAAAGTGCATGAAAATGGCCAATTTACTCACTCTGAGTTCTCAAAAAGGGTTTCTTCACCCCGGGAAGTTAATTAAATACCATTTGGAGGCATTTAATGTTCGAGCAAAAACGGCTGATTTTCGACAAAAGAGATAACACCCCCCCATTACGTCATGCTTCAGAAATGTGGAAAATGGTCCGTTTTCAAATGTTTTATTTTTGAACATCAGTTCACATTTGTAGGTGGATCATCAGTGTTAGAGCTAAAATTAGCATGTTTAAAGTGATTTTCATGCTTCCAGGGGCTCGGGAAGTGAATTAAATACTATTTGGAGGCATTTAATGTTCAATCAAAAACAGCTGATTTTTGACAAAAGAGATAACACCCCCCCATTACGTCATGCTTCAGAAATGTGGAAAATGGTCCGTTTTCAAATGTTTTATTTTTGAACGTCAGTTCACATTTGTAGGTGGATCATCAGTGTTAGAGCTAAAATTAGCATGTTTAAAGTGATTTTCATGCTTCCAGGGGCCCTAAACACAAGATTTATGGAATGGTTAAAAGTGCATGAAAATGGCCAATTTACTCACTCTGAGTTCTCAAAAAGGGTTTCTTCACCCCGGGAAGTTAATTAAATACCATTTGGAGGCATTTAATGTTCGAGCAAAAACGGCTGATTTTCGACAAAAGAGATAACACCCCCCCCCATTACGTCATGCTTCAGAAATGTGGAAAATGGTCCGTTTTCAAATGTTTTATTTTTGTATGTCAGTTCACATTTGTAGGTGGATCATCAGTATTAGAGCTAAAATTAGCATGTTTAAAGTGATTTTCATGCTTCCAGGGGCTCGGGAAGTGAATTAAATACTATTTGGAGGCATTTAATGTTCAAGCAAAAACAGCTGATTTTTGACAAAAGAGATAACACCCCCCCATTACGTCATGCTTCAGAAATGTGGAAAATGGTCCGTTTTCAAATGTTTTATTTTTGAACGTCAGTTCACATTTGTAGGTGGATCATCAGTGTTAGAGCTAAAATTAGCATGTTTAAAGTGATTTTCATGCTTCCAGGGGCCCTAAACACAAGATTTATGGAATGGTTAAAAGTGCATGAAAATGGCCAATTTACTCACTCTGCGTTCTCAAAAAGGGTTTCTTCACCCCAGGAAGTTAATTAAATACCATTTGGAGGCATTTAATGTTCGAGCAAAAACGGCTGATTTTCGACAAAAGAGATAACACCCCCCCATTACGTCATGCTTCAGAAATGTGGAAAATGGTCCGTTTTCAAATGTTTTATTTTTGAACGTCAGTTCACATTTGTAGGTGGATCATCAGTGTTAGAGCTAAAATTAGCATGTTTAAAGTGATTTTCATGCTTCCAGGGGCTCGGGAAGTGAATTAAATACTATTTGGAGGCATTTAATGTTCAATCAAAAACAGCTGATTTTTGACAAAAGAGATAACACCCCCCCCATTACGTCATGCTTCAGAAATGTGGAAAATGGTCCGTTTTCAAATGTTTTATTTTTGAACGTCAGTTCACATTTGTAGGTGGATCATCAGTGTTAGACCTAAAATTAGCATGTTTAAAGTGATTTTCATGCTTCCAGGGGCCCTAAACACAAGATTTATGGAATGGTTAAAAGTGCATGAAAATGGCCAATTTACTCACTCTGAGTTCTCAAAAAGGGTTTCTTCACCCCGGGAAGTTAATTAAATACCATTTGGAGGCATTTAATGTTCGAGCAAAAACGGCTGATTTTCGACAAAAGAGATAACACCCCCCCATTACGTCATTCTTCAGAAATGTGGAAAATGGTCCGTTTTCAAATGTTTTATTTTTGAACGTCAGTTCACATTTGTAGGTGGATCATCAGTGTTAGAGCTAAAATTAGCATGTTTAAAGTGATTTTCATGCTTCCAGGGGCTCGGGAAGTGAAGTAAATACTATTTGGAGGCATTTAATGTTCAAGCAAAAACAGCTGATTTTTGACAAAAGAGATAACACCCCCCCATTACGTCATGCTTCAGAAATGTGGAAAATGGTCCGTTTTCAAATGTTTTATTTTTGAACGTCAGTTCACATTTGTAGGTGGATCATCAGTGTTAGAGCTAAAATTAGCATGTTTAAAGTGATTTTCATGCTTCCAGGGGCCCTAAACACAAGATTTATGGAATGGTTAAAAGTGCATGAAAATGGCCAATTTACTCACTGTGAGTTCTCAAAAAGGGTTTCTTCACCCCGGGAAGTTAATTAAATACCATTTGGAGGCATTTAATGTTCGAGCAAAAACTGCTGATTTTCGACAAAAGAGATAACACCCCCCATTACGTCATGCTTCAGAAATGTGGAAAATGATCCGTTTTCAAATGTTTTATTTTTGAACGTCAGTTCACATTTGTAGGTGGATCATCAGTGTTAGAGCTAAAATTAGCATGTTTAAAGTGATTTTCATGCTTCCAGGGGCTCGGGAAGTGAATTAAATACTATTTGGAGGCATTTAATGTTCAATCAAAAACAGCTGATTTTTTACAAAAGAGATAACACCCCCCCATTACGTCATGCTTCAGAAATGTGGAAAATGGTCCGTTTTCAAATGTTTTATTTTTGAACGTCAGTTCACATTTGTAGGTGGATCATCAGTGTTAGAGCTAAAATTAGCATGTTTAAAGTGATTTTCATGCTTCCAGGGGCCCTAAACACAAGATTTATGGAATGGTTAAAAGTGCATGAAAATGGCCAATTTACTCACTCTGAGTTCTCAAAAAGGGTTTCTTCACCCCGGGAAGTTAATTAAATACCATTTGGAGGCATTTAATGTTCGAGCAAAAACGGCTGATTTTCGACAAAAGAGATAACACCCCCCCCATTACGTCATGCTTCAGAAATGTGGAAAATGGTCCGTTTTCAAATGTTTTATTTTTGTACGTCAGTTCACATTTGTAGGTGGATCATCAGTATTAGAGCTAAAATTAGCATGTTTAAAGTGATTTTCATGCTTCCAGGGGCTCGGGAAGTGAATTAAATACTATTTGGAGGCATTTAATGTTCAATCAAAAACAGCTGATTTTTGACAAAAGAGATAACACCCCCCCCATTACGTCATGCTTCAGAAATGTGGAAAATGGTCCGTTTTCAAATGTTTTATTTTTGAACGTCAGTTCACATTTGTAGGTGGATCATCAGTGTTAGAGCTAAAATTAGCATGTTTAAAGTGATTTTCATGCTTCTAGGGGCCCTAAACACAAGATTTATGGAATGGTTAAAAGTGCATGAAAATGGCCAATTTACTCACTCTGAGTTCTCAAAAAGGGTTTCTTCACCCCGGGAAGTTAATTAAATACCATTTGGAGGCATTTAATGTTCGAGCAAAAACGGCTGATTTTCGACAAAAGAGATAACACCCCCCCATTACGTCATGCTTCAGAAATGTGGAAAATGGTCCGTTTTCAAATGTTTTATTTTTGAACGTCAGTTCACATTTGTAGGTGGATCATCAGTGTTAGATCAATCAATCAATCAATCAGTGACACTTATAAAGCGCGCTACATACCCGTAGGGTCTCAAGGCGCTGGGGAGGGGGGGTGCCGCTACTGCTCGAACAGCCAGGTCTTCAGCTTCTTCCTGAAGGAGAGGTGGTCTTGGGTCAGGCGCAGGTCGGTCGGGAGGGAGTTCCAGGTCTTGGCGGCCAGGTAGGAGAAGGACCTTCCTCCTGTAGTCGCTCTTCGGATGCGGGGGACGGCGGCGAGGGCGTGGTTGGCTGATCGGAGGTGGCGTTTGGGAGCGTAGAAGTTGACTCGGCTGTTGAGGTAGCTCGGGCCTTGGTCGTGTAGGGCTTTGTGTGCGTGGGTGAGGAGGCGGAAGGTGATTCTCTTGTTGATGGGGAGCCAGTGGAGGTCTCTCAGATGTCCGGAGATGTGGCTGGATCGTGGGATGTCGAGGATGAGTCTGGCTGAGGCGTTTTGGATCCGCTGGAGTCTCTTCTGGAGCTTGGTGGTGGTCCCGGCGTAGAGGGCGTTGCCGTAGTCCAGTCGGCTGGTGACGAGGGCCTGGGTGACGGTCTTCCTGGTCTCTGAGGGGATCCACCAGAAGATCTTCCGTAGCATGCGTAGGATGTTGAAGCACGCCGAGGAGACGCTGTTGACTTGCCTGGTCATGGAGAGGGAGGAGTCCAGGATGAAGCCCAGGTTTCGTGCATGGTCTGTCGGTTTGGGTGCGGTGCCCAGGGCGGGAGGCCACCAGGAGTCGTCCCAGGCGGAGGGTGAAGAGCCCAGGATGAGGACCTCCGTCTTGTCCGAGTTCAGTTTCAGGCGGCTGGTCGTCATCCACTCGGCTACCTCTTTCATCCCTTCGTGCAGGTTGGCTCTGGCGGCGGCGGGGTTGTTGGTCAGTGAGAGGATCAGCTGGGTGTCGTCGGCGTAGGAGATGATGCTGAGGTGGTGTTTGCGTACGATGGCCGCGAGGGGGCTCATGTAGACGTTGAAGAGGGTGGGGCTCAGTGATGATCCTTGGGGCACGCCGCAGATGACTTCGGAGGCCTCTGACTTGTACGGAGGTAGGCGGACTCGCTGTGTTCTTCCGTCGAGGAAGGAGATGATCCATTCCAGCGCCTTGTCCTGGATACCGATGTTGCTGAGGCGCCGTGTTAGGGTGCGGTGGCAGACCGTGTCGAATGCCGCGGAGAGGTCTAGGAGGATGAGGGCCGCTGTTTCTCCATTGTCCATCAGGGCTCGGATGTCATCGGTGGCGGCGATGAGGGCGGTCTCGGTGCTGTGTTTGGCTCGGAAGCCGGACTGTGAGGGGTCGAGGGATCCGTTCGTCTCGAGGAAGGCGGCCATCTGCTTGTTGACGGTCTTCTCGATGACTTTGGCTGGAAACGGTAGAAGCGAGATGGGGCGGTAATTCTTGAGGTCGGTGGGGTCCGCTGTTGGTTTTTTGAGTAGAGCGCTGAGTTCGGCGTGTTTCCAGCTTTCGGGGAAGATGGCGGTGTCGAAGGATGTGTTGATGATGTCTCGCAGGTGGGGTGCGATGACAGCGTCGGCCTTGTTGAAGACGTGGTGAGGGCAGGGGTCGGTTGGTGATCCGGAGTGGATGGAGTTCATCGTGCGGATGGTATCTTCTGTGCTGATCGGGGTCCAGGCGTGGAGGGTGGTGGTGGGGGGGGGTGGCAGGTCGGTCGTGGTGTGCGTTGGTTGGTTGTTGAAACTGCTGTGTATGTCCGTGATCTTGTTGTGGAAGTATGAGGCGAGGGAGTTGCAGAGGTCTTGCGATGGGGTGATGTCGTTGTTTCCTGCGCTGGGGTTGGAAAGCTCTTTCACGATGTTGAAGAGTTCCTTGCTGTTGTGTGCGTTGTTGTCCAACCGGTCCTTGAATGCTGTTCTCTTGGCGGCGCGGATCAGCTGGTGGTGTTTCCGGGTGGCCAGTTTGTAGGAGGTCCTGTTGTCCGGTGTCGGGTCCCTTTTCCAGACTTTCTCGAGGGCTCGGCAGTTCTTCTTGGAGCTCTTGAGTTCGTCGGTGAACCATGGGGCCTTCTTGCTGCCGGGTCTGCTGGGCGGGGTCCTCAGCGGGGCGAGCTCGTCCGCGCAGATGGTGATCCACTTCGTGAGGTTGTCGGCGGCCTGGCTGGGGTTCGCTGAGCTGGCAGGAGGGTGTTGGCTCAGGGAGGTGGCGAGCTGGTCTGCTGTGATCTTGTTCCAGCTTCTGCGGGCGGTGTGTTGCTGGTGTTGGTGGGTCGTCGTTCTCTTGAAGGAGAAGTGGATGCAGCTGTGGTCCGTCCATTGAAGCTCTGTGGCGTGGCTGAAGTCGATGTCAGTGCTGGATGAGAAGACGGCGTCGAGTGTGTGTCCGGCGAGGTGGGTGGGGGTGGACACCAGTTGCTTGAGTCCCAGGTTGGCGAGGTTGTCGAGCAGGGTGCTGGTGTTGTGGTCGTTGTTGTTCTCCAGGTGGAAGTTCAGGTCCCCCAGGAGGATGTAGTCAGCGGAGGGGAGGGCATGCGGGCTGACGAAGTCGGCGATGTCCTCGCTGAATTGCGTGCGTGGTCCGGGGGGTCGGTAGATCAGGGTGCCTCTGAGGGTGGTGTTCGGGTTGGTGTGGATCTGGAAATGCAGGTGTTCGGCGCTGGTCAGGGTGTTGTCGGTGCTGGTCGTGAGGCGGATGGTGTTCCTGTGGATGATGGCGATGCCTCCTCCCATCTGGTTGGCGTTGCGGTCCCTCCGGATGATCTTGTAGCCCTCTGGGATGGCGATGGCGATGTCGGGAGCTGAAGAGGCGTTCATCCAGGTCTCCGTGAGGAAGGCAACGTCAGGGGCTGTGGCGTCTAGGAGGTTCCAGAGTTCGATGGCGTGTCTGTGGACGGAGCGGGTGTTGAGCAGGATGCACTTGAGGTGGGTGCTGCTGGAGTTCGACTTGTCGGGTGCAGGTGCGGGGCTGGTCAGGCTGCAGGAGAACTTGCAGGTGTGGCAGCAGAACGGTCCGTGGGTGCGTTTTGGAGAGGCTTGGTGGCAATCTGGGAGTCGTCCGGTGTTGAGTGCGATGAGGGTGGCGGCTGAGTACGTCCGGCGGGTCGGCCGGGGTCTTCGAGGTCCAGGGCTCCTAGAGCTAAAATTAGCATGTTTAAAGTGATTTTCATGCTTCCAGGGGCTCGGGAAGTGAATTAAATACTATTTGGAGGCATTTAATGTTCAATCAAAAACAGCTGATTTTTGACAAAAGAGATAACACCCCCCCCATTACGTCATGCTTCAGAAATGTGGAAAATGGTCCGTTTTCAAATGTTTTATTTTTGAACGTCAGTTCACATTTGTAGGTGGATCATCAGTGTTAGACCTAAAATTAGCATGTTTAAAGTGATTTTCATGCTTCCAGGGGCCCTAAACACAAGATTTATGGAATGGTTAAAAGTGCATGAAAATGGCCAATTTACTCACTCTGAGTTCTCAAAAAGGGTTTCTTCACCCCGGGAAGTTAATTAAATACCATTTGGAGGCATTTAATGTTCGAGCAAAAACGGCTGATTTTCGACAAAAGAGATAACACCCCCCCATTACGTCATTCTTCAGAAATGTGGAAAATGGTCCGTTTTCAAATGTTTTATTTTTGAACGTCAGTTCACATTTGTAGGTGGATCATCAGTGTTAGAGCTAAAATTAGCATGTTTAAAGTGATTTTCATGCTTCCAGGGGCTCGGGAAGTGAAGTAAATACTATTTGGAGGCATTTAATGTTCAAGCAAAAACAGCTGATTTTTGACAAAAGAGATAACACCCCCCCATTACGTCATGCTTCAGAAATGTGGAAAATGGTCCGTTTTCAAATGTTTTATTTTTGAACGTCAGTTCACATTTGTAGGTGGATCATCAGTGTTAGAGCTAAAATTAGCATGTTTAAAGTGATTTTCATGCTTCCAGGGGCCCTAAACACAAGATTTATGGAATGGTTAAAAGTGCATGAAAATGGCCAATTTACTCACTGTGAGTTCTCAAAAAGGGTTTCTTCACCCCGGGAAGTTAATTAAATACCATTTGGAGGCATTTAATGTTCGAGCAAAAACTGCTGATTTTCGACAAAAGAGATAACACCCCCCATTACGTCATGCTTCAGAAATGTGGAAAATGATCCGTTTTCAAATGTTTTATTTTTGAACGTCAGTTCACATTTGTAGGTGGATCATCAGTGTTAGAGCTAAAATTAGCATGTTTAAAGTGATTTTCATGCTTCCAGGGGCTCGGGAAGTGAATTAAATACTATTTGGAGGCATTTAATGTTCAATCAAAAACAGCTGATTTTTTACAAAAGAGATAACACCCCCCCATTACGTCATGCTTCAGAAATGTGGAAAATGGTCCGTTTTCAAATGTTTTATTTTTGAACGTCAGTTCACATTTGTAGGTGGATCATCAGTGTTAGAGCTAAAATTAGCATGTTTAAAGTGATTTTCATGCTTCCAGGGGCCCTAAACACAAGATTTATGGAATGGTTAAAAGTGCATGAAAATGGCCAATTTACTCACTCTGAGTTCTCAAAAAGGGTTTCTTCACCCCGGGAAGTTAATTAAATACCATTTGGAGGCATTTAATGTTCGAGCAAAAACGGCTGATTTTCGACAAAAGAGATAACACCCCCCCCATTACGTCATGCTTCAGAAATGTGGAAAATGGTCCGTTTTCAAATGTTTTATTTTTGTACGTCAGTTCACATTTGTAGGTGGATCATCAGTATTAGAGCTAAAATTAGCATGTTTAAAGTGATTTTCATGCTTCCAGGGGCTCGGGAAGTGAATTAAATACTATTTGGAGGCATTTAATGTTCAATCAAAAACAGCTGATTTTTGACAAAAGAGATAACACCCCCCCCATTACGTCATGCTTCAGAAATGTGGAAAATGGTCCGTTTTCAAATGTTTTATTTTTGAACGTCAGTTCACATTTGTAGGTGGATCATCAGTGTTAGAGCTAAAATTAGCATGTTTAAAGTGATTTTCATGCTTCCAGGGGCCCTAAACACAAGATTTATGGAATGGTTAAAAGTGCATGAAAATGGCCAATTTACTCACTCTGAGTTCTCAAAAAGGGTTTCTTCACCCCGGGAAGTTAATTAAATACCATTTGGAGGCATTTAATGTTCGAGCAAAAACGGCTGATTTTCGACAAAAGAGATAACACCCCCCCATTACGTCATGCTTCAGAAATGTGGAAAATGGTCCGTTTTCAAATGTTTTATTTTTGAACGTCAGTTCACATTTGTAGGTGGATCATCAGTGTTGGAGCTAAAATTAGCATGTTTAAAGTGATTTTCATGCTTCCAGGGGCTCGGGAAGTGAATTAAATACTATTTGGAGGCATTTAATGTTCAAGCAAAAACAGCTGATTTTTGACAAAAGAGATAACACCCCCCCATTACGTCATGCTTCAGAAATGTGGAAAATGGTCCGTTTTCAAATGTTTTATTTTTGAACGTCAGTTCACATTTGTAGGTGGATCATCAGTGTTAGAGCTAAAATTAGCATGTTTAAAGTGATTTTCATGCTTCCAGGGGCCCTAAACACAAGATTTATGGAATGGTTAAAAGTGCATGAAAATGGCCAATTTACTCACTCTGAGTTCTCAAAAAGGGTTTCTTCACCCCGGGAAGTTAATTAAATACCATTTGGAGACATTTAATGTTCGAGCAAAAACTGCTGATTTTCGACAAAAGAGACAACACCCCCCCATTACGTCGTGCTTCGGAAATGTGGAAAATGGTCCGTTTTCAAATGTTTTATTTTTGAACGTCAGTTCACATTTGTAGGTGGACCCTCAGTGTTAGAGCTAAAATTAGCATGTTTAAAGTCATTTTCATGCTTCCAGGGGCTCGGGAAGTGAATTAAATACTATTTGGAGGCATTTAATGTTCAAGCAAAAACAGCTGATTTTTGACAAAAGAGATAACACCCCCCCATTACGTCATGCTTCAGAAATGTGGAAAATGGTCCGTTTTCAAATGTTTTATTTTTGAACGTCAGTTCACATTTGTAGGTGGATCATCAGTGTTAGAGCTAAAATTAGCATGTTTAAAGTGATTTTCATGCTTCCAGGGGCCCTAAACACAAGATTTATGGAATGGTTAAAAGTGCATGAAAATGGCCAATTTACTCACTCTGAGTTCTCAAAAAGGGTTTCTTCACCCCGGGAAGTTAATTAAATACCATTTGGAGGCATTTAATGTTCGAGCAAAAACGGCTGATTTTCGACAAAAGAGATAACACCCCCCCATTACGTCATGCTTCAGAAATGTGGAAAATGGTCCGTTTTCAAATGTTTTATTTTTGAACGTCAGTTCACATTTGTAGGTGGATCATCAGTGTTAGAGCTAAAATTAGCATGTTTAAAGTGATTTTCATGCTTCCAGGGGCTCGGGAAGTGAATTAAATACTATTTGGAGGCATTTAATGTTCAAGCAAAAACAGCTGATTTTTGACAAAAGAGATAACACCCCCCCATTACGTCATGCTTCAGAAATGTGGAAAATGGTCCGTTTTCAAATGTTTTATTTTTGAACGTCAGTTCACATTTGTAGGTGGATCATCAGTGTTAGAGCTAAAATTAGCATGTTTAAAGTGATTTTCATGCTTCCAGGGGCCCTAAACACAAGATTTATGGAATGGTTAAAAGTGCATGAAAATGGCCAATTTACTCACTCTGAGTTCTCAAAAAGGGTTTCTTCACCCCGGGAAGTTAATTAAATACCATTTGGAGGCATTTAATGTTCGAGCAAAAACGGCTGATTTTCGACAAAAGAGATAACACCCCCCCATTACGTCATGCTTCAGAAATGTGGAAAATGGTCCGTTTTCAAATGTTTTATTTTTGAACATCAGTTCACATTTGTAGGTGGATCATCAGTGTTAGAGCTAAAATTAGCATGTTTAAAGTGATTTTCATGCTTCCAGGGGCTCGGGAAGTGAATTAAATACTATTTGGAGGCATTTAATGTTCAATCAAAAACAGCTGATTTTCGACAAAAGAGATAACACCCCCCCATTACGTCATGCTTCAGAAATGTGGAAAATGGTCCGTTTTCAAATGTTTTATTTTTGAACGTCAGTTCACATTTGTAGGTGGATCATCAGTGTTAGAGCTAAAATTAGCATGTTTAAAGTGATTTTCATGCTTCCAGGGGCCCTAAACACAAGATTTATGGAATGGTTAAAAGTGCATGAAAATGGCCAATTTACTCACTCTGAGTTCTCAAAAAGGGTTTCTTCACCCCGGGAAGTTAATTAAATACCATTTGGAGGCATTTAATGTTCGAGCAAAAACGGCTGATTTTCGACAAAAGACACCTCCCCATTACGTCATGCTTCAGAAATGTGGAAAATGGTCCGTTTTCAAATGTTTTATTTTTGAACGTCAGTTCACATTTGTAGGTGGATCATCAGTGTTAAAGTTAAAATTAGCATGTTTAAAGTGATTTTCATGCTTCCAGGGGCTCGGGAAGTGAATTAAATACTATTTGGAGGCATTTAATGTTCAATCAAAAACAGCTGATTTTTGACAAAAGAGATAACACCCCCCCATTACGTCATGCTTCAGAAATGTGGAAAATGGTCCGTTTTCAAATGTTTTATTTTTGAACGTCAGTTCACATTTGTAGGTGGATCATCAGTGTTAGAGCTAAAATTAGCATGTTTAAAGTGATTTTCATGCTTCCAGGGGCCCTAAACACAAGATTTATGGAATGGTTAAAAGTGCATGAAAATGGCCAATTTACTCACTCTGAGTTCTCAAAAAGGGTTTCTTCACCCCGGGAAGTTAATTAAATACCATTTGGAGGCATTTAATGTTCGAGCAAAAACGGCTGATTTTCGACAAAAGAGATAACACCCCCCCATTACGTCATGCTTCAGAAATGTGGAAAATGGTCCGTTTTCAAATGTTTTATTTTTGAACATCAGTTCACATTTGTAGGTGGATCATCAGTGTTAGAGCTAAAATTAGCATGTTTAAAGTGATTTTCATGCTTCCAGGGGCTCGGGAAGTGAATTAAATACTATTTGGAGGCATTTAATGTTCAATCAAAAACAGCTGATTTTTGACAAAAGAGATAACACCCCCCCATTACGTCATGCTTCAGAAATGTGGAAAATGGTCCGTTTTCAAATGTTTTATTTTTGAACGTCAGTTCACATTTGTAGGTGGATCATCAGTGTTAGAGCTAAAATTAGCATGTTTAAAGTGATTTTCATGCTTCCAGGGGCCCTAAACACAAGATTTATGGAATGGTTAAAAGTGCATGAAAATGGCCAATTTACTCACTCTGAGTTCTCAAAAAGGGTTTCTTCACCCCGGGAAGTTAATTAAATACCATTTGGAGGCATTTAATGTTCGAGCAAAAATGGCTGATTTTCGACAAAAGAGATAACACCCCCCCATTACGTCATGCTTCAGAAATGTGGAAAATGGTTTGTTTTCAAATGTTTTATTTTTGAACGTCAGTTCACATTTGTAGGTGGATCATCAGTGTTAGAGCTAAAATTAGCATGTTTAAAGTGATTTTCATGCTTCCAGGGGCTCGGGAAGTGAATTAAATACTATTTGGAGGCATTTAATGTTCAAGCAAAAACAGCTGATTTTTGACAAAAGAGATAACACCCCCCCATTACGTCATGCTTCAGAAATGTGGAAAATGGTCCGTTTTCAAATGTTTTATTTTTGAACGTCAGTTCACATTTGTAGGTGGATCATCAGTGTTAGAGCTAAAATTAGCATGTTTAAAGTGATTTTCATGCTTCCAGGGGCCCTAAACACAAGATTTATGGAATGGTTAAAAGTGCATGAAAATGGCCAATTTACTCACTCTGAGTTCTCAAAAAGGGTTTCTTCACCCCGGGAAGTTAATTAAATACCATTTGGAGGCATTTAATGTTCGAGCAAAAACGGCTGATTTTCGACAAAAGAGATAACACCCCCCCATTACGTCATGCTTCAGAAATGTGGAAAATGGTCCGTTTTCAAATGTTTTATTTTTGAACGTCAGTTCACATTTGTAGGTGGATCATCAGTGTTAGAGCTAAAATTAGCATGTTTAAAGTGATTTTCATGCTTCCAGGGGCTCGGGAAGTGAATTAAATACTATTTGGAGGCATTTAATGTTCAAGCAAAAACAGCTGATTTTTGACAAAAGAGATAACACCCCCCCATTACGTCATGCTTCAGAACTGTGGAAAATGGTCCGTTTTCAAATGTTTTATTTTTGAACGTCAGTTCACATTTGTAGGTGGATCATCAGTGTTAGAGCTAAAATTAGCATGTTTAAAGTGATTTTCATGCTTCCAGGGGCCCTAAACACAAGATTTATGGAATGGTTAAAAGTGCATGAAAATGGCCAATTTACTCACTCTGAGTTCTCAAAAAGGGTTTCTTCACCCCGGGAAGTTAATTAAATACCATTTGGAGGCATTTAATGTTCGAGCAAAAACGGCTGATTTTCGACAAAAGAGATAACACCCCCCCATTACGTCATGCTTCAGAAATGTGGAAAATGGTCCGTTTTCAAATGTTTTATTTTTGAACATCAGTTCACATTTGTAGGTGGATCATCAGTGTTAGAGCTAAAATTAGCATGTTTAAAGTGATTTTCATGCTTCCAGGGGCTCGGGAAGTGAATTAAATACTATTTGGAGGCATTTAATGTTCAATCAAAAACAGCTGATTTTCGACAAAAGAGATAACACCCCCCCATTACGTCATGCTTCAGAAATGTGGAAAATGGTCCGTTTTCAAATGTTTTATTTTTGAACGTCAGTTCACATTTGTAGGTGGATCATCAGTGTTAGAGCTAAAATTAGCATGTTTAAAGTGATTTTCATGCTTCCAGGGGCCCTAAACACAAGATTTATGGAATGGTTAAAAGTGCATGAAAATGGCCAATTTACTCACTCTGAGTTCTCAAAAAGGGTTTCTTCACCCCGGGAAGTTACTTAAATACCATTTGGAGGCATTTAATGTTCGAGCAAAAACGGCTGATTTTCGACAAAAGAGATAACACCTCCCCATTACGTCATGCTTCAGAAATGTGGAAAATGGTCCGTTTTCAAATGTTTTATTTTTGAACGTCAGTTCACATTTGTAGGTGGATCATCAGTGTTAAAGCTAAAATTAGCATGTTTAAAGTGATTTTCATGCTTCCAGGGGCTCGGGAAGTGAATTAAATACTATTTGGAGGCATTTAATGTTCAAGCAAAAACAGCTGATTTTTGACAAAAGAGATAAGACCCCCCCATTACGTCATGCTTCAGAAATGTGGAAAATGGTCCGTTTTCAAATGTTTTATTTTTGAACGTCAGTTCACATTTGTAGGTGGATCATCAGTGTTAGAGCTAAAATTAGCATGTTTAAAGTGATTTTCATGCTTCCAGGGGCCCTAAACACAAGATTTATGGAATGGTTAAAAGTGCATGAAAATGGCCAATTTACTCACTCTGAGTTCTCAAAAAGGGTTTCTTCACCCCGGGAAGTTAATTAAATACCATTTGGAGGTATTTAATGTTCGAGCAAAAACTGCTGATTTTTGACAAAAGAGATAACACCCCCCCATTACGTCATGCTTCAGAAATGTGGAAAATGGTCCGTTTTCAAATGTTTTATTTTTGAACGTCAGTTCACATTTGTAGGTGGATCATCAGTGTTAGAGCTAAAATTAGCATGTTTAAAGTGATTTTCATGCTTCCAGAGGCCCTAAACACAAGATTTATGGAATGGTTAAAAGTGCATGAAAATGGCCAATTTACTCACTCTGAGTTCTCAAAAAGGGTTTCTTCACCCCGGGAAGTTAATTAAATACCATTTGGAGGCATTTAATGTTCGAGCAAAAACTGCTGATTTTCGACAAAAGAGATAACACCCCCCCATTACGTCATGCTTCAGAAATGTGGAAAATGGTCCGTTTTCAAATGTTTTATTTTTGAACGTCAGTTCACATTTGTAGGTGGATCATCAGTGTTAGAGCTAAAATTAGCATGTTTAAAGTGATTTTCATGCTTCCAGGGGCTCGGGAAGTGAATTAAATACTATTTGGAGGCATTTAATGTTCAAGCAAAAACAGCTGATTTTTGACAAAAGAGATAACACCCCCCCCATTACGTCATGCTTCAGAAATGTGGAAAATGGTCCGTTTTCAAATGTTTTATTTTTGAACGTCAGTTCACATTTGTAGGTGGATCATCAGTGTTAGAGCTAAAATTAGCATGTTTAAAGTGATTTTCATGCTTCCAGGGGCCCTAAACACAAGATTAATGGAATGGTTAAAAGTGCATGAAAATGGCCAATTTACTCACTCTGAGTTCTCAAAAAGGGTTTCTTCACCCCGGGAAGTTAATTAAATACCATTTGGAGGCATTTAATGTTCGAGCAAAAACTGCTGATTTTCGACAAAAGAGATAACACTCCCCCATTACGTCATGCTTCAGAAATGTGGAAAATGGTCCGTTTTCAAATGTTTTATTTTTGAACGTCAGTTCACATTTGTAGGTGGATCATCAGTGTTAGAGCTAAAATTAGCATGTTTAAAGTGATTTTCATGCTTCCAGGGGCCCTAAACACAAGATTTATGGAATGGTTAAAAGTGCATGAAAATGGCCAATTTACTCACTCTGAGTTCTCAAAAAGGGTTTCTTCACCCCGGGAAGTTAATTAAATACCATTTGGAGGCATTTAATGTTCGAGCAAAAACGGCTGATTTTCGACAAAAGAGATAACACCCCCCCATTACGTCATGCTTCAGAAATGTGGAAAATGGTCCGTTTTCAAATGTTTTATTTTTGAACATCAGTTCACATTTGTAGGTTGATCATCAGTGTTAGAGCTAAAATTAGCATGTTTAAAGTGATTTTCATGCTTCCAGGGGCTCGGGAAGTGAATTAAATACTATTTGGAGGCATTTAATGTTCAATCAAAAACAGCTGATTTTTGACAAAAGAGATAACACCCCCCCATTACGTCATGCTTCAGAAATGTGGAAAATGGTCCGTTTTCAAATGTTTTATTTTTGAACGTCAGTTCACATTTGTAGGTGGATCATCAGTGTTAGAGCTAAAATTAGCATGTTTAAAGTGATTTTCATGCTTCCAGGGGCCCTAAACACAAGATTTATGGAATGGTTAAAAGTGCATGAAAATGGCCAATTTACTCACTCTGAGTTCTCAAAAAGGGTTTCTTCACCCCGGGAAGTTAATTAAATACCATTTGGAGGCATTTAATGTTTGAGCAAAAACGGCTGATTTTCGACAAAAGAGATAACACCCCCCCATTACGTCATTCTTCAGAAATGTGGAAAATGGTCCGTTTTCAAATGTTTTATTTTTGAACGTCAGTTCACATTTGTAGGTGGATCATCAGTGTTAGAGCTAAAATTAGCATGTTTAAAGTGATTTTCATGCTTCCAGGGGCTCGGGAAGTGAATTAAATACTATTTGGAGGCATTTAATGTTCAAGCAAAAACAGCTGATTTTTGACAAAAGAGATAACACCCCCCCATTACGTCATGCTTCAGAAATGTGGAAAATGGTCCGTTTTCAAATGTTTTATTTTTGAACGTCAGTTCACATTTGTAGGTGGATCATCAGTGTTAGAGCTAAAATTAGCATGTTTAAAGTGATTTTCATGCTTCCAGGGGCCCTAAACACAAGATTTATGGAATGGTTAAAAGCGCATGAAAATGGCCAATTTACTCACTCTGAGTTCTCAAAAAGGGTTTCTTCACCCCGGGAAGTTAATTAAATACCATTTGGAGGCATTTAATGTTTGAGCAAAAACTGCTGATTTTCGACAAAAGAGATAACACCCCCCCATTACGTCATGCTTCAGAAATGTGGAAAATGGTCCGTTTTCAAATGTTTTATTTTTGAACGTCAGTTCACATTTGTAGGTGGATCATCAGTGTTAGAGCTAAAATTAGCATGTTTAAAGTGATTTTCATGCTTCCAGGGGCTCGGGAAGTGAATTAAATACTATTTGGAGGCATTTAATGTTCAAGCAAAAACAGCTGGTTTTTGACAAAAGAGATAACACCCCCCCATTACGTCATGCTTCAGAAATGTGGAAAATGGTCCGTTTTCAAATGTTTTATTTTTGAACGTCAGTTCACATTTGTAGGTGGATCATCAGTGTTAGAGCTAAAATTAGCATGTTTAAAGTGATTTTCATGCTTCCAGGGGCCCTAAACACAAGATTTATGGAATGGTTAAAAGTGCATGAAAATGGCCAATTTACTCACTCTGAGTTCTCAAAAAGGGTTTCTTCACCCCGGGAAGTTAATTAAATACCATTTGGAGGCATTTAATGTTCGAGCAAAAACGGCTGATTTTCGACAAAAGAGATAACACCCCCCATTACGTCATGCTTCAGAAATGTGGAAAATGGTCCGTTTTCAAATGTTTTATTTTTGAACATCAGTTCACATTTGTAGGTTGATCATCAGTGTTAGAGCTAAAATTAGCATGTTTAAAGTGATTTTCATGCTTCCAGGGGCTCAGGAAGTGAATTAAATACTATTTGGAGGCATTTAATGTTCAAGCAAAAACAGCTGATTTTTGACAAAAGAGATAACACCCCCCCATTACGTCATGCTTCAGAAATGTGGAAAATGGTCCGTTTTCAAATGTTTTATTTTTGAACGTCAGTTCACATTTGTAGGTGGATCATCAGTGTTAGAGCTAAAATTAGCATGTTTAAAGTGATTTTCATGCTTCCAGAGGCCCTAAACACAAGATTTATGGAATGGTTAAAAGTGCATGAAAATGGCCAATTTACTCACTCTGAGTTCTCAAAAAGGGTTTCTTCACCCCGGGAAGTTAATTAAATACCATTTGGAGGCATTTAATGTTCGAGCAAAAACTGCTGATTTTCGACAAAAGAGATAACACCCCCCCATTACGTCATGCTTCAGAAATGTGGAAAATGGTCAGTTTTCAAATGTTTTATTTTTGAACGTCAGTTCACATTTGTAGGTGGATCATCAGTGTTAGAGCTAAAATTAGCATGTTTAAAGTGATTTTCATGCTTCCAGGGGCTCGGGAAGTGAATTAAATACTATTTGGAGGCATTTAATGTTCAAGCAAAAACAGCTGATTTTTGACAAAAGAGATAACACCCCCCCCATTACGTCATGCTTCAGAAATGTGGAAAATGGTCCGTTTTCAAATGTTTTATTTTTGAACGTCAGTTCACATTTGTAGGTGGATCATCAGTGTTAGAGCTAAAATTAGCATGTTTAAAGTGATTTTCATGCTTCCAGGGGCCCTAAACACAAGATTAATGGAATGGTTAAAAGTGCATGAAAATGGCCAATTTACTCACTCTGAGTTCTCAAAAAGGGTTTCTTCACCCCGGGAAGTTAATTAAATACCATTTGGAGGCATTTAATGTTCGAGCAAAAACTGCTGATTTTCGACAAAAGAGATAACACCCCCCCATTACGTCATGCTTCAGAAATGTGGAAAATGGTCCGTTTTCAAATGTTTTATTTTTGAACGTCAGTTCACATTTGTAGGTGGATCATCAGTGTTAGAGCTAAAATTAGCATGTTTAAAGTGATTTTCATGCTTCCAGGGGCCCTAAACACAAGATTTATGGAATGGTTAAAAGTGCATGAAAATGGCCAATTTACTCACTCTGAGTTCTCAAAAAGGGTTTCTTCACCCCGGGAAGTTAATTAAATACCATTTGGAGGCATTTAATGTTCGAGCAAAAACGGCTGATTTTCGACAAAAGAGATAACACCCCCCCATTACGTCATGCTTCAGAAATGTGGAAAATGGTCCGTTTTCAAATGTTTTATTTTTGAACATCAGTTCACATTTGTAGGTTGATCATCAGTGTTAGAGCTAAAATTAGCATGTTTAAAGTGATTTTCATGCTTCCAGGGGCTCGGGAAGTGAATTAAATACTATTTGGAGGCATTTAATGTTCAATCAAAAACAGCTGATTTTTGACAAAAGAGATAACACCCCCCCATTACGTCATGCTTCAGAAATGTGGAAAATGGTCCGTTTTCAAATGTTTTATTTTTGAACGTCAGTTCACATTTGTAGGTGGATCATCAGTGTTAGAGCTAAAATTAGCATGTTTAAAGTGATTTTCATGCTTCCAGGGGCCCTAAACACAAGATTTATGGAATGGTTAAAAGTGCATGAAAATGGCCAATTTACTCACTCTGAGTTCTCAAAAAGGGTTTCTTCACCCCGGGAAGTTAATTAAATACCATTTGGAGGCATTTAATGTTTGAGCAAAAACGGCTGATTTTCGACAAAAGAGATAACACCCCCCCATTACGTCATTCTTCAGAAATGTGGAAAATGGTCCGTTTTCAAATGTTTTATTTTTGAACGTCAGTTCACATTTGTAGGTGGATCATCAGTGTTAGAGCTAAAATTAGCATGTTTAAAGTGATTTTCATGCTTCCAGGGGCTCGGGAAGTGAATTAAATACTATTTGGAGGCATTTAATGTTCAAGCAAAAACAGCTGATTTTTGACAAAAGAGATAACACCCCCCCATTACGTCATGCTTCAGAAATGTGGAAAATGGTCCGTTTTCAAATGTTTTATTTTTGAACGTCAGTTCACATTTGTAGGTGGATCATCAGTGTTAGAGCTAAAATTAGCGTGTTTAAAGTGATTTTCATGCTTCCAGGGGCCCTAAACACAAGATTTATGGAATGGTTAAAAGCGCATGAAAATGGCCAATTTACTCACTCTGAGTTCTCAAAAAGGGTTTCTTCACCCCGGGAAGTTAATTAAATACCATTTGGAGGCATTTAATGTTTGAGCAAAAACTGCTGATTTTCGACAAAAGAGATAACACCCCCCCATTACGTCATGCTTCAGAAATGTGGAAAATGGTCCGTTTTCAAATGTTTTATTTTTGAACGTCAGTTCACATTTGTAGGTGGATCATCAGTGTTAGAGCTAAAATTAGCATGTTTAAAGTGATTTTCATGCTTCCAGGGGCTCGGGAAGTGAATTAAATACTATTTGGAGGCATTTAATGTTCAAGCAAAAACAGCTGATTTTTGACAAAAGAGATAACACCCCCCCATTACGTCATGCTTCAGAAATGTGGAAAATGGTCCGTTTTCAAATGTTTTATTTTTGAACGTCAGTTCACATTTGTAGGTGGATCATCAGTGTTAGAGCTAAAATTAGCATGTTTAAAGTGATTTTCATGCTTCCAGGGGCCCTAAACACAAGATTTATGGAATGGTTAAAAGTGCATGAAAATGGCCAATTTACTCACTCTGAGTTCTCAAAAAGGGTTTCTTCACCCCGGGAAGTTAATTAAATACCATTTGGAGGCATTTAATGTTCGAGCAAAAACGGCTGATTTTCGACAAAAGAGATAACACCCCCCCATTACGTCATGCTTCAGAAATGTGGAAAATGGTCCGTTTTCAAATGTTTTATTTTTGAACATCAGTTCACATTTGTAGGTGGATCATCAGTGTTAGAGCTAAAATTAGCATGTTTAAAGTGATTTTCATGCTTCCAGGGGCTCGGGAAGTGAATTAAATACTATTTGGAGGCATTTAATGTTCAATCAAAAACAGCTGATTTTCGACAAAAGAGATAACACCCCCCCATTACGTCATGCTTCAGAAATGTGGAAAATGGTCCGTTTTCAAATGTTTTATTTTTGAACGTCAGTTCACATTTGTAGGTGGATCATCAGTGTTAGAGCTAAAATTAGCATGTTTAAAGTGATTTTCATGCTTCCAGGGGCCCTAAACACAAGATTTATGGAATGGTTAAAAGTGCATGAAAATGGCCAATTTACTCACTCTGAGTTCTCAAAAAGGGTTTCTTCACCCCGGGAAGTTAATTAAATACCATTTGGAGGCATTTAATGTTCGAGCAAAAACGGCTGATTTTCGACAAAAGACACCTCCCCATTACGTCATGCTTCAGAAATGTGGAAAATGGTCCGTTTTCAAATGTTTTATTTTTGAACGTCAGTTCACATTTGTAGGTGGATCATCAGTGTTAAAGTTAAAATTAGCATGTTTAAAGTGATTTTCATGCTTCCAGGGGCTCGGGAAGTGAATTAAATACTATTTGGAGGCATTTAATGTTCAATCAAAAACAGCTGATTTTTGACAAAAGAGATAACACCCCCCCATTACGTCATGCTTCAGAAATGTGGAAAATGGTCCGTTTTCAAATGTTTTATTTTTGAACGTCAGTTCACATTTGTAGGTGGATCATCAGTGTTAGAGCTAAAATTAGCATGTTTAAAGTGATTTTCATGCTTCCAGGGGCCCTAAACACAAGATTTATGGAATGGTTAAAAGTGCATGAAAATGGCCAATTTACTCACTCTGAGTTCTCAAAAAGGGTTTCTTCACCCCGGGAAGTTAATTAAATACCATTTGGAGGCATTTAATGTTCGAGCAAAAACGGCTGATTTTCGACAAAAGAGATAACACCCCCCCATTACGTCATGCTTCAGAAATGTGGAAAATGGTCCGTTTTCAAATGTTTTATTTTTGAACATCAGTTCACATTTGTAGGTGGATCATCAGTGTTAGAGCTAAAATTAGCATGTTTAAAGTGATTTTCATGCTTCCAGGGGCTCGGGAAGTGAATTAAATACTATTTGGAGGCATTTAATGTTCAATCAAAAACAGCTGATTTTTGACAAAAGAGATAACACCCCCCCATTACGTCATGCTTCAGAAATGTGGAAAATGGTCCGTTTTCAAATGTTTTATTTTTGAACGTCAGTTCACATTTGTAGGTGGATCATCAGTGTTAGAGCTAAAATTAGCATGTTTAAAGTGATTTTCATGCTTCCAGGGGCCCTAAACACAAGATTTATGGAATGGTTAAAAGTGCATGAAAATGGCCAATTTACTCACTCTGAGTTCTCAAAAAGGGTTTCTTCACCCCGGGAAGTTAATTAAATACCATTTGGAGGCATTTAATGTTCGAGCAAAAATGGCTGATTTTCGACAAAAGAGATAACACCCCCCCATTACGTCATGCTTCAGAAATGTGGAAAATGGTTTGTTTTCAAATGTTTTATTTTTGAACGTCAGTTCACATTTGTAGGTGGATCATCAGTGTTAGAGCTAAAATTAGCATGTTTAAAGTGATTTTCATGCTTCCAGGGGCTCGGGAAGTGAATTAAATACTATTTGGAGGCATTTAATGTTCAAGCAAAAACAGCTGATTTTTGACAAAAGAGATAACACCCCCCCATTACGTCATGCTTCAGAAATGTGGAAAATGGTCCGTTTTCAAATGTTTTATTTTTGAACGTCAGTTCACATTTGTAGGTGGATCATCAGTGTTAGAGCTAAAATTAGCATGTTTAAAGTGATTTTCATGCTTCCAGGGGCCCTAAACACAAGATTTATGGAATGGTTAAAAGTGCATGAAAATGGCCAATTTACTCACTCTGAGTTCTCAAAAAGGGTTTCTTCACCCCGGGAAGTTAATTAAATACCATTTGGAGGCATTTAATGTTCGAGCAAAAACGGCTGATTTTCGACAAAAGAGATAACACCCCCCCATTACGTCATGCTTCAGAAATGTGGAAAATGGTCCGTTTTCAAATGTTTTATTTTTGAACGTCAGTTCACATTTGTAGGTGGATCATCAGTGTTAGAGCTAAAATTAGCATGTTTAAAGTGATTTTCATGCTTCCAGGGGCTCGGGAAGTGAATTAAATACTATTTGGAGGCATTTAATGTTCAAGCAAAAACAGCTGATTTTTGACAAAAGAGATAACACCCCCCCATTACGTCATGCTTCAGAACTGTGGAAAATGGTCCGTTTTCAAATGTTTTATTTTTGAACGTCAGTTCACATTTGTAGGTGGATCATCAGTGTTAGAGCTAAAATTAGCATGTTTAAAGTGATTTTCATGCTTCCAGGGGCCCTAAACACAAGATTTATGGAATGGTTAAAAGTGCATGAAAATGGCCAATTTACTCACTCTGAGTTCTCAAAAAGGGTTTCTTCACCCCGGGAAGTTAATTAAATACCATTTGGAGGCATTTAATGTTCGAGCAAAAACGGCTGATTTTCGACAAAAGAGATAACACCCCCCCATTACGTCATGCTTCAGAAATGTGGAAAATGGTCCGTTTTCAAATGTTTTATTTTTGAACATCAGTTCACATTTGTAGGTGGATCATCAGTGTTAGAGCTAAAATTAGCATGTTTAAAGTGATTTTCATGCTTCCAGGGGCTCGGGAAGTGAATTAAATACTATTTGGAGGCATTTAATGTTCAATCAAAAACAGCTGATTTTCGACAAAAGAGATAACACCCCCCCATTACGTCATGCTTCAGAAATGTGGAAAATGGTCCGTTTTCAAATGTTTTATTTTTGAACGTCAGTTCACATTTGTAGGTGGATCATCAGTGTTAGAGCTAAAATTAGCATGTTTAAAGTGATTTTCATGCTTCCAGGGGCCCTAAACACAAGATTTATGGAATGGTTAAAAGTGCATGAAAATGGCCAATTTACTCACTCTGAGTTCTCAAAAAGGGTTTCTTCACCCCGGGAAGTTACTTAAATACCATTTGGAGGCATTTAATGTTCGAGCAAAAACGGCTGATTTTCGACAAAAGAGATAACACCTCCCCATTACGTCATGCTTCAGAAATGTGGAAAATGGTCCGTTTTCAAATGTTTTATTTTTGAACGTCAGTTCACATTTGTAGGTGGATCATCAGTGTTAAAGCTAAAATTAGCATGTTTAAAGTGATTTTCATGCTTCCAGGGGCTCGGGAAGTGAATTAAATACTATTTGGAGGCATTTAATGTTCAAGCAAAAACAGCTGATTTTTGACAAAAGAGATAAGACCCCCCCATTACGTCATGCTTCAGAAATGTGGAAAATGGTCCGTTTTCAAATGTTTTATTTTTGAACGTCAGTTCACATTTGTAGGTGGATCATCAGTGTTAGAGCTAAAATTAGCATGTTTAAAGTGATTTTCATGCTTCCAGGGGCCCTAAACACAAGATTTATGGAATGGTTAAAAGTGCATGAAAATGGCCAATTTACTCACTCTG
The DNA here is from genome assembly GCF_964263255.1 of Lissotriton vulgaris. NCBI lineage: Eukaryota > Metazoa > Chordata > Amphibia > Caudata > Salamandridae > Lissotriton > Lissotriton vulgaris. Next base: position 1,714,981 of record NW_028246529.1, on the reverse strand, counting down.
AGTTCTCAAAAAGGGTTTCTTCACCCCGGGAAGTTAATTAAATACCATTTGGAGGTATTTAATGTTCGAGCAAAAACTGCTGATTTTTGACAAAAGAGATAACACCCCCCCATTACGTCATGCTTCAGAAATGTGGAAAATGGTCCGTTTTCAAATGTTTTATTTTTGAACGTCAGTTCACATTTGTAGGTGGATCATCAGTGTTAGAGCTAAAATTAGCATGTTTAAAGTGATTTTCATGCTTCCAGAGGCCCTAAACACAAGATTTATGGAATGGTTAAAAGTGCATGAAAATGGCCAATTTACTCACTCTGAGTTCTCAAAAAGGGTTTCTTCACCCCGGGAAGTTAATTAAATACCATTTGGAGGCATTTAATGTTCGAGCAAAAACTGCTGATTTTCGACAAAAGAGATAACACCCCCCCATTACGTCATGCTTCAGAAATGTGGAAAATGGTCCGTTTTCAAATGTTTTATTTTTGAACGTCAGTTCACATTTGTAGGTGGATCATCAGTGTTAGAGCTAAAATTAGCATGTTTAAAGTGATTTTCATGCTTCCAGGGGCTCGGGAAGTGAATTAAATACTATTTGGAGGCATTTAATGTTCAAGCAAAAACAGCTGATTTTTGACAAAAGAGATAACACCCCCCCCATTACGTCATGCTTCAGAAATGTGGAAAATGGTCCGTTTTCAAATGTTTTATTTTTGAACGTCAGTTCACATTTGTAGGTGGATCATCAGTGTTAGAGCTAAAATTAGCATGTTTAAAGTGATTTTCATGCTTCCAGGGGCCCTAAACACAAGATTAATGGAATGGTTAAAAGTGCATGAAAATGGCCAATTTACTCACTCTGAGTTCTCAAAAAGGGTTTCTTCACCCCGGGAAGTTAATTAAATACCATTTGGAGGCATTTAATGTTCGAGCAAAAACTGCTGATTTTCGACAAAAGAGATAACACTCCCCCATTACGTCATGCTTCAGAAATGTGGAAAATGGTCCGTTTTCAAATGTTTTATTTTTGAACGTCAGTTCACATTTGTAGGTGGATCATCAGTGTTAGAGCTAAAATTAGCATGTTTAAAGTGATTTTCATGCTTCCAGGGGCCCTAAACACAAGATTTATGGAATGGTTAAAAGTGCATGAAAATGGCCAATTTACTCACTCTGAGTTCTCAAAAAGGGTTTCTTCACCCCGGGAAGTTAATTAAATACCATTTGGAGGCATTTAATGTTCGAGCAAAAACGGCTGATTTTCGACAAAAGAGATAACACCCCCCCATTACGTCATGCTTCAGAAATGTGGAAAATGGTCCGTTTTCAAATGTTTTATTTTTGAACATCAGTTCACATTTGTAGGTTGATCATCAGTGTTAGAGCTAAAATTAGCATGTTTAAAGTGATTTTCATGCTTCCAGGGGCTCGGGAAGTGAATTAAATACTATTTGGAGGCATTTAATGTTCAATCAAAAACAGCTGATTTTTGACAAAAGAGATAACACCCCCCCATTACGTCATGCTTCAGAAATGTGGAAAATGGTCCGTTTTCAAATGTTTTATTTTTGAACGTCAGTTCACATTTGTAGGTGGATCATCAGTGTTAGAGCTAAAATTAGCATGTTTAAAGTGATTTTCATGCTTCCAGGGGCCCTAAACACAAGATTTATGGAATGGTTAAAAGTGCATGAAAATGGCCAATTTACTCACTCTGAGTTCTCAAAAAGGGTTTCTTCACCCCGGGAAGTTAATTAAATACCATTTGGAGGCATTTAATGTTTGAGCAAAAACGGCTGATTTTCGACAAAAGAGATAACACCCCCCCATTACGTCATTCTTCAGAAATGTGGAAAATGGTCCGTTTTCAAATGTTTTATTTTTGAACGTCAGTTCACATTTGTAGGTGGATCATCAGTGTTAGAGCTAAAATTAGCATGTTTAAAGTGATTTTCATGCTTCCAGGGGCTCGGGAAGTGAATTAAATACTATTTGGAGGCATTTAATGTTCAAGCAAAAACAGCTGATTTTTGACAAAAGAGATAACACCCCCCCATTACGTCATGCTTCAGAAATGTGGAAAATGGTCCGTTTTCAAATGTTTTATTTTTGAACGTCAGTTCACATTTGTAGGTGGATCATCAGTGTTAGAGCTAAAATTAGCATGTTTAAAGTGATTTTCATGCTTCCAGGGGCCCTAAACACAAGATTTATGGAATGGTTAAAAGCGCATGAAAATGGCCAATTTACTCACTCTGAGTTCTCAAAAAGGGTTTCTTCACCCCGGGAAGTTAATTAAATACCATTTGGAGGCATTTAATGTTTGAGCAAAAACTGCTGATTTTCGACAAAAGAGATAACACCCCCCCATTACGTCATGCTTCAGAAATGTGGAAAATGGTCCGTTTTCAAATGTTTTATTTTTGAACGTCAGTTCACATTTGTAGGTGGATCATCAGTGTTAGAGCTAAAATTAGCATGTTTAAAGTGATTTTCATGCTTCCAGGGGCTCGGGAAGTGAATTAAATACTATTTGGAGGCATTTAATGTTCAAGCAAAAACAGCTGGTTTTTGACAAAAGAGATAACACCCCCCCATTACGTCATGCTTCAGAAATGTGGAAAATGGTCCGTTTTCAAATGTTTTATTTTTGAACGTCAGTTCACATTTGTAGGTGGATCATCAGTGTTAGAGCTAAAATTAGCATGTTTAAAGTGATTTTCATGCTTCCAGGGGCCCTAAACACAAGATTTATGGAATGGTTAAAAGTGCATGAAAATGGCCAATTTACTCACTCTGAGTTCTCAAAAAGGGTTTCTTCACCCCGGGAAGTTAATTAAATACCATTTGGAGGCATTTAATGTTCGAGCAAAAACGGCTGATTTTCGACAAAAGAGATAACACCCCCCATTACGTCATGCTTCAGAAATGTGGAAAATGGTCCGTTTTCAAATGTTTTATTTTTGAACATCAGTTCACATTTGTAGGTTGATCATCAGTGTTAGAGCTAAAATTAGCATGTTTAAAGTGATTTTCATGCTTCCAGGGGCTCAGGAAGTGAATTAAATACTATTTGGAGGCATTTAATGTTCAAGCAAAAACAGCTGATTTTTGACAAAAGAGATAACACCCCCCCATTACGTCATGCTTCAGAAATGTGGAAAATGGTCCGTTTTCAAATGTTTTATTTTTGAACGTCAGTTCACATTTGTAGGTGGATCATCAGTGTTAGAGCTAAAATTAGCATGTTTAAAGTGATTTTCATGCTTCCAGAGGCCCTAAACACAAGATTTATGGAATGGTTAAAAGTGCATGAAAATGGCCAATTTACTCACTCTGAGTTCTCAAAAAGGGTTTCTTCACCCCGGGAAGTTAATTAAATACCATTTGGAGGCATTTAATGTTCGAGCAAAAACTGCTGATTTTCGACAAAAGAGATAACACCCCCCCATTACGTCATGCTTCAGAAATGTGGAAAATGGTCAGTTTTCAAATGTTTTATTTTTGAACGTCAGTTCACATTTGTAGGTGGATCATCAGTGTTAGAGCTAAAATTAGCATGTTTAAAGTGATTTTCATGCTTCCAGGGGCTCGGGAAGTGAATTAAATACTATTTGGAGGCATTTAATGTTCAAGCAAAAACAGCTGATTTTTGACAAAAGAGATAACACCCCCCCCATTACGTCATGCTTCAGAAATGTGGAAAATGGTCCGTTTTCAAATGTTTTATTTTTGAACGTCAGTTCACATTTGTAGGTGGATCATCAGTGTTAGAGCTAAAATTAGCATGTTTAAAGTGATTTTCATGCTTCCAGGGGCCCTAAACACAAGATTAATGGAATGGTTAAAAGTGCATGAAAATGGCCAATTTACTCACTCTGAGTTCTCAAAAAGGGTTTCTTCACCCCGGGAAGTTAATTAAATACCATTTGGAGGCATTTAATGTTCGAGCAAAAACTGCTGATTTTCGACAAAAGAGATAACACCCCCCCATTACGTCATGCTTCAGAAATGTGGAAAATGGTCCGTTTTCAAATGTTTTATTTTTGAACGTCAGTTCACATTTGTAGGTGGATCATCAGTGTTAGAGCTAAAATTAGCATGTTTAAAGTGATTTTCATGCTTCCAGGGGCCCTAAACACAAGATTTATGGAATGGTTAAAAGTGCATGAAAATGGCCAATTTACTCACTCTGAGTTCTCAAAAAGGGTTTCTTCACCCCGGGAAGTTAATTAAATACCATTTGGAGGCATTTAATGTTCGAGCAAAAACGGCTGATTTTCGACAAAAGAGATAACACCCCCCCATTACGTCATGCTTCAGAAATGTGGAAAATGGTCCGTTTTCAAATGTTTTATTTTTGAACATCAGTTCACATTTGTAGGTTGATCATCAGTGTTAGAGCTAAAATTAGCATGTTTAAAGTGATTTTCATGCTTCCAGGGGCTCGGGAAGTGAATTAAATACTATTTGGAGGCATTTAATGTTCAATCAAAAACAGCTGATTTTTGACAAAAGAGATAACACCCCCCCATTACGTCATGCTTCAGAAATGTGGAAAATGGTCCGTTTTCAAATGTTTTATTTTTGAACGTCAGTTCACATTTGTAGGTGGATCATCAGTGTTAGAGCTAAAATTAGCATGTTTAAAGTGATTTTCATGCTTCCAGGGGCCCTAAACACAAGATTTATGGAATGGTTAAAAGTGCATGAAAATGGCCAATTTACTCACTCTGAGTTCTCAAAAAGGGTTTCTTCACCCCGGGAAGTTAATTAAATACCATTTGGAGGCATTTAATGTTTGAGCAAAAACGGCTGATTTTCGACAAAAGAGATAACACCCCCCCATTACGTCATTCTTCAGAAATGTGGAAAATGGTCCGTTTTCAAATGTTTTATTTTTGAACGTCAGTTCACATTTGTAGGTGGATCATCAGTGTTAGAGCTAAAATTAGCATGTTTAAAGTGATTTTCATGCTTCCAGGGGCTCGGGAAGTGAATTAAATACTATTTGGAGGCATTTAATGTTCAAGCAAAAACAGCTGATTTTTGACAAAAGAGATAACACCCCCCCATTACGTCATGCTTCAGAAATGTGGAAAATGGTCCGTTTTCAAATGTTTTATTTTTGAACGTCAGTTCACATTTGTAGGTGGATCATCAGTGTTAGAGCTAAAATTAGCGTGTTTAAAGTGATTTTCATGCTTCCAGGGGCCCTAAACACAAGATTTATGGAATGGTTAAAAGCGCATGAAAATGGCCAATTTACTCACTCTGAGTTCTCAAAAAGGGTTTCTTCACCCCGGGAAGTTAATTAAATACCATTTGGAGGCATTTAATGTTTGAGCAAAAACTGCTGATTTTCGACAAAAGAGATAACACCCCCCCATTACGTCATGCTTCAGAAATGTGGAAAATGGTCCGTTTTCAAATGTTTTATTTTTGAACGTCAGTTCACATTTGTAGGTGGATCATCAGTGTTAGAGCTAAAATTAGCATGTTTAAAGTGATTTTCATGCTTCCAGGGGCTCGGGAAGTGAATTAAATACTATTTGGAGGCATTTAATGTTCAAGCAAAAACAGCTGGTTTTTGACAAAAGAGATAACACCCCCCCATTACGTCATGCTTCAGAAATGTGGAAAATGGTCCGTTTTCAAATGTTTTATTTTTGAACGTCAGTTCACATTTGTAGGTGGATCATCAGTGTTAGAGCTAAAATTAGCATGTTTAAAGTGATTTTCATGCTTCCAGGGGCCCTAAACACAAGATTTATGGAATGGTTAAAAGTGCATGAAAATGGCCAATTTACTCACTCTGAGTTCTCAAAAAGGGTTTCTTCACCCCGGGAAGTTAATTAAATACCATTTGGAGGCATTTAATGTTCGAGCAAAAACGGCTGATTTTCGACAAAAGAGATAACACCCCCCATTACGTCATGCTTCAGAAATGTGGAAAATGGTCCGTTTTCAAATGTTTTATTTTTGAACATCAGTTCACATTTGTAGGTTGATCATCAGTGTTAGAGCTAAAATTAGCATGTTTAAAGTGATTTTCATGCTTCCAGGGGCTCGGGAAGTGAATTAAATACTATTTGGAGGCATTTAATGTTCAAGCAAAAACAGCTGATTTTTGACAAAAGAGATAACACCCCCCCATTACGTCATGCTTCAGAAATGTGGAAAATGGTCCGTTTTCAAATGTTTTATTTTTGAACGTCAGTTCACATTTGTAGGTGGATCATCAGTGTTAGAGCTAAAATTAGCATGTTTAAAGTGATTTTCATGCTTCCAGGGGCCCTAAACACAAGATTTATGGAATGGTTAAAAGTGCATGAAAATGGCCAATTTACTCACTCTGAGTTCTCAAAAAGGGTTTCTTCACCCCGGGAAGTTAATTAAATACCATTTGGAGGCATTTAATGTTCGAGCAAAAACGGCTGATTTTCGACAAAAGAGATAACACCCCCCCATTACGTCATTCTTCAGAAATGTGGAAAATGGTCCGTTTTCAAATGTTTTATTTTTGAACGTCAGTTCACATTTGTAGGTGGATCATCAGTGTTAGAGCTAAAATTAGCATGTTTAAAGTGATTTTCATGCTTCCAGGGGCTCGGGAAGTGAATTAAATACTATTTGGAGGCATTTAATGTTCAAGCAAAAACAGCTGATTTTTGACAAAAGAGATAACACCCCCCCATTACGTCATGCTTCAGAAATGTGGAAAATGGTCCGTTTTCAAATGTTTTATTTTTGAACGTCAGTTCACATTTGTAGGTGGATCATCAGTGTTAGAGCTAAAATTAGCATGTTCAAAGTGATTTTCATGCTTCCAGGGGCTCGGGAAGTGAATTAAATACTATTTGGAGGCATTTAATGTTCAATCAAAAACAACTGATTTTTGACAAAAGAGATAACACCCCCCCATTACGTCATGCTTCAGAAATGTGGAAAATGGTCCGTTTTCAAATGTTTTATTTTTGAACGTCAGTTCACATTTGTAGGTGGATCATCAGTGTTAGAGCTAAAATTAGCATGTTTAAAGTGATTTTCATGCTTCCAGGGGCCCTAAACACAAGATTTATGGAATGGTTAAAAGTGCATGAAAATGGCCAATTTACTCACTCTGAGTTCTCAAAAAGGGTTTCTTCACCCCGGGAAGTTAATTAAATACCATTTGGAGGCATTTAATGTTTGAGCAAAAACGGCTGATTTTCGACAAAAGAGATAACACCCCCCCCATTACGTCATTCTTCAGAAATGTGGAAAATGGTCCGTTTTCAAATGTTTTATTTTTGAACGTCAGTTCACATTTGTAGGTGGATCATCAGTGTTAGAGCTAAAATTAGCATGTTTAAAGTGATTTTCATGCTTCCAGGGGCTCGGGAAGTGAATTAAATACTATTTGGAGGCATTTAATGTTCAAGCAAAAACAGCTGATTTTTGACAAAAGAGATAACACCCCCCATTACGTCATGCTTCAGAAATGTGGAAAATGGTCCGTTTTCAAATGTTTTATTTTTGAACGTCAGTTCACATTTGTAGGTGGATCATCAGTGTTAGAGCTAAAATTAGCATGTTTAAAGTGATTTTCATGCTTCCAGGGGCCCTAAACACAAGATTTATGGAATGGTTAAAAGCGCATGAAAATGGCCAATTTACTCACTCTGAGTTCTCAAAAAGGGTTTCTTCACCCCGGGAAGTTAATTAAATACCATTTGGAGGCATTTAATGTTTGAGCAAAAACTGCTGATTTTCGACAAAAGAGATAACACCCCCCCATTACGTCATGCTTCAGAAATGTGGAAAATGGTCCGTTTTCAAATGTTTTATTTTTGAACGTCAGTTCACATTTGTAGGTGGATCATCAGTGTTAGAGCTAAAATTAGCATGTTTAAAGTGATTTTCATGCTTCCAGGGGCTCGGGAAGTGAATTAAATACTATTTGGAGGCATTTAATGTTCAAGCAAAAACAGCTGGTTTTTGACAAAAGAGATAACACCCCCCCATTACGTCATGCTTCAGAAATGTGGAAAATGGTCCGTTTTCAAATGTTTTATTTTTGAACGTCAGTTCACATTTGTAGGTGGATCATCAGTGTTAGAGCTAAAATTAGCATGTTTAAAGTGATTTTCATGCTTCCAGGGGCCCTAAACACAAGATTTATGGAATGGTTAAAAGTGCATGAAAATGGCCAATTTACTCACTCTGAGTTCTCAAAAAGGGTTTCTTCACCCCGGGAAGTTAATTAAATACCATTTGGAGGCATTTAATGTTCGAGCAAAAACGGCTGATTTTCGACAAAAGAGATAACACCCCCCATTACGTCATGCTTCAGAAATGTGGAAAATGGTCCGTTTTCAAATGTTTTATTTTTGAACATCAGTTCACATTTGTAGGTTGATCATCAGTGTTAGAGCTAAAATTAGCATGTTTAAAGTGATTTTCATGCTTCCAGGGGCTCGGGAAGTGAATTAAATACTATTTGGAGGCATTTAATGTTCAAGCAAAAACAGCTGATTTTTGACAAAAGAGATAACACCCCCCCATTACGTCATGCTTCAGAAATGTGGAAAATGGTCCGTTTTCAAATGTTTTATTTTTGAACGTCAGTTCACATTTGTAGGTGGATCATCAGTGTTAGAGCTAAAATTAGCATGTTTAAAGTGATTTTCATGCTTCCAGGGGCCCTAAACACAAGATTTATGGAATGGTTAAAAGCGCATGAAAATGGCCAATTTACTCACTCTGAGTTCTCAAAAAGGGTTTCTTCACCCCGGGAAGTTAATTAAATACCATTTGGAGGCATTTAATGTTTGAGCAAAAACTGCTGATTTTCGACAAAAGAGATAACACCCCCCCATTACGTCATGCTTCAGAAATGTGGAAAATGGTCCGTTTTCAAATGTTTTATTTTTGAACGTCAGTTCACATTTGTAGGTGGATCATCAGTGTTAGAGCTAAAATTAGCATGTTTAAAGTGATTTTCATGCTTCCAGGGGCTCGGGAAGTGAATTAAATACTATTTGGAGGCATTTAATGTTCAAGCAAAAACAGCTGGTTTTTGACAAAAGAGATAACACCCCCCCATTACGTCATGCTTCAGAAATGTGGAAAATGGTCCGTTTTCAAATGTTTTATTTTTGAACGTCAGTTCACATTTGTAGGTGGATCATCAGTGTTAGAGCTAAAATTAGCATGTTTAAAGTGATTTTCATGCTTCCAGGGGCCCTAAACACAAGATTTATGGAATGGTTAAAAGTGCATGAAAATGGCCAATTTACTCACTCTGAGTTCTCAAAAAGGGTTTCTTCACCCCGGGAAGTTAATTAAATACCATTTGGAGGCATTTAATGTTCGAGCAAAAACGGCTGATTTTCGACAAAAGAGATAACACCCCCCATTACGTCATGCTTCAGAAATGTGGAAAATGGTCCGTTTTCAAATGTTTTATTTTTGAACATCAGTTCACATTTGTAGGTTGATCATCAGTGTTAGAGCTAAAATTAGCATGTTTAAAGTGATTTTCATGCTTCCAGGGGCTCGGGAAGTGAATTAAATACTATTTGGAGGCATTTAATGTTCAAGCAAAAACAGCTGATTTTTGACAAAAGAGATAACACCCCCCCATTACGTCATGCTTCAGAAATGTGGAAAATGGTCCGTTTTCAAATGTTTTATTTTTGAACGTCAGTTCACATTTGTAGGTGGATCATCAGTGTTAGAGCTAAAATTAGCATGTTTAAAGTGATTTTCATGCTTCCAGGGGCCCTAAACACAAGATTTATGGAATGGTTAAAAGTGCATGAAAATGGCCAATTTACTCACTCTGAGTTCTCAAAAAGGGTTTCTTCACCCCGGGAAGTTAATTAAATACCATTTGGAGGCATTTAATGTTCGAGCAAAAATGGCTGATTTTCGACAAAAGAGATAACACCCCCCCATTACGTCATGCTTCAGAAATGTGGAAAATGGTTCGTTTTCAAATGTTTTATTTTTGAACGTCAGTTCACATTTGTAGGTGGATCATCAGTGTTAGAGCTAAAATTAGCATGTTTAAAGTGATTTTCATGCTTCCAGGGGCTCGGGAAGTGAATTAAATACTATTTGGAGGCATTTAATGTTCAAGCAAAAACAGCTGATTTTTGACAAAAGAGATAACACCCCCCCATTACGTCATGCTTCAGAAATGTGGAAAATGGTCCGTTTTCAAATGTTTTATTTTTGAACGTCAGTTCACATTTGTAGGTGGATCATCAGTGTTAGAGCTAAAATTAGCATGTTTAAAGTGATTTTCATGCTTCCAGGGACCCTAAACACAAGATTTATGGAATGGTTAAAAGTGCATGAAAATGGCCAATTTACTCACTCTGAGTTCTCAAAAAGGGTTTCTTCACCCCGGGAAGTTAATTAAATACCATTTGGAGGCATTTAATGTTCGAGCAAAAACTGCTGATTTTCGACAAAAGAGATAACACCCCCCCATTACGTCATGCTTCAGAAATGTGGAAAATGGTCCGTTTTCAAATGTTTTATTTTTGAACGTCAGTTCACATTTGTAGGTGGATCCTCAGTGTTAGAGCTAAAATTAGCATGTTTAAAGTCATTTTCATGCTTCCAGGGGCTCGGGAAGTGAATTAAATACTATTTGGAGGCATTTAATGTTCAAGCAAAAACAGCTGATTTTTGACAAAAGAGATAACACCCCCCCATTACGTCATGCTTCAGAAATGTGGAAAATGGTCCGTTTTCAAATGTTTTATTTTTGAACGTCAGTTCACATTTGTAGGTGGATCATCAGTGTTAGAGCTAAAATTAGCATGTTTAAAGTGATTTTCATGCTTCCAGGGGCCCTAAACACAAGATTTATGGAATGGTTAAAAGTGCATGAAAATGGCCAATTTACTCACTCTGAGTTCTCAAAAAGGGTTTCTTCACCCCGGGAAGTTAATTAAATACCATTTGGAGGCATTTAATGTTCGAGCAAAAACGGCTGATTTTCGACAAAAGAGATAACACCCCCCCATTACGTCATGCTTCAGAAATGTGGAAAATGGTCCGTTTTCAAATGTTTTATTTTTGAACGTCAGTTCACATTTGTAGGTGGATCATCAGTGTTAGAGCTAAAATTAGCATGTTTAAAGTGATTTTCATGCTTCCAGGGGCTCGGGAAGTGAATTAAATACTATTTGGAGGCATTTAATGTTCAAGCAAAAACAGCTGATTTTTGACAAAAGAGATAACACCCCCCCCATTACGTCATGCTTCAGAAATGTGGAAAATGGTCCGTTTTCAAATGTTTTATTTTTGAACGTCAGTTCACATTTGTAGGTGGATCATCAGTGTTAGAGCTAAAATTAGCATGTTTAAAGTGATTTTCATGCTTCCAGGGGCCCTAAACACAAGATTTATGGAATGGTTAAAAGTGCATGAAAATGGCCAATTTACTCACTCTGAGTTCTCAAAAAGGGTTTCTTCACCCCGGGAAGTTAATTAAATACCATTTGGAGGCATTTAATGTTCGAGCAAAAACTGCTGATTTTCGACAAAAGAGATAACACCCCCCCATTACGTCATGCTTCAGAAATGTGGAAAATGGTCCGTTTTCAAATGTTTTATTTTTGAACGTCAGTTCACATTTGTAGGTGGATCCTCAGTGTTAGAGCTAAAATTAGCATGTTTAAAGTCATTTTCATGCTTCCAGGGGCTCGGGAAGTGAATTAAATACTATTTGGAGGCATTTAATGTTCAAGCAAAAACAGCTGATTTTTGACAAAAGAGATAACACCCCCCCATTACGTCATGCTTCAGAAATGTGGAAAATGGTCCGTTTTCAAATGTTTTATTTTTGAACGTCAGTTCACATTTGTAGGTGGATCATCAGTGTTAGAGCTAAAATTAGCATGTTTAAAGTGATTTTCATGCTTCCAGGGGCCCTAAACACAAGATTTATGGAATGGTTAAAAGTGCATGAAAATGGCCAATTTACTCACTCTGAGTTCTCAAAAAGGGTTTCTTCACCCCGGGAAGTTAATTAAATACCATTTGGAGGCATTTAATGTTCGAGCAAAAACGGCTGATTTTCGACAAAAGAGATAACACCCCCCCATTACGTCATGCTTCAGAAATGTGGAAAATGGTCCGTTTTCAAATGTTTTATTTTTGAACGTCAGTTCACATTTGTAGGTGGATCATCAGTGTTAGAGCTAAAATTAGCATGTTTAAAGTGATTTTCATGCTTCCAGGGGCTCGGGAAGTGAATTAAATACTATTTGGAGGCATTTAATGTTCAAGCAAAAACAGCTGATTTTTGACAAAAGAGATAACACCCCCCCATTACGTCATGCTTCAGAACTGTGGAAAATGGTCCGTTTTCAAATGTTTTATTTTTGAACGTCAGTTCACATTTGTAGGTGGATCATCAGTGTTAGAGCTAAAATTAGCATGTTTAAAGTGATTTTCATGCTTCCAGGGGCCCTAAACACAAGATTTATGGAATGGTTAAAAGTGCATGAAAATGGCCAATTTACTCACTCTGAGTTCTCAAAAAGGGTTTCTTCACCCCGGGAAGTTAATTAAATACCATTTGGAGGCATTTAATGTTCGAGCAAAAACGGCTGATTTTCGACAAAAGAGATAACACCCCCCCATTACGTCATGCTTCAGAAATGTGGAAAATGGTCCGTTTTCAAATGTTTTATTTTTGAACATCAGTTCACATTTGTAGGTGGATCATCAGTGTTAGAGCTAAAATTAGCATGTTTAAAGTGATTTTCATGCTTCCAGGGGCTCGGGAAGTGAATTAAATACTATTTGGAGGCATTTAATGTTCAATCAAAAACAGCTGATTTTCGACAAAAGAGATAACACCCCCCCATTACGTCATGCTTCAGAAATGTGGAAAATGGTCCGTTTTCAAATGTTTTATTTTTGAACGTCAGTTCACATTTGTAGGTGGATCATCAGTGTTAGAGCTAAAATTAGCATGTTTAAAGTGATTTTCATGCTTCCAGGGGCCCTAAACACAAGATTTATGGAATGGTTAAAAGTGCATGAAAATGGCCAATTTACTCACTCTGAGTTCTCAAAAAGGGTTTCTTCACCCCGGGAAGTTACTTAAATACCATTTGGAGGCATTTAATGTTCGAGCAAAAACGGCTGATTTTCGACAAAAGAGATAACACCTCCCCATTACGTCATGCTTCAGAAATGTGGAAAATGGTCCGTTTTCAAATGTTTTATTTTTGAACGTCAGTTCACATTTGTAGGTGGATCATCAGTGTTAAAGCTAAAATTAGCATGTTTAAAGTGATTTTCATGCTTCCAGGGGCTCGGGAAGTGAATTAAATACTATTTGGAGGCATTTAATGTTCAAGCAAAAACAGCTGATTTTTGACAAAAGAGATAACACCCCCCCATTACGTCATGCTTCAGAAATGTGGAAAATGGTCCGTTTTCAAATGTTTTATTTTTGAACGTCAGTTCACATTTGTAGGTGGATCATCAGTGTTAGAGCTAAAATTAGCATGTTTAAAGTGATTTTCATGCTTCCAGGGGCCCTAAACACAAGATTTATGGAATGGTTAAAAGTGCATGAAAATGGCCAATTTACTCACTCTGAGTTCTCAAAAAGGGTTTCTTCACCCCGGGAAGTTAATTAAATACCATTTGGAGGCATTTAATGTTCGAGCAAAAACTGCTGATTTTTGACAAAAGAGATAACACCCCCCCATTACGTCATGCTTCAGAAATGTGGAAAATGGTCCGTTTTCAAATGTTTTATTTTTGAACGTCAGTTCACATTTGTAGGTGGATCATCAGTGTTAGAGCTAAAATTAGCATGTTTAAAGTGATTTTCATGCTTCCAGGGGCTCGGGAAGTGAATTAAATACTATTTGGAGGCATTTAATGTTCAAGCAAAAACAGCTGATTTTTGACAAAAGAGATAACACCCCCCCATTACGTCATGCTTCAGAAATGTGGAAAATGGTCCGTTTTCAAATGTTTTATTTTTGAACGTCAGTTCACATTTGTAGGTGGATCATCAGTGTTAGAGCTAAAATTAGCATGTTTAAAGTGATTTTCATGCTTCCAGGGGCCCTAAACACAAGATTTATGGAATGGTTAAAAGTGCATGAAAATGGCCAATTTACTCACTCTGAGTTCTCAAAAAGGGTTTCTTCACCCCGGGAAGTTAATTAAATACCATTTGGAGGCATTTAATGTTCGAGCAAAAACTGCTGATTTTCGACAAAAGAGATAACACCCCCCCATTACGTCATGCTTCAGAAATGTGGAAAATGGTCCGTTTTCAAATGTTTTATTTTTGAACGTCAGTTCACATTTGTAGGTGGATCATCAGTGTTAGAGCTAAAATTAGCATGTTTAAAGTGATTTTCATGCTTCCAGAGGCCCTAAACACAAGATTTATGGAATGGTTAAAAGTGCATGAAAATGGCCAATTTACTCACTCTGAGTTCTCAAAAAGGGTTTCTTCACCCCAGGAAGTTAATTAAATACCATTTGGAGGCATTTAATGTTCGAGCAAAAACTGCTGATTTTCGACAAAAGAGATAACACCCCCCCATTACGTCATGCTTCAGAAATGTGGAAAATGGTCCGTTTTCAAATGTTTTATTTTTGAACGTCAGTTCACATTTGTAGGTGGATCATCAGTGTTAGAGCTAAAATTAGCATGTTTAAAGTGATTTTCATGCTTCCAGGGGCTCGGGAAGTGAATTAAATACTATTTGGAGGCATTTAATGTTCAAGCAAAAACAGCTGATTTTTGACAAAAGAGATAACACCCCCCCCATTACGTCATGCTTCAGAAATGTGGAAAATGGTCCGTTTTCAAATGTTTTATTTTTGAACGTCAGTTCACATTTGTAGGTGGATCATCAGTGTTAGAGCTAAAATTAGCATGTTTAAAGTGATTTTCATGCTTCCAGGGGCCCTAAACACAAGATTAATGGAATGGTTAAAAGTGCATGAAAATGGCCAATTTACTCACTCTGAGTTCTCAAAAAGGGTTTCTTCACCCCGGGAAGTTAATTAAATACCATTTGGAGGCATTTAATGTTCGAGCAAAAACTGCTGATTTTCGACAAAAGAGATAACACCCCCCCATTACGTCATGCTTCAGAAATGTGGAAAATGGTCCGTTTTCAAATGTTTTATTTTTGAACGTCAGTTCACATTTGTAGGTGGATCATCAGTGTTAGAGCTAAAATTAGCATGTTTAAAGTGATTTTCATGCTTCCAGGGGCCCTAAACACAAGATTTATGGAATGGTTAAAAGTGCATGAAAATGGCCAATTTACTCACTCTGAGTTCTCAAAAAGGGTTTCTTCACCCCGGGAAGTTAATTAAATACCATTTGGAGGCATTTAATGTTCGAGCAAAAACGGCTGATTTTCGACAAAAGAGATAACACCCCCCCATTACGTCATGCTTCAGAAATGTGGAAAATGGTCCGTTTTCAAATGTTTTATTTTTGAACATCAGTTCACATTTGTAGGTTGATCATCAGTGTTAGAGCTAAAATTAGCATGTTTAAAGTGATTTTCATGCTTCCAGGGGCTCGGGAAGTGAATTAAATACTATTTGGAGGCATTTAATGTTCAATCAAAAACAGCTGATTTTTGACAAAAGAGATAACACCCCCCCATTACGTCATGCTTCAGAAATGTGGAAAATGGTCCGTTTTCAAATGTTTTATTTTTGAACGTCAGTACACATTTGTAGGTGGATCATCAGTGTTAGAGCTAAAATTAGCATGTTTAAAGTGATTTTCATGCTTCCAGGGGCCCTAAACACAAGATTTATGGAATGGTTAAAAGTGCATGAAAATGGCCAATTTACTCACTCTGAGTTCTCAAAAAGGGTTTCTTCACCCCGGGAAGTTAATTAAATACCATTTGGAGGCATTTAATGTTTGAGCAAAAACGGCTGATTTTCGACAAAAGAGATAACACCCCCCCATTACGTCATTCTTCAGAAATGTGGAAAATGGTCCGTTTTCAAATGTTTTATTTTTGAACGTCAGTTCACATTTGTAGGTGGATCATCAGTGTTAGAGCTAAAATTAGCATGTTTAAAGTGATTTTCATGCTTCCAGGGGCTCGGGAAGTGAATTAAATACTATTTGGAGGCATTTAATGTTCAAGCAAAAACAGCTGATTTTTGACAAAAGAGATAACACCCCCCCATTACGTCATGCTTCAGAAATGTGGAAAATGGTCCGTTTTCAAATGTTTTATTTTTGAACGTCAGTTCACATTTGTAGGTGGATCATCAGTGTTAGAGCTAAAATTAGCATGTTTAAAGTGATTTTCATGCTTCCAGGGGCCCTAAACACAAGATTTATGGAATGGTTAAAAGCGCATGAAAATGGCCAATTTACTCACTCTGAGTTCTCAAAAAGGGTTTCTTCACCCCGGGAAGTTAATTAAATACCATTTGGAGGCATTTAATGTTTGAGCAAAAACTGCTGATTTTCGACAAAAGAGATAACACCCCCCCATTACGTCATGCTTCAGAAATGTGGAAAATGGTCCGTTTTCAAATGTTTTATTTTTGAACGTCAGTTCACATTTGTAGGTGGATCATCAGTGTTAGAGCTAAAATTAGCATGTTTAAAGTGATTTTCATGCTTCCAGGGGCTCGGGAAGTGAATTAAATACTATTTGGAGGCATTTAATGTTCAAGCAAAAACAGCTGGTTTTTGACAAAAGAGATAACACCCCCCCATTACGTCATGCTTCAGAAATGTGGAAAATGGTCCGTTTTCAAATGTTTTATTTTTGAACGTCAGTTCACATTTGTAGGTGGATCATCAGTGTTAGAGCTAAAATTAGCATGTTTAAAGTGATTTTCATGCTTCCAGGGGCCCTAAACACAAGATTTATGGAATGGTTAAAAGTGCATGAAAATGGCCAATTTACTCACTCTGAGTTCTCAAAAAGGGTTTCTTCACCCCAGGAAGTTAATTAAATACCATTTGGAGGCATTTAATGTTCGAGCAAAAACGGCTGATTTTCGACAAAAGAGATAACACCCCCCATTACGTCATGCTTCAGAAATGTGGAAAATGGTCCGTTTTCAAATGTTTTATTTTTGAACATCAGTTCACATTTGTAGGTTGATCATCAGTGTTAGAGCTAAAATTAGCATGTTTAAAGTGATTTTCATGCTTCCAGGGGCTCAGGAAGTGAATTAAATACTATTTGGAGGCATTTAATGTTCAAGCAAAAACAGCTGATTTTTGACAAAAGAGATAACACCCCCCCATTACGTCATGCTTCAGAAATGTGGAAAATGGTCCGTTTTCAAATGTTTTATTTTTGAACGTCAGTTCACATTTGTAGGTGGATCATCAGTGTTAGAGCTAAAATTAGCATGTTTAAAGTGATTTTCATGCTTCCAGAGGCCCTAAACACAAGATTTATGGAATGGTTAAAAGTGCATGAAAATGGCCAATTTACTCACTCTGAGTTCTCAAAAAGGGTTTCTTCACCCCGGGAAGTTAATTAAATACCATTTGGAGGCATTTAATGTTCGAGCAAAAACTGCTGATTTTCGACAAAAGAGATAACACCCCCCCATTACGTCATGCTTCAGAAATGTGGAAAATGGTCAGTTTTCAAATGTTTTATTTTTGAACGTCAGTTCACATTTGTAGGTGGATCATCAGTGTTAGAGCTAAAATTAGCATGTTTAAAGTGATTTTCATGCTTCCAGGGGCTCGGGAAGTGAATTAAATACTATTTGGAGGCATTTAATGTTCAAGCAAAAACAGCTGATTTTTGACAAAAGAGATAACACCCCCCCCATTACGTCATGCTTCAGAAATGTGGAAAATGGTCCGTTTTCAAATGTTTTATTTTTGAACGTCAGTTCACATTTGTAGGTGGATCATCAGTGTTAGAGCTAAAATTAGCATGTTTAAAGTGATTTTCATGCTTCCAGGGGCCCTAAACACAAGATTAATGGAATGGTTAAAAGTGCATGAAAATGGCCAATTTACTCACTCTGAGTTCTCAAAAAGGGTTTCTTCACCCCGGGAAGTTAATTAAATACCATTTGGAGGCATTTAATGTTCGAGCAAAAACTGCTGATTTTCGACAAAAGAGATAACACCCCCCCATTACGTCATGCTTCAGAAATGTGGAAAATGGTCCGTTTTCAAATGTTTTATTTTTGAACGTCAGTTCACATTTGTAGGTGGATCATCAGTGTTAGAGCTAAAATTAGCATGTTTAAAGTGATTTTCATGCTTCCAGGGGCCCTAAACACAAGATTTATGGAATGGTTAAAAGTGCATGAAAATGGCCAATTTACTCACTCTGAGTTCTCAAAAAGGGTTTCTTCACCCCGGGAAGGTAATTAAATACCATTTGGAGGCATTTAATGTTCGAGCAAAAACGGCTGATTTTCGACAAAAGAGATAACACCCCCCCATTACGTCATGCTTCAGAAATGTGGAAAATGGTCCGTTTTCAAATGTTTTATTTTTGAACGTCAGTTCACATTTGTAGGTGGATCATCAGTGTTAGAGCTAAAATTAGCATGTTTAAAGTGATTTTCATGCTTCCAGGGGCCCTAAACACAAGATTTATGGAATGGTTAAAAGTGCATGAAAATGGCCAATTTTCTCACTCTGAGTTCTCAAAAAGGGTTTCTTCACCCCGGGAAGGTAATTAAATACCATTTGGAGGCATTTAATGTTCGAGCAAAAACGGCTGATTTTCGACAAAAGAGATAACACCCCCCCATTACGTCATGCTTCAGAAATGTGGAAAATGGTCCGTTTTCAAATGTTTTATTTTTGAACGTCAGTTCACATTTGTAGGTGGATCATCAGTGTTAGAGCTAAAATTAGCATGTTTAAAGTGATTTTCATGCTTCCAGGGGCCCTAAACACAAGATTTATGGAATGGTTAAAAGTACATGAAAATGGCCAATTTACTCACTCTGAGTTCTCAAAAAGGGTTTCTTCACCCCGGGAAGTTAATTAAATACCATTTGGAGGCATTTAATGTTTGAGCAAAAACGGCTGATTTTCGACAAAAGAGATAACACCCCCCCATTACGTCATTCTTCAGAAATGTGGAAAATGGTCCGTTTTCAAATGTTTTATTTTTGAACGTCAGTTCACATTTGTAGGTGGATCATCAGTGTTAGAGCTAAAATTAGCATGTTTAAAGTGATTTTCATGCTTCCAGGGGCTCGGGAAGTGAATTAAATACTATTTGGAGGCATTTAATGTTCAAGCAAAAACAGCTGATTTTTGACAAAAGAGATAACACCCCCCCATTACGTCATGCTTCAGAAATGTGGAAAATGGTCCGTTTTCAAATGTTTTATTTTTGAACGTCAGTTCACATTTGTAGGTGGATCATCAGTGTTAGAGCTAAAATTAGCGTGTTTAAAGTGATTTTCATGCTTCCAGGGGCCCTAAACACAAGATTTATGGAATGGTTAAAAGCGCATGAAAATGGCCAATTTACTCACTCTGAGTTCTCAAAAAGGGTTTCTTCACCCCGGGAAGTTAATTAAATACCATTTGGAGGCATTTAATGTTTGAGCAAAAACTGCTGATTTTCGACAAAAGAGATAACACCCCCCCATTACGTCATGCTTCAGAAATGTGGAAAATGGTCCGTTTTCAAATGTTTTATTTTTGAACGTCAGTTCACATTTGTAGGTGGATCATCAGTGTTAGAGCTAAAATTAGCATGTTTAAAGTGATTTTCATGCTTCCAGGGGCTCGGGAAGTGAATTAAATACTATTTGGAGGCATTTAATGTTCAAGCAAAAACAGCTGGTTTTTGACAAAAGAGATAACACCCCCCCATTACGTCATGCTTCAGAAATGTGGAAAATGGTCCGTTTTCAAATGTTTTATTTTTGAACGTCAGTTCACATTTGTAGGTAGATCATCAGTGTTAGAGCTAAAATTAGCATGTTTAAAGTGATTTTCATGCTTCCAGGGGCCCTAAACACAAGATTTATGGAATGGTTAAAAGTGCATGAAAATGGCCAATTTACTCACTCTGAGTTCTCAAAAAGGGTTTCTTCACCCCGGGAAGTTAATTAAATACCATTTGGAGGCATTTAATGTTCGAGCAAAAACGGCTGATTTTCGACAAAAGAGATAACACCCCCCATTACGTCATGCTTCAGAAATGTGGAAAATGGTCCGTTTTCAAATGTTTTATTTTTGAACATCAGTTCACATTTGTAGGTTGATCATCAGTGTTAGAGCTAAAATTAGCATGTTTAAAGTGATTTTCATGCTTCCAGGGGCTCGGGAAGTGAATTAAATACTATTTGGAGGCATTTAATGTTCAAGCAAAAACAGCTGATTTTTGACAAAAGAGATAACACCCCCCCATTACGTCATGCTTCAGAAATGTGGAAAATGGTCCGTTTTCAAATGTTTTATTTTTGAACGTCAGTTCACATTTGTAGGTGGATCATCAGTGTTAGAGCTAAAATTAGCGTGTTTAAAGTGATTTTCATGCTTCCAGGGGCCCTAAACACAAGATTTATGGAATGGTTAAAAGCGCATGAAAATGGCCAATTTACTCACTCTGAGTTCTCAAAAAGGGTTTCTTCACCCCGGGAAGTTAATTAAATACCATTTGGAGGCATTTAATGTTTGAGCAAAAACTGCTGATTTTCGACAAAAGAGATAACACCCCCCCATTACGTCATGCTTCAGAAATGTGGAAAATGGTCCGTTTTCAAATGTTTTATTTTTGAACGTCAGTTCACATTTGTAGGTGGATCATCAGTGTTAGAGCTAAAATTAGCATGTTTAAAGTGATTTTCATGCTTCCAGGGGCTCGGGAAGTGAATTAAATACTATTTGGAGGCATTTAATGTTCAAGCAAAAACAGCTGGTTTTTGACAAAAGAGATAACACCCCCCCATTACGTCATGCTTCAGAAATGTGGAAAATGGTCCGTTTTCAAATGTTTTATTTTTGAACGTCAGTTCACATTTGTAGGTAGATCATCAGTGTTAGAGCTAAAATTAGCATGTTTAAAGTGATTTTCATGCTTCCAGGGGCCCTAAACACAAGATTTATGGAATGGTTAAAAGTGCATGAAAATGGCCAATTTACTCACTCTGAGTTCTCAAAAAGGGTTTCTTCACCCCGGGAAGTTAATTAAATACCATTTGGAGGCATTTAATGTTCGAGCAAAAACGGCTGATTTTCGACAAAAGAGATAACACCCCCCATTACGTCATGCTTCAGAAATGTGGAAAATGGTCCGTTTTCAAATGTTTTATTTTTGAACATCAGTTCACATTTGTAGGTTGATCATCAGTGTTAGAGCTAAAATTAGCATGTTTAAAGTGATTTTCATGCTTCCAGGGGCTCGGGAAGTGAATTAAATACTATTTGGAGGCATTTAATGTTCAAGCAAAAACAGCTGATTTTTGACAAAAGAGATAACACCCCCCCATTACGTCATGCTTCAGAAATGTGGAAAATGGTCCGTTTTCAAATGTTTTATTTTTGAACGTCAGTTCACATTTGTAGGTGGATCATCAGTGTTAGAGCTAAAATTAGCATGTTTAAAGTGATTTTCATGCTTCCAGGGGCCCTAAACACAAGATTTATGGAATGGTTAAAAGTGCATGAAAATGGCCAATTTACTCACTCTGAGTTCTCAAAAAGGGTTTCTTCACCCCGGGAAGTTAATTAAATACCATTTGGAGGCATTTAATGTTCGAGCAAAAACGGCTGATTTTCGACAAAAGAGATAACACCCCCCCATTACGTCATTCTTCAGAAATGTGGAAAATGGTCCGTTTTCAAATGTTTTATTTTTGAACGTCAGTTCACATTTGTAGGTGGATCATCAGTGTTAGAGCTAAAATTAGCATGTTTAAAGTGATTTTCATGCTTCCAGGGGCTCGGGAAGTGAATTAAATACTATTTGGAGGCATTTAATGTTCAAGCAAAAACAGCTGATTTTTGACAAAAGAGATAACACCCCCCCATTACGTCATGCTTCAGAAATGTGGAAAATGGTCCGTTTTCAAATGTTTTATTTTTGAACGTCAGTTCACATTTGTAGGTGGATCATCAGTGTTAGAGCTAAAATTAGCATGTTCAAAGTGATTTTCATGCTTCCAGGGGCTCGGGAAGTGAATTAAATACTATTTGGAGGCATTTAATGTTCAATCAAAAACAACTGATTTTTGACAAAAGAGATAACACCCCCCCATTACGTCATGCTTCAGAAATGTGGAAAATGGTCCGTTTTCAAATGTTTTATTTTTGAACGTCAGTTCACATTTGTAGGTGGATCATCAGTGTTAGAGCTAAAATTAGCATGTTTAAAGTGATTTTCATGCTTCCAGGGGCCCTAAACACAAGATTTATGGAATGGTTAAAAGTGCATGAAAATGGCCAATTTACTCACTCTGAGTTCTCAAAAAGGGTTTCTTCACCCCGGGAAGTTAATTAAATACCATTTGGAGGCATTTAATGTTTGAGCAAAAACGGCTGATTTTCGACAAAAGAGATAACACCCCCCCCATTACGTCATTCTTCAGAAATGTGGAAAATGGTCCGTTTTCAAATGTTTTATTTTTGAACATCAGTTCACATTTGTAGGTGGATCATCAGTGTTAGAGCTAAAATTAGCATGTTTAAAGTGATTTTCATGCTTCCAGGGGCTCGGGAAGTGAATTAAATACTATTTGGAGGCATTTAATGTTCAAGCAAAAACAGCTGATTTTTGACAAAAGAGATAACACCCCCCCATTACGTCATGCTTCAGAAATGTGGAAAATGGTCCGTTTTCAAATGTTTTATTTTTGAACGTCAGTTCACATTTGTAGGTGGATCATCAGTGTTAGAGCTAAAATTAGCATGTTTAAAGTGATTTTCATGCTTCCAGGGGCCCTAAACACAAGATTTATGGAATGGTTAAAAGCGCATGAAAATGGCCAATTTACTCACTCTGAGTTCTCAAAAAGGGTTTCTTCACCCCGGGAAGTTAATTAAATACCATTTGGAGGCATTTAATGTTTGAGCAAAAACTGCTGATTTTCGACAAAAGAGATAACACCCCCCCATTACGTCATGCTTCAGAAATGTGGAAAATGGTCCGTTTTCAAATGTTTTATTTTTGAACGTCAGTTCACATTTGTAGGGGGATCATCAGTGTTAGAGCTAAAATTAGCATGTTTAAAGTGATTTTCATGCTTCCAGGGGCTCGGGAAGTGAATTAAATACTATTTGGAGGCATTTAATGTTCAAGCAAAAACAGCTGGTTTTTGACAAAAGAGATAACACCCCCCCATTACGTCATGCTTCAGAAATGTGGAAAATGGTCCGTTTTCAAATGTTTTATTTTTGAACGTCAGTTCACATTTGTAGGTGGATCATCAGTGTTAGAGCTAAAATTAGCATGTTTAAAGTGATTTTCATGCTTCCAGGGGCCCTAAACACAAGATTTATGGAATGGTTAAAAGTGCATGAAAATGGCCAATTTACTCACTCTGAGTTCTCAAAAAGGGTTTCTTCACCCCGGGAAGTTAATTAAATACCATTTGGAGGCATTTAATGTTCGAGCAAAAACGGCTGATTTTCGACAAAAGAGATAACACCCCCCATTACGTCATGCTTCAGAAATGTGGAAAATGGTCCGTTTTCAAATGTTTTATTTTTGAACATCAGTTCACATTTGTAGGTTGATCATCAGTCTTAGAGCTAAAATTAGCATGTTTAAAGTGATTTTCATGCTTCCAGGGGCTCGGGAAGTGAATTAAATACTATTTGGAGGCATTTAATGTTCAAGCAAAAACAGCTGATTTTTGACAAAAGAGATAACACCCCCCCATTACGTCATGCTTCAGAAATGTGGAAAATGGTCCGTTTTCAAATGTTTTATTTTTGAACGTCAGTTCACATTTGTAGGTGGATCATCAGTGTTAGAGCTAAAATTAGCATGTTTAAAGTGATTTTCATGCTTCCAGGGGCCCTAAACACAAGATTTATGGAATGGTTAAAAGTGCATGAAAATGGCCAATTTACTCACTCTGAGTTCTTAAAAAGGGTTTCTTCACCCCGGGAAGTTAATTAAATACCATTTGGAGGCATTTAATGTTCGAGCAAAAACGGCTGATTTTCGACAAAAGAGATAACACCCCCCCATTACGTCATTCTTCAGAAATGTGGAAAATGGTCCGTTTTCAAATGTTTTATTTTTGAACGTCAGTTCACATTTGTAGGTGGATCATCAGTGTTAGAGCTAAAATTAGCATGTTTAAAGTGATTTTCATGCTTCCAGGGGCTCGGGAAGTGAATTAAATACTATTTGGAGGCATTTAATGTTCAAGCAAAAACAGCTGATTTTTGACAAAAGAGATAACACCCCCCCATTACGTCATGCTTCAGAAATGTGGAAAATGGTCCGTTTTCAAATGTTTTATTTTTGAACGTCAGTTCACATTTGTAGGTGGATCATCAGTGTTAGAGCTAAAATTAGCATGTTCAAAGTGATTTTCATGCTTCCAGGGGCTCGGGAAGTGAATTAAATACTATTTGGAGGCATTTAATGTTCAATCAAAAACAACTGATTTTTGACAAAAGAGATAACACCCCCCCATTACGTCATGCTTCAGAAATGTGGAAAATGGTCCGTTTTCAAATGTTTTATTTTTGAACGTCAGTTCACATTTGTAGGTGGATCATCAGTGTTAGAGCTAAAATTAGCATGTTTAAAGTGATTTTCATGCTTCCAGGGGCCCTAAACACAAGATTTATGGAATGGTTAAAAGTGCATGAAAATGGCCAATTTACTCACTCTGAGTTCTCAAAAAGGGTTTCTTCACCCCGGGAAGTTAATTAAATACCATTTGGAGGCATTTAATGTTCGAGCAAAAACGGCTGATTTTCGACAAAAGAGATAACACCCCCCCATTACGTCATTCTTCAGAAATGTGGAAAATGGTCCGTTTTCAAATGTTTTATTTTTGAACGTCAGTTCACATTTGTAGGTGGATCATCAGTGTTAGAGCTAAAATTAGCATGTTTAAAGTGATTTTCATGCTTCCAGGGGCTCGGGAAGTGAATTAAATACTATTTGGAGGCATTTAATGTTCAAGCAAAAACAGCTGATTTTTGACAAAAGAGATAACACCCCCCCATTACGTCATGCTTCAGAAATGTGGAAAATGGTCCGTTTTCAAATGTTTTATTTTTGAACGTCAGTTCACATTTGTAGGTGGATCATCAGTGTTAGAGCTAAAATTAGCATGTTCAAAGTGATTTTCATGCTTCCAGGGGCTCGGGAAGTGAATTAAATACTATTTGGAGGCATTTAATGTTCAATCAAAAACAACTGATTTTTGACAAAAGAGATAACACCCCCCCATTACGTCATGCTTCAGAAATGTGGAAAATGGTCCGTTTTCAAATGTTTTATTTTTGAACGTCAGTTCACATTTGTAGGTGGATCATCAGTGTTAGAGCTAAAATTAGCATGTTTAAAGTGATTTTCATGCTTCCAGGGGCCCTAAACACAAGATTTATGGAATGGTTAAAAGTGCATGAAAATGGCCAATTTACTCACTCTGAGTTCTCAAAAAGGGTTTCTTCACCCCGGGAAGTTAATTAAATACCATTTGGAGGCATTTAATGTTTGAGCAAAAACGGCTGATTTTCGACAAAAGAGATAACACCCCCCCATTACGTCATTCTTCAGAAATGTGGAAATGGTCCGTTTTCAAATGTTTTATTTTTGAACGTCAGTTCACATTTGTAGGTGGATCATCAGTGTTAGAGCTAAAATTAGCATGTTTAAAGTGATTTTCATGCTTCCAGGGGCTCGGGAAGTGAATTAAATACTATTTGGAGGCATTTAATGTTCAAGCAAAAACAGCTGATTTTTGACAAAAGAGATAACACCCCCCCATTACGTCATGCTTCAGAAATGTGGAAAATGGTCCGTTTTCAAATGTTTTATTTTTGAACGTCAGTTCACATTTGTAGGTGGATCATCAGTGTTAGAGCTAAAATTAGCATGTTTAAAGTGATTTTCATGCTTCCAGGGGCTCGGGAAGTGAATTAAATACTATTTGGAGGCATTTAATGTTCAAGCAAAAACAGCTGATTTTTGACAAAAGAGATAACACCCCCCCATTACGTCATGCTTCAGAAATGTGGAAAATGGTCCGTTTTCAAATGTTTTATTTTTGAACGTCAGTTCACATTTGTAGGTGGATCATCAGTGTTAGAGCTAAAATTAGCATGTTTAAAGTGATTTTCATGCTTCCAGGGGCCCTAAACACAAGATTTATGGAATGGTTAAAAGTGCATGAAAATGGCCAATTTACTCACTCTGAGTTCTCAAAAAGGGTTTCTTCACCCCGGGAAGTTAATTAAATACCATTTGGAGGCATTTAATGTTCGAGCAAAAACGGCTGATTTTCGACAAAAGAGATAACACCCCCCCATTACGTCATTCTTCAGAAATGTGGAAAATGGTCCGTTATCAAATGTTTTATTTTTGAACGTCAGTTCACATTTGTAGGTGGATCATCAGTGTTAGAGCTAAAATTAGCATGTTTAAAGTGATTTTCATGCTTCCAGGGGCTCGGGAAGTGAATTAAATACTATTTGGAGGCATTTAATGTTCAAGCAAAAACAGCTGATTTTTGACAAAAGAGATAACACACCCCCATTACGTCATGCTTCAGAAATGTGGAAAATGGTCCGTTTTCAAATGTTTTATTTTTGAACGTCAGTTCACATTTGTAGGTGGATCATCAGTGTTAGAGCTAAAATTAGCATGTTTAAAGTGATTTTCATGCTTCCAGGGGCTCGGGAAGTGAATTAAATACTATTTGGAGGCATTTAATGTTCAATCAAAAACAACTGATTTTTGACAAAAGAGATAACACCCCCCCATTACGTCATGCTTCAGAAATGTGGAAAATGGTCCGTTTTCAAATGTTTTATTTTTGAACGTCAGTTCACATTTGTAGGTGGATCATCAGTGTTAGAGCTAAAATTAGCATGTTTAAAGTGATTTTCATGCTTCCAGGGGCTCGGGAAGTGAATTAAATACTATTTGGAGGCATTTAATGTTCAAGCAAAAACAGCTGATTTTTGACAAAAGAGATAACACCCCCCCATTACGTCATGCTTCAGAAATGTGGAAAATGGTCCGTTTTCAAATGTTTTATTTTTGAACGTCAGTTCACATTTGTAGGTGGATCGTCAGTGTTAGAGCTAAAATTAGCATGTTTAAAGTGATTTTCATGCTTCCAGGGGCCCTAAACACAAGATTAATGGAATGGTTAAAAGTGCATGAAAATGGCCAATTTACTCACTCTGAGTTCTCAAAAAGGTTTTCTTCACCCCGGGAAGTTAATTAAATACCATTTGGAGGCATTTAATGTTCGAGCAAAAACTGCTGATTTTCGACAAAAGAGATAACACCCCCCCATTACGTCATGCTTCAGAAATGTGGAAAATGGTCCGTTTTCAAATGTTTTATTTTTGAACGTCAGTTCACATTTGTAGGTGGATCATCAGTGTTAGAGCTAAAATTAGCATGTTTAAAGTGATTTTCATGCTTCCAGGGGCCCTAAACACAAGATTTATGGAATGGTTAAAAGTGCATGAAAATGGCCAATTTACTCACTCTGAGTTCTCAAAAAGGGTTTCTTCACCCCGGGAAGTTAATTAAATACCATTTGGAGGCATTTAATGTTCGAGCAAAAACGGCTGATTTTCGACAAAAGAGATAACACCCCCCCATTACGTCATGCTTCAGAAATGTGGAAAATGGTCCGTTTTCAAATGTTTTATTTTTGAACATCAGTTCACATTTGTAGGTTGATCATCAGTGTTAGAGCTAAAATTAGCATGTTTAAAGTGATTTTCATGCTTCCAGGGGCTCGGGAAGTGAAGTAAATACTATTTGGAGGCATTTAATGTTCAATCAAAAACAGCTGATTTTTGACAAAAGAGATAACACCCCCCCATTACGTCATGCTTCAGAAATGTGGAAAATGGTCCGTTTTCAAATGTTTTATTTTTGAACGTCAGTTCACATTTGTAGGTGGATCATCAGTGTTAGAGCTAAAATTAGCATGTTTAAAGTGATTTTCATGCTTCCAGGGGCCCTAAACACAAGATTTATGGAATGGTTAAAAGTGCATGAAAATGGCCAATTTACTCACTCTGAGTTCTCAAAAAGGGTTTCTTCACCCCGGGAAGTTAATTAAATACCATTTGGAGGCATTTAATGTTTGAGCAAAAACGGCTGATTTTCGACAAAAGAGATAACACCCCCCCATTACGTCATTCTTCAGAAATGTGGAAAATGGTCCGTTTTCAAATGTTTTATTTTTGAACGTCAGTTCACATTTGTAGGTGGATCATCAGTGTTAGAGCTAAAATTAGCATGTTTAAAGTGATTTTCATGCTTCCAGGGGCTCGGGAAGTGAATTAAATACTATTTGGAGGCATTTAATGTTCAAGCAAAAACAGCTGATTTTTGACAAAAGAGATAACACCCCCCCATTACGTCATGCTTCAGAAATGTGGAAAATGGTCCGTTTTCAAATGTTTTATTTTTGAACGTCAGTTCACATTTGTAGGTGGATCATCAGCGTTAGAGCTAAAATTAGCATGTTTAAAGTGATTTTCATGCTTCCAGGGGCCCTAAACACAAGATTTATGGAATGGTTAAAAGCGCATGAAAATGGCCAATTTACTCACTCTGAGTTCTCAAAAAGGGTTTCTTCACCCCGGGAAGTTAATTAAATACCATTTGGAGGCATTTAATGTTCGAGCAAAAACTGCTGATTTTCGACAAAAGAGATACCACCCCCCCATTACGTCATGCTTCAGAAATGTGGAAAATGGTCCGTTTTCAAATGTTTTATTTTTGAACGTCAGTTCACATTTGTAGGTGGATCATCAGTGTTAGAGCTAAAATTAGCATGTTTAAAGTGATTTTCATGCTTCCAGGGGCTCGGGAAGTGAATTAAATACTATTTGGAGGCATTTAATGTTCAAGCAAAAACAGCTGGTTTTTGACAAAAGAGATAACACCCCCCCATTACGTCATGCTTCAGAAATGTGGAAAATGGCCCGTTTTCAAATGTTTTATTTTTGAACGTCAGTTCACATTTGTAGGTGGATCATCAGTGTTAGAGCTAAAATTAGCATGTTTAAAGTGATTTTCATGCTTCCAGGGGCCCTAAACACAAGATTTATGGAATGGTTAAAAGTGCATGAAAATGGCCAATTTACTCACTCTGAGTTCTCAAAAAGGGTTTCTTCACCCCGGGAAGTTAATTAAATACCATTTGGAGGCATTTAATGTTCGAGCAAAAACGGCTGATTTTCGACAAAAGAGATAACACCCCCCATTACGTCATGCTTCAGAAATGTGGAAAATGGTCCATTTTCAAATGTTTTATTTTTGAACATCAGTTCACATTTGTAGGTTGATCATCAGTGTTAGAGCTAAAATTAGCATGTTTAAAGTGATTTTCATGCTTCCAGGGGCTCGGGAAGTGAATTAAATACTATTTGGAGGCATTTAATGTTCAAGCAAAAACAGCTGATTTTTGACAAAAGAGATAACACCCCCCCATTACGTCATGCTTCAGAAATGTGGAAAATGGTCCGTTTTCAAATGTTTTATTTTTGAACGTCAGTTCACATTTGTAGGTGGATCATCAGTGTTAGAGCTAAAATTAGCATGTTTAAAGTGATTTTCATGCTTCCAGGGGCCCTAAACACAAGATTTATGGAATGGTTAAAAGTGCATGAAAATGGCCAATTTACTCACTCTGAGTTCTCAAAAAGGGTTTCTTCACCCCGGGAAGTTAATTAAATACCATTTGGAGGCATTTAATGTTCGAGCAAAAACGGCTGATTTTCGACAAAAGAGATAACACCCCCCCATTACGTCATTCTTCAGAAATGTGAAAAATGGTCCGTTTTCAAATGTTTTATTTTTGAACGTCAGTTCACATTTGTAGGTGGATCATCAGTGTTAGAGCTAAAATTAGCATGTTTAAAGTGATTTTCATGCTTCCAGGGGCTCGGGAAGTGAAATAAATACTATTTGGAGGCATTTAATGTTCAAGCAAAAACAGCTGATTTTTGACAAAAGAGATAACACCCCCCCATTACGTCATGCTTCAGAAATGTGGAAAATGGTCCGTTTTCAAATGTTTTATTTTTGAATGTCAGTTCACATTTGTAGGTGGATCATCAGTGTTAGAGCTAAAATTAGCATGTTTAAAGTGATTTTCATGCTTCCAGGGGCTCGGGAAGTGAATTAAATACTATTTGGAGGCATTTAATGTTCAATCAAAAACAACTGATTTTTGACAAAAGAGATAACACCCCCCCATTACGTCATGCTTCAGAAATGTGGAAAATGGTCCGTTTTCAAATGTTTTATTTTTGAACGTCAGTTCACATTTGTAGGTGGATCATCAGTGTTAGAGCTAAAATTAGCATGTTTAAAGTGATTTTCATGCTTCCAGGGGCCCTAAACACAAGATTTATGGAATGGTTAAAAGTGCATGAAAATGGCCAATTTACTCACTCTGAGTTCTCAAAAAGGGTTTCTTCACCCCGGGAAGTTAATTAAATACCATTTGGAGGCATTTAATGTTCGAGCAAAAACTGCTGATTTTCGACAAAAGAGATAACACCCCCCATTACGTCATGCTTCAGAAATGTGGAAAATGATCCGTTTTCAAATGTTTTATTTTTGAACGTCAGTTCACATTTGTAGGTGGATCATCAGTGTTAGAGCTAAAATTAGCATGTTTAAAGTGATTTTCATGCTTCCAGGGGCTCGGGAAGTGAATTAAATACTATTTGGAGGCATTTAATGTTCAATCAAAAACAGCTGATTTTTTACAAAAGAGATAACACCCCCCCATTACGTCATGCTTCAGAAATGTGGAAAATGGTCCGTTTTCAAATGTTTTATTTTTGAACGTCAGTTCACATTTGTAGGTGGATCATCAGTGTTAGAGCTAAAATTAGCATGTTTAAAGTGATTTTCATGCTTCCAGGGGCCCTAAACACAAGATTTATGGAATGGTTAAAAGTGCATGAAAATGGCCAATTTACTCACTCTGAGTTCTCAAAAAGGGTTTCTTCACCCCGGGAAGTTAATTAAATACCATTTGGAGGCATTTAATGTTCGAGCAAAAACGGCTGATTTTCG
This sequence comes from Lissotriton vulgaris, assembly GCF_964263255.1. Taxonomy (NCBI): domain Eukaryota; kingdom Metazoa; phylum Chordata; class Amphibia; order Caudata; family Salamandridae; genus Lissotriton; species Lissotriton vulgaris. The sequence continues at coordinate 1,683,746 of NW_028246529.1, read as the reverse complement.
ACAAAAGAGATAACACCCCCCCCCATTACGTCATGCTTCAGAAATGTGGAAAATGGTCCGTTTTCAAATGTTTTATTTTTGTATGTCAGTTCACATTTGTAGGTGGATCATCAGTATTAGAGCTAAAATTAGCATGTTTAAAGTGATTTTCATGCTTCCAGGGGCTCGGGAAGTGAATTAAATACTATTTGGAGGCATTTAATGTTCAAGCAAAAACAGCTGATTTTTGACAAAAGAGATAACACCCCCCCATTACGTCATGCTTCAGAAATGTGGAAAATGGTCCGTTTTCAAATGTTTTATTTTTGAACGTCAGTTCACATTTGTAGGTGGATCATCAGTGTTAGAGCTAAAATTAGCATGTTTAAAGTGATTTTCATGCTTCCAGGGGCCCTAAACACAAGATTTATGGAATGGTTAAAAGTGCATGAAAATGGCCAATTTACTCACTCTGCGTTCTCAAAAAGGGTTTCTTCACCCCAGGAAGTTAATTAAATACCATTTGGAGGCATTTAATGTTCGAGCAAAAACGGCTGATTTTCGACAAAAGAGATAACACCCCCCCATTACGTCATGCTTCAGAAATGTGGAAAATGGTCCGTTTTCAAATGTTTTATTTTTGAACGTCAGTTCACATTTGTAGGTGGATCATCAGTGTTAGAGCTAAAATTAGCATGTTTAAAGTGATTTTCATGCTTCCAGGGGCTCGGGAAGTGAATTAAATACTATTTGGAGGCATTTAATGTTCAATCAAAAACAGCTGATTTTTGACAAAAGAGATAACACCCCCCCCATTACGTCATGCTTCAGAAATGTGGAAAATTGTCCGTTTTCAAATGTTTTATTTTTGAACGTCAGTTCACATTTGTAGGTGGATCATCAGTGTTAGACCTAAAATTAGCATGTTTAAAGTGATTTTCATGCTTCCAGGGGCCCTTAACACAAGATTTATGGAATGGTTAAAAGTGCATGAAAATGGCCAATTTACTCACTCTGAGTTCTCAAAAAGGGTTTCTTCACCCCGGGAAGTTAATTAAATACCATTTGGAGGCATTTAATGTTCGAGCAAAAACGGCTGATTTTCGACAAAAGAGATAACACCCCCCCATTACGTCATTCTTCAGAAATGTGGAAAATGGTCCGTTTTCAAATGTTTTATTTTTGAACGTCAGTTCACATTTGTAGGTGGATCATCAGTGTTAGAGCTAAAATTAGCATGTTTAAAGTGATTTTCATGCTTCCAGGGGCTCGGGAAGTGAAGTAAATACTATTTGGAGGCATTTAATGTTCAAGCAAAAACAGCTGATTTTTGACAAAAGAGATAACACCCCCCCATTACGTCATGCTTCAGAAATGTGGAAAATGGTCCGTTTTCAAATGTTTTATTTTTGAACGTCAGTTCACATTTGTAGGTGGATCATCAGTGTTAGAGCTAAAATTAGCATGTTTAAAGTGATTTTCATGCTTCCAGGGGCCCTAAACACAAGATTTATGGAATGGTTAAAAGTGCATGAAAATGGCCAATTTACTCACTGTGAGTTCTCAAAAAGGGTTTCTTCACCCCGGGAAGTTAATTAAATACCATTTGGAGGCATTTAATGTTCGAGCAAAAACTGCTGATTTTCGACAAAAGAGATAACACCCCCCATTACGTCATGCTTCAGAAATGTGGAAAATGATCCGTTTTCAAATGTTTTATTTTTGAACGTCAGTTCACATTTGTAGGTGGATCATCAGTGTTAGAGCTAAAATTAGCATGTTTAAAGTGATTTTCATGCTTCCAGGGGCTCGGGAAGTGAATTAAATACTATTTGGAGGCATTTAATGTTCAATCAAAAACAGCTGATTTTTTACAAAAGAGATAACACCCCCCCATTACGTCATGCTTCAGAAATGTGGAAAATGGTCCGTTTTCAAATGTTTTATTTTTGAACGTCAGTTCACATTTGTAGGTGGATCATCAGTGTTAGAGCTAAAATTAGCATGTTTAAAGTGATTTTCATGCTTCCAGGGGCCCTAAACACAAGATTTATGGAATGGTTAAAAGTGCATGAAAATGGCCAATTTACTCACTCTGAGTTCTCAAAAAGGGTTTCTTCACCCCGGGAAGTTAATTAAATACCATTTGGAGGCATTTAATGTTCGAGCAAAAACGGCTGATTTTCGACAAAAGAGATAACACCCCCCCCATTACGTCATGCTTCAGAAATGTGGAAAATGGTCCGTTTTCAAATGTTTTATTTTTGTACGTCAGTTCACATTTGTAGGTGGATCATCAGTATTAGAGCTAAAATTAGCATGTTTAAAGTGATTTTCATGCTTCCAGGGTCTCGGGAAGTGAATTAAATACTATTTGGAGGCATTTAATGTTCAATCAAAAACAGCTGATTTTTGACAAAAGAGATAACACCCCCCCCATTACGTCATGCTTCAGAAATGTGGAAAATGGTCCGTTTTCAAATGTTTTATTTTTGAACGTCAGTTCACATTTGTAGGTGGATCATCAGTGTTAGAGCTAAAATTAGCATGTTTAAAGTGATTTTCATGCTTCCAGGGGCCCTAAACACAAGATTTATGGAATGGTTAAAAGTGCATGAAAATGGCCAATTTACTCACTCTGAGTTCTCAAAAAGGGTTTCTTCACCCCGGGAAGTTAATTAAATACCATTTGGAGGCATTTAATGTTCGAGCAAAAACGGCTGATTTTCGACAAAAGAGATAACACCCCCCCATTACGTCATGCTTCAGAAATGTGGAAAATGGTCCGTTTTCAAATGTTTTATTTTTGAACATCAGTTCACATTTGTATGTGGATCATCAGTGTTAGAGCTAAAGTTAGCATGTTTAAAGTGATTTTCATGCTTCCAGGGGCTCGGGAAGTGAATTAAATACTATTTGGAGGCATTTAATGTTCAATCAAAAACAGCTGATTTTTGACAAAAGAGATAACACCCCCCCATTACGTCATGCTTCAGAAATGTGGAAAATGGTCCGTTTTCAAATGTTTTATTTTTGAACGTCAGTTTACATTTGTAGGTGGATCATCAGTGTTAGAGCTAAAATTAGCATGTTTAAAGTGATTTTCATGCTTCCAGGGGCCCTCAACACAAGATTTATGGAATGGTTAAAAGTGCATGAAAATGGCCAATTTACTCACTCTGAGTTCTCAAAAAGGGTTTCTTCACCCCGGGAAGTTAATTAAATACCATTTGGAGGCATTTAATGTTCGAGCAAAAACGGCTGATTTTCGAAAAAAGAGATAACACCCCCCCATTACGTCATGCTTCAGAAATGTGGAAAATGGTTCGTTTTCAAATGTTTTATTTTTGAACGTCAGTTCACATTTGTAGGTGGATCATCAGTGTTGGAGCTAAAATTAGCATGTTTAAAGTGATTTTCATGCTTCCAGGGGCTCGGGAAGTGAATTAAATACTATTTGGAGGCATTTAATGTTCAAGCAAAAACAGCTGATTTTTGACAAAAGAGATAACACCCCCCCATTACGTCATGCTTCAGAAATGTGGAAAATGGTCCGTTTTCAAATGTTTTATTTTTGAACGTCAGTTCACATTTGTAGGTGGATCATCAGTGTTAGAGCTAAAATTAGCATGTTTAAAGTGATTTTCATGCTTCCAGGGGCCGTAAACACAAGATTTATGGAATGGTTAAAAGTGCATGAAAATGGCCAATTTACTCACTCTGAGTTCTCAAAAAGGGTTTCTTCACCCCGGGAAGTTAATTAAATACCATTTGGAGGCATTTAATGTTCGAGCAAAAACTGCTGATTTTCGACAAATGAGATAACACCCCCCCATTACCTCATGCTTCAGAAATGTGGAAAATGGTCCGTTTTCAAATGTTTTATTTTTGAACGTCAGTTCACATTTGTAGGTGGACCCTCAGTGTTAGAGCTAAAATTAGCATGTTTAAAGTCATTTTCATGCTTCCAGGGGCTCGGGAAGTGAATTAAATACTATTTGGAGGCATTTAATGTTCAAGCAAAAACAGCTGATTTTTGACAAAAGAGATAACACCCCCCCATTACGTCATGCTTCAGAAATGTGGAAAATGGTCCGTTTTCAAATGTTTTATTTTTGAACGTCAGTTCACATTTGTAGGTGGATCATCAGTGTTAGAGCTAAAATTAGCATGTTTAAAGTGATTTTCATGCTTCCAGGGGCCCTAAACACAAGATTTATGGAATGGTTAAAAGTGCATGAAAATGGCCAATTTACTCACTCTGAGTTCTCAAAAAGGGTTTCTTCACCCCGGGAAGTTAATTAAATACCATTTGGAGGCATTTAATGTTCGAGCAAAAACGGCTGATTTTCGACAAAAGAGATAACACCCCCCCATTACGTCATGCTTCAGAAATGTGGAAAATGGTCCGTTTTCAAATGTTTTATTTTTGAACGTCAGTTCACATTTGTAGGTGGATCATCAGTGTTAGAGCTAAAATTAGCATGTTTAAAGTGATTTTCATGCTTCCAGGGGCTCGGGAAGTGAATTAAATACTATTTGGAGGCATTTAATGTTCAAGCAAAAACAGCTGATTTTTGACAAAAGAGATAACACCCCCCCATTACGTCATGCTTCAGAAATGTGGAAAATGGTCCGTTTTCAAATGTTTTATTTTTGAACGTCAGTTCACATTTGTAGGTGGATCATCAGTGTTAGAGCTAAAATTAGCATGTTTAAAGTGATTTTCATGCTTCCAGGGGCCCTAAACACAAGATTTATGGAATGGTTAAAAGTGCATGAAAATGGCCAATTTACTCACTCTGAGTTCTCAAAAAGGGTTTCTTCACCCCGGGAAGTTAATTAAATACCATTTGGAGGCATTTAATGTTCGAGCAAAAACGGCTGATTTTCGACAAAAGAGATAACACCCCCCCATTACGTCATGCTTCAGAAATGTGGAAAATGGTCCGTTTTCAAATGTTTTATTTTTGAACATCAGTTCACATTTGTAGGTGGATCATCAGTGTTAGAGCTAAAATTAGCATGTTTAAAGTGATTTTCATGCTTCCAGGGGCTCGGGAAGTGAATTAAATACTATTTGGAGGCATTTAATGTTCAATCAAAAACAGCTGATTTTCGACAAAAGAGATAACACCCCCCCATTACGTCATGCTTCAGAAATGTGGAAAATGGTCCGTTTTCAAATGTTTTATTTTTGAACGTCAGTTCACATTTGTAGGTGGATCATCAGTGTTAGAGCTAAAATTAGCATGTTTAAAGTGATTTTCATGCTTCCAGGGGCCCTAAACACAAGATTTATGGAATGGTTAAAAGTGCATGAAAATGGCCAATTTACTCACTCTGAGTTCTCAAAAAGGGTTTCTTCACCCCGGGAAGTTAATTAAATACCATTTGGAGGCATTTAATGTTCGAGCAAAAACGGCTGATTTTCGACAAAAGAGATAACACCCCCCCATTACGTCATGCTTCAGAAATGTGGAAAATGGTCCGTTTTCAAATGTTTTATTTTTGAACATCAGTTCACATTTGTAGGTGGATCATCAGTGTTAGAGCTAAAATTAGCATGTTTAAAGTGATTTTCATGCTTCCAGGGGCTCGGGAAGTGAATTAAATACTATTTGGAGGCATTTAATGTTCAATCAAAAACAGCTGATTTTCGACAAAAGAGATAACACCCCCCCCATTACGTCATGCTTCAGAAATGTGGAAAATGGTCCGTTTTCAAATGTTTTATTTTTGAACGTCAGTTCACATTTGTAGGTGGATCATCAGTGTTAGAGCTAAAATTAGCATGTTTAAAGTGATTTTCATGCTTCCAGGGGCCCTAAACACAAGATTTATGGAATGGTTAAAAGTGCATGAGAATGGCCAATTTACTCACTCTGAGTTCTCAAAAAGGGTTTCTTCACCCCGGGAAGTTAATTAAATACCATTTGGAGGCATTTAATGTTCGAGCAAAAACGGCTGATTTTCGACAAAAGACACCTCCCCATTACGTCATGCTTCAGAAATGTGGAAAATGGTCCGTTTTCAAATGTTTTATTTTTGAACGTCAGTTCACATTTGTAGGTGGATCATCAGTGTTAAAGTTAAAATTAGCATGTTTAAAGTGATTTTCATGCTTCCAGGGGCTCGGGAAGTGAATTAAATACTATTTGGAGGCATTTAATGTTCAATCAAAAACAGCTGATTTTTGACAAAAGAGATAACACCCCCCCATTACGTCATGCTTCAGAAATGTGGAAAATGGTCCGTTTTCAAATGTTTTATTTTTGAACGTCAGTTCACATTTGTAGGTGGATCATCAGTGTTAGAGCTAAAATTAGCATGTTTAAAGTGATTTTCATGCTTCCAGGGGCCCTAAACACAAGATTTATGGAATGGTTAAAAGTGCATGAAAATGGCCAATTTACTCACTCTGAGTTCTCAAAAAGGGTTTCTTCACCCCGGGAAGTTAATTAAATACCATTTGGAGGCATTTAATGTTCGAGCAAAAACGGCTGATTTTCGACAAAAGAGATAACACCCCCCCATTACGTCATGCTTCAGAAATGTGGAAAATGGTCCGTTTTCAAATGTTTTATTTTTGAACATCAGTTCACATTTGTAGGTGGATCATCAGTGTTAGAGCTAAAATTAGCATGTTTAAAGTGATTTTCATGCTTCCAGGGGCTCGGGAAGTGAATTAAATACTATTTGGAGGCATTTAATGTTCAATCAAAAACAGCTGATTTTTGACAAAAGAGATAACACCCCCCCATTACGTCATGCTTCAGAAATGTGGAAAATGGTCCGTTTTCAAATGTTTTATTTTTGAACGTCAGTTCACATTTGTAGGTGGATCATCAGTGTTAGAGCTAAAATTAGCATGTTTAAAGTGATTTTCATGCTTCCAGGGGCTCGGGAAGTGAATTAAATACTATTTGGAGGCATTTAATGTTCAAGCAAAAACAGCTGATTTTTGACAAAAGAGATAACACCCCCCCATTACGTCATGCTTCAGAAATGTGGAAAATGGTCCGTTTTCAAATGTTTTATTTTTGAACGTCAGTTCACATTTGTAGGTGGATCATCAGCGTTAGAGCTAAAATTAGCATGTTTAAAGTGATTTTCATGCTTCCAGGGGCCCTAAACACAAGATTTATGGAATGGTTAAAAGCGCATGAAAATGGCCAATTTACTCACTCTGAGTTCTCAAAAAGGGTTTCTTCACCCCGGGAAGTTAATTAAATACCATTTGGAGGCATTTAATGTTCGAGCAAAAACTGCTGATTTTCGACAAAAGAGATACCACCCCCCCATTACGTCATGCTTCAGAAATGTGGAAAATGGTCCGTTTTCAAATGTTTTATTTTTGAACGTCAGTTCACATTTGTAGGTGGATCATCAGTGTTAGAGCTAAAATTAGCATGTTTAAAGTGATTTTCATGCTTCCAGGGGCTCGGGAAGTGAATTAAATACTATTTGGAGGCATTTAATGTTCAAGCAAAAACAGCTGGTTTTTGACAAAAGAGATAACACCCCCCCATTACGTCATGCTTCAGAAATGTGGAAAATGGCCCGTTTTCAAATGTTTTATTTTTGAACGTCAGTTCACATTTGTAGGTGGATCATCAGTGTTAGAGCTAAAATTAGCATGTTTAAAGTGATTTTCATGCTTCCAGGGGCCCTAAACACAAGATTTATGGAATGGTTAAAAGTGCATGAAAATGGCCAATTTACTCACTCTGAGTTCTCAAAAAGGGTTTCTTCACCCCGGGAAGTTAATTAAATACCATTTGGAGGCATTTAATGTTCGAGCAAAAACGGCTGATTTTCGACAAAAGAGATAACACCCCCCATTACGTCATGCTTCAGAAATGTGGAAAATGGTCCATTTTCAAATGTTTTATTTTTGAACATCAGTTCACATTTGTAGGTTGATCATCAGTGTTAGAGCTAAAATTAGCATGTTTAAAGTGATTTTCATGCTTCCAGGGGCTCGGGAAGTGAATTAAATACTATTTGGAGGCATTTAATGTTCAAGCAAAAACAGCTGATTTTTGACAAAAGAGATAACACCCCCCCATTACGTCATGCTTCAGAAATGTGGAAAATGGTCCGTTTTCAAATGTTTTATTTTTGAACGTCAGTTCACATTTGTAGGTGGATCATCAGTGTTAGAGCTAAAATTAGCATGTTTAAAGTGATTTTCATGCTTCCAGGGGCCCTAAACACAAGATTTATGGAATGGTTAAAAGTGCATGAAAATGGCCAATTTACTCACTCTGAGTTCTCAAAAAGGGTTTCTTCACCCCGGGAAGTTAATTAAATACCATTTGGAGGCATTTAATGTTCGAGCAAAAACGGCTGATTTTCGACAAAAGAGATAACACCCCCCCATTACGTCATTCTTCAGAAATGTGAAAAATGGTCCGTTTTCAAATGTTTTATTTTTGAACGTCAGTTCACATTTGTAGGTGGATCATCAGTGTTAGAGCTAAAATTAGCATGTTTAAAGTGATTTTCATGCTTCCAGGGGCTCGGGAAGTGAAATAAATACTATTTGGAGGCATTTAATGTTCAAGCAAAAACAGCTGATTTTTGACAAAAGAGATAACACCCCCCCATTACGTCATGCTTCAGAAATGTGGAAAATGGTCCGTTTTCAAATGTTTTATTTTTGAATGTCAGTTCACATTTGTAGGTGGATCATCAGTGTTAGAGCTAAAATTAGCATGTTTAAAGTGATTTTCATGCTTCCAGGGGCTCGGGAAGTGAATTAAATACTATTTGGAGGCATTTAATGTTCAATCAAAAACAACTGATTTTTGACAAAAGAGATAACACCCCCCCATTACGTCATGCTTCAGAAATGTGGAAAATGGTCCGTTTTCAAATGTTTTATTTTTGAACGTCAGTTCACATTTGTAGGTGGATCATCAGTGTTAGAGCTAAAATTAGCATGTTTAAAGTGATTTTCATGCTTCCAGGGGCCCTAAACACAAGATTTATGGAATGGTTAAAAGTGCATGAAAATGGCCAATTTACTCACTCTGAGTTCTCAAAAAGGGTTTCTTCACCCCGGGAAGTTAATTAAATACCATTTGGAGGCATTTAATGTTCGAGCAAAAACTGCTGATTTTCGACAAAAGAGATAACACCCCCCATTACGTCATGCTTCAGAAATGTGGAAAATGATCCGTTTTCAAATGTTTTATTTTTGAACGTCAGTTCACATTTGTAGGTGGATCATCAGTGTTAGAGCTAAAATTAGCATGTTTAAAGTGATTTTCATGCTTCCAGGGGCTCGGGAAGTGAATTAAATACTATTTGGAGGCATTTAATGTTCAATCAAAAACAGCTGATTTTTTACAAAAGAGATAACACCCCCCCATTACGTCATGCTTCAGAAATGTGGAAAATGGTCCGTTTTCAAATGTTTTATTTTTGAACGTCAGTTCACATTTGTAGGTGGATCATCAGTGTTAGAGCTAAAATTAGCATGTTTAAAGTGATTTTCATGCTTCCAGGGGCCCTAAACACAAGATTTATGGAATGGTTAAAAGTGCATGAAAATGGCCAATTTACTCACTCTGAGTTCTCAAAAAGGGTTTCTTCACCCCGGGAAGTTAATTAAATACCATTTGGAGGCATTTAATGTTCGAGCAAAAACGGCTGATTTTCGACAAAAGAGATAACACCCCCCCCCATTACGTCATGCTTCAGAAATGTGGAAAATGGTCCGTTTTCAAATGTTTTATTTTTGTATGTCAGTTCACATTTGTAGGTGGATCATCAGTATTAGAGCTAAAATTAGCATGTTTAAAGTGATTTTCATGCTTCCAGGGGCTCGGGAAGTGAATTAAATACTATTTGGAGGCATTTAATGTTCAAGCAAAAACAGCTGATTTTTGACAAAAGAGATAACACCCCCCCATTACGTCATGCTTCAGAAATGTGGAAAATGGTCCGTTTTCAAATGTTTTATTTTTGAACGTCAGTTCACATTTGTAGGTGGATCATCAGTGTTAGAGCTAAAATTAGCATGTTTAAAGTGATTTTCATGCTTCCAGGGGCCCTAAACACAAGATTTATGGAATGGTTAAAAGTGCATGAAAATGGCCAATTTACTCACTCTGCGTTCTCAAAAAGGGTTTCTTCACCCCAGGAAGTTAATTAAATACCATTTGGAGGCATTTAATGTTCGAGCAAAAACGGCTGATTTTCGACAAAAGAGATAACACCCCCCCATTACGTCATGCTTCAGAAATGTGGAAAATGGTCCGTTTTCAAATGTTTTATTTTTGAACGTCAGTTCACATTTGTAGGTGGATCATCAGTGTTAGAGCTAAAATTAGCATGTTTAAAGTGATTTTCATGCTTCCAGGGGCTCGGGAAGTGAATTAAATACTATTTGGAGGCATTTAATGTTCAATCAAAAACAGCTGATTTTTGACAAAAGAGATAACACCCCCCCCATTACGTCATGCTTCAGAAATGTGGAAAATTGTCCGTTTTCAAATGTTTTATTTTTGAACGTCAGTTCACATTTGTAGGTGGATCATCAGTGTTAGACCTAAAATTAGCATGTTTAAAGTGATTTTCATGCTTCCAGGGGCCCTTAACACAAGATTTATGGAATGGTTAAAAGTGCATGAAAATGGCCAATTTACTCACTCTGAGTTCTCAAAAAGGGTTTCTTCACCCCGGGAAGTTAATTAAATACCATTTGGAGGCATTTAATGTTCGAGCAAAAACGGCTGATTTTCGACAAAAGAGATAACACCCCCCCATTACGTCATTCTTCAGAAATGTGGAAAATGGTCCGTTTTCAAATGTTTTATTTTTGAACGTCAGTTCACATTTGTAGGTGGATCATCAGTGTTAGAGCTAAAATTAGCATGTTTAAAGTGATTTTCATGCTTCCAGGGGCTCGGGAAGTGAAGTAAATACTATTTGGAGGCATTTAATGTTCAAGCAAAAACAGCTGATTTTTGACAAAAGAGATAACACCCCCCCATTACGTCATGCTTCAGAAATGTGGAAAATGGTCCGTTTTCAAATGTTTTATTTTTGAACGTCAGTTCACATTTGTAGGTGGATCATCAGTGTTAGAGCTAAAATTAGCATGTTTAAAGTGATTTTCATGCTTCCAGGGGCCCTAAACACAAGATTTATGGAATGGTTAAAAGTGCATGAAAATGGCCAATTTACTCACTGTGAGTTCTCAAAAAGGGTTTCTTCACCCCGGGAAGTTAATTAAATACCATTTGGAGGCATTTAATGTTCGAGCAAAAACTGCTGATTTTCGACAAAAGAGATAACACCCCCCATTACGTCATGCTTCAGAAATGTGGAAAATGATCCGTTTTCAAATGTTTTATTTTTGAACGTCAGTTCACATTTGTAGGTGGATCATCAGTGTTAGAGCTAAAATTAGCATGTTTAAAGTGATTTTCATGCTTCCAGGGGCTCGGGAAGTGAATTAAATACTATTTGGAGGCATTTAATGTTCAATCAAAAACAGCTGATTTTTTACAAAAGAGATAACACCCCCCCATTACGTCATGCTTCAGAAATGTGGAAAATGGTCCGTTTTCAAATGTTTTATTTTTGAACGTCAGTTCACATTTGTAGGTGGATCATCAGTGTTAGAGCTAAAATTAGCATGTTTAAAGTGATTTTCATGCTTCCAGGGGCCCTAAACACAAGATTTATGGAATGGTTAAAAGTGCATGAAAATGGCCAATTTACTCACTCTGAGTTCTCAAAAAGGGTTTCTTCACCCCGGGAAGTTAATTAAATACCATTTGGAGGCATTTAATGTTCGAGCAAAAACGGCTGATTTTCGACAAAAGAGATAACACCCCCCCCATTACGTCATGCTTCAGAAATGTGGAAAATGGTCCGTTTTCAAATGTTTTATTTTTGTACGTCAGTTCACATTTGTAGGTGGATCATCAGTATTAGAGCTAAAATTAGCATGTTTAAAGTGATTTTCATGCTTCCAGGGTCTCGGGAAGTGAATTAAATACTATTTGGAGGCATTTAATGTTCAATCAAAAACAGCTGATTTTTGACAAAAGAGATAACACCCCCCCCATTACGTCATGCTTCAGAAATGTGGAAAATGGTCCGTTTTCAAATGTTTTATTTTTGAACGTCAGTTCACATTTGTAGGTGGATCATCAGTGTTAGAGCTAAAATTAGCATGTTTAAAGTGATTTTCATGCTTCCAGGGGCCCTAAACACAAGATTTATGGAATGGTTAAAAGTGCATGAAAATGGCCAATTTACTCACTCTGAGTTCTCAAAAAGGGTTTCTTCACCCCGGGAAGTTAATTAAATACCATTTGGAGGCATTTAATGTTCGAGCAAAAACGGCTGATTTTCGACAAAAGAGATAACACCCCCCCATTACGTCATGCTTCAGAAATGTGGAAAATGGTCCGTTTTCAAATGTTTTATTTTTGAACATCAGTTCACATTTGTATGTGGATCATCAGTGTTAGAGCTAAAGTTAGCATGTTTAAAGTGATTTTCATGCTTCCAGGGGCTCGGGAAGTGAATTAAATACTATTTGGAGGCATTTAATGTTCAATCAAAAACAGCTGATTTTTGACAAAAGAGATAACACCCCCCCATTACGTCATGCTTCAGAAATGTGGAAAATGGTCCGTTTTCAAATGTTTTATTTTTGAACGTCAGTTTACATTTGTAGGTGGATCATCAGTGTTAGAGCTAAAATTAGCATGTTTAAAGTGATTTTCATGCTTCCAGGGGCCCTCAACACAAGATTTATGGAATGGTTAAAAGTGCATGAAAATGGCCAATTTACTCACTCTGAGTTCTCAAAAAGGGTTTCTTCACCCCGGGAAGTTAATTAAATACCATTTGGAGGCATTTAATGTTCGAGCAAAAACGGCTGATTTTCGAAAAAAGAGATAACACCCCCCCATTACGTCATGCTTCAGAAATGTGGAAAATGGTTCGTTTTCAAATGTTTTATTTTTGAACGTCAGTTCACATTTGTAGGTGGATCATCAGTGTTGGAGCTAAAATTAGCATGTTTAAAGTGATTTTCATGCTTCCAGGGGCTCGGGAAGTGAATTAAATACTATTTGGAGGCATTTAATGTTCAAGCAAAAACAGCTGATTTTTGACAAAAGAGATAACACCCCCCCATTACGTCATGCTTCAGAAATGTGGAAAATGGTCCGTTTTCAAATGTTTTATTTTTGAACGTCAGTTCACATTTGTAGGTGGATCATCAGTGTTAGAGCTAAAATTAGCATGTTTAAAGTGATTTTCATGCTTCCAGGGGCCCTAAACACAAGATTTATGGAATGGTTAAAAGTGCATGAAAATGGCCAATTTACTCACTCTGAGTTCTCAAAAAGGGTTTCTTCACCCCGGGAAGTTAATTAAATACCATTTGGAGGCATTTAATGTTCGAGCAAAAACTGCTGATTTTCGACAAATGAGATAACACCCCCCCATTACCTCATGCTTCAGAAATGTGGAAAATGGTCCGTTTTCAAATGTTTTATTTTTGAACGTCAGTTCACATTTGTAGGTGGACCCTCAGTGTTAGAGCTAAAATTAGCATGTTTAAAGTCATTTTCATGCTTCCAGGGGCTCGGGAAGTGAATTAAATACTATTTGGAGGCATTTAATGTTCAAGCAAAAACAGCTGATTTTTGACAAAAGAGATAACACCCCCCCATTACGTCATGCTTCAGAAATGTGGAAAATGGTCCGTTTTCAAATGTTTTATTTTTGAACGTCAGTTCACATTTGTAGGTGGATCATCAGTGTTAGAGCTAAAATTAGCATGTTTAAAGTGATTTTCATGCTTCCAGGGGCCCTAAACACAAGATTTATGGAATGGTTAAAAGTGCATGAAAATGGCCAATTTACTCACTCTGAGTTCTCAAAAAGGGTTTCTTCACCCCGGGAAGTTAATTAAATACCATTTGGAGGCATTTAATGTTCGAGCAAAAACGGCTGATTTTCGACAAAAGAGATAACACCCCCCCATTACGTCATGCTTCAGAAATGTGGAAAATGGTCCGTTTTCAAATGTTTTATTTTTGAACGTCAGTTCACATTTGTAGGTGGATCATCAGTGTTAGAGCTAAAATTAGCATGTTTAAAGTGATTTTCATGCTTCCAGGGGCTCGGGAAGTGAATTAAATACTATTTGGAGGCATTTAATGTTCAAGCAAAAACAGCTGATTTTTGACAAAAGAGATAACACCCCCCCATTACGTCATGCTTCAGAAATGTGGAAAATGGTCCGTTTTCAAATGTTTTATTTTTGAACGTCAGTTCACATTTGTAGGTGGATCATCAGTGTTAGAGCTAAAATTAGCATGTTTAAAGTGATTTTCATGCTTCCAGGGGCCCTAAACACAAGATTTATGGAATGGTTAAAAGTGCATGAAAATGGCCAATTTACTCACTCTGAGTTCTCAAAAAGGGTTTCTTCACCCCGGGAAGTTAATTAAATACCATTTGGAGGCATTTAATGTTCGAGCAAAAACGGCTGATTTTCGACAAAAGAGATAACACCCCCCCATTACGTCATGCTTCAGAAATGTGGAAAATGGTCCGTTTTCAAATGTTTTATTTTTGAACATCAGTTCACATTTGTAGGTGGATCATCAGTGTTAGAGCTAAAATTAGCATGTTTAAAGTGATTTTCATGCTTCCAGGGGCTCGGGAAGTGAATTAAATACTATTTGGAGGCATTTAATGTTCAATCAAAAACAGCTGATTTTCGACAAAAGAGATAACACCCCCCCATTACGTCATGCTTCAGAAATGTGGAAAATGGTCCGTTTTCAAATGTTTTATTTTTGAACGTCAGTTCACATTTGTAGGTGGATCATCAGTGTTAGAGCTAAAATTAGCATGTTTAAAGTGATTTTCATGCTTCCAGGGGCCCTAAACACAAGATTTATGGAATGGTTAAAAGTGCATGAAAATGGCCAATTTACTCACTCTGAGTTCTCAAAAAGGGTTTCTTCACCCCGGGAAGTTAATTAAATACCATTTGGAGGCATTTAATGTTCGAGCAAAAACGGCTGATTTTCGACAAAAGAGATAACACCCCCCCATTACGTCATGCTTCAGAAATGTGGAAAATGGTCCGTTTTCAAATGTTTTATTTTTGAACATCAGTTCACATTTGTAGGTGGATCATCAGTGTTAGAGCTAAAATTAGCATGTTTAAAGTGATTTTCATGCTTCCAGGGGCTCGGGAAGTGAATTAAATACTATTTGGAGGCATTTAATGTTCAATCAAAAACAGCTGATTTTCGACAAAAGAGATAACACCCCCCCCATTACGTCATGCTTCAGAAATGTGGAAAATGGTCCGTTTTCAAATGTTTTATTTTTGAACGTCAGTTCACATTTGTAGGTGGATCATCAGTGTTAGAGCTAAAATTAGCATGTTTAAAGTGATTTTCATGCTTCCAGGGGCCCTAAACACAAGATTTATGGAATGGTTAAAAGTGCATGAGAATGGCCAATTTACTCACTCTGAGTTCTCAAAAAGGGTTTCTTCACCCCGGGAAGTTAATTAAATACCATTTGGAGGCATTTAATGTTCGAGCAAAAACGGCTGATTTTCGACAAAAGACACCTCCCCATTACGTCATGCTTCAGAAATGTGGAAAATGGTCCGTTTTCAAATGTTTTATTTTTGAACGTCAGTTCACATTTGTAGGTGGATCATCAGTGTTAAAGTTAAAATTAGCATGTTTAAAGTGATTTTCATGCTTCCAGGGGCTCGGGAAGTGAATTAAATACTATTTGGAGGCATTTAATGTTCAATCAAAAACAGCTGATTTTTGACAAAAGAGATAACACCCCCCCATTACGTCATGCTTCAGAAATGTGGAAAATGGTCCGTTTTCAAATGTTTTATTTTTGAACGTCAGTTCACATTTGTAGGTGGATCATCAGTGTTAGAGCTAAAATTAGCATGTTTAAAGTGATTTTCATGCTTCCAGGGGCCCTAAACACAAGATTTATGGAATGGTTAAAAGTGCATGAAAATGGCCAATTTACTCACTCTGAGTTCTCAAAAAGGGTTTCTTCACCCCGGGAAGTTAATTAAATACCATTTGGAGGCATTTAATGTTCGAGCAAAAACGGCTGATTTTCGACAAAAGAGATAACACCCCCCCATTACGTCATGCTTCAGAAATGTGGAAAATGGTCCGTTTTCAAATGTTTTATTTTTGAACATCAGTTCACATTTGTAGGTGGATCATCAGTGTTAGAGCTAAAATTAGCATGTTTAAAGTGATTTTCATGCTTCCAGGGGCTCGGGAAGTGAATTAAATACTATTTGGAGGCATTTAATGTTCAATCAAAAACAGCTGATTTTTGACAAAAGAGATAACACCCCCCCATTACGTCATGCTTCAGAAATGTGGAAAATGGTCCGTTTTCAAATGTTTTATTTTTGAACGTCAGTTCACATTTGTAGGTGGATCATCAGTGTTAGAGCTAAAATTAGCATGTTTAAAGTGATTTTCATGCTTCCAGGGGCTCGGGAAGTGAATTAAATACTATTTGGAGGCATTTAATGTTCAAGCAAAAACAGCTGATTTTTGACAAAAGAGATAACACCCCCCCATTACGTCATGCTTCAGAAATGTGGAAAATGGTCCGTTTTCAAATGTTTTATTTTTGAACGTCAGTTCACATTTGTAGGTGGATCATCAGTGTTAGAGCTAAAATTAGCATGTTTAAAGTGATTTTCATGCTTCCAGGGGCCCTAAACACAAGATTTATGGAATGGTTAAAAGTGCATGAAAATGGCCAATTTACTCACTCTGAGTTCTCAAAAAGGGTTTCTTCACCCCGGGAAGTTAATTAAATACCATTTGGAGGCATTTAATGTACGAGCAAAAACTGCTGATTTTCGACAAAAGAGATAACACCCCCCCATTACGTCATGCTTCAGAAATGTGGAAAATGGTCCGTTTTCAAATGTTTTATTTTTGAACGTCAGTTCACATTTGTAGGTGGATCCTCAGTGTTAGAGCTAAAATTAGCATGTTTAAAGTCATTTTCATGCTTCCAGGGGCTCGGGAAGTGAATTAAATACTATTTGGAGGCATTTAATGTTCAAGCAAAAACAGCTGATTTTTGACAAAAGAGATAACACCCCCCCATTACGTCATGCTTCAGAAATGTGGAAAATGGTCCGTTTTCAAATGTTTTATTTTTGAACGTCAGTTCACATTTGTAGGTGGATCATCAGTGTTAGAGCTAAAATTAGCATGTTTAAAGTGATTTTCATGCTTCCAGGGGCCCTAAACACAAGATTTATGGAATGGTTAAAAGTGCATGAAAATGGCCAATTTACTCACTCTGAGTTCTCAAAAAGGGTTTCTTCACCCCGGGAAGTTAATTAAATACCATTTGGAGGCATTTAATGTTCGAGCAAAAACAGCTGATTTTCGACAAAAGAGATAACACCCCCCCATTACGTCATGCTTCAGAAATGTGGAAAATGGTCCGTTTTCAAATGTTTTATTTTTGAACATCAGTTCACATTTGTAGGTGGATCATCAGTGTTAGAGCTAAAATTAGCATGTTTAAAGTGATTTTCATGCTTCCAGGGGCTCGGGAAGTGAATTAAATACTATTTGGAGGCATTTAATGTTCAATCAAAAACAGCTGATTTTTGACAAAAGAGATAACACCCCCCATTACGTCATGCTTCAGAAATGTGGAAAATGGTCCGTTTTCAAATGTTTTATTTTTGAACGTCAGTTCACATTTGTAGGTGGATCATCAGTGTTAAAGTCAAAATTAGCATGTTTAAAGTGATTTTCATGCTTCCAGGGGCTCGGGAAGTGAATTAAATACTATTTGGAGGCATTTAATGTTCAATCAAAAACAGCTGATTTTTGACAAAAGAGATAACACCCCCCCATTACGTCATGCTTCAGAAATGTGGAAAATGGTCCGTTTTCAAATGTTTTATTTTTGAACGTCAGTTCACATTTGTAGGTGGATCATCAGTGTTAGAGCTAAAATTAGCATGTTTAAAGTGATTTTCATGCTTCCAGGGGCCCTAAACACAAGATTTATGGAATGGTTAAAAGTGCATGAAAATGGCCAATTTACTCACTCTGAGTTCTCAAAAAGGGTTTCTTCACCCCGGGAAGTTAATTAAATACCATTTGGAGGCATTTAATGTTCGAGCAAAAACGGCTGATTTTCGACAAAAGAGATAACACCCCCCCATTACGTCATGCTTCAGAAATGTGGAAAATGGTCCGTTTTCAAATGTTTTATTTTTGAACATCAGTTCACATTTGTAGGTGGATCATCAGTGTTAGAGCTAAAATTAGCATGTTTAAAGTGATTTTCATGCTTCCAGGGGCTCGGGAAGTGAATTAAATACTATTTGGAGGCATTTAATGTTCAATCAAAAACAGCTGATTTTTGACAAAAGAGATAACACCCCCCCATTACGTCATGCTTCAGAAATGTGGAAAATGGTCCGTTTTCAAATGTTTTATTTTTGAACGTCAGTTCACATTTGTAGGTGGATCATCAGTGTTAGAGCTAAAATTAGCATGTTTAAAGTGATTTTCATGCTTCCAGGGGCTCGGGAAGTGAATTAAATACTATTTGGAGGCATTTAATGTTCAAGCAAAAACAGCTGATTTTTGACAAAAGAGATAACACCCCCCCATTACGTCATGCTTCAGAAATGTGGAAAATGGTCCGTTTTCAAATGTTTTATTTTTGAACGTCAGTTCACATTTGTAGGTGGATCATCAGTGTTAGAGCTAAAATTAGCATGTTTAAAGTGATTTTCATGCTTCCAGGGGCCCTAAACACAAGATTTATGGAATGGTTAAAAGTGCATGAAAATGGCCAATTTACTCACTCTGAGTTCTCAAAAAGGGTTTCTTCACCCCGGGAAGTTAATTAAATACCATTTGGAGGCATTTAATGTACGAGCAAAAACTGCTGATTTTCGACAAAAGAGATAACACCCCCCCATTACGTCATGCTTCAGAAATGTGGAAAATGGTCCGTTTTCAAATGTTTTATTTTTGAACGTCAGTTCACATTTGTAGGTGGATCCTCAGTGTTAGAGCTAAAATTAGCATGTTTAAAGTCATTTTCATGCTTCCAGGGGCTCGGGAAGTGAATTAAATACTATTTGGAGGCATTTAATGTTCAAGCAAAAACAGCTGATTTTTGACAAAAGAGATAACACCCCCCCATTACGTCATGCTTCAGAAATGTGGAAAATGGTCCGTTTTCAAATGTTTTATTTTTGAACGTCAGTTCACATTTGTAGGTGGATCATCAGTGTTAGAGCTAAAATTAGCATGTTTAAAGTGATTTTCATGCTTCCAGGGGCCCTAAACACAAGATTTATGGAATGGTTAAAAGTGCATGAAAATGGCCAATTTACTCACTCTGAGTTCTCAAAAAGGGTTTCTTCACCCCGGGAAGTTAATTAAATACCATTTGGAGGCATTTAATGTTCGAGCAAAAACGGCTGATTTTCGACAAAAGAGATAACACCCCCCCATTACGTCATGCTTCAGAAATGTGGAAAATGGTCCGTTTTCAAATGTTTTATTTTTGAACGTCAGTTCACATTTGTAGGTGGATCATCAGTGTTAGAGCTAAAATTAGCATGTTTAAAGTGATTTTCATGCTTCCAGGGGCTCGGGAAGTGAATTAAATACTATTTGGAGGCATTTAATGTTCAAGCAAAAACAGCTGATTTTTGACAAAAGAGATAACACCCCCCCATTACGTCATGCTTCAGAACTGTGGAAAATGGTCCGTTTTCAAATGTTTTATTTTTGAACGTCAGTTCACATTTGTAGGTGGATCATCAGTGTTAGAGCTAAAATTAGCATGTTTAAAGTGATTTTCATGCTTCCAGGGGCCCTAAACACAAGATTTATGGAATGGTTAAAAGTGCATGAAAATGGCCAATTTACTCACTCTGAGTTCTCAAAAAGGGTTTCTTCACCCCGGGAAGTTAATTAAATACCATTTGGAGGCATTTAATGTTCGAGCAAAAACGGCTGATTTTCGACAAAAGAGATAACACCCCCCCATTACGTCATGCTTCAGAAATGTGGAAAATGGTCCGTTTTCAAATGTTTTATTTTTGAACATCAGTTCACATTTGTAGGTGGATCATCAGTGTTAGAGCTAAAATTAGCATGTTTAAAGTGATTTTCATGCTTCCAGGGGCTCGGGAAGTGAATTAAATACTATTTGGAGGCATTTAATGTTCAATCAAAAACATCTGATTTTCGACAAAAGAGATAACACCCCCCCATTACGTCATGCTTCAGAAATGTGGAAAATGGTCCGTTTTCAAATGTTTTATTTTTGAACGTCAGTTCACATTTGTAGGTGGATCATCAGTGTTAGAGCTAAAATTAGCATGTTTAAAGTGATTTTCATGCTTCCAGGGGCCCTAAACACAAGATTTATGGAATGGTTAAAAGTGCATGAAAATGGCCAATTTACTCACTCTGAGTTCTCAAAAAGGGTTTCTTCACCCCGGGAAGTTAATTAAATACCATTTGGAGGCATTTAATGTTCGAGCAAAAACGGCTGATTTTCGACAAAAGAGATAACACCCCCCCATTACGTCATGCTTCAGAAATGTGGAAAATGGTCCGTTTTCAAATGTTTTATTTTTGAACATCAGTTCACATTTGTAGGTGGATCATCAGTGTTAGAGCTAAAATTAGCATGTTTAAAGTGATTTTCATGCTTCCAGGGGCTCGGGAAGTGAATTAAATACTATTTGGAGGCATTTAATGTTCAATCAAAAACAGCTGATTTTCGACAAAAGAGATAACACCCCCCCATTACGTCATGCTTCAGAAATGTGGAAAATGGTCCGTTTTCAAATGTTTTATTTTTGAACGTCAGTTCACATTTGTAGGTGGATCATCAGTGTTAGAGCTAAAATTAGCATGTTTAAAGTGATTTTCATGCTTCCAGGGGCCCTAAACACAAGATTTATGGAATGGTTAAAAGTGCATGAAAATGGCCAATTTACTCACTCTGAGTTCTCAAAAAGGGTTTCTTCACCCCGGGAAGTTAATTAAATACCATTTGGAGGCATTTAATGTTCGAGCAAAAACGGCTGATTTTCGACAAAAGACACCTCCCCATTACGTCATGCTTCAGAAATGTGGAAAATGGTCCGTTTTCAAATGTTTTATTTTTGAACGTCAGTTCACATTTGTAGGTGGATCATCAGTGTTAAAGTTAAAATTAGCATGTTTAAAGTGATTTTCATGCTTCCAGGGGCTCGGGAAGTGAATTAAATACTATTTGGAGGCATTTAATGTTCAATCAAAAACAGCTGATTTTTGACAAAAGAGATAACACCCCCCCATTACGTCATGCTTCAGAAATGTGGAAAATGGTCCGTTTTCAAATGT
Organism: Lissotriton vulgaris; assembly: GCF_964263255.1. Lineage (NCBI taxonomy): Eukaryota > Metazoa > Chordata > Amphibia > Caudata > Salamandridae > Lissotriton > Lissotriton vulgaris. The sequence continues at coordinate 1,662,306 of NW_028246529.1, read as the reverse complement.
TTTATTTTTGAACGTCAGTTCACATTTGTAGGTGGATCATCAGTGTTAGAGCTAAAATTAGCATGTTTGAAGTGATTTTCATGCTTCCAGGGGCCCTAAACACAAGATTTATGGAATGGTTAAAAGTGCATGAAAATGGCCAATTTACTCACTCTGAGTTCTCAAAAAGGGTTTCTTCACCCCGGGAAGTTAATTAAATACCATTTGGAGGCATTTAATGTTCGAGCAAAAACAGCTGATTTTCGACAAAAGAGATAACACCCCCCCATTACGTCATGCTTCAGAAATGTGGAAAATGGTCCGTTTTCAAATGTTTTATTTTTGAACATCAGTTCACATTTGTAGGTGGATCATCAGTGTTAGAGCTAAAATTAGCATGTTTAAAGTGATTTTCATGCTTCCAGGGGCTCGGGAAGTGAATTAAATACTATTTGGAGGCATTTAATGTTCAATCAAAAACAGCTGATTTTTGACAAAAGAGATAACACCCCCCCATTACGTCATGCTTCAGAAATGTGGAAAATGGTCCGTTTTCAAATGTTTTATTTTTGAACGTCAGTTCACATTTGTAGGTGGATCATCAGTGTTAGAGCTAAAATTAGCATGTTTAAAGTGATTTTCATGCTTCCAGGGGCCCTAAACACAAGATTTATGGAATGGTTAAAAGTGCTTGAAAATGGCCAATTTACTCACTCTGAGTTCTCAAAAAGGGTTTCTTCACCCCGGGAAGTTAATTAAATACCATTTGGAGGCATTTAATGTTCGAGCAAAAATGGCTGATTTTCGACAAAAGAGATAACACCCCCCCATTACGTCATGCTTCAGAAATGTGGAAAATGGTTCGTTTTCAAATGTTTTATTTTTGAACGTCAGTTCACATTTGTAGGTGGATCATCAGTGTTAGAGCTAAAATTAGCATGTTTAAAGTGATTTTCATGCTTCCAGGGGCTCGGGAAGTGAATTAAATACTATTTGGAGGCATTTAATGTTCAAGCAAAAACAGCTGATTTTTGACAAAAGAGATAACACCCCCCCATTACGTCATGCTTCAGAAATGTGGAAAATGGTCCGTTTTCAAATGTTTTATTTTTGAACGTCAGTTCACATTTGTAGGTGGATCATCAGTGTTAGAGCTAAAATTAGCATGTTTAAAGTGATTTTCATGCTTCCAGGGGCCCTAAACACAAGATTTATGGAATGGTTAAAAGTGCATGAAAATGGCCAATTTACTCACTCTGAGTTCTCAAAAAGGGTTTCTTCACCCCGGGAAGTTAATTAAATACCATTTGGAGGCATTTAATGTTCGAGCAAAAACTGCTGATTTTCGACAAAAGAGATAACACCCCCCCATTACGTCATGCTTCAGAAATGTGGAAAATGGTCCGTTTTCAAATGTTTTATTTTTGAACGTCAGTTCACATTTGTAGGTGGATCCTCAGTGTTAGAGCTAAAATTAGCATGTTTAAAGTCATTTTCATGCTTCCAGGGGCTCGGGAAGTGAATTAAATACTATTTGGAGGCATTTAATGTTCAAGCAAAAACAGCTGATTTTTGACAAAAGAGATAACACCCCCCCATTACGTCATGCTTCAGAAATGTGGAAAATGGTCCGTTTTCAAATGTTTTATTTTTGAACGTCAGTTCACATTTGTAGGTGGATCATCAGTGTTAGAGCTAAAATTAGCATGTTTAAAGTGATTTTCATGCTTCCAGGGGCCCTAAACACAAGATTTATGGAATGGTTAAAAGTGCATGAAAATGGCCAATTTACTCACTCTGAGTTCTCAAAAAGGGTTTCTTCACCCCGGGAAGTTAATTAAATACCATTTGGAGGCATTTAATGTTCGAGCAAAAACGGCTGATTTTCGACAAAAGAGATAACACCCCCCCATTACGTCATGCTTCAGAAATGTGGAAAATGGTCCGTTTTCAAATGTTTTATTTTTGAACGTCAGTTCACATTTGTAGGTGGATCATCAGTGTTAGAGCTAAAATTAGCATGTTTAAAGTGATTTTCATGCTTCCAGGGGCTCGGGAAGTGAATTAAATACTATTTGGAGGCATTTAATGTTCAAGCAAAAACAGCTGATTTTTGACAAAAGAGATAACACCCCCCCATTACGTCATGCTTCAGAACTGTGGAAAATGGTCCGTTTTCAAATGTTTTATTTTTGAACGTCAGTTCACATTTGTAGGTGGATCATCAGTGTTAGAGCTAAAATTAGCATGTTTAAAGTGATTTTCATGCTTCCAGGGGCCCTAAACACAAGATTTATGGAATGGTTAAAAGTGCATGAAAATGGCCAATTTACTCACTCTGAGTTCTCAAAAAGGGTTTCTTCACCCCGGGAAGTTAATTAAATACCATTTGGAGGCATTTAATGTTCGAGCAAAAACGGCTGATTTTCGACAAAAGAGATAACACCCCCCCATTACGTCATGCTTCAGAAATGTGGAAAATGGTCCGTTTTCAAATGTTTTATTTTTGAACATCAGTTCACATTTGTAGGTGGATCATCAGTGTTAGAGCTAAAATTAGCATGTTTAAAGTGATTTTCATGCTTCCAGGGGCTCGGGAAGTGAATTAAATACTATTTGGAGGCATTTAATGTTCAATCAAAAACATCTGATTTTCGACAAAAGAGATAACACCCCCCCATTACGTCATGCTTCAGAAATGTGGAAAATGGTCCGTTTTCAAATGTTTTATTTTTGAACGTCAGTTCACATTTGTAGGTGGATCATCAGTGTTAGAGCTAAAATTAGCATGTTTAAAGTGATTTTCATGCTTCCAGGGGCCCTAAACACAAGATTTATGGAATGGTTAAAAGTGCATGAAAATGGCCAATTTACTCACTCTGAGTTCTCAAAAAGGGTTTCTTCACCCCGGGAAGTTAATTAAATACCATTTGGAGGCATTTAATGTTCGAGCAAAAACGGCTGATTTTCGACAAAAGAGATAACACCCCCCCATTACGTCATGCTTCAGAAATGTGGAAAATGGTCAGTTTTCAAATGTTTTATTTTTGAACATCAGTTCACATTTGTAGGTGGATCATCAGTGTTAGAGCTAAAATTAGCATGTTTAAAGTGATTTTCATGCTTCCAGGGGCTCGGGAAGTGAATTAAATACTATTTGGAGGCATTTAATGTTCAATCAAAAACAGCTGATTTTCGACAAAAGAGATAACACCCCCCCATTACGTCATGCTTCAGAAATGTGGAAAATGGTCCATTTTCAAATGTTTTATTTTTGAACGTCAGTTCACATTTGTAGGTGGATCATCAGTGTTAGAGCTAAAATTAGCATGTTTAAAGTGATTTTCATGCTTCCAGGGGCCCTAAACACAAGATTTATGGAATGGTTAAAAGTGCATGAAAATGGCCAATTTACTCACTCTGAGTTCTCAAAAAGGGTTTCTTCACCCCGGGAAGTTAATTAAATACCATTTGGAGGCATTTAATGTTCGAGCAAAAACGGCTGATTTTCGACAAAAGACACCTCCCCATTACGTCATGCTTCAGAAATGTGGAAAATGGTCCGTTTTCAAATGTTTTATTTTTGAACGTCAGTTCACATTTGTAGGTGGATCATCAGTGTTAAAGTTAAAATTAGCATGTTTAAAGTGATTTTCATGCTTCCAGGGGCTCGGGAAGTGAATTAAATACTATTTGGAGGCATTTAATGTTCAATCAAAAACAGCTGATTTTTGACAAAAGAGATAACACCCCCCCATTACGTCATGCTTCAGAAATGTGGAAAATGGTCCGTTTTCAAATGTTTTATTTTTGAACGTCAGTTCACATTTGTAGGTGGATCATCAGTGTTAGAGCTAAAATTAGCATGTTTAAAGTGATTTTCATGCTTCCAGGGGCCCTAAACACAAGATTTATGGAATGGTTAAAAGTGCATGAAAATGGCCAATTTACTCACTCTGAGTTCTCAAAAAGGGTTTCTTCACCCCGGGAAGTTAATTAAATACCATTTGGAGGCATTTAATGTTCGAGCAAAAACAGCTGATTTTCGACAAAAGAGATAACACCCCCCCATTACGTCATGCTTCAGAAATGTGGAAAATGGTCCGTTTTCAAATGTTTTATTTTTGAACATCAGTTCACATTTGTAGGTGGATCATCAGTGTTAGAGCTAAAATTAGCATGTTTAAAGTGATTTTCATGCTTCCAGGGGCTCGGGAAGTGAATTAAATACTATTTGGAGGCATTTAATGTTCAATCAAAAACAGCTGATTTTTGACAAAAGAGATAACACCCCCCATTACGTCATGCTTCAGAAATGTGGAAAATGGTCCGTTTTCAAATGTTTTATTTTTGAACGTCAGTTCACATTTGTAGGTGGATCATCAGTGTTAGAGCTAAAATTAGCATGTTTAAAGTGATTTTCATGCTTCCAGGGGCCCTAAACACAAGATTTATGGAATGGTTAAAAGTGCATGAAAATGGCCAATTTACTCACTCTGAGTTCTCAAAAAGGGTTTCTTCACCCCGGGAAGTTAATTAAATACCATTTGGAGGCATTTAATGTTCGAGCAAAAATGGCTGATTTTCGACAAAAGAGATAACACCCCCCCATTACGTCATGCTTCAGAAATGTGGAAAATGGTTCGTTTTCAAATGTTTTATTTTTGAACGTCAGTTCACATTTGTAGGTGGATCATCAGTGTTAGAGCTAAAATTAGCATGTTTAAAGTGATTTTCATGCTTCCAGGGGCTCGGGAAGTGAATTAAATACTATTTGGAGGCATTTAATGTTCAAGCAAAAACAGCTGATTTTTGACAAAAGAGATAACACCCCCCCATTACGTCATGCTTCAGAAATGTGGAAAATGGTCCGTTTTCAAATGTTTTATTTTTGAACGTCAGTTCACATTTGTAGGTGGATCATCAGTGTTAGAGCTAAAATTAGCATGTTTAAAGTGATTTTCATGCTTCCAGGGGCCCTAAACACAAGATTTATGGAATGGTTAAAAGTGCATGAAAATGGCCAATTTACTCACTCTGAGTTCTCAAAAAGGGTTTCTTCACCCCGGGAAGTTAATTAAATACCATTTGGAGGCATTTAATGTTCGAGCAAAAACTGCTGATTTTCGACAAAAGAGATAACACCCCCCCATTACGTCATGCTTCAGAAATGTGGAAAATGGTCCGTTTTCAAATGTTTTATTTTTGAACGTCAGTTCACATTTGTAGGTGGATCCTCAGTGTTAGAGCTAAAATTAGCATGTTTAAAGTCATTTTCATGCTTCCAGGGGCTCGGGAAGTGAATTAAATACTATTTGGAGGCATTTAATGTTCAAGCAAAAACAGCTGATTTTTGACAAAAGAGATAACACCCCCCCATTACGTCATGCTTCAGAAATGTGGAAAATGGTCCGTTTTCAAATGTTTTATTTTTGAACGTCAGTTCACATTTGTAGGTGGATCATCAGTGTTAGAGCTAAAATTAGCATGTTTAAAGTGATTTTCATGCTTCCAGGGGCCCTAAACACAAGATTTATGGAATGGTTAAAAGTGCATGAAAATGGCCAATTTACTCACTCTGAGTTCTCAAAAAGGGTTTCTTCACCCCGGGAAGTTAATTAAATACCATTTGGAGGCATTTAATGTTCGAGCAAAAACGGCTGATTTTCGACAAAAGAGATAACACCCCCCCATTACGTCATGCTTCAGAAATGTGGAAAATGGTCCGTTTTCAAATGTTTTATTTTTGAACGTCAGTTCACATTTGTAGGTGGATCATCAGTGTTAGAGCTAAAATTAGCATGTTTAAAGTGATTTTCATGCTTCCAGGGGCTCGGGAAGTGAATTAAATACTATTTGGAGGCATTTAATGTTCAAGCAAAAACTGCTGATTTTTGACAAAAGAGATAACACCCCCCCATTACGTCATGCTTCAGAACTGTGGAAAATGGTCCGTTTTCAAATGTTTTATTTTTGAACGTCAGTTCACATTTGTAGGTGGATCATCAGTGTTAGAGCTAAAATTAGCATGTTTAAAGTGATTTTCATGCTTCCAGGGGCCCTAAACACAAGATTTATGGAATGGTTAAAAGTGCATGAAAATGGCCAATTTACTCACTCTGAGTTCTCAAAAAGGGTTTCTTCACCCCGGGAAGTTAATTAAATACCATTTGGAGGCATTTAATGTTCGAGCAAAAACGGCTGATTTTCGACAAAAGAGATAACACCCCCCCATTACGTCATGCTTCAGAAATGTGGAAAATGGTCCGTTTTCAAATGTTTTATTTTTGAACATCAGTTCACATTTGTAGGTGGATCATCAGTGTTAGAGCTAAAATTAGCATGTTTAAAGTGATTTTCATGCTTCCAGGGGCTCGGGAAGTGAATTAAATACTATTTGGAGGCATTTAATGTTCAATCAAAAACAGCTGATTTTCGACAAAAGAGATAACACCCCCCCATTACGTCATGCTTCAGAAATGTGGAAAATGGTCCATTTTCAAATGTTTTATTTTTGAACGTCAGTTCACATTTGTAGGTGGATCATCAGTGTTAGAGCTAAAATTAGCATGTTTAAAGTGATTTTCATGCTTCCAGGGGCCCTAAACACAAGATTTATGGAATGGTTAAAAGTGCATGAAAATGGCCAATTTACTCACTCTGAGTTCTCAAAAAGGGTTTCTTCACCCCGGGAAGTTACTTAAATACCATTTGGAGGCATTTAATGTTCGAGCAAAAACGGCTGATTTTCGACAAAAGAGATAACACCTCCCCATTACGTCATGCTTCAGAAATGTGGAAAATGGTCCGTTTTCAAATGTTTTATTTTTGAACGTCAGTTCACATTTGTAGGTGGATCATCAGTGTTAAAGCTAAAATTAGCATGTTTAAAGTGATTTTCATGCTTCCAGGGGCTCGGGAAGTGAATTAAATACTATTTGGAGGCATTTAATGTTCAAGCAAAAACAGCTGATTTTTGACAAAAGAGATAACACCCCCCCATTACGTCATGCTTCAGAAATGTGGAAAATGGTCCGTTTTCAAATGTTTTATTTTTGAACGTCAGTTCACATTTGTAGGTGGATCATCAGTGTTAGAGCTAAAATTAGCATGTTTAAAGTGATTTTCATGCTTCCAGGGGCCCTAAACACAAGATTTATGGAATGGTTAAAAGTGCATGAAAATGGCCAATTTACTCACTCTGAGTTCTCAAAAAGGGTTTCTTCACCCCGGGAAGTTAATTAAATACCATTTGGAGGCATTTAATGTTCGAGCAAAAACTGCTGATTTTTGACAAAAGAGATAACACCCCCCCATTACGTCATGCTTCAGAAATGTGGAAAATGGTCCGTTTTCAAATGTTTTATTTTTGAACGTCAGTTCACATTTGTAGGTGGATCATCAGTGTTAGAGCTAAAATTAGCATGTTTAAAGTGATTTTCATGCTTCCAGGGGCTCGGGAAGTGAATTAAATACTATTTGGAGGCATTTAATGTTCAAGCAAAAACAGCTGATTTTTGACAAAAGAGATAACACCCCCCCATTACGTCATGCTTCAGAAATGTGGAAAATGGTCCGTTTTCAAATGTTTTATTTTTGAACGTCAGTTCACATTTGTAGGTGGATCATCAGTGTTAGAGCTAAAATTAGCATGTTTAAAGTGATTTTCATGCTTCCAGGGGCCCTAAACACAAGATTTATGGAATGGTTAAAAGTGCATGAAAATGGCCAATTTACTCACTCTGAGTTCTCAAAAAGGGTTTCTTCACCCCGGGAAGTTAATTAAATACCATTTGGAGGCATTTAATGTTCGAGCAAAAACTGCTGATTTTCGACAAAAGAGATAACACCCCCCCATTACGTCATGCTTCAGAAATGTGGAAAATGGTCCGTTTTCAAATGTTTTATTTTTGAACGTCAGTTCACATTTGTAGGTGGATCATCAGTGTTAGAGCTAAAATTAGCATGTTTAAAGTGATTTTCATGCTTCCAGAGGCCCTAAACACAAGATTTATGGAATGGTTAAAAGTGCATGAAAATGGCCAATTTACTCACTCTGAGTTCTCAAAAAGGGTTTCTTCACCCCGGGAAGTTAATTAAATACCATTTGGAGGCATTTAATGTTCGAGCAAAAACTGCTGATTTTCGACAAAAGAGATAACACCCCCCCATTACGTCATGCTTCAGAAATGTGGAAAATGGTCCGTTTTCAAATGTTTTATTTTTGAACGTCAGTTCACATTTGTAGGTGGATCATCAGTGTTAGAGCTAAAATTAGCATGTTTAAAGTGATTTTCATGCTTCCAGGGGCTCGGGAAGTGAATTAAATACTATTTGGAGGCATTTAATGTTCAAGCAAAAACAGCTGATTTTTGACAAAAGAGATAACACCCCCCCCATTACGTCATGCTTCAGAAATGTGGAAAATGGTCCGTTTTCAAATGTTTTATTTTTGAACGTCAGTTCACATTTGTAGGTGGATCATCAGTGTTAGAGCTAAAATTAGCATGTTTAAAGTGATTTTCATGCTTCCAGGGGCCCTAAACACAAGATTAATGGAATGGTTAAAAGTGCATGAAAATGGCCAATTTACTCACTCTGAGTTCTCAAAAAGGGTTTCTTCACCCCGGGAAGTTAATTAAATACCATTTGGAGGCATTTAATGTTCGAGCAAAAACTGCTGATTTTCGACAAAAGAGATAACACCCCCCCATTACGTCATGCTTCAGAAATGTGGAAAATGGTCCGTTTTCAAATGTTTTATTTTTGAACGTCAGTTCACATTTGTAGGTGGATCATCTGTGTTAGAGCTAAAATTAGCATGTTTAAAGTGATTTTCATGCTTCCAGGGGCCCTAAACACAAGATTTATGGAATGGTTAAAAGTGCATGAAAATGGCCAATTTACTCACTCTGAGTTCTCAAAAAGGGTTTCTTCACCCCGGGAAGTTAATTAAATACCATTTGGAGGCATTTAATGTTCGAGCAAAAACGGCTGATTTTCGACAAAAGAGATAACACCCCCCCCATTACGTCATGCTTCAGAAATGTGGAAAATGGTCCGTTTTCAAATGTTTTATTTTTGAACATCAGTTCACATTTGTAGGTTGATCATCAGTGTTAGAGCTAAAATTAGCATGTTTAAAGTGATTTTCATGCTTCCAGGGGCTCGGGAAGTGAATTAAATACTATTTGGAGGCATTTAATGTTCAATTAAAAACAGCTGATTTTTGACAAAAGAGATAACACCCCCCCATTACGTCATGCTTCAGAAATGTGGAAAATGGTCCGTTTTCAAATGTTTTATTTTTGAACGTCAGTTCACATTTGTAGGTGGATCATCAGTGTTAGAGCTAAAATTAGCATGTTTAAAGTGATTTTCATGCTTCCAGGGGCCCTAAACACAAGATTTATGGAATGGTTAAAAGTGCATGAAAATGGCCAATTTACTCACTCTGAGTTCTCAAAAAGGGTTTCTTCACCCCGGGAAGTTAATTAAATACCATTTGGAGGCATTTAATGTTTGAGCAAAAACGGCTGATTTTCGACAAAAGAGATAACACCCCCCCATTACGTCATTCTTCAGAAATGTGGAAAATGGTCCGTTTTCAAATGTTTTATTTTTGAACGTCAGTTCACATTTGTAGGTGGATCATCAGTGTTAGAGCTAAAATTAGCATGTTTAAAGTGATTTTCATGCTTCCAGGGGCTCGGGAAGTGAATTAAATACTATTTGGAGGCATTTAATGTTCAAGCAAAAACAGCTGATTTTTGACAAAAGAGATAACACCCCCCCATTACGTCATGCTTCAGAAATGTGGAAAATGGTCCGTTTTCAAATGTTTTATTTTTGAACGTCAGTTCACATTTGTAGGTGGATCATCAGTGTTAGAGCTAAAATTAGCATGTTTAAAGTGATTTTCATGCTTCCAGGGGCTCGGGAAGTGAATTAAATACTATTTGGAGGCATTTAATGTTCAAGCAAAAACAGCTGGTTTTTGACAAAAGAGATAACACCCCCCCATTACGTCATGCTTCAGAAATGTGGAAAATGGTCCGTTTTCAAATGTTTTATTTTTGAACGTCAGTTCACATTTGTAGGTGGATCATCAGTGTTAGAGCTAAAATTAGCATGTTTAAAGTGATTTTCATGCTTCCAGGGGCCCTAAACACAAGATTTATGGAATGGTTAAAAGTGCATGAAAATGGCCAATTTACTCACTCTGAGTTCTCAAAAAGGGTTTCTTCACCCCGGGAAGTTAATTAAATACCATTTGGAGGCATTTAATGTTCGAGCAAAAACGGCTGATTTTCGACAAAAGAGATAACACCCCCCATTACGTCATGCTTCAGAAATGTGGAAAATGGTCCGTTTTCAAATGTTTTATTTTTGAACATCAGTTCACATTTGTAGGTTGATCATCAGTGTTAGAGCTAAAATTAGCATGTTTAAAGTGATTTTCATGCTTCCAGGGGCTCGGGAAGTGAATTAAATACTATTTGGAGGCATTTAATGTTCAAGCAAAAACAGCTGATTTTTGACAAAAGAGATAACACCCCCCCATTACGTCATGCTTCAGAAATGTGGAAAATGGTCCGTTTTCAAATGTTTTATTTTTGAACGTCAGTTCACATTTGTAGGTGGATCATCAGTGTTAGAGCTAAAATTAGCATGTTTAAAGTGATTTTCATGCTTCCAGGGGCCCTAAACACAAGATTTATGGAATGGTTAAAAGTGCATGAAAATGGCCAATTTACTCACTCTGAGTTCTCAAAAAGGGTTTCTTCACCCCGGGAAGTTAATTAAATACCATTTGGAGGCATTTAATGTTCGAGCAAAAACGGCTGATTTTCGACAAAAGAGATAACACCCCCCCATTACGTCATGCTTCAGAAATGTGGAAAATGGTCCGTTTTCAAATGTTTTATTTTTGAACGTCAGTTCACATTTGTAGGTGGATCATCAGTGTTAGAGCTAAAATTAGCATGTTTAAAGTGATTTTCATGCTTCCAGGGGCTCGGGAAGTGAATTAAATACTATTTGGAGGCATTTAATGTTCAAGCAAAAACAGCTGATTTTTGACAAAAGAGATAACACCCCCCCATTACGTCATGCTTCAGAAATGTGGAAAATGGTCCGTTTTCAAATGTTTTATTTTTGAACGTCAGTTCACATTTGTAGGTGGATCATCAGTGTTAGAGCTAAAATTAGCATGTTTAAAGTGATTTTCATGCTTCCAGGGGCCCTAAACACAAGATTTATGGAATGGTTAAAAGTGCATGAAAATGGCCAATTTACTCACTCTGAGTTCTCAAAAAGGGTTTCTTCACCCCGGGAAGTTAATTAAATACCATTTGGAGGCATTTAATGTTCGAGCAAAAACGGCTGATTTTCGACAAAAGAGATAACACCCCCCCATTACGTCATGCTTCAGAAATGTGGAAAATGGTCCGTTTTCAAATGTTTTATTTTTGAACATCAGTTCACATTTGTAGGTGGATCATCAGTGTTAGAGCTAAAATTAGCATGTTTAAAGTGATTTTCATGCTTCCAGGGGCTCGGGAAGTGAATTAAATACTATTTGGAGGCATTTAATGTTCAATCAAAAACAGCTGATTTTCGACAAAAGAGATAACACCCCCCCATTACGTCATGCTTCAGAAATGTGGAAAATGGTCCGTTTTCAAATGTTTTATTTTTGAACGTCAGTTCACATTTGTAGGTGGATCATCAGTGTTAGAGCTAAAATTAGCATGTTTAAAGTGATTTTCATGCTTCCAGGGGCCCTAAACACAAGATTTATGGAATGGTTAAAAGTGCATGAAAATGGCCAATTTACTCACTCTGAGTTCTCAAAAAGGGTTTCTTCACCCCGGGAAGTTAATTAAATACCATTTGGAGGCATTTAATGTTCGAGCAAAAACGGCTGATTTTCGACAAAAGACACCTCCCCATTACGTCATGCTTCAGAAATGTGGAAAATGGTCCGTTTTCAAATGTTTTATTTTTGAACGTCAGTTCACATTTGTAGGTGGATCATCAGTGTTAAAGTTAAAATTAGCATGTTTAAAGTGATTTTCATGCTTCCAGGGGCTCGGGAAGTGAATTAAATACTATTTGGAGGCATTTAATGTTCAATCAAAAACAGCTGATTTTTGACAAAAGAGATAACACCCCCCCATTACGTCATGCTTCAGAAATGTGGAAAATGGTCCGTTTTCAAATGTTTTATTTTTGAACGTCAGTTCACATTTGTAGGTGGATCATCAGTGTTAGAGCTAAAATTAGCATGTTTAAAGTGATTTTCATGCTTCCAGGGGCCCTAAACACAAGATTTATGGAATGGTTAAAAGTGCATGAAAATGGCCAATTTACTCACTCTGAGTTCTCAAAAAGGGTTTCTTCACCCCGGGAAGTTAATTAAATACCATTTGGAGGCATTTAATGTTCGAGCAAAAACAGCTGATTTTCGACAAAAGAGATAACACCCCCCCATTACGTCATGCTTCAGAAATGTGGAAAATGGTCCGTTTTCAAATGTTTTATTTTTGAACATCAGTTCACATTTGTAGGTGGATCATCAGTGTTAGAGCTAAAATTAGCATGTTTAAAGTGATTTTCATGCTTCCAGGGGCTCGGGAAGTGAATTAAATACTATTTGGAGGCATTTAATGTTCAATCAAAAACAGCTGATTTTTGACAAAAGAGATAACACCCCCCCATTACGTCATGCTTCAGAAATGTGGAAAATGGTCCGTTTTCAAATGTTTTATTTTTGAACGTCAGTTCACATTTGTAGGTGGATCATCAGTGTTAGAGCTAAAATTAGCATGTTTAAAGTGATTTTCATGCTTCCAGGGGCCCTAAACACAAGATTTATGGAATGGTTAAAAGTGCATGAAAATGGCCAATTTACTCACTCTGAGTTCTCAAAAAGGGTTTCTTCACCCCGGGAAGTTAATTAAATACCATTTGGAGGCATTTAATGTTCGAGCAAAAATGGCTGATTTTCGACAAAAGAGATAACACCCCCCCATTACGTCATGCTTCAGAAATGTGGAAAATGGTTCGTTTTCAAATGTTTTATTTTTGAACGTCAGTTCACATTTGTAGGTGGATCATCAGTGTTAGAGCTAAAATTAGCATGTTTAAAGTCATTTTCATGCTTCCAGGGGCTCGGGAAGTGAATTAAATACTATTTGGAGGCATTTAATGTTCAAGCAAAAACAGCTGATTTTTGACAAAAGAGATAACACCCCCCCATTACGTCATGCTTCAGAAATGTGGAAAATGGTCCGTTTTCAAATGTTTTATTTTTGAACGTCAGTTCACATTTGTAGGTGGATCATCAGTGTTAGAGCTAAAATTAGCATGTTTAAAGTGATTTTCATGCTTCCAGGGGCCCTAAACACAAGATTTATGGAATGGTTAAAAGTGCATGAAAATGGCCAATTTACTCACTCTGAGTTCTCAAAAAGGGTTTCTTCACCCCGGGAAGTTAATTAAATACCATTTGGAGGCATTTAATGTTCGAGCAAAAACGGCTGATTTTCGACAAAAGAGATAACACCCCCCCATTACGTCATGCTTCAGAAATGTGGAAAATGGTCCGTTTTCAAATGTTTTATTTTTGAACATCAGTTCACATTTGTAGGTGGATCATCAGTGTTAGAGCTAAAATTAGCATGTTTAAAGTGATTTTCATGCTTCCAGGGGCTCGGGAAGTGAATTAAATACTATTTGGAGGCATTTAATGTTCAATCAAAAACAGCTGATTTTTGACAAAAGAGATAACACCCCCCCATTACGTCATGCTTCAGAAATGTGGAAAATGGTCCATTTTCAAATGTTTTATTTTTGAACGTCAGTTCACATTTGTAGGTGGATCATCAGTGTTAGAGCTAAAATTAGCATGTTTAAAGTGATTTTCATGCTTCCAGGGGCCCTAAACACAAGATTTATGGAATGGTTAAAAGTGCATGAAAATGGCCAATTTACTCACTCTGAGTTCTCAAAAAGGGTTTCTTCACCCCGGGAAGTTAATTAAATACCATTTGGAGGCATTTAATGTTCGAGCAAAAATGGCTGATTTTCGACAAAAGAGATAACACCCCCCCATTACGTCATGCTTCAGAAATGTGGAAAATGGTTCGTTTTCAAATGTTTTATTTTTGAACGTCAGTTCACATTTGTAGGTGGATCATCAGTGTTAGAGCTAAAATTAGCATGTTTAAAGTCATTTTCATGCTTCCAGGGGCTCGGGAAGTGAATTAAATACTATTTGGAGGCATTTAATGTTCAAGCAAAAACAGCTGATTTTTGACAAAAGAGATAACACCCCCCCATTACGTCATGCTTCAGAAATGTGGAAAATGGTCCGTTTTCAAATGTTTTATTTTTGAACGTCAGTTCACATTTGTAGGTGGATCATCAGTGTTAGAGCTAAAATTAGCATGTTTAAAGTGATTTTCATGCTTCCAGGGGCCCTAAACACAAGATTTATGGAATGGTTAAAAGTGCATGAAAATGGCCAATTTACTCACTCTGAGTTCTCAAAAAGGGTTTCTTCACCCCGGGAAGTTAATTAAATACCATTTGGAGGCATTTAATGTTCGAGCAAAAACGGCTGATTTTCGACAAAAGAGATAACACCCCCCCATTACGTCATGCTTCAGAAATGTGGAAAATGGTCCGTTTTCAAATGTTTTATTTTTGAACATCAGTTCACATTTGTAGGTGGATCATCAGTGTTAGAGCTAAAATTAGCATGTTTAAAGTGATTTTCATGCTTCCAGGGGCTCGGGAAGTGAATTAAATACTATTTGGAGGCATTTAATGTTCAATCAAAAACAGCTGATTTTCGACAAAAGAGATAACACCCCCCCATTACGTCATGCTTCAGAAATGTGGAAAATGGTCCGTTTTCAAATGTTTTATTTTTGAACGTCAGTTCACATTTGTAGGTGGATCATCAGTGTTAGAGCTAAAATTAGCATGTTTAAAGTGATTTTCATGCTTCCAGGGGCCCTAAACACAAGATTTATGGAATGGTTAAAAGTGCATGAAAATGGCCAATTTACTCACTCTGAGTTCTCAAAAAGGGTTTCTTCACCCCGGGAAGTTACTTAAATACCATTTGGAGGCATTTAATGTTCGAGCAAAAACGGCTGATTTTCGACAAAAGAGATAACACCTCCCCATTACGTCATGCTTCAGAAATGTGGAAAATGGTCCGTTTTCAAATGTTTTATTTTTGAACGTCAGTTCACATTTGTAGGTGGATCATCAGTGTTAAAGCTAAAATTAGCATGTTTAAAGTGATTTTCATGCTTCCAGGGGCTCGGGAAGTGAATTAAATACTATTTGGAGGCATTTAATGTTCAAGCAAAAACAGCTGATTTTTGACAAAAGAGATAACACCCCCCCATTACGTCATGCTTCAGAAATGTGGAAAATGGTCCGTTTTCAAATGTTTTATTTTTGAACGTCAGTTCACATTTGTAGGTGGATCATCAGTGTTAGAGCTAAAATTAGCATGTTTAAAGTGATTTTCATGCTTCCAGGGGCCCTAAACACAAGATTTATGGAATGGTTAAAAGTGCATGAAAATGGCCAATTTACTCACTCTGAGTTCTCAAAAAGGGTTTCTTCACCCCGGGAAGTTAATTAAATACCATTTGGAGGCATTTAATGTTCGAGCAAAAACTGCTGATTTTTGACAAAAGAGATAACACCCCCCCATTACGTCATGCTTCAGAAATGTGGAAAATGGTCCGTTTTCAAATGTTTTATTTTTGAACGTCAGTTCACATTTGTAGGTGGATCATCAGTGTTAGAGCTAAAATTAGCATGTTTAAAGTGATTTTCATGCTTCCAGGGGCTCGGGAAGTGAATTAAATACTATTTGGAGGCATTTAATGTTCAAGCAAAAACAGCTGATTTTTGACAAAAGAGATAACACCCCCCCATTACGTCATGCTTCAGAAATGTGGAAAATGGTCCGTTTTCAAATGTTTTATTTTTGAACGTCAGTTCACATTTGTAGGTGGATCATCAGTGTTAGAGCTAAAATTAGCATGTTTAAAGTGATTTTCATGCTTCCAGGGGCCCTAAACACAAGATTTATGGAATGGTTAAAAGTGCATGAAAATGGCCAATTTACTCACTCTGAGTTCTCAAAAAGGGTTTCTTCACCCCGGGAAGTTAATTAAATACCATTTGGAGGCATTTAATGTTCGAGCAAAAACTGCTGATTTTCGACAAAAGAGATAACACCCCCCCATTACGTCATGCTTCAGAAATGTGGAAAATGGTCCGTTTTCAAATGTTTTATTTTTGAACGTCAGTTCACATTTGTAGATGGATCATCAGTGTTAGAGCTAAAATTAGCATGTTTAAAGTGATTTTCATGCTTCCAGGGGCTCGGGAAGTGAATTAAATACTATTTGGAGGCATTTAATGTTCAAGCAAAAACAGCTGATTTTTGACAAAAGAGATAACACCCCCCCCATTACGTCATGCTTCAGAAATGTGGAAAATGGTCCGTTTTCAAATGTTTTATTTTTGAACGTCAGTTCACATTTGTAGGTGGATCATCAGTGTTAGAGCTAAAATTAGCATGTTTAAAGTGATTTTCATGCTTCCAGGGGCCCTAAACACAAGATTAATGGAATGGTTAAAAGTGCATGAAAATGGCCAATTTACTCACTCTGAGTTCTCAAAAAGGGTTTCTTCACCCCGGGAAGTTAATTAAATACCATTTGGAGGCATTTAATGTTCGAGCAAAAACTGCTGATTTTCGACAAAAGAGATAACACCCCCCCATTACGTCATGCTTCAGAAATGTGGAAAATGGTCCGTTTTCAAATGTTTTATTTTTGAACGTCAGTTCACATTTGTAGGTGGATCATCAGTGTTAGAGCTAAAATTAGCATGTTTAAAGTGATTTTCATGCTTCCAGGGGCCCTAAACACAAGATTTATGGAATGGTTAAAAGTGCATGAAAATGGCCAATTTACTCACTCTGAGTTCTCAAAAAGGGTTTCTTCACCCCGGGAAGTTAATTAAATACCATTTGGAGGCATTTAATGTTCGAGCAAAAACGGCTGATTTTCGACAAAAGAGATAACACCCCCCCATTACGTCATGCTTCAGAAATGTGGAAAATGGTCCGTTTTCAAATGTTTTATTTTTGAACATCAGTTCACATTTGTAGGTTGATCATCAGTGTTAGAGCTAAAATTAGCATGTTTAAAGTGATTTTCATGCTTCCAGGGGCTCGGGAAGTGAATTAAATACTATTTGGAGGCATTTAATGTTCAATCAAAAACAGCTGATTTTTGACAAAAGAGATAACACCCCCCCATTACGTCATGCTTCAGAAATGTGGAAAATGGTCCGTTTTCAAATGTTTTATTTTTGAACGTCAGTTCACATTTGTAGGTGGATCATCAGTGTTAGAGCTAAAATTAGCATGTTTAAAGTGATTTTCATGCTTCCAGGGGCCCTAAACACAAGATTTATGGAATGGTTAAAAGTGCATGAAAATGGCCAATTTACTCACTCTGAGTTCTCAAAAAGGGTTTCTTCACCCCGGGAAGTTAATTAAATACCATTTGGAGGCATTTAATGTTTGAGCAAAAACGGCTGATTTTCGACAAAAGAGATAACACCCCCCCATTACGTCATTCTTCAGAAATGTGGAAAATGGTCCGTTTTCAAATGTTTTATTTTTGAACGTCAGTTCACATTTGTAGGTGGATCATCAGTGTTAGAGCTAAAATTAGCATGTTTAAAGTGATTTTCATGCTTCCAGGGGCTCGGGAAGTGAATTAAATACTATTTGGAGGCATTTAATGTTCAAGCAAAAACAGCTGATTTTTGACAAAAGAGATAACACCCCCCCATTACGTCATTCTTCAGAAATGTGGAAAATGGTCCGTTTTCAAATGTTTTATTTTTGAACGTCAGTTCACATTTGTAGGTGGATCATCAGTGTTAGAGCTAAAATTAGCATGTTTAAAGTGATTTTCATGCTTCCAGGGGCCCTAAACACAAGATTTATGGAATGGTTAAAAGTGCATGAAAATGGCCAATTTACTCACTCTGAGTTCTCAAAAAGGGTTTCTTCACCCCGGGAAGTTAATTAAATACCATTTGTAGGCATTTAATGTTCGAGCAAAAACGGCTGATTTTCGACAAAAGAGATAACACCCCCCATTACGTCATGCTTCAGAAATGTGGAAAATGGTCCGTTTTCAAATGTTTTATTTTTGAACATCAGTTCACATTTGTAGGTTGATCATCAGTGTTAGAGCTAAAATTAGCATGTTTAAAGTGATTTTCATGCTTCCAGGGGCTCGGGAAGTGAATTAAATACTATTTGGAGGCATTTAATGTTCAAGCAAAAACAGCTGATTTTTGACAAAAGAGATAACACCCCCCCATTACGTCATGCTTCAGAAATGTGGAAAATGGTCCGTTTTCAAATGTTTTATTTTTGAACGTCAGTTCACATTTGTAGGTGGATCATCAGTGTTAGAGCTAAAATTAGCATGTTTAAAGTGATTTTCATGCTTCCAGGGGCCCTAAACACAAGATTTATGGAATGGTTAAAAGTGCATGAAAATGGCCAATTTACTCACTCTGAGTTCTCAAAAAGGGTTTCTTCACCCCGGGAAGTTAATTAAATACCATTTGGAGGCATTTAATGTTCGAGCAAAAACGGCTGATTTTCGACAAAAGAGATAACACCCCCCCATTACGTCATTCTTCAGAAATGTGGAAAATGGTCCGTTTTCAAATGTTTTATTTTTGAACGTCAGTTCACATTTGTAGGTGGATCATCAGTGTTAGAGCTAAAATTAGCATGTTTAAAGTGATTTTCATGCTTCCAGGGGCTCGGGAAGTGAATTAAATACTATTTGGAGGCATTTAATGTTCAAGCAAAAACAGCTGATTTTTGACAAAAGAGATAACACCCCCCCATTACGTCATGCTTCAGAAATGTGGAAAATGGTCCGTTTTCAAATGTTTTATTTTTGAACGTCAGTTCACATTTGTAGGTGGATCATCAGTGTTAGAGCTAAAATTAGCATGTTTAAAGTGATTTTCATGCTTCCAGGGGCCCTAAACACAAGATTTATGGAATGGTTAAAAGTGCATGAAAATGGCCAATTTACTCACTCTGAGTTCTCAAAAAGGGTTTCTTCACCCCGGGAAGTTAATTAAATACCATTTGGAGGCATTTAATGTTTGAGCAAAAACGGCTGATTTTCGACAAAAGAGATAACACCCCCCCCATTACGTCATTCTTCAGAAATGTGGAAAATGGTCCGTTTTCAAATGTTTTATTTTTGAACGTCAGTTCACATTTGTAGGTGGATCATCAGTGTTAGAGCTAAAATTAGCATGTTTAAAGTGATTTTCATGCTTCCAGGGGCTCGGGAAGTGAATTAAATACTATTTGGAGGCATTTAATGTTCAAGCAAAAACAGCTGATTTTTGACAAAAGAGATAACACCCCCCCATTACGTCATGCTTCAGAAATGTGGAAAATGGTCCGTTTTCAAATGTTTTATTTTTGAACGTCAGTTCACATTTGTAGGTGGATCATCAGTGTTAGAGCTAAAATTAGCATGTTTAAAGTGATTTTCATGCTTCCAGGGGCCCTAAACACAAGATTTATGGAATGGTTAAAAGCGCATGAAAATGGCCAATTTACTCACTCTGAGTTCTCAAAAAGGGTTTCTTCACCCCGGGAAGTTAATTAAATACCATTTGGAGGCATTTAATGTTTGAGCAAAAACTGCTGATTTTCGACAAAAGAGATAACACCCCCCCATTACGTCATGCTTCAGAAATGTGGAAAATGGTCCGTTTTCAAATGTTTTATTTTTGAACGTCAGTTCACATTTGTAGGTGGATCATCAGTGTTAGAGCTAAAATTAGCATGTTTAAAGTGATTTTCATGCTTCCAGGGGCTCGGGAAGTGAATTAAATACTATTTGGAGGCATTTAATGTTCAAGCAAAAACAGCTGGTTTTTGACAAAAGAGATAACACCCCCCCATTACGTCATGCTTCAGAAATGTGGAAAATGGTCCGTTTTCAAATGTTTTATTTTTGAACGTCAGTTCACATTTGTAGGTGGATCATCAGTGTTAGAGCTAAAATTAGCATGTTTAAAGTGATTTTCATGCTTCCAGGGGCCCTAAACACAAGATTTATGGAATGGTTAAAAGTGCATGAAAATGGCCAATTTACTCACTCTGAGTTCTCAAAAAGGGTTTCTTCACCCCGGGAAGTTAATTAAATACCATTTGGAGGCATTTAATGTTCGAGCAAAAACGGCTGATTTTCGACAAAAGAGATAACACCCCCCATTACGTCATGCTTCAGAAATGTGGAAAATGGTCCGTTTTCAAATGTTTTATTTTTGAACATCAGTTCACATTTGTAGGTTGATCATCAGTGTTAGAGCTAAAATTAGCATGTTTAAAGTGATTTTCATGCTTCCAGGGGCTCGGGAAGTGAATTAAATACTATTTGGAGGCATTTAATGTTCAAGCAAAAACAGCTGATTTTTGACAAAAGAGATAACACCCCCCCATTACGTCATGCTTCAGAAATGTGGAAAATGGTCCGTTTTCAAATGTTTTATTTTTGAACGTCAGTTCACATTTGTAGGTGGATCATCAGTGTTAGAGCTAAAATTAGCATGTTTAAAGTGATTTTCATGCTTCCAGGGGCCCTAAACACAAGATTTATGGAATGGTTAAAAGTGCATGAAAATGGCCAATTTACTCACTCTGAGTTCTTAAAAAGGGTTTCTTCACCCCGGGAAGTTAATTAAATACCATTTGGAGGCATTTAATGTTCGAGCAAAAACGGCTGATTTTCGACAAAAGAGATAACGCCCCCCCCATTACGTCATTCTTCAGAAATGTGGAAAATGGTCCGTTTTCAAATGTTTTATTTTTGAACGTCAGTTCACATTTGTAGGTAGATCATCAGTGTTAGAGCTAAAATTAGCATGTTTAAAGTGATTTTCATGCTTCCAGGGGCTCGGGAAGTGAATTAAATACTATTTGGAGGCATTTAATGTTCAAGCAAAAACAGCTGATTTTTGACAAAAGAGATAACACCCCCCCATTACGTCATGCTTCAGAAATGTGGAAAATGGTCCGTTTTCAAATGTTTTATTTTTGAACGTCAGTTCACATTTGTAGGTGGATCATCAGTGTTAGAGCTAAAATTAACATGTTCAAAGTGATTTTCATGCTTCCAGGGGCTCGGGAAGTGAATTAAATACTATTTGGAGGCATTTAATGTTCAATCAAAAACAACTGATTTTTGACAAAAGAGATAACACCCCCCCATTACGTCATGCTTCAGAAATGTGGAAAATGGTCCGTTTTCAAATGTTTTATTTTTGAACGTCAGTTCACATTTGTAGGTGGATCATCAGTGTTAGAGCTAAAATTAGCATGTTTAAAGTGATTTTCATGCTTCCAGGGGCCCTAAACACAAGATTTATGGAATGGTTAAAAGTGCATGAAAATGGCCAATTTACTCACTCTGAGTTCTCAAAAAGGGTTTCTTCACCCCGGGAAGTTAATTAAATACCATTTGGGGGCATTTAATGTTCGAGCAAAAACGGCTGATTTTCGACAAAAGAGATAACACCCCCCCATTACGTCATTCTTCAGAAATGTGGAAAATGGTCCGTTTTCAAATGTTTTATTTTTGAACGTCAGTTCACATTTGTAGGTGGATCATCAGTGTTAGAGCTAAAATTAGCATGTTTAAAGTGATTTTCATGCTTCCAGGGGCTCGGGAAGTGAATTAAATACTATTTGGAGGCATTTAATGTTCAAGCAAAAACAGCTGATTTTTGACAAAAGAGATAACACCCCCCCATTACGTCATGCTTCAGAAATGTGGAAAATGGTCCGTTTTCAAATGTTTTATTTTTGAACATCAGTTCACATTTGTAGGTGGATCATCAGTGTTAGAGCTAAAATTAGCATGTTTAAAGTGATTTTCATGCTTCCAGGGGCTCGGGAAGTGAATTAAATACTATTTGGAGGCATTTAATGTTCAATCAAAAACAGCTGATTTTTGACAAAAGAGATAACACCCCCCCATTACGTCATGCTTCAGAAATGTGGAAAATGGTCCGTTTTCAAATGTTTTATTTTTGAACGTCAGTTCACATTTGTAGGTGGATCATCAGTGTTAGAGCTAAAATTAGCATGTTTAAAGTGATTTTCATGCTTCCAGGGGCCCTAAACACAAGATTTATGGAATGGTTAAAAGTGCATGAAAATGGCCAATTTACTCACTCTGAGTTCTCAAAAAGGGTTTCTTCACCCCGGGAAGTTAATTAAATACCATTTGGAGGCATTTAATGTTCGAGCAAAAATGGCTGATTTTCGACAAAAGAGATAACACCCCCCCATTACGTCATGCTTCAGAAATGTGGAAAATGGTTCGTTTTCAAATGTTTTATTTTTGAACGTCAGTTCACATTTGTAGGTGGATCATCAGTGTTAGAGCTAAAATTAGCATGTTTAAAGTCATTTTCATGCTTCCAGGGGCTCGGGAAGTGAATTAAATACTATTTGGAGGCATTTAATGTTCAAGCAAAAACAGCTGATTTTTGACAAAAGAGATAACACCCCCCCATTACGTCATGCTTCAGAAATGTGGAAAATGGTCCGTTTTCAAATGTTTTATTTTTGAACGTCAGTTCACATTTGTAGGTGGATCATCAGTGTTAGAGCTAAAATTAGCATGTTTAAAGTGATTTTCATGCTTCCAGGGGCCCTAAACACAAGATTTATGGAATGGTTAAAAGTGCATGAAAATGGCCAATTTACTCACTCTGAGTTCTCAAAAAGGGTTTCTTCACCCCGGGAAGTTAATTAAATACCATTTGGAGGCATTTAATGTTCGAGCAAAAACGGCTGATTTTCGACAAAAGAGATAACACCCCCCCATTACGTCATGCTTCAGAAATGTGGAAAATGGTCCGTTTTCAAATGTTTTATTTTTGAACATCAGTTCACATTTGTAGGTGGATCATCAGTGTTAGAGCTAAAATTAGCATGTTTAAAGTGATTTTCATGCTTCCAGGGGCTCGGGAAGTGAATTAAATACTATTTGGAGGCATTTAATGTTCAATCAAAAACAGCTGATTTTCGACAAAAGAGATAACACCCCCCCATTACGTCATGCTTCAGAAATGTGGAAAATGGTCCGTTTTCAAATGTTTTATTTTTGAACGTCAGTTCACATTTGTAGGTGGATCATCAGTGTTAGAGCTAAAATTAGCATGTTTAAAGTGATTTTCATGCTTCCAGGGGCCCTAAACACAAGATTTATGGAATGGTTAAAAGTGCATGAAAATGGCCAATTTACTCACTCTGAGTTCTCAAAAAGGGTTTCTTCACCCCGGGAAGTTACTTAAATACCATTTGGAGGCATTTAATGTTCGAGCAAAAACGGCTGATTTTCGACAAAAGAGATAACACCTCCCCATTACGTCATGCTTCAGAAATGTGGAAAATGGTCCGTTTTCAAATGTTTTATTTTTGAACGTCAGTTCACATTTGTAGGTGGATCATCAGTGTTAAAGCTAAAATTAGCATGTTTAAAGTGATTTTCATGCTTCCAGGGGCTCGGGAAGTGAATTAAATACTATTTGGAGGCATTTAATGTTCAAGCAAAAACAGCTGATTTTTGACAAAAGAGATAACACCCCCCCATTACGTCATGCTTCAGAAATGTGGAAAATGGTCCGTTTTCAAATGTTTTATTTTTGAACGTCAGTTCACATTTGTAGGTGGATCATCAGTGTTAGAGCTAAAATTAGCATGTTTAAAGTGATTTTCATGCTTCCAGGGGCCCTAAACACAAGATTTATGGAATGGTTAAAAGTGCATGAAAATGGCCAATTTACTCACTCTGAGTTCTCAAAAAGGGTTTCTTCACCCCGGGAAGTTAATTAAATACCATTTGGAGGCATTTAATGTTCGAGCAAAAACTGCTGATTTTTGACAAAAGAGATAACACCCCCCCATTACGTCATGCTTCAGAAATGTGGAAAATGGTCCGTTTTCAAATGTTTTATTTTTGAACGTCAGTTCACATTTGTAGGTGGATCATCAGTGTTAGAGCTAAAATTAGCATGTTTAAAGTGATTTTCATGCTTCCAGGGGCTCGGGAAGTGAATTAAATACTATTTGGAGGCATTTAATGTTCAAGCAAAAACAGCTGATTTTTGACAAAAGAGATAACACCCCCCCATTACGTCATGCTTCAGAAATGTGGAAAATGGTCCGTTTTCAAATGTTTTATTTTTGAACGTCAGTTCACATTTGTAGGTGGATCATCAGTGTTAGAGCTAAAATTAGCATGTTTAAAGTGATTTTCATGCTTCCAGGGGCCCTAAACACAAGATTTATGGAATGGTTAAAAGTGCATGAAAATGGCCAATTTACTCACTCTGAGTTCTCAAAAAGGGTTTCTTCACCCCGGGAAGTTAATTAAATACCATTTGGAGGCATTTAATGTTCGAGCAAAAACTGCTGATTTTCGACAAAAGAGATAACACCCCCCCATTACGTCATGCTTCAGAAATGTGGAAAATGGTCCGTTTTCAAATGTTTTATTTTTGAACGTCAGTTCACATTTGTAGGTGGATCATCAGTGTTAGAGCTAAAATTAGCATGTTTAAAGTGATTTTCATGCTTCCAGAGGCCCTAAACACAAGATTTATGGAATGGTTAAAAGTGCATGAAAATGGCCAATTTACTCACTCTGAGTTCTCAAAAAGGGTTTCTTCACCCCGGGAAGTTAATTAAATACCATTTGGAGGCATTTAATGTTCGAGCAAAAACTGCTGATTTTCGACAAAAGAGATAACACCCCCCCATTACGTCATGCTTCAGAAATGTGGAAAATGGTCCGTTTTCAAATGTTTTATTTTTGAACGTCAGTTCACATTTGTAGATGGATCATCAGTGTTAGAGCTAAAATTAGCATGTTTAAAGTGATTTTCATGCTTCCAGGGGCTCGGGAAGTGAATTAAATACTATTTGGAGGCATTTAATGTTCAAGCAAAAACAGCTGATTTTTGACAAAAGAGATAACACCCCCCCCATTACGTCATGCTTCAGAAATGTGGAAAATGGTCCGTTTTCAAATGTTTTATTTTTGAACGTCAGTTCACATTTGTAGGTGGATCATCAGTGTTAGAGCTAAAATTAGCATGTTTAAAGTGATTTTCATGCTTCCAGGGGCCCTAAACACAAGATTAATGGAATGGTTAAAAGTGCATGAAAATGGCCAATTTACTCACTCTGAGTTCTCAAAAAGGGTTTCTTCACCCCGGGAAGTTAATTAAATACCATTTGGAGGCATTTAATGTTCGAGCAAAAACTGCTGATTTTCGACAAAAGAGATAACACCCCCCCATTACGTCATGCTTCAGAAATGTGGAAAATGGTCCGTTTTCAAATGTTTTATTTTTGAACGTCAGTTCACATTTGTAGGTGGATCATCAGTGTTAGAGCTAAAATTAGCATGTTTAAAGTGATTTTCATGCTTCCAGGGGCCCTAAACACAAGATTTATGGAATGGTTAAAAGTGCATGAAAATGGCCAATTTACTCACTCTGAGTTCTCAAAAAGGGTTTCTTCACCCCGGGAAGTTAATTAAATACCATTTGGAGGCATTTAATGTTCGAGCAAAAACGGCTGATTTTCGACAAAAGAGATAACACCCCCCCATTACGTCATGCTTCAGAAATGTGGAAAATGGTCCGTTTTCAAATGTTTTATTTTTGAACATCAGTTCACATTTGTAGGTTGATCATCAGTGTTAGAGCTAAAATTAGCATGTTTAAAGTGATTTTCATGCTTCCAGGGGCTCGGGAAGTGAATTAAATACTATTTGGAGGCATTTAATGTTCAATCAAAAACAGCTGATGTTTGACAAAAGAGATAACACCCCCCCATTACGTCATGCTTCAGAAATGTGGAAAATGGTCCGTTTTCAAATGTTTTATTTTTGAACGTCAGTTCACATTTGTAGGTGGATCATCAGTGTTAGAGCTAAAATTAGCATGTTTAAAGTGATTTTCATGCTTCCAGGGGCCCTAAACACAAGATTTATGGAATGGTTAAAAGTGCATGAAAATGGCCAATTTACTCACTCTGAGTTCTCAAAAAGGGTTTCTTCACCCCGGGAAGTTAATTAAATACCATTTGGAGGCATTTAATGTTTGAGCAAAAACGGCTGATTTTCGACAAAAGAGATAACACCCCCCCATTACGTCATTCTTCAGAAATGTGGAATATGGTCCGTTTTCAAATGTTTTATTTTTGAACGTCAGTTCACATTTGTAGGTGGATCATCAGTGTTAGAGCTAAAATTAGCATGTTTAAAGTGATTTTCATGCTTCCAGGGGCTCGGGAAGTGAATTAAATACTATTTGGAGGCATTTAATGTTCAAGCAAAAACAGCTGATTTTTGACAAAAGAGATAACACCCCCCCATTACGTCATGCTTCAGAAATGTGGAAAATGGTCCGTTTTCAAATGTTTTATTTTTGAACGTCAGTTCACATTTGTAGGTGGATCATCAGTGTTAGAGCTAAAATTAGCATGTTTAAAGTGATTTTCATGCTTCCAGGGGCCCTAAACACAAGATTTATGGAATGGTTAAAAGCGCATGAAAATGGCCAATTTACTCACTCTGAGTTCTCAAAAAGGGTTTCTTCACCCCGGGAAGTTAATTAAATACCATTTGGAGGCATTTAATGTTTGAGCAAAAACTGCTGATTTTCGACAAAAGAGATAACACCCCCCCCATTACGTCATGCTTCAGAAATGTGGAAAATGGTCCGTTTTCAAATGTTTTATTTTTGAACGTCAGTTCACATTTGTAGGTGGATCATCAGTGTTAGAGCTAAAATTAGCATGTTTAAAGTGATTTTCATGCTTCCAGGGGCTCGGGAAGTGAATTAAATACTATTTGGAGGCATTTAATGTTCAAGCAAAAACAGCTGGTTTTTGACAAAAGAGATAACACCCCCCCATTACGTCATGCTTCAGAAATGTGGAAAATGGTCCGTTTTCAAATGTTTTATTTTTGAACGTCAGTTCACATTTGTAGGTGGATCATCAGTGTTAGAGCTAAAATTAGCATGTTTAAAGTGATTTTCATGCTTCCAGGGGCCCTAAACACAAGATTTATGGAATGGTTAAAAGTGCATGAAAATGGCCAATTTACTCACTCTGAGTTCTCAAAAAGGGTTTCTTCACCCCGGGAAGTTAATTAAATACCATTTGGAGGCATTTAATGTTCGAGCAAAAACGGCTGATTTTCGACAAAAGAGATAACACCCCCCATTACGTCATGCTTCAGAAATGTGGAAAATGGTCCGTTTTCAAATGTTTTATTTTTGAACATCAGTTCACATTTGTAGGTTGATCATCAGTGTTAGAGCTAAAATTAGCATGTTTAAAGTGATTTTCATGCTTCCAGGGGCTCGGGAAGTGAATTAAATACTATTTGGAGGCATTTAATGTTCAAGCAAAAACAGCTGATTTTTGACAAAAGAGATAACACCCCCCCATTACGTCATGCTTCAGAAATGTGGAAAATGGTCCGTTTTCAAATGTTTTATTTTTGAACGTCAGTTCACATTTGTAGGTGGATCATCAGTGTTAGAGCTAAAATTAGCATGTTTAAAGTGATTTTCATGCTTCCAGGGGCCCTAAACACAAGATTTATGGAATGGTTAAAAGTGCATGAAAATGGCCAATTTACTCACTCTGAGTTCTCAAAAAGGGTTTCTTCACCCCGGGAAGTTAATTAAATACCATTTGGAGGCATTTAATGTTCGAGCAAAAACGGCTGATTTTCGACAAAAGAGATAACACCCCCCCATTACGTCATTCTTCAGAAATGTGGAAAATGGTCCGTTTTCAAATGTTTTATTTTTGAACGTCAGTTCACATTTGTAGGTGGATCATCAGTGTTAGAGCTAAAATTAGCATGTTTAAAGTGATTTTCATGCTTCCAGGGGCTCGGGAAGTGAATTAAATACTATTTGGAGGCATTTAATGTTCAAGCAAAAACAGCTGATTTTTGACAAAAGAGATAACACCCCCCCATTACGTCATGCTTCAGAAATGTGGAAAATGGTCCGTTTTCAAATGTTTTATTTTTGAACGTCAGTTCACATTTGTAGGTGGATCATCAGTGTTAGAGCTAAAATTAGCATGTTCAAAGTGATTTTCATGCTTCCAGGGGCTCGGGAAGTGAATTAAATACTATTTGGAGGCATTTAATGTTCAATCAAAAACAACTGATTTTTGACAAAAGAGATAACACCCCCCCCATTACGTCATGCTTCAGAAATGTGGAAAATGGTCCGTTTTCAAATGTTTTATTTTTGAACGTCAGTTCACATTTGTAGGTGGATCATCAGTGTTAGAGCTAAAATTAGCATGTTTAAAGTGATTTTCATGCTTCCAGGGGCCCTAAACACAAGATTTATGGAATGGTTAAAAGTGCATGAAAATGGCCAATTTACTCACTCTGAGTTCTCAAAAAGGGTTTCTTCACCCCGGGAAGTTAATTAAATACCATTTGGAGGCATTTAATGTTTGAGCAAAAACGGCTGATTTTCGACAAAAGAGATAACACCCCCCCCATTACGTCATTCTTCAGAAATGTGGAAAATGGTCCGTTTTCAAATGTTTTATTTTTGAACGTCAGTTCACATTTGTAGGTGGATCATCAGTGTTAGAGCTAAAATTAGCATGTTTAAAGTGATTTTCATGCTTCCAGGGGCTCGGGAAGTGAATTAAATACTATTTGGAGGCATTTAATGTTCAAGCAAAAACAGCTGATTTTTGACAAAAGAGATAACACCCCCCCATTACGTCATGCTTCAGAAATGTGGAAAATGGTCCGTTTTCAAATGTTTTATTTTTGAACGTCAGTTCACATTTGTAGGTGGATCATCAGTGTTAGAGCTAAAATTAGCATGTTTAAAGTGATTTTCATGCTTCCAGGGGCCCTAAACACAAGATTTATGGAATGGTTAAAAGCGCATGAAAATGGCCAATTTACTCACTCTGAGTTCTCAAAAAGGGTTTCTTCACCCCGGGAAGTTAATTAAATACCATTTGGAGGCATTTAATGTTTGAGCAAAAACTGCTGATTTTCGACAAAAGAGATAACACCCCCCCATTACGTCATGCTTCAGAAATGTGGAAAATGGTCCGTTTTCAAATGTTTTATTTTTGAACGTCAGTTCACATTTGTAGGTGGATCATCAGTGTTAGAGCTAAAATTAGCATGTTTAAAGTGATTTTCATGCTTCCAGGGGCTCGGGAAGTGAATTAAATACTATTTGGAGGCATTTAATGTTCAAGCAAAAACAGCTGGTTTTTGACAAAAGAGATAACACCCCCCCATTACGTCATGCTTCAGAAATGTGGAAAATGGTCCGTTTTCAAATGTTTTATTTTTGAACGTCAGTTCACATTTGTAGGTGGATCATCAGTGTTAGAGCTAAAATTAGCATGTTTAAAGTGATTTTCATGCTTCCAGGGGCCCTAAACACAAGATTTATGGAATGGTTAAAAGTGCATGAAAATGGCCAATTTACTCACTCTGAGTTCTCAAAAAGGGTTTCTTCACCCCAGGAAGTTAATTAAATACCATTTGGAGGCATTTAATGTTCGAGCAAAAACGGCTGATTTTCGACAAAAGAGATAACACCCCCCCATTACGTCATGCTTCAGAAATGTGGAAAATGGTCCGTTTTCAAATGTTTTATTTTTGAACGTCAGTTCACATTTGTAGGTGGATCATCAGTGTTAGAGCTAAAATTAGCATGTTTAAAGTGATTTTCATGCTTCCAGGGGCTCGGGAAGTGAATTAAATACTATTTGGAGGCATTTAATGTTCAAGCAAAAACAGCTGATTTTTGACAAAAGAGATAACACCCCCCCATTACGTCATGCTTCAGAAATGTGGAAAATGGTCCGTTTTCAAATGTTTTATTTTTGAACGTCAGTTCACATTTGCAGGTGGATCATCAGTGTTAGAGCTAAAATTAGCATGTTTAAAGTGATTTTCATGCTTCCAGGGGCCCTAAACACAAGATTTATGGAATGGTTAAAAGTGCATGAAAATGGCCAATTTACTCACTCTGATTTCCCAAAAAGGGTTTCTTCACCCCGGGAAGTTAATTAAATACCATTTGGAGGCATTTAATGTTCGAGCAAAAACTGCTGATTTTCGAAAAAAGAGATAACACCCCCCCATTACGTCATGCTTCAGAAATGTGGAAAATGGTCCGTTTTCAAATGTTTTATTTTTGAACGTCAGTTCACATTTGTAGGTGGATCATCAGTGTTAGAGCTAAAATTAGCATGTTTAAAGTGATCTTCATGCTTCCAGGGGCTCGGGAAGTGAATTAAATACTATTTGGAGGCATTTAATGTTCAAGCAAAAACAGCTGATTTTTGACAAAAGAGATAACACCCCCCCATTACGTCATGCTTCAGAAATGTGGAAAATGGTCCGTTTTCAAATGTTTTATTTTTGAACGTCAGTTCACATTTGTAGGTGGATCATCAGTGTTAGAGCTAAAATTAGCATGTTTAAAGTGATTTTCATGCTTCCAGGGGCCCTAAACACAAGATTTATGGAATGGTTAAAAGTGCATGAAAATGGCCAATTTACTCACTCTGAGTTCTCAAAAAGGGTTTCTTCACCCCGGGAAGTTAATTAAATACCATTTGGAGGCATTTAATGTTCGAGCAAAAACGGCTGATTTTCGACAAAAGAGATAACACCCCCCCATTACGTCATGCTTCAGAAATGTGGAAAATGGTCCGTTTTCAAATGTTTTATATTTGAACATCAGTTCACTTTGTAGGTGGATCATCAGTGTTAGAGCTAAAATTAGCATGTTTAAAGTGATTTTCATGCTTCCAGGGGCCCTAAACACAAGATTTATGGAATGGTTAAAAGTGCATGAAAATGGCCAATTTACTCACTCTGAGTTCTCAAAAAGGGTTTCTTCACCCCGGGAAGTTAATTAAATACCATTTGGAGGCATTTAATGTTCGAGCAAAAACGGCTGATTTTCGACAAAAGAGATAACACCCCCCATTACGTCATGCTTCAGAAATGTGGAAAATGGTCCGTTTTCAAATGTTTTATTTTTGAACATCAGTTCACATTTGTAGGTTGATCATCAGTGTTAGAGCTAAAATTAGCATGTTTAAAGTGATTTTCATGCTTCCAGGGGCTCGGGAAGTGAATTAAATACTATTTGGAGGCATTTAATGTTCAAGCAAAAACAGCTGATTTTTGACAAAAGAGATAACACCCCCCCATTACGTCATGCTTCAGAAATGTGGAAAATGGTCCGTTTTCAAATGTTTTATTTTTGAACGTCAGTTCACATTTGTAGGTGGATCATCAGTGTTAGAGCTAAAATTAGCATGTTTAAAGTGATTTTCATGCTTCCAGGGGCCCTAAACACAAGATTTATGGAATGGTTAAAAGTGCATGAAAATGGCCAATTTACTCACTCTGAGTTCTTAAAAAGGGTTTCTTCACCCCGGGAAGTTAATTAAATACCATTTGGAGGCAT
The DNA here is from genome assembly GCF_964263255.1 of Lissotriton vulgaris. Classification (NCBI taxonomy): domain Eukaryota; kingdom Metazoa; phylum Chordata; class Amphibia; order Caudata; family Salamandridae; genus Lissotriton; species Lissotriton vulgaris. The sequence continues at coordinate 1,630,635 of NW_028246529.1, read as the reverse complement.
TTAATGTTCGAGCAAAAACGGCTGATTTTCGACAAAAGAGATAACACCCCCCCATTACGTCATTCTTCAGAAATGTGGAAAATGGTCCGTTTTCAAATGTTTTATTTTTGAACGTCAGTTCACATTTGTAGGTGGATCATCAGTGTTAGAGCTAAAATTAGCATGTTTAAAGTGATTTTCATGCTTCCAGGGGCTCGGGAAGTGAATTAAATACTATTTGGAGGCATTTAATGTTCAAGCAAAAACAGCTGATTTTTGACAAAAGAGATAACACCCCCCCATTACGTCATGCTTCAGAAATGTGGAAAATGGTCCGTTTTCAAATGTTTTATTTTTGAACGTCAGTTCACATTTGTAGGTGGATCATCAGTGTTAGAGCTAAAATTAACATGTTCAAAGTGATTTTCATGCTTCCAGGGGCTCGGGAAGTGAATTAAATACTATTTGGAGGCATTTAATGTTCAATCAAAAACAACTGATTTTTGACAAAAGAGATAACACCCCCCCATTACGTCATGCTTCAGAAATGTGGAAAATGGTCCGTTTTCAAATGTTTTATTTTTGAACGTCAGTTCACATTTGTAGGTGGATCATCAGTGTTAGAGCTAAAATTAGCATGTTTAAAGTGATTTTCATGCTTCCAGGGGCCCTAAACACAAGATTTATGGAATGGTTAAAAGTGCATGAAAATGGCCAATTTACTCACTCTGAGTTCTCAAAAAGGGTTTCTTCACCCCGGGAAGTTAATTAAATACCATTTGGGGGCATTTAATGTTCGAGCAAAAACGGCTGATTTTCGACAAAAGAGATAACACCCCCCCATTACGTCATTCTTCAGAAATGTGGAAAATGGTCCGTTTTCAAATGTTTTATTTTTGAACGTCAGTTCACATTTGTAGGTGGATCATCAGTGTTAGAGCTAAAATTAGCATGTTTAAAGTGATTTTCATGCTTCCAGGGGCTCGGGAAGTGAATTAAATACTATTTGGAGGCATTTAATGTTCAAGCAAAAACAGCTGATTTTTGACAAAAGAGATAACACCCCCCCATTACGTCATGCTTCAGAAATGTGGAAAATGGTCCGTTTTCAAATGTTTTATTTTTGAACGTCAGTTCACATTTGTAGGTGGATCATCAGTGTTAGAGCTAAAATTAGCATGTTCAAAGTGATTTTCATGCTTCCAGGGGCTCGGGAAGTGAATTAAATACTATTTGGAGGCATTTAATGTTCAATCAAAAACAACTGATTTTTGACAAAAGAGATAACACCCCCCCATTACGTCATGCTTCAGAAATGTGGAAAATGGTCCGTTTTCAAATGTTTTATTTTTGAACGTCAGTTCACATTTGTAGGTGGATCATCAGTGTTAGAGCTAAAATTAGCATGTTTAAAGTGATTTTCATGCTTCCAGGGGCCCTAAACACAAGATTTATGGAATGGTTAAAAGTGCATGAAAATGGCCAATTTACTCACTCTGAGTTCTCAAAAAGGGTTTCTTCACCCCGGGAAGTTAATTAAATACCATTTGGAGGCATTTAATGTTTGAGCAAAAACGGCTGATTTTCGACAAAAGAGATAACACCCCCCCATTACGTCATTCTTCAGAAATGTGGAAATGGTCCGTTTTCAAATGTTTTATTTTTGAACGTCAGTTCACATTTGTAGGTGGATCATCAGTGTTAGAGCTAAAATTAGCATGTTTAAAGTGATTTTCATGCTTCCAGGGGCTCGGGAAGTGAATTAAATACTATTTGGAGGCATTTAATGTTCAAGCAAAAACAGCTGATTTTTGACAAAAGAGATAACACCCCCCCATTACGTCATGCTTCAGAAATGTGGAAAATGGTCCGTTTTCAAATGTTTTATTTTTGAACGTCAGTTCACATTTGTAGGTGGATCATCAGTGTTAGAGCTAAAATTAGCATGTTTAAAGTGATTTTCATGCTTCCAGGGGCCCTAAACACAAGATTTATGGAATGGTTAAAAGCGCATGAAAATGGCCAATTTACTCACTCTGAGTTCTCAAAAAGGGTTTCTTCACCCCGGGAAGTTAATTAAATACCATTTGGAGGCATTTAATGTTTGAGCAAAAACTGCTGATTTTCGACAAAAGAGATAACACCCCCCCATTACGTCATGCTTCAGAAATGTGGAAAATGGTCCGTTTTCAAATGTTTTATTTTTGAACGTCAGTTCACATTTGTAGGTGGATCATCAGTGTTAGAGCTAAAATTAGCATGTTTAAAGTGATTTTCATGCTTCCAGGGGCTCGGGAAGTGAATTAAATACTATTTGGAGGCATTTAATGTTCAAGCAAAAACAGCTGGTTTTTGACAAAAGAGATAACACCCCCCATTACGTCATGCTTCAGAAATGTGGAAAATGGTCCGTTTTCAAATGTTTTATTTTTGAACGTCAGTTCACATTTGTAGGTGGATCATCAGTGTTAGAGCTAAAATTAGCATGTTTAAAGTGATTTTCATGCTTCCAGGGGCCCTAAACACAAGATTTATGGAATGGTTAAAAGCGCATGAAAATGGCCAATTTACTCACTCTGAGTTCTCAAAAAGGGTTTCTTCACCCCGGGAAGTTAATTAAATACCATTTGGAGGCATTTAATGTTTGAGCAAAAACTGCTGATTTTCGACAAAAGAGATAACACCCCCCCATTACGTCATGCTTCAGAAATGTGGAAAATGGTCCGTTTTCAAATGTTTTATTTTTGAACGTCAGTTCACATTTGTAGGTGGATCATCAGTGTTAGAGCTAAAATTAGCATGTTTAAAGTGATTTTCATGCTTCCAGGGGCTCGGGAAGTGAATTAAATACTATTTGGAGGCATTTAATGTTCAAGCAAAAACAGCTGGTTTTTGACAAAAGAGATAACACCCCCCCATTACGTCATGCTTCAGAAATGTGGAAAATGGTCCGTTTTCAAATGTTTTATTTTTGAACGTCAGTTCACATTTGTAGGTGGATCATCAGTGTTAGAGCTAAAATTAGCATGTTTAAAGTGATTTTCATGCTTCCAGGGGCCCTAAACACAAGATTTATGGAATGGTTAAAAGTGCATGAAAATGGCCAATTTACTCACTCTGAGTTCTCAAAAAGGGTTTCTTCACCCCGGGAAGTTAATTAAATACCATTTGGAGGCATTTAATGTTCGAGCAAAAACGGCTGATTTTCGACAAAAGAGATAACACCCCCCCATTACGTCATTCTTCAGAAATGTGGAAAATGGTCCGTTTTCAAATGTTTTATTTTTGAACGTCAGTTCACATTTGTAGGTGGATCATCAGTGTTAGAGCTAAAATTAGCATGTTTAAAGTGATTTTCATGCTTCCAGGGGCTCGGGAAGTGAATTAAATACTATTTGGAGGCATTTAATGTTCAAGCAAAAACAGCTGATTTTTGACAAAAGAGATAACACCCCCCCATTACGTCATGCTTCAGAAATGTGGAAAATGGTCCGTTTTCAAATGTTTTATTTTTGAACGTCAGTTCACATTTGTAGGTGGATCATCAGTGTTAGAGCTAAAATTAGCATGTTCAAAGTGATTTTCATGCTTCCAGGGGCTCGGGAAGTGAATTAAATACTATTTGGAGGCATTTAATGTTCAATCAAAAACAACTGATTTTTGACAAAAGAGATAACACCCCCCCATTACGTCATGCTTCAGAAATGTGGAAAATGGTCCGTTTTCAAATGTTTTATTTTTGAACGTCAGTTCACATTTGTAGGTGGATCATCAGTGTTAGAGCTAAAATTAGCATGTTTAAAGTGATTTTCATGCTTCCAGGGGCCCTAAACACAAGATTTATGGAATGGTTAAAAGTGCATGAAAATGGCCAATTTACTCACTCTGAGTTCTCAAAAAGGGGTTCTTCACCCCGGGAAGTTAATTAAATACCATTTGGAGGCATTTAATGTTCGAGCAAAAACGGCTGATTTTCGACAAAAGAGATAACACCCCCCCATTACGTCATGCTTCAGAAATGTGGAAAATGGTCCGTTTTCAAATGTTTTATTTTTGTACGTCAGTTCACATTTGTAGGTGGATCATCAGTATTAGAGCTAAAATTAGCATGTTTAAAGTGATTTTCATGCTTCCAGGGGCTCGGGAAGTGAATTAAATACTATTTGGAGGCATTTAATGTTCAATCAAAAACAGCTGATTTTTGACAAAAGAGATAACACCCCCCCCCATTACGTCATGCTTCAGAAATGTGGAAAATGGTCCGTTTTCAAATGTTTTATTTTTGAACGTCAGTTCACATTTGTAGGTGGATCATCAGTGTTAGAGCTAAAATTAGCATGTTTAAAGTGATTTTCATGCTTCCAGGGGCCCTAAACACAAGATTTATGGAATGGTTAAAAGTGCATGAAAATGGCCAATTTACTCACTCTGAGTTCTCAAAAAGGGTTTCTTCACCCCGGGAAGTTAATTAAATACCATTTGGAGGCATTTAATGTTTGAGCAAAAACGGCTGATTTTCGACAAAAGAGATAACACCCCCCCCATTACGTCATTCTTCAGAAATGTGGAAAATGGTCCGTTTTCAAATGTTTTATTTTTGAACGTCAGTTCACATTTGTAGGTGGATCATCAGTGTTAGAGCTAAAATTAGCATGTTTAAAGTGATTTTCATGCTTCCAGGGGCTCGGGAAGTGAATTAAATACTATTTGGAGGCATTTAATGTTCAAGCAAAAACAGCTGATTTTTGACAAAAGAGATAACACCCCCCCATTACGTCATGCTTCAGAAATGTGGAAAATGGTCCGTTTTCAAATGTTTTATTTTTGAACGTCAGTTCACATTTGTAGGTGGATCATCAGTGTTAGAGCTAAAATTAGCATGTTTAAAGTGATTTTCATGCTTCCAGGGGCCCTAAACACAAGATTTATGGAATGGTTAAAAGCGCATGAAAATGGCCAATTTACTCACTCTGAGTTCTCAAAAAGGGTTTCTTCACCCCGGGAAGTTAATTAAATACCATTTGGAGGCATTTAATGTTCGAGCAAAAACGGCTGATTTTCGACAAAAGAGATAACACCCCCCATTACGTCATGCTTCAGAAATGTGGAAAATGGTCCGTTTTCAAATGTTTTATTTTTGAACATCAGTTCACATTTGTAGGTTGATCATCAGTGTTAGAGCTAAAATTAGCATGTTTAAAGTGATTTTCATGCTTCCAGGGGCTCGGGAAGTGAATTAAATACTATTTGGAGGCATTTAATGTTCAAGCAAAAACAGCTGATTTTTGACAAAAGAGATAACACCCCCCCATTACGTCATGCTTCAGAAATGTGGAAAATGGTCCGTTTTCAAATGTTTTATTTTTGAACGTCAGTTCACATTTGTAGGTGGATCATCAGTGTTAGAGCTAAAATTAGCATGTTTAAAGTGATTTTCATGCTTCCAGGGGCCCTAAACACAAGATTTATGGAATGGTTAAAAGTGCATGAAAATGGCCAATTTACTCACTCTGAGTTCTTAAAAAGGGTTTCTTCACCCCGGGAAGTTAATTAAATACCATTTGGAGGCATTTAATGTTCGAGCAAAAACGGCTGATTTTCGACAAAAGAGATAACACCCCCCCATTACGTCATTCTTCAGAAATGTGGAAAATGGTCCGTTTTCAAATGTTTTATTTTTGAACGTCAGTTCACATTTGTAGGTGGATCATCAGTGTTAGAGCTAAAATTAGCATGTTTAAAGTGATTTTCATGCTTCCAGGGGCTCGGGAAGTGAATTAAATACTATTTGGAGGCATTTAATGTTCAAGCAAAAACAGCTGATTTTTGACAAAAGAGATAACACCCCCCCATTACGTCATGCTTCAGAAATGTGGAAAATGGTCCGTTTTCAAATGTTTTATTTTTGAACGTCAGTTCACATTTGTAGGTGGATCATCAGTGTTAGAGCTAAAATTAGCATGTTCAAAGTGATTTTCATGCTTCCAGGGGCTCGGGAAGTGAATTAAATACTATTTGGAGGCATTTAATGTTCAATCAAAAACAACTGATTTTTGACAAAAGAGATAACACCCCCCCATTACGTCATGCTTCAGAAATGTGGAAAATGGTCCGTTTTCAAATGTTTTATTTTTGAACGTCAGTTCACATTTGTAGGTGGATCATCAGTGTTAGAGCTAAAATTAGCATGTTTAAAGTGATTTTCATGCTTCCAGGGGCCCTAAACACAAGATTTATGGAATGGTTAAAAGTGCATGAAAATGGCCAATTTACTCACTCTGAGTTCTCAAAAAGGGTTTCTTCACCCCGGGAAGTTAATTAAATACGATTTGGAGGCATTTAATGTTTGAGCAAAAACGGCTGATTTTCGACAAAAGAGATAACACCCCCCCATTACGTCATTCTTCAGAAATGTGGAAATGGTCCGTTTTCAAATGTTTTATTTTTGAACGTCAGTTCACATTTGTAGGTGGATCATCAGTGTTAGAGCTAAAATTAGCATGTTTAAAGTGATTTTCATGCTTCCAGGGGCTCGGGAAGTGAATTAAATACTATTTGGAGGCATTTAATGTTCAAACAAAAACAGCTGATTTTTGACAAAAGAGATAACACCCCCCCATTACGTCATGCTTCAGAAATGTGGAAAATGGTCCGTTTTCAAATGTTTTATTTTTGAACGTCAGTTCACATTTGTAGGTGGATCATCAGTGTTAGAGCTAAAATTAGCATGTTTAAAGTGATTTTCATGCTTCCAGGGGCCCTAAACACAAGATTTATGGAATGGTTAAAAGCGCATGAAAATGGCCAATTTACTCACTCTGAGTTCTCAAAAAGGGTTTCTTCACCCCGGGAAGTTAATTAAATACCATTTGGAGGCATTTAATGTTTGAGCAAAAACTGCTGATTTTCGACAAAAGAGATAACACCCCCCCATTACGTCATGCTTCAGAAATGTGGAAAATGGTCCGTTTTCAAATGTTTTATTTTTGAACGTCAGTTCACATTTGTAGGTGGATCATCAGTGTTAGAGCTAAAATTAGCATGTTTAAAGTGATTTTCATGCTTCCAGGGGCTCGGGAAGTGAATTAAATACTATTTGGAGGCATTTAATGTTCAAGCAAAAACAGCTGGTTTTTGACAAAAGAGATAACACCCCCCCATTACGTCATGCTTCAGAAATGTGGAAAATGGTCCGTTTTCAAATGTTTTATTTTTGAACGTCAGTTCACATTTGTAGGTGGATCATCAGTGTTAGAGCTAAAATTAGCATGTTTAAAGTGATTTTCATGCTTCCAGGGGCCCTAAACACAAGATTTATGGAATGGTTAAAAGTGCATGAAAATGGCCAATTTACTCACTCTGAGTTCTCAAAAAGGGTTTCTTCACCCCGGGAAGTTAATTAAATACCATTTGGAGGCATTTAATGTTCGAGCAAAAACGGCTGATTTTCGACAAAAGAGATAACACCCCCCATTACGTCATGCTTCAGAAATGTGGAAAATGGTCCGTTTTCAAATGTTTTATTTTTGAACATCAGTTCACATTTGTAGGTTGATCATCAGTGTTAGAGCTAAAATTAGCATGTTTAAAGTGATTTTCATGCTTCCAGGGGCTCGGGAAGTGAATTAAATACTATTTGGAGGCATTTAATGTTCAAGCAAAAACAGCTGATTTTTGACAAAAGAGATAACACCCCCCCATTACGTCATGCTTCAGAAATGTGGAAAATGGTCCGTTTTCAAATGTTTTATTTTTGAACGTCAGTTCACATTTGTAGGTGGATCATCAGTGTTAGAGCTAAAATTAGCATGTTTAAAGTGATTTTCATGCTTCCAGGGGCCCTAAACACAAGATTTATGGAATGGTTAAAAGTGCATGAAAATGGCCAATTTACTCACTCTGAGTTCTCAAAAAGGGTTTCTTCACCCCGGGAAGTTAATTAAATACCATTTGGAGGCATTTAATGTTCGAGCAAAAACGGCTGATTTTCGACAAAAGAGATAACACCCCCCCCATTACGTCATTCTTCAGAAATGTGGAAAATGGTCCGTTTTCAAATGTTTTATTTTTGAACGTCAGTTCACATTTGTAGGTGGATCATCAGTGTTAGAGCTAAAATTAGCATGTTTAAAGTGATTTTCATGCTTCCAGGGGCTCGGGAAGTGAATTAAATACTATTTGGAAGCATTTAATGTTCAAGCAAAAACAGCTGATTTTTGACAAAAGAGATAACACCCCCCCATTACGTCATGCTTCAGAAATGTGGAAAATGGTCCGTTTTCAAATGTTTTATTTTTGAACGTCAGTTCACATTTGTAGGTGGATCATCAGTGTTAGAGCTAAAATTAGCATGTTCAAAGTGATTTTCATGCTTCCAGGGGCTCGGGAAGTGAATTAAATACTATTTGGAGGCATTTAATGTTCAATCAAAAACAACTGATTTTTGACAAAAGAGATAACACCCCCCCATTACGTCATGCTTCAGAAATGTGGAAAATGGTCCGTTTTCAAATGTTTTATTTTTGAACGTCAGTTCACATTTGTAGGTGGATCATCAGTGTTAGAGCTAAAATTAGCATGTTTAAAGTGATTTTCATGCTTCCAGGGGCCCTAAACACAAGATTTATGGAATGGTTAAAAGTGCATGAAAATGGCTAATTTACTCACTCTGAGTTCTCAAAAAGGGTTTCTTCACCCCGGGAAGTTAATTAAATACCATTTGGAGGCATTTAATGTTCGAGCAAAAACGGCTGATTTTCGACAAAAGAGATAACACCCCCCCCATTACGTCATGCTTCAGAAATGTAGAAAATAGTCCGTTTTCAAATGTTTTATTTTTGTACGTCAGTTCACATTTGTAGGTGGATCATCAGTATTAGAGCTAAAATTAGCATGTTTAAAGTGATTTTCATGCTTCCAGGGGCTCGGGAAGTGAATTAAATACTATTTGGAGGCATTTAATGTTCAATCAAAAACAGCTGATTTTTGACAAAAGAGATAACACCCCCCCCATTACGTCATGCTTCAGAAATGTGGAAAATGGTCCGTTTTCAAATGTTTTATTTTTGAACGTCAGTTCACATTTGTAGGTGGATCATCAGTGTTAGAGCTAAAATTAGCATGTTTAAAGTGATTTTCATGCTTCCAGGGGCCCTAAACACAAGATTTATGGAATGGTTAAAAGTGCATGAAAATGGCCAATTTACTCACTCTGAGTTCTCAAAAAGGGTTTCTTCACCCCGGGAAGTTAATTAAATACCATTTGGAGGCATTTAATGTTCGAGCAAAAACGGCTGATTTTCGACAAAAGAGATAACACCCCCCCATTACGTCATGCTTCAGAAATGTGGAAAATGGTCCGTTTTCAAATGTTTTATTTTTGAACATCAGTTCACATTTGTAGGTGGATCATCAGTGTTAGAGCTAAAATTAGCATGTTTAAAGTGATTTTCATGCTTCCAGGGGCTCGGGAAGTGAATTAAATACTATTTGGAGGCATTTAATGTTCAATCAAAAACAGCTGATTTTTGACAAAAGAGATAACACCCCCCCATTACGTCATGCTTCAGAAATGTGGAAAATGGTCCGTTTTCAAATGTTTTATTTTTGAACGTCAGTTCACATTTGTAGGTGGATCATCAGTGTTAGAGCTAAAATTAGCATGTTTAAAGTGATTGTCATGCTTCCAGGGGCCCTAAACACAATATTTATAGAATGGTTAAAAGTGCATGAAAATGGCCAATTTACTCACTCTGAGTTCTCAAAAAGGGTTTCTTCACCCCGGGAAGTTAATTAAATACCATTTGGAGGCATTTAATGTTCGAGCAAAAACGGCTGATTTTCGACAAAAGAGATAACACCCCCCATTACGTCATGCTTCAGAAATGTGGAAAATGGTTCGTTTTCAAATGTTTTATTTTTGAACGTCAGTTCACATTTGTAGGTGGATCATCAGTGTTAGAGCTAAAATTAGCATGTTTAAAGTGATTTTCATGCTTCCAGGGGCTCGGGACGTGAATTAAATACTATTTGGAGGCATTTAATGTTCAAGCAAAAACAGCTGATTTTTGACAAAAGAGATAACACCCCCCCATTACGTCATGCTTCAGAAATGTGGAAAATGGTCCGTTTTCAAATGTTTTATTTTTGAACGTCAGTTCACATTTGTAGGTGGATCATCAGTGTTAGAGCTAAAATTAGCATGTTTAAAGTGATTTTCATGCTTCCAGGGGCCCTAAACACAAGATTTATGGAATGGTTAAAAGTGCATGAAAATGGCCAATTTACTCACTCTGAGTTCTCAAAAAGGGTTTCTTCACCCCGGGAAGTTAATTAAATACCATTTGGAGGCATTTAATGTTCGAGCAAAAACTGCTGATTTTCGACAAAAGAGATAACACCCCCCCATTACGTCATGCTTCAGAAATGTGGAAAATGGTCCGTTTTCAAATGTTTTATTTTTGAACGTCAGTTCACATTTGTAGGTGGATCCTCAGTGTTAGAGCTAAAATTAGCATGTTTAAAGTCATTTTCATGCTTCCAGGGTCCTAAACACAAGATTTATGGAATGGTTAAAAGTGCATGAAAATGGCCAATTTACTCACTCTGAGTTCTCAAAAAGGGTTTCTTCACCCCGGGAAGTTAATTAAATACCATTTGGAGGCATTTAATGTTCGAGCAAAAACGGCTGATTTTCGACAAAAGAGATAACACCCCCCCATTACGTCATGCTTCAAAAATGTGGAAAATGGTCCGTTTTCAAATGTTTTATTTTTGAACGTCAGTTCACATTTGTAGGTGGATCATCAGTGTTAGAGCTAAAATTAGCATGTTTAAAGTGATTTTCATGCTTCCAGGGGCTCGGGAAGTGAATTAAATACTATTTGGAGGCATTTAATGTTCAAGCAAAAACAGCTGATTTTTGACAAAAGAGATAACACCCCCCCATTATGTCATGCTTCAGAAATGTGGAAAATGGTCCGTTTTCAAATGTTTTATTTTTGAACGTCAGTTCACATTTGTAGGTGGATCATCAGTGTTAGAGCTAAAATTAGCATGTTTAAAGTGATTTTCATGCTTCCAGGGGCCCTAAACACAAGATTTATGGAATGGTTAAAAGTGCATGAAAATGGCCAATTTACTCACTCTGAGTTCTCAAAAAGGGTTTCTTCACCCCGGGAAGTTAATTAAATACCATTTGGAGGCATTTAATGTTCGAGCAAAAACGGCTGATTTTCGACAAAAGAGATAACACCCCCCCATTACGTCATGCTTCAGAAATGTGGAAAATGGTCCGTTTTCAAATGTTTTATTTTTGAACGTCAGTTCACATTTGTAGGTGGATCATCAGTGTTAGAGCTAAAATTAGCATGTTTAAAGTGATTTTCATGCTTTCAGGGGCCCTAAACACAAGATTTGAGGAATGGTTAAAAGTGCATGAAAATGGCCAATTTACTCACTCTGAGTTCTCAAAAAGGGTTTCTTCACCCCGGGAAGTTAATTAAATACCATTTGGAGGCATTTAATGTTCGAGCAAAAACGGCTGATTTTCGACAAAAGAGATAACACCCCCCCATTACGTCATGCTTCAGAAATGTGGAAAATGGTCCGTTTTCAAATGTTTTATTTTTGAACGTCAGTTCACATTTGTAGGTGGATCATCAGTGCTAGAGCTAAAATTAGCATGTTTAAAGTGATTTTCATGCTTCCAGTGGCTCGGGAAGTGAATTAAATACTATTTGGAGGCATTTAATGTTCAAGCAAAAACAGCTGATTTTTGACAAAAGAGATAACACCCCCCCATTAAGTCATGCTTCAGAAATGTGGAAAATGGTCCGTTTTCAAATGTTTTATTTTTGAACGTCAGTTCACATTTGTAGGTGGATCATCAGTGTTAGAGCTAAAATTAGCATGTTTAAAGTGATTTTCATGCTTCCAGGGGCTCGGGAAGTGAATTAAATACTATTTGGAGGCATTTAATGTTCAAGCAAAAACAGCTGATTTTTGACAAAAGAGATAACACCCCCCCATTACGTCATGCTTCAGAAATGTGGAAAATGGTCCGTTTTCAAATGTTTTATTTTTGAACGTCAGTTCACATTTGTAGGTGGATCATCAGTGTTAGAGCTAAAATTAGCATGTTTAAAGTGATTTTCATGCTTCCAGGGGCCCTAAACACAAGATTTATGGAATGGTTAAAAGTGCATGAAAATGGCCAATTTACTCACTCTGAGTTCTCAAAAAGGGTTTCTTCACCCCGGGAAGTTAATTAAATACCATTTGGAGGCATTTAATGTTCGAGCAAAAACGGCTGATTTTCGACAAAAGAGATAACATCCCCCCATTACGTCATGCTTCAGAAATGTGGAAAATGGTCCGTTTTCAAATGTTTTATTTTTGAACGTCAGTTCACATTTGTAGGTGGATCATCAGTGTTAGAGCTAAAATTAGCATGTTTAAAGTGATTTTCATGCTTCCAGGGGCTCGGGAAGTGAATTAAATACTATTTGGAGGCATTTAATGTTCAAGCAAAAACAGCTGATTTTTGACAAAAGAGATAACACCCCCCCATTACGTCATGCTTCAGAAATGTGGAAAATGGTCCGTTTTCAAATGTTTTATTTTTGAACGTCAGTTCACATTTGTAGGTGGATCATCAGTGTTAGAGCTAAAATTAGCATGTTTAAAGTGATTTTCATGCTTCCAGGGGCCCTAAACACAAGATTTATGGAATGGTTAAAAGTGCATGAAAATGGCCAATTTACTCACTCTGAGTTCTCAAAAAGGGTTTCTTCACCCCGGGAAGTTAATTAAATACCATTTGGAGGCATTTAATGTTCGAGCAAAAACGGCTGATTTTCGACAAAAGAGATAACACCCCCCCATTACGTCATGCTTCAGAAATGTGGAAAATGGTCCGTTTTCAAATGTTTTATTTTTGAACGTCAGTTGACATTTGTAGGTGGATCATCAGTGTTAGAGCTAAAATTAGCATGTTTAAAGTGATTTTCATGCTTTCAGGGGCCCTAAACACAAGATTTGAGGAATGGTTAAAAGTGCATGAAAATGGCCAATTTACTCACTCTGAGTTCTCAAAAAGGGTTTCTTCACCCCGGGAAGTTAATTAAATACCATTTGGAGGCATTTAATGTTCGAGCAAAAACGGCTGATTTTCGACAAAAGAGATAACACCCCCCCCATTACGTCATGCTTCAGAAATGTGGAAAATGGTCCGTTTTCAAATGTTTTATTTTTGAACGTCAGTTCACATTTGTAGGTGGATCATCAGTGTTAGAGCTAAAATTAGCATGTTTAAAGTGATTTTCATGCTTCCAGTGGCTCGGGAAGTGAATTAAATACTATTTGGAGGCATTTAATGTTCAAGCAAAAACAGCTGATTTTTGACAAAAGAGATAACACCCCCCCATTACGTCATGCTTCAGAAATGTGGAAAATGGTCCGTTTTCAAATGTTTTATTTTTGAACGTCAGTTCACATTTGTAGGTGGATCATCAGTGTTAGAGCTAAAATTAGCATGTTCAAAGTGATTTTCATGCTTCCAGGGGCTCGGGAAGTGAATTAAATACTATTTGGAGGCATTTAATGTTCAATCAAAAACAACTGATTTTTGACAAAAGAGATAACACCCCCCCATTACGTCATGCTTCAGAAATGTGGAAAATGGTCCGTTTTCAAATGTTTTATTTTTGAACGTCAGTTCACATTTGTAGGTGGATCATCAGTGTTAGAGCTAAAATTAGCATGTTTAAAGTGATTTTCATGCTTCCAGGGGCCCTAAACACAAGATTTATGGAATGGTTAAAAGTGCATGAAAATGGCCAATTTACTCACTCTGAGTTCTCAAAAAGGGTTTCTTCACCCCGGGAAGTTAATTAAATACCATTTGGAGGCATTTAATGTTTGAGCAAAAACGGCTGATTTTCGACAAAAGAGATAACACCCCCCCATTACGTCATTCTTCAGAAATGTGGAAATGGTCCGTTTTCAAATGTTTTATTTTTGAACGTCAGTTCACATTTGTAGGTGGATCATCAGTGTTAGAGCTAAAATTAGCATGTTTAAAGTGATTTTCATGCTTCCAGGGGCTCGGGAAGTGAATTAAATACTATTTGGAGGCATTTAATGTTCAAACAAAAACAGCTGATTTTTGACAAAAGAGATAACACCCCCCCATTACGTCATGCTTCAGAAATGTGGAAAATGGTCCGTTTTCAAATGTTTTATTTTTGAACGTCAGTTCACATTTGTAGGTGGATCATCAGTGTTAGAGCTAAAATTAGCATGTTTAAAGTGATTTTCATGCTTCCAGGGGCCCTAAACACAAGATTTATGGAATGGTTAAAAGCGCATGAAAATGGCCAATTTACTCACTCTGAGTTCTCAAAAAGGGTTTCTTCACCCCGGGAAGTTAATTAAATACCATTTGGAGGCATTTAATGTTTGAGCAAAAACTGCTGATTTTCGACAAAAGAGATAACACCCCCCCATTACGTCATGCTTCAGAAATGTGGAAAATGGTCCGTTTTCAAATGTTTTATTTTTGAACGTCAGTTCACATTTGTAGGTGGATCATCAGTGTTAGAGCTAAAATTAGCATGTTTAAAGTGATTTTCATGCTTCCAGGGGCTCGGGAAGTGAATTAAATACTATTTGGAGGCATTTAATGTTCAAGCAAAAACAGCTGGTTTTTGACAAAAGAGATAACACCCCCCCATTACGTCATGCTTCAGAAATGTGGAAAATGGTCCGTTTTCAAATGTTTTATTTTTGAACGTCAGTTCACATTTGTAGGTGGATCATCAGTGTTAGAGCTAAAATTAGCATGTTTAAAGTGATTTTCATGCTTCCAGGGGCCCTAAACACAAGATTTATGGAATGGTTAAAAGTGCATGAAAATGGCCAATTTACTCACTCTGAGTTCTCAAAAAGGGTTTCTTCACCCCGGGAAGTTAATTAAATACCATTTGGAGGCATTTAATGTTCGAGCAAAAACGGCTGATTTTCGACAAAAGAGATAACACCCCCCATTACGTCATGCTTCAGAAATGTGGAAAATGGTCCGTTTTCAAATGTTTTATTTTTGAACATCAGTTCACATTTGTAGGTTGATCATCAGTGTTAGAGCTAAAATTAGCATGTTTAAAGTGATTTTCATGCTTCCAGGGGCTCGGGAAGTGAATTAAATACTATTTGGAGGCATTTAATGTTCAAGCAAAAACAGCTGATTTTTGACAAAAGAGATAACACCCCCCCATTACGTCATGCTTCAGAAATGTGGAAAATGGTCCGTTTTCAAATGTTTTATTTTTGAACGTCAGTTCACATTTGTAGGTGGATCATCAGTGTTAGAGCTAAAATTAGCATGTTTAAAGTGATTTTCATGCTTCCAGGGGCCCTAAACACAAGATTTATGGAATGGTTAAAAGTGCATGAAAATGGCCAATTTACTCACTCTGAGTTCTCAAAAAGGGTTTCTTCACCCCGGGAAGTTAATTAAATACCATTTGGAGGCATTTAATGTTCGAGCAAAAACGGCTGATTTTCGACAAAAGAGATAACACCCCCCCCATTACGTCATTCTTCAGAAATGTGGAAAATGGTCCGTTTTCAAATGTTTTATTTTTGAACGTCAGTTCACATTTGTAGGTGGATCATCAGTGTTAGAGCTAAAATTAGCATGTTTAAAGTGATTTTCATGCTTCCAGGGGCTCGGGAAGTGAATTAAATACTATTTGGAAGCATTTAATGTTCAAGCAAAAACAGCTGATTTTTGACAAAAGAGATAACACCCCCCCATTACGTCATGCTTCAGAAATGTGGAAAATGGTCCGTTTTCAAATGTTTTATTTTTGAACGTCAGTTCACATTTGTAGGTGGATCATCAGTGTTAGAGCTAAAATTAGCATGTTCAAAGTGATTTTCATGCTTCCAGGGGCTCGGGAAGTGAATTAAATACTATTTGGAGGCATTTAATGTTCAATCAAAAACAACTGATTTTTGACAAAAGAGATAACACCCCCCCATTACGTCATGCTTCAGAAATGTGGAAAATGGTCCGTTTTCAAATGTTTTATTTTTGAACGTCAGTTCACATTTGTAGGTGGATCATCAGTGTTAGAGCTAAAATTAGCATGTTTAAAGTGATTTTCATGCTTCCAGGGGCCCTAAACACAAGATTTATGGAATGGTTAAAAGTGCATGAAAATGGCTAATTTACTCACTCTGAGTTCTCAAAAAGGGTTTCTTCACCCCGGGAAGTTAATTAAATACCATTTGGAGGCATTTAATGTTCGAGCAAAAACGGCTGATTTTCGACAAAAGAGATAACACCCCCCCCATTACGTCATGCTTCAGAAATGTAGAAAATAGTCCGTTTTCAAATGTTTTATTTTTGTACGTCAGTTCACATTTGTAGGTGGATCATCAGTATTAGAGCTAAAATTAGCATGTTTAAAGTGATTTTCATGCTTCCAGGGGCTCGGGAAGTGAATTAAATACTATTTGGAGGCATTTAATGTTCAATCAAAAACAGCTGATTTTTGACAAAAGAGATAACACCCCCCCCATTACGTCATGCTTCAGAAATGTGGAAAATGGTCCGTTTTCAAATGTTTTATTTTTGAACGTCAGTTCACATTTGTAGGTGGATCATCAGTGTTAGAGCTAAAATTAGCATGTTTAAAGTGATTTTCATGCTTCCAGGGGCCCTAAACACAAGATTTATGGAATGGTTAAAAGTGCATGAAAATGGCCAATTTACTCACTCTGAGTTCTCAAAAAGGGTTTCTTCACCCCGGGAAGTTAATTAAATACCATTTGGAGGCATTTAATGTTCGAGCAAAAACGGCTGATTTTCGACAAAAGAGATAACACCCCCCCATTACGTCATGCTTCAGAAATGTGGAAAATGGTCCGTTTTCAAATGTTTTATTTTTGAACATCAGTTCACATTTGTAGGTGGATCATCAGTGTTAGAGCTAAAATTAGCATGTTTAAAGTGATTTTCATGCTTCCAGGGGCTCGGGAAGTGAATTAAATACTATTTGGAGGCATTTAATGTTCAATCAAAAACAGCTGATTTTTGACAAAAGAGATAACACCCCCCCATTACGTCATGCTTCAGAAATGTGGAAAATGGTCCGTTTTCAAATGTTTTATTTTTGAACGTCAGTTCACATTTGTAGGTGGATCATCAGTGTTAGAGCTAAAATTAGCATGTTTAAAGTGATTGTCATGCTTCCAGGGGCCCTAAACACAATATTTATGGAATGGTTAAAAGTGCATGAAAATGGCCAATTTACTCACTCTGAGTTCTCAAAAAGGGTTTCTTCACCCCGGGAAGTTAATTAAATACCATTTGGAGGCATTTAATGTTCGAGCAAAAACGGCTGATTTTCGACAAAAGAGATAACACCCCCCATTACGTCATGCTTCAGAAATGTGGAAAATGGTTCGTTTTCAAATGTTTTATTTTTGAACGTCAGTTCACATTTGTAGGTGGATCATCAGTGTTAGAGCTAAAATTAGCATGTTTAAAGTGATTTTCATGCTTCCAGGGGCTCGGGACGTGAATTAAATACTATTTGGAGGCATTTAATGTTCAAGCAAAAACAGCTGATTTTTGACAAAAGAGATAACACCCCCCCATTACGTCATGCTTCAGAAATGTGGAAAATGGTCCGTTTTCAAATGTTTTATTTTTGAACGTCAGTTCACATTTGTAGGTGGATCATCAGTGTTAGAGCTAAAATTAGCATGTTTAAAGTGATTTTCATGCTTCCAGGGGCCCTAAACACAAGATTTATGGAATGGTTAAAAGTGCATGAAAATGGCCAATTTACTCACTCTGAGTTCTCAAAAAGGGTTTCTTCACCCCGGGAAGTTAATTAAATACCATTTGGAGGCATTTAATGTTCGAGCAAAAACTGCTGATTTTCGACAAAAGAGATAACACCCCCCCATTACGTCATGCTTCAGAAATGTGGAAAATGGTCCGTTTTCAAATGTTTTATTTTTGAACGTCAGTTCACATTTGTAGGTGGATCCTCAGTGTTAGAGCTAAAATTAGCATGTTTAAAGTCATTTTCATGCTTCCAGGGTCCTAAACACAAGATTTATGGAATGGTTAAAAGTGCATGAAAATGGCCAATTTACTCACTCTGAGTTCTCAAAAAGGGTTTCTTCACCCCGGGAAGTTAATTAAATACCATTTGGAGGCATTTAATGTTCGAGCAAAAACGGCTGATTTTCGACAAAAGAGATAACACCCCCCCATTACGTCATGCTTCAAAAATGTGGAAAATGGTCCGTTTTCAAATGTTTTATTTTTGAACGTCAGTTCACATTTGTAGGTGGATCATCAGTGTTAGAGCTAAAATTAGCATGTTTAAAGTGATTTTCATGCTTCCAGGGGCTCGGGAAGTGAATTAAATACTATTTGGAGGCATTTAATGTTCAAGCAAAAACAGCTGATTTTTGACAAAAGAGATAACACCCCCCCATTATGTCATGCTTCAGAAATGTGGAAAATGGTCCGTTTTCAAATGTTTTATTTTTGAACGTCAGTTCACATTTGTAGGTGGATCATCAGTGTTAGAGCTAAAATTAGCATGTTTAAAGTGATTTTCATGCTTCCAGGGGCCCTAAACACAAGATTTATGGAATGGTTAAAAGTGCATGAAAATGGCCAATTTACTCACTCTGAGTTCTCAAAAAGGGTTTCTTCACCCCGGGAAGTTAATTAAATACCATTTGGAGGCATTTAATGTTCGAGCAAAAACGGCTGATTTTCGACAAAAGAGATAACACCCCCCCATTACGTCATGCTTCAGAAATGTGGAAAATGGTCCGTTTTCAAATGTTTTATTTTTGAACGTCAGTTCACATTTGTAGGTGGATCATCAGTGTTAGAGCTAAAATTAGCATGTTTAAAGTGATTTTCATGCTTTCAGGGGCCCTAAACACAAGATTTGAGGAATGGTTAAAAGTGCATGAAAATGGCCAATTTACTCACTCTGAGTTCTCAAAAAGGGTTTCTTCACCCCGGGAAGTTAATTAAATACCATTTGGAGGCATTTAATGTTCGAGCAAAAACGGCTGATTTTCGACAAAAGAGATAACACCCCCCCATTACGTCATGCTTCAGAAATGTGGAAAATGGTCCGTTTTCAAATGTTTTATTTTTGAACGTCAGTTCACATTTGTAGGTGGATCATCAGTGCTAGAGCTAAAATTAGCATGTTTAAAGTGATTTTCATGCTTCCAGTGGCTCGGGAAGTGAATTAAATACTATTTGGAGGCATTTAATGTTCAAGCAAAAACAGCTGATTTTTGACAAAAGAGATAACACCCCCCCATTAAGTCATGCTTCAGAAATGTGGAAAATGGTCCGTTTTCAAATGTTTTATTTTTGAACGTCAGTTCACATTTGTAGGTGGATCATCAGTGTTAGAGCTAAAATTAGCATGTTTAAAGTGATTTTCATGCTTCCAGGGGCTCGGGAAGTGAATTAAATACTATTTGGAGGCATTTAATGTTCAAGCAAAAACAGCTGATTTTTGACAAAAGAGATAACACCCCCCCATTACGTCATGCTTCAGAAATGTGGAAAATGGTCCGTTTTCAAATGTTTTATTTTTGAACGTCAGTTCACATTTGTAGGTGGATCATCAGTGTTAGAGCTAAAATTAGCATGTTTAAAGTGATTTTCATGCTTCCAGGGGCCCTAAACACAAGATTTATGGAATGGTTAAAAGTGCATGAAAATGGCCAATTTACTCACTCTGAGTTCTCAAAAAGGGTTTCTTCACCCCGGGAAGTTAATTAAATACCATTTGGAGGCATTTAATGTTCGAGCAAAAACGGCTGATTTTCGACAAAAGAGATAACATCCCCCCATTACGTCATGCTTCAGAAATGTGGAAAATGGTCCGTTTTCAAATGTTTTATTTTTGAACGTCAGTTCACATTTGTAGGTGGATCATCAGTGTTAGAGCTAAAATTAGCATGTTTAAAGTGATTTTCATGCTTCCAGGGGCTCGGGAAGTGAATTAAATACTATTTGGAGGCATTTAATGTTCAAGCAAAAACAGCTGATTTTTGACAAAAGAGATAACACCCCCCCATTACGTCATGCTTCAGAAATGTGGAAAATGGTCCGTTTTCAAATGTTTTATTTTTGAACGTCAGTTCACATTTGTAGGTGGATCATCAGTGTTAGAGCTAAAATTAGCATGTTTAAAGTGATTTTCATGCTTCCAGGGGCCCTAAACACAAGATTTATGGAATGGTTAAAAGTGCATGAAAATGGCCAATTTACTCACTCTGAGTTCTCAAAAAGGGTTTCTTCACCCCGGGAAGTTAATTAAATACCATTTGGAGGCATTTAATGTTCGAGCAAAAACGGCTGATTTTCGACAAAAGAGATAACACCCCCCCATTACGTCATGCTTCAGAAATGTGGAAAATGGTCCGTTTTCAAATGTTTTATTTTTGAACGTCAGTTGACATTTGTAGGTGGATCATCAGTGTTAGAGCTAAAATTAGCATGTTTAAAGTGATTTTCATGCTTTCAGGGGCCCTAAACACAAGATTTGAGGAATGGTTAAAAGTGCATGAAAATGGCCAATTTACTCACTCTGAGTTCTCAAAAAGGGTTTCTTCACCCCGGGAAGTTAATTAAATACCATTTGGAGGCATTTAATGTTCGAGCAAAAACGGCTGATTTTCGACAAAAGAGATAACACCCCCCCCATTACGTCATGCTTCAGAAATGTGGAAAATGGTCCGTTTTCAAATGTTTTATTTTTGAACGTCAGTTCACATTTGTAGGTGGATCATCAGTGTTAGAGCTAAAATTAGCATGTTTAAAGTGATTTTCATGCTTCCAGTGGCTCGGGAAGTGAATTAAATACTATTTGGAGGCATTTAATGTTCAAGCAAAAACAGCTGATTTTTGACAAAAGAGATAACACCCCCCCATTACGTCATGCTTCAGAAATGTGGAAAATGGTCCGTTTTCAAATGTTTTATTTTTGAACATCAGTTCACATTTGTAGGTGGATCATCAGTGTTAGAGCTAAAATTAGCATGTTTAAAGTGATTTTCATGCTTCCAGGGGCCCTAAACACAAGATTTATGGAATGGTTAAAAGTGCATGAAAATGGCCAATTTACTCACTCTGAGTTTTCAAAAAGGGTTTCTTCACCCCGGGAAGTTAATTAAATACCATTTGGAGGCCTTTAATGTTCGAGCAAAAACGGCTGATTTTCGACAAAAGAGATAACACCCCCCCATTACGTCATGCTTCAGAAATGTGGAAAATGGTCCGTTTTCAAATGTTTTATCTTTGAACATCAGTTCACATTTGTAGGTGGATCATCAGTGTTAGAGCTAAAATTAGCATGTTTAAAGTGATTTTCATGCTTCCAGGGGCTCGGGAAGTGAATTAAATACTATTTGGAGGCATTTAATGTTCAATCAAAAACAGCTGATTTTCGACAAAAGAGATAACACCCCCCCATTACGTCATGCTTCAGAAATGTGGAAAATGGTCCGTTTTCAAATGTTTTATTTTTGAACGTCAGTTCACATTTGTAGGTGGATCATCAGTGTTAGAGCTAAAATTAGCATGTTTAAAGTGATTTTCATGCTTCCAGGGGCCCTAAACACAAGATTTATGGAATGGTTAAAAGTGCATGAAAATGGCCAATTTACTCACTCTGAGTTCTCAAAAAGGGTTTCTTCACCCCGGGAAGTTAATTAAATACCATTTGGAGGCATTTAATGTTCGAGCAAAAACGGCTGATTTTCGACAAAAGAGATAACACCTCCCCATTACGTCATGCTTCAGAAATGTGGAAAATGGTCCGTTTTCAAATGTTTTATTTTTGAACGTCAGTTCACATTTGTAGGTGGATCATCAGTGTTAGAGCTAAAATTTGCATGTTTAAAGTGATTTTCATGCTTCCAGGGGCTCGGGAAGTGAATTAAATACTATTTGGAGGCATTTAATGTTCAAGCAAAAACAGCTGATTTTTGACAAAAGAGATAACACCCCCCCATTACGTCATGCTTCAGAAATGTGGAAAATGGTCCGTTTTCAAATGTTTTATTTTTGAACGTCAGTTCACATTTGTAGGTGGATCATCAGTGTTAGAGCTAAAATTAGCATGTTTAAAGTGATTTTCATGCTTCCAGGGGCCCTAAACACAAGATTTATGGAATGGTTAAAAGTGCATGAAAATGGCCAATTTACTCACTCTGAGTTCTCAAAAAGGGTTTCTTCACCCCGGGAAGTTAATTAAATACCATTTGGAGGCATTTAATGTTCGAGCAAAAACTGCTGATTTTTGACAAAAGAGATAACACCCCCCCATTACGTCATGCTTCAGAAATGTGGAAAATGGTCCGTTTTCAAATGTTTTATTTTTGAACGTCAGTTCACATTTGTAGGTGGATCATCAGTGTTAGAGCTAAAATTAGCATGTTTAAAGTGATTTTCATGCTTCCAGGGGCTCGGGAAGTGAATTAAATACTATTTGGAGGCATTTAATGTTCAAGCAAAAACAGCTGATTTTTGACAAAAGAGATAACACCCCCCCATTACGTCATGCTTCAGAAATGTGGAAAATGGTCCGTTTTCAAATGTTTTATTTTTGAACGTCAGTTCACATTTGTAGGTGGATCATCAGTGTTAGAGCTAAAATTAGCATGTTTAAAGTGATTTTCATGCTTCCAGGGGCCCTAAACACAAGATTTATGGAATGGTTAAAAGTGCATGAAAATGGCCAATTTACTCACTCTGAGTTCTCAAAAAGGGTTTCTTCACCCCGGGAAGTTAATTAAATACCATTTGGAGGCATTTAATGTTCGAGCAAAAACGGCTGATTTTCGACAAAAGAGATAACACCCCCCCATTACGTCATGCTTCAGAAATGTGGAAAATGGTCCGTTTTCAAATGTTTTATTTTTGAACGTCAGTTCACATTTGTAGGTGGATCATCAGTGTTAGAGCTAAAATTAGCATGTTTAAAGTGATTTTCATGCTTCCAGGGGCTCGGGAAGTGAATTAAATACTATTTGGAGGCATTTAATGTTCAAGCAAAAACAGCTGATTTTTGACAAAAGAGATAACACCCCCCCATTACGTCATGCTTCAGAAATGTGGAAAATGGTCCGTTTTCAAATGTTTTATTTTTGAACGTCAGTTCACATTTGTAGGTGGATCATCAGTGTTAGAGCTAAAATTAGCATGTTTAAAGTGATTTTCATGCTTCCAGGGGCCCTAAACACAAGATTTATGGAATGGTTAAAAGTGCATGAAAATGGCCAATTTACTCACTCTGAGTTCTCAAAAAGGGTTTCTTCACCCCGGGAAGTTAATTAAATACCATTTGGAGGCATTTAATGTTCGAGCAAAAACGGCTGATTTTCGACAAAAGAGATAACACCCCCCCATTACGTCATGCTTCAGAAATGTGGAAAATGGTCCGTTTTCAAATGTTTTATTTTTGAACGTCAGTTCACATTTGTAGGTGGATCATCAGTGTTAGAGCTAAAATTAGCATGTTTAAAGTGATTTTCATGCTTTCAGGGGCCCTAAACACAAGATTTGAGGAATGGTTAAAAGTGCATGAAAATGGCCAATTTACTCACTCTGAGTTCTCAAAAAGGGTTTCTTCACCCCGGGAAGTTAATTAAATACCATTTGGAGGCATTTAATGTTCGAGCAAAAACGGCTGATTTTCGACAAAAGAGATAACACCCCCCCATTACGTCATGCTTCAGAAATGTGGAAAATGGTCCGTTTTCAAATGTTTTATTTTTGAACGTCAGTTCACATTTGTAGGTGGATCATCAGTGCTAGAGCTAAAATTAGCATGTTTAAAGTGATTTTCATGCTTCCAGTGGCTCGGGAAGTGAATTAAATACTATTTGGAGGCATTTAATGTTCAAGCAAAAACAGCTGATTTTTGACAAAAGAGATAACACCCCCCCATTAAGTCATGCTTCAGAAATGTGGAAAATGGTCCGTTTTCAAATGTTTTATTTTTGAACGTCAGTTCACATTTGTAGGTGGATCATCAGTGTTAGAGCTAAAATTAGCATGTTTAAAGTGATTTTCATGCTTCCAGGGGCTCGGGAGGTGAATTAAATACTATTTGGAGGCATTTAATGTTCAAGCAAAAACAGCTGATTTTTGACAAAAGAGATAACACCCCCCCATTACGTCATGCTTCAGAAATGTGGAAAATGGTCCGTTTTCAAATGTTTTATTTTTGAACGTCAGTTCACATTTGTAGGTGGATCATCAGTGTTAGAGCTAAAATTAGCATGTTTAAAGTGATTTTCATGCTTCCAGGGGCCCTAAACACAAGATTTATGGAATGGTTAAAAGTGCATGAAAATGGCCAATTTACTCACTCTGAGTTCTCAAAAAGGGTTTCTTCACCCCGGGAAGTTAATTAAATACCATTTGGAGGCATTTAATGTTCGAGCAAAAACGGCTGATTTTCGACAAAAGAGATAACATCCCCCCATTACGTCATGCTTCAGAAATGTGGAAAATGGTCCGTTTTCAAATGTTTTATTTTTGAACGTCAGTTCACATTTGTAGGTGGATCATCAGTGTTAGAGCTAAAATTAGCATGTTTAAAGTGATTTTCATGCTTCCAGGGGCTCGGGAAGTGAATTAAATACTATTTGGAGGCATTTAATGTTCAAGCAAAAACAGCTGATTTTTGACAAAAGAGATAACACCCCCCCATTACGTCATGCTTCAGAAATGTGGAAAATGGTCCGTTTTCAAATGTTTTATTTTTGAACGTCAGTTCACATTTGTAGGTGGATCATCAGTGTTAGAGCTAAAATTAGCATGTTTAAAGTGATTTTCATGCTTCCAGGGGCCCTAAACACAAGATTTATGGAATGGTTAAAAGTGCATGAAAATTGCCAATTTACTCACTCTGAGTTCTCAAAAAGGGTTTCTTCACCCCGGGAAGTTAATTAAATACCATTTGGAGGCATTTAATGTTCGAGCAAAAACGGCTGATTTTCGACAAAAGAGATAACACCCCCCCATTACGTCATGCTTCAGAAATGTGGAAAATGGTCCGTTTTCAAATGTTTTATTTTTGAACGTCAGTTGACATTTGTAGGTGGATCATCAGTGTTAGAGCTAAAATTAGCATGTTTAAAGTGATTTTCATGCTTTCAGGGGCCCTAAACACAAGATTTGAGGAATGGTTAAAAGTGCATGAAAATGGCCAATTTACTCACTCTGAGTTCTCAAAAAGGGTTTCTTCACCCCGGGAAGTTAATTAAATACCATTTGGAGGCATTTAATGTTCGAGCAAAAACGGCTGATTTTCGACAAAAGAGATAACACCCCCCCCATTACGTCATGCTTCAGAAATGTGGAAAATGGTCCGTTTTCAAATGTTTTATTTTTGAACGTCAGTTCACATTTGTAGGTGGATCATCAGTGTTAGAGCTAAAATTAGCATGTTTAAAGTGATTTTCATGCTTCCAGTGGCTCGGGAAGTGAATTAAATACTATTTGGAGGCATTTAATGTTCAAGCAAAAACAGCTGATTTTTGACAAAAGAGATAACACCCCCCCATTACGTCATGCTTCAGAAATGTGGAAAATGGTCCGTTTTCAAATGTTTTATTTTTGAACATCAGTTCACATTTGTAGGTGGATCATCAGTGTTAGAGCTAAAATTAGCATGTTTAAAGTGATTTTCATGCTTCCAGGGGCCCTAAACACAAGATTTATGGAATGGTTAAAAGTGCATGAAAATGGCCAATTTACTCACTCTGAGTTTTCAAAAAGGGTTTCTTCAGCCCGGGAAGTTAATTAAATACCATTTGGAGGCCTTTAATGTTCGAGCAAAAACGGCTGATTTTCGACAAAAGAGATAACACCCCCCCATTACGTCATGCTTCAGAAATGTGGAAAATGGTCCGTTTTCAAATGTTTTATTTTTGAACATCAGTTCACATTTGTAGGTGGATCATCAGTGTTAGAGCTAAAATTAGCATGTTTAAAGTGATTTTCATGCTTCCAGGGGCTCGGGAAGTGAATTAAATACTATTTGGAGGCATTTAATGTTCAATCAAAAACAGCTGATTTTCGACAAAAGAGATAACACCCCCCCATTACGTCATGCTTCAGAAATGTGGAAAATGGTCCGTTTTCAAATGTTTTATTTTTGAACGTCAGTTCACATTTGTAGGTGGATCATCAGTGTTAGAGC
Source organism: Lissotriton vulgaris (assembly GCF_964263255.1). Classification (NCBI taxonomy): domain Eukaryota; kingdom Metazoa; phylum Chordata; class Amphibia; order Caudata; family Salamandridae; genus Lissotriton; species Lissotriton vulgaris. The sequence continues at coordinate 1,604,374 of NW_028246529.1, read as the reverse complement.
TAAAATTAGCATGTTTAAAGTGATTTTCATGCTTCCAGGGGCCCTAAACACAAGATTTATGGAATGGTTAAAAGTGCATGAAAATGGCCAATTTACTCACTCTGAGTTCTCAAAAAGGGTTTCTTCACCCCGGGAAGTTAATTAAATACCATTTGGAGGCATTTAATGTTCGAGCAAAAACGGCTGATTTTCGACAAAAGAGATAACACCTCCCCATTACGTCATGCTTCAGAAATGTGGAAAATGGTCCGTTTTCAAATGTTTTATTTTTGAACGTCAGTTCACATTTGTAGGTGGATCATCAGTGTTAGAGCTAAAATTAGCATGTTTAAAGTGATTTTCATGCTTCCAGGGGCTCGGGAAGTGAATTAAATACTATTTGGAGGCATTTAATGTTCAAGCAAAAACAGCTGATTTTTGACAAAAGAGATAACACCCCCCCATTACGTCATGCTTCAGAAATGTGGAAAATGGTCCGTTTTCAAATGTTTTATTTTTGAACGTCAGTTCACATTTGTAGGTGGATCATCAGTGTTAGAGCTAAAATTAGCATGTTTAAAGTGATTTTCATGCTTCCAGGGGCCCTAAACACAAGATTTATGGAATGGTTAAAAGTGCATGAAAATGGCCAATTTACTCACTCTGAGTTCTCAAAAAGGGTTTCTTCACCCCGGGAAGTTAATTAAATACCATTTGGAGGCATTTAATGTTCGAGCAAAAACTGCTGATTTTTGACAAAAGAGATAACACCCCCCCATTACGTCATGCTTCAGAAATGTGGAAAATGGTCCGTTTTCAAATGTTTTATTTTTGAACGTCAGTTCACATTTGTAGGTGGATCATCAGTGTTAGAGCTAAAATTAGCATGTTTAAAGTGATTTTCATGCTTCCAGGGGCTCGGGAAGTGAATTAAATACTATTTGGAGGCATTTAATGTTCAAGCAAAAACAGCTGATTTTTGACAAAAGAGATAACACCCCCCCATTATGTCATGCTTCAGAAATGTGGAAAATGGTCCGTTTTCAAATGTTTTATTTTTGAACGTCAGTTCACATTTGTAGGTGGATCATCAGTGTTAGAGCTAAAATTAGCATGTTTAAAGTGATTTTCATGCTTCCAGGGGCCCTAAACACAAGATTTATGGAATGGTTAAAAGTGCATGAAAATGGCCAATTTACTCACTCTGAGTTCTCAAAAAGGGTTTCTTCACCCCGGGAAGTTAATTAAATACCATTTGGAGGCATTTAATGTTCGAGCAAAAACGGCTGATTTTCGACAAAAGAGATAACACCCCCCCATTACGTCATGCTTCAGAAATGTGGAAAATGGTCCGTTTTCAAATGTTTTATTTTTGAACGTCAGTTCACATTTGTAGGTGGATCATCAGTGTTAGAGCTAAAATTAGCATGTTTAAAGTGATTTTCATGCTTCCAGGGGCCCTAAACACAAGATTTATGGAATGGTTAAAAGTGCATGAAAATGGCCAATTTACTCACTCTGAGTTCTCAAAAAGGGTTTCTTCACCCCGGGAAGTTAATTAAATACCATTTGGAGGCATTTAATGTTCGAGCAAAAACTGCTGATTTTCGACAAAAGAGATAACACCCCCCCATTACGTCATGCTTCAGAAATGTGGAAAATGGTCCGTTTTCAAATGTTTTATTTTTGAACGTCAGTTCACATTTGTAGGTGGATCATCAGTGTTAGAGCTAAAATTAGCATATTTAAAGTGATTTTCATGCTTCCAGGGGCTCGGGAAGTGAATGAAATACTATTTGTAGGCATTTAATGTTCAATCAAAAACAGCTGATTTTTGACAAAAGAGATAACACCCCCCCATTACGTCCTGCTTCAGAAATGTGGAAAATGGTCCGTTTTCAAATGTTTTATTTTTGAACGTCAGTTCACATTTGTAGGTGGATCATCAGTGTTAGAGCTAAAATTAGCATGTTTAAAGTGATTTTCATGCTTCCAGGGGCCCTAAACACAAGATTTATGGAATGGTTAAAAGTGCATGAAAATGGCCAATTTACTCACTCTGAGTTCTCAAAAAGGGTTTCTTCACCCCGGGAAGTTAATTAAATACCATTTGGAGGCATTTAATGTTCGAGCAAAAACGGCTGATTTTCGACAAAAGAGATAACACCCCCCCATTATGTCATGCTTCAGAAATGTGGAAAATGGTCCGTTTTCAAATGTTTTATTTTTGATCATCAGTTCACATTTGTAGGTGGATCATCAGTGTTAGAGCTAAAATTAGCATGTTTAAAGTGATTTTCATGCTTCCAGGGGCTCGGGAAGTGAATTAAATACTATTTGGAGGCATTTAATGTTCAATCAAAAACAGCTGATTTTCGACAAAAGAGATAACACCCCCCATTACGTCATGCTTCAGAAATGTGGAAAATGGTCCGTTTTCAAATGTTTTCTTTTTGAACGTCAGTTCACATTTGTAGGTGGATCATCAGTGTTAGAGCTAAAATTAGCATGTTTAAAGTGATTTTCATGCTTCCAGGGGCCCTAAACACAAGATTTATGGAATGGTTAAAAGTGCATGAAAATGGCCAATTTACTCACTCTGAGTTCTCAAAAAGGGTTTCTTCACCCCGGGAAGTTAATTAAATACCATTTGGAGGCATTTAATGTTCGAGCAAAAACGGCTGATTTTCGACAAAAGAGATAACACCCCCCCATTACGTCATTCTTCAGAAATGTGGAAAATGGTCCGTTTTCAAATGTTTTATTTTTGAACGTCAGTTCACATTTGTAGGTGGATCATCAGTGTTAGAGCTAAAATTAGCATGTTTAAAGTGATTTTCATGCTTCCAGGGGCTCGGGAAGTGAATTAAATACTATTTGGAAGCATTTAATGTTCAAGCAAAAACAGCTGATTTTTGACAAAAGAGATAACACCCCCCCATTACGTCATGCTTCAGAAATGTGGAAAATGGTCCGTTTTCAAATGTTTTATTTTTGAACGTCAGTTCACATTTGTAGGTGGATCATCAGTGTTAGAGCTAAAATTAGCATGTTCAAAGTGATTTTCATGCTTCCAGGGGCTCGGGAAGTGAATTAAATACTATTTGGAGGCATTTAATGTTCAATCAAAAACAACTGATTTTTGACAAAAGAGATAACACCCCCCCCATTACGTCATGCTTCAGAAATGTGGAAAATGGTCCGTTTTCAAATGTTTTATTTTTGAACGTCAGTTCACATTTGTAGGTGGATCATCAGTGTTAGAGCTAAAATTAGCATGTTTAAAGTGATTTTCATGCTTCCAGGGGCCCTAAACACAAGATTTATGGAATGGTTAAAAGTGCATGAAAATGGCCAATTTACTCACTCTGAGTTCTCAAAAAGGGTTTCTTCACCCCGGGAAGTTAATTAAATATCATTTGGAGGCATTTAATGTTCGAGCAAAAACGGCTGATTTTCGACAAAAGAGATAACACCCCCCCCATTACGTCATGCTTCAGAAATGTGGAAAATGGTCCGTTTTCAAATGTTTTATTTTTGTACGTCAGTTCACATTTGTAGGTGGATCATCAGTATTAGAGCTAAAATTAGCATGTTTAAAGTGATTTTCATGCTTCCAGGGGCTCGGGAAGTGAATTAAATACTATTTGGAGGCATTTAATGTTCAATCAAAAACAGCTGATTTTTGACAAAAGAGATACCACCCCCCCCATTACGTCATGCTTCAGAAATGTGGAAAATGGTCCGTTTTCAAATGTTTTATTTTTGAACGTCAGTTCACATTTGTAGGTGGATCATCAGTGTTAGAGCTAAAATTAGCATGTTTAAAGTGATTTTCATGCTTCCAGGGGCCCTAAACACAAGATTTATGGAATGGTTAAAAGTGCATGAAAATGGCCAATTTACTCACTCTGAGTTCTCAAAAAGGGTTTCTTCACCCCGGGAAGTTAATTAAATACCATTTGGAGGCATTTAATGTTCGAGCAAAAACGGCTGATTTTCGACAAAAGAGATAACACCCCCCCATTACGTCATGCTTCAGAAATGTGGAAAATGGTCCGTTTTCAAATGTTTTATTTTTGAACATCAGTTCACATTTGTAGGTGGATCATCAGTGTTAGAGCTAAAATTAGCATGTTTAAAGTGATTTTCATGCTTCCAGGGGCTCGGGAAGTGAATTAAATACTATTTGGAGGCATTTAATGTTCAATCAAAAACAGCTGATTTTTGACAAAAGAGATAACACCCCCCCATTACGTCATGCTTCAGAAATGTGGAAAATGGTCCGTTTTCAAATGTTTTATTTTTGAACGTCAGTTCACATTTGTAGGTGGATCATCAGTGTTAGAGCTAAAATTAGCATGTTTAAAGTGATTGTCATGCTTCCAGGGGCCCTAAACACAATATTTATGGAATGGTTAAAAGTGCATGAAAATGGCCAATTTACTCACTCTGAGTTCTCAAAAAGGGTTTCTTCACCCCGGGAAGTTAATTAAATACCATTTGGAGGCATTTAATGTTCGAGCAAAAACGGCTGATTTTCGACAAAAGAGATAACACCCCCCATTACGTCATGCTTCAGAAATGTGGAAAATGGTTCGTTTTCAAATGTTTTATTTTTGAACGTCAGTTCACATTTGTAGGTGGATCATCAGTGTTAGAGCTAAAATTAGCATGTTTAAAGTGATTTTCATGCTTCCAGGGGCTCGGGACGTGAATTAAATACTATTTGAAGGCATTTAATGTTCAAGCAAAAACAGCTGATTTTTGACAAAAGAGATAACACCCCCCCATTACGTCATGCTTCAGAAATGTGGAAAATGGTCCGTTTTCAAATGTTTTATTTTTGAACGTCAGTTCACATTTGTAGGTGGATCATCAGTGTTAGAGCTAAAATTAGCATGTTTAAAGTGATTTTCATGCTTCCAGGGGCCCTAAACACAAGATTTATGGAATGGTTAAAAGTGCATGAAAATGGCCAATTTACTCACTCTGAGTTCTCAAAAAGGGTTTCTTCACCCCGGGAAGTTAATTAAATACCATTTGGAGGCATTTAATGTTCGAGCAAAAACGGCTGATTTTCGACAAAAGAGATAACACCTCCCCATTACGTCATGCTTCAGAAATGTGGAAAATGGTCCGTTTTCAAATGTTTTATTTTTGAACGTCAGTTCACATTTGTAGGTGGATCATCAGTGTTAGAGCTAAAATTAGCATGTTTAAAGTGATTTTCATGCTTCCAGGGGCTCGGGAAGTGAATTAAATACTATTTGGAGGCATTTAATGTTCAAGCAAAAACAGCTGATTTTTGACAAAAGAGATAACACCCCCCCATTACGTCATGCTTCAGAAATGTGGAAAATGGTCCGTTTTCAAATGTTTTATTTTTGAACGTCAGTTCACATTTGTAGGTGGATCATCAGTGTTAGAGCTAAAATTAGCATGTTTAAAGTGATTTTCATGCTTCCAGGGGCCCTAAACACAAGATTTATGGAATGGTTAAAAGTGCATGAAAATGGCCAATTTACTCACTCTGAGTTCTCAAAAAGGGTTTCTTCACCCCGGGAAGTTAATTAAATACCATTTGGAGGCATTTAATGTTCGAGCAAAAACTGCTGATTTTTGACAAAAGAGATAACACCCCCCCCATTACGTCATGCTTCAGAAATGTGGAAAATGGTCCGTTTTCAAATGTTTTATTTTTGAACGTCAGTTCACATTTGTAGGTGGATCATCAGTGTTAGAGCTAAAATTAGCATGTTTAAAGTGATTTTCATGCTTCCAGGGGCTCGGGAAGTGAATTAAATACTATTTGGAGGCATTTAATGTTCAAGCAAAAACAGCTGATTTTTGACAAAAGAGATAACACCCCCCCATTACGTCATGCTTCAGAAATGTGGAAAATGGTCCGTTTTCAAATGTTTTATTTTTGAACGTCAGTTCACATTTGTAGGTGGATCATCAGTGTTAGAGCTAAAATTAGCATGTTTAAAGTGATTTTCATGCTTCCAGGGGCCCTAAACACAAGATTTATGGAATGGTTAAAAGTGCATGAAAATGGCCAATTTACTCACTCTGAGTTCTCAAAAAGGGTTTCTTCACCCCGGGAAGTTAATTAAATACCATTTGGAGGCATTTAATGTTCGAGCAAAAACGGCTGATTTTCGACAAAAGAGATAACACCCCCCCATTACGTCATGCTTCAGAAATGTGGAAAATGGTCCGTTTTCAAATGTTTTATTTTTGAACGTCAGTTCACATTTGTAGGTGGATCATCAGTGTTAGAGCTAAAATTAGCATGTTTAAAGTGATTTTCATGCTTCCAGGGGCTCTAAACACAAGATTTATGGAATGGTTAAAAGTGCATGAAAATGGCCAATTTACTCACTCTGAGTTCTCAAAAAGGGTTTCTTCACCCCGGGAAGTTAATTAAATACCATTTGGAGGCATTTAATGTTCGAGCAAAAACTGCTGATTTTCGACAAAAGAGATAACACCCCCCCATTACGTCATGCTTCAGAAATGTGGAAAATGGTCCGTTTTCAAATGTTTTATTTTTGAACGTCAGTTCACATTTGTAGGTGGATCATCAGTGTTAGAGCTAAAATTAGCATATTTAAAGTGATTTTCATGCTTCCAGGGGCTCGGGAAGTGAATGAAATACTATTTGTAGGCATTTAATGTTCAATCAAAAACAGCTGATTTTTGACAAAAGAGATAACACCCCCCCATTACGTCCTGCTTCAGAAATGTGGAAAATGGTCCGTTTTCAAATGTTTTATTTTTGAACGTCAGTTCACATTTGTAGGTGGATCATCAGTGTTAGAGCTAAAATTAGCATGTTTAAAGTGATTTTCATGCTTCCAGGGGCCCTAAACACAAGATTTATGGAATGGTTAAAAGTGCATGAAAATGGCCAATTTACTCACTCTGAGTTCTCAAAAAGGGTTTCTTCACCCCGGGAAGTTAATTAAATACCATTTGGAGGCATTTAATGTTCGAGCAAAAACGGCTGATTTTCGACAAAAGAGATAACACCCCCCCATTATGTCATGCTTCAGAAATGTGGAAAATGGTCCGTTTTCAAATGTTTTATTTTTGATCATCAGTTCACATTTGTAGGTGGATCATCAGTGTTAGAGCTAAAATTAGCATGTTTAAAGTGATTTTCATGCTTCCAGGGGCTCGGGAAGTGAATTAAATACTATTTGGAGGCATTTAATGTTCAATCAAAAACAGCTGATTTTCGACAAAAGAGATAACACCCCCCATTACGTCATGCTTCAGAAATGTGGAAAATGGTCCGTTTTCAAATGTTTTCTTTTTGAACGTCAGTTCACATTTGTAGGTGGATCATCAGTGTTAGAGCTAAAATTAGCATGTTTAAAGTGATTTTCATGCTTCCAGGGGCCCTAAACACAAGATTTATGGAATGGTTAAAAGTGCATGAAAATGGCCAATTTACTCACTCTGAGTTCTCAAAAAGGGTTTCTTCACCCCGGGAAGTTAATTAAATACCATTTGGAGGCATTTAATGTTCGAGCAAAAACGGCTGATTTTCGACAAAAGAGATAACACCCCCCCCATTACGTCATTCTTCAGAAATGTGGAAAATGGTCCGTTTTCAAATGTTTTATTTTTGAACGTCAGTTCACATTTGTAGGTGGATCATCAGTGTTAGAGCTAAAATTAGCATGTTTAAAGTGATTTTCATGCTTCCAGGGGCTCGGGAAGTGAATTAAATACTATTTGGAAGCATTTAATGTTCAAGCAAAAACAGCTGATTTTTGACAAAAGAGATAACACCCCCCCATTACGTCATGCTTCAGAAATGTGGAAAATGGTCCGTTTTCAAATGTTTTATTTTTGAACGTCAGTTCACATTTGTAGGTGGATCATCAGTGTTAGAGCTAAAATTAGCATGTTCAAAGTGATTTTCATGCTTCCAGGGGCTCGGGAAGTGAATTAAATACTATTTGGAGGCATTTAATGTTCAATCAAAAACAACTGATTTTTGACAAAAGAGATAACACCCCCCCCATTACGTCATGCTTCAGAAATGTGGAAAATGGTCCGTTTTCAAATGTTTTATTTTTGAACGTCAGTTCACATTTGTAGGTGGATCATCAGTGTTAGAGCTAAAATTAGCATGTTTAAAGTGATTTTCATGCTTCCAGGGGCCCTAAACACAAGATTTATGGAATGGTTAAAAGTGCATGAAAATGGCCAATTTACTCACTCTGAGTTCTCAAAAAGGGTTTCTTCACCCCGGGAAGTTAATTAAATATCATTTGGAGGCATTTAATGTTCGAGCAAAAACGGCTGATTTTCGACAAAAGAGATAACACCCCCCCCATTACGTCATGCTTCAGAAATGTGGAAAATGGTCCGTTTTCAAATGTTTTATTTTTGTACGTCAGTTCACATTTGTAGGTGGATCATCAGTATTAGAGCTAAAATTAGCATGTTTAAAGTGATTTTCATGCTTCCAGGGGCTCGGGAAGTGAATTAAATACTATTTGGAGGCATTTAATGTTCAATCAAAAACAGCTGATTTTTGACAAAAGAGATACCACCCCCCCCATTACGTCATGCTTCAGAAATGTGGAAAATGGTCCGTTTTCAAATGTTTTATTTTTGAACGTCAGTTCACATTTGTAGGTGGATCATCAGTGTTAGAGCTAAAATTAGCATGTTTAAAGTGATTTTCATGCTTCCAGGGGCCCTAAACACAAGATTTATGGAATGGTTAAAAGTGCATGAAAATGGCCAATTTACTCACTCTGAGTTCTCAAAAAGGGTTTCTTCACCCCGGGAAGTTAATTAAATACCATTTGGAGGCATTTAATGTTCGAGCAAAAACGGCTGATTTTCGACAAAAGAGATAACACCCCCCCATTACGTCATGCTTCAGAAATGTGGAAAATGGTCCGTTTTCAAATGTTTTATTTTTGAACATCAGTTCACATTTGTAGGTGGATCATCAGTGTTAGAGCTAAAATTAGCATGTTTAAAGTGATTTTCATGCTTCCAGGGGCTCGGGAAGTGAATTAAATACTATTTGGAGGCATTTAATGTTCAATCAAAAACAGCTGATTTTTGACAAAAGAGATAACACCCCCCCCATTACGTCATGCTTCAGAAATGTGGAAAATGGTCCGTTTTCAAATGTTTTATTTTTGAACGTCAGTTCACATTTGTAGGTGGATCATCAGTGTTAGAGCTAAAATTAGCATGTTTAAAGTGATTGTCATGCTTCCAGGGGCCCTAAACACAATATTTATGGAATGGTTAAAAGTGCATGAAAATGGCCAATTTACTCACTCTGAGTTCTCAAAAAGGGTTTCTTCACCCCGGGAAGATAATTAAATACCATTTGGAGGCATTTAATGTTCGAGCAAAAACGGCTGATTTTCGACAAAAGAGATAACACCCCCCATTACGTCATGCTTCAGAAATGTGGAAAATGGTTCGTTTTCAAATGTTTTATTTTTGAACGTCAGTTCACATTTGTAGGTGGATCATCAGTGTTAGAGCTAAAATTAGCATGTTTAAAGTGATTTTCATGCTTCCAGGGGCTCGGGACGTGAATTAAATACTATTTGAAGGCATTTAATGTTCAAGCAAAAACAGCTGATTTTTGACAAAAGAGATAACACCCCCCCATTACGTCATGCTTCAGAAATGTGGAAAATGGTCCGTTTTCAAATGTTTTATTTTTGAACGTCAGTTCACATTTGTAGGTGGATCATCAGTGTTAGAGCTAAAATTAGCATGTTTAAAGTGATTTTCATGCTTCCAGGGGCCCTAAACACAAGATTTATGGAATGGTTAAAAGTGCATGAAAATGGCCAATTTACTCACTCTGAGTTCTCAAAAAGGGTTTCTTCACCCCGGGAAGTTAATTAAATACCATTTGGAGGCATTTAATGTTCGAGCAAAAACTGCTGATTTTCGACAAAAGAGATAACACCCCCCCATTACGTCATGCTTCAGAAATGTGGAAAATGGTCCGTTTTCAAATGTTTTATTTTTGAACGTCAGTTCACATTTGTAGGTGGATCCTCAGTGTTAGAGCTAAAATTAGCATGTTTAAAGTCATTTTCATGCTTCCAGGGGCCCTAAACACAAGATTTATGGAATGGTTAAAAGTGCATGAAAATGGCCAATTTACTCACTCTGAGTTCTCAAAAAGGGTTTCTTCACCCCGGGAAGTTAATTAAATACCATTTGGAGGCATTTAATGTTCGAGCAAAAACGGCTGATTTTCGACAAAAGAGATAACACCCCCCCATTACGTCATGCTTCAAAAATGTGGAAAATGGTCCGTTTTCAAATGTTTTATTTTTGAACGTCAGTTCACATTTGTAGGTGGATCATCAGTGTTAGAGCTAAAATTAGCATGTTTAAAGTGATTTTCATGCTTCCAGGGGCTCGGGAAGTGAATTAAATACTATTTGGAGGCATTTAATGTTCAATCAAAAACAGCTGATTTTTGACAAAAGAGATAACACCCCCCCATTACGTCATGCTTCAGAAATGTGGAAAATGGTCCGTTTTCAAATGTTTTATTTTTGAACGTCAGTTCACATTTGTAGGTGGATCATCAGTGTTAGAGCTAAAATTAGCATGTTTAAAGTGATTTTCATGCTTCCAGGGGCCCTAAACACAAGATTTATGGAATGGTTAAAAGTGCATGAAAATGGCCAATTTACTCACTCTGAGTTCTCAAAAAGGGTTTCTTCACCCCGGGAAGTTAATTAAATACCATTTGGAGGCATTTAATGTTCGAGCAAAAACGGCTGATTTTCGACAAAAGAGATAACACCCCCCCATTACGTCATGCTTCAAAAATGTGGAAAATGGTCCGTTTTCAAATGTTTTATTTTTGAACGTCAGTTCACATTTGTAGGTGGATCATCAGTGTTAGAGCTAAAATTAGCATGTTTAAAGTGATTTTCATGCTTCCAGGGGCTCGGGAAGTGAATTAAATACTATTTGGAGGCATTTAATGTTCAAGCAAAAACAGCTGATTTTTGACAAAAGAGATAACACCCCCCCATTACGTCATGCTTCAGAAATGTGGAAAATGGTCCGTTTTCAAATGTTTTATTTTTGAACGTCAGTTCACATTTGTAGGTGGATCATCAGTGTTAGAGCTAAAATTAGCATGTTTAAAGTGATTTTCATGCTTCCAGGGGCCCTAAACACAAGATTTATGGAATGGTTAAAAGTGCATGAAAATGGCCAATTTACTCACTCTGAGTTCTCAAAAAGGGTTTCTTCACCCCGGGAAGTTAATTAAATACCATTTGGAGGCATTTAATGTTCGAGCAAAAACGGCTGATTTTCGACAAAAGAGATAACACCCCCCCATTACGTCATGCTTCAGAAATGTGGAAAATGGTCCGTTTTCAAATGTTTTATTTTTGAACGTCAGTTCACATTTGTAGGTGGATCATCAGTGTTAGAGCTAAAATTAGCATGTTTAAAGTGATTTTCATGCTTTCAGGGGCCCTAAACACAAGATTTGAGGAATGGTTAAAAGTGCATGAAAATGGCCAATTTACTCACTCTGAGTTCTCAAAAAGGGTTTCTTCACCCCGGGAAGTTAATTAAATACCATTTGGAGGCATTTAATGTTCGAGCAAAAACGGCTGATTTTCGACAAAAGAGATAACACCCCCCCATTACGTCATGCTTCAGAAATGTGGAAAATGGTCCGTTTTCAAATGTTTTATTTTTGAACGTCAGTTCACATTTGTAGGTGGATCATCAGTGTTAGAGCTAAAATTAGCATGTTTAAAGTGATTTTCATGCTTCCAGTGGCTCGGGAAGTGAATTAAATACTATTTGGAGGCATTTAATGTTCAAGCAAAAACAGCTGATTTTTGACAAAAGAGATAACACCCCCCCATTAAGTCATGCTTCAGAAATGTGGAAAATGGTCCGTTTTCAAATGTTTTATTTTTGAACGTCAGTTCACATTTGTAGGTGGATCATCAGTGTTAGAGCTAAAATTAGCATGTTTAAAGTAATTTTCATGCTTCCAGGGGCCCTAAACACAAGATTTATGGAATGGTTAAAAGTGCATGAAAATGGCCAATTTACTCACTCTGAGTTCTCAAAAAGGGTTTCTTCACCCCGGGAAGTTAATTAAATACCATTTGGAGGCATTTAATGTTCGAGCAAAAACGGCAGATTTTCGACAAAAGAGATAACACCCCCCCATTACGTCATGCTTCAGAAATGTGGAAAATGGTCCGTTTTCAAATGTTTTATTTTTGAACATCAGTTCACATTTGTAGGTGGATCATCAGTGTTAGAGCTAAAATTAGCATGTTTAAAGTGATTTTAATGCTTCCAGGGGCTCGGGAAGTGAATTAAATACTATTTGGAGGCATTTAATGTTCAATCAAAAACAGCTGATTTTCGACAAAAGAGATAACACCCCCCCATTACGTCATGCTTCAGAAATGTGGAAAATGGTCCGTTTTCAAATGTTTTATTTTTGAACGTCAGTTCACATTTGTAGGTGGATCATCAGTGTTAGAGCTAAAATTAGCATGTTTAAAGTGATTTTCATGCTTCCAGGGGCCCTAAACACAAGATTTATGGAATGGTTAAAAGTGCATGAAAATGGCCAATTTACTCACTCTGAGTTCTCAAAAAGGGTTTCTTCACCCCGGGAAGTTAATTAAATACCATTTGGAGGCATTTAATGTTCGAGCAAAAACGGCTGATTTTCGACAAAAGAGATAACACCTCCCCATTACGTCATGCTTCAGAAATGTGGAAAATGGTCCGTTTTCAAATGTTTTATTTTTGAACGTCAGTTCACATTTGTAGGTGGATCATCAGTGTTAGAGCTAAAATTAGCATGTTTAAAGTGATTTTCATGCTTCCAGGGGCTCGGGAAGTGAATTAAATACTATTTGGAGGCATTTAATGTTCAAGCAAAAACAGCTGATTTTTGACAAAAGAGATAACACCCCCCCATTACGTCATGCTTCAGAAATGTGGAAAATGGTCCGTTTTCAAATGTTTTATTTTTGAACGTCAGTTCACATTTGTAGGTGGATCATCAGTGTTAGAGCTAAAATTAGCATGTTTAAAGTGATTTTCATGCTTCCAGGGGCCCTAAACACAAGATTTATGGAATGGTTAAAAGTGCATGAAAATGGCCAATTTACTCACTCTGAGTTCTCAAAAAGGGTTTCTTCACCCCGGGAAGTTAATTAAATACCATTTGGAGGCATTTAATGTTCGAGCAAAAACTGCTGATTTTCGACAAAAGAGATAACACCCCCCCATTACGTCATGCTTCAGAAATGTGGAAAATGGTCCGTTTTCAAATGTTTTATTTTTGAACGTCAGTTCACATTTGTAGGTGGATCATCAGTGTTAGAGCTAAAATTAGCATATTTAAAGTGATTTTCATGCTTCCAGGGGCTCGGGAAGTGAATGAAATACTATTTGTAGGCATTTAATGTTCAATCAAAAACAGCTGATTTTTGACAAAAGAGATAACACCCCCCCATTACGTCCTGCTTCAGAAATGTGGAAAATGGTCCGTTTTCAAATGTTTTATTTTTGAACGTCAGTTCACATTTGTAGGTGGATCATCAGTGTTAGAGCTAAAATTAGCATGTTTAAAGTGATTTTCATGCTTCCAGGGGCTCGGGAAGTGAATTAAATACTATTTGGAGGCATTTAATGTTCAAGCAAAAACAGCTGATTTTTGACAAAAGAGATAACACCCCCCCATTACGTCATGCTTCAGAAATGTGGAAAATGGTCCGTTTTCAAATGTTTTATTTTTGAACGTCAGTTGACATTTGTAGGTGGATCATCAGTGTTAGAGCTAAAATTAGCATGTTTAAAGTGATTTTCATGCTTTCAGGGGCCCTAAACACAAGATTTGAGGAATGGTTAAAAGTGCATGAAAATGGCCAATTTACTCACTCTGAGTTCTCAAAAAGGGTTTCTTCACCCCGGGAAGTTAATTAAATACCATTTGGAGGCATTTAATGTTCGAGCAAAAACGGCTGATTTTCGACAAAAGAGATAACACCCCCCCCCATTACGTCATGCTTCAGAAATGTGGAAAATGGTCAGTTTTCAAATGTTTTATTTTTGAACGTCAGTTCACATTTGTAGGTGGATCATCAGTGTTAGAGCTAAAATTAGCATGTTTAAAGTGATTTTCATGCTTCCAGTGGCTCGGGAAGTGAATTAAATACTATTTGGAGGCATTTAATGTTCAAGCAAAAACAGCTGATTTTTGACAAAAGAGATAACACCCCCCCATTACGTCATGCTTCAGAAATGTGGAAAATGGTCCGTTTTCAAATGTTTTATTTTTGAACATCAGTTCACATTTGTAGGTGGATCATCAGTGTTAGAGCTAAAATTAGCATGTTTAAAGTGATTTTCATGCTTCCAGGGGCCCTAAACACAAGATTTATGGAATGGTTAAAAGTGCATGAAAATGGCCAATTTACTCACTCTGAGTTTTCAAAAAGGGTTTCTTCACCCCGGGAAGTTAATTAAATACCATTTGGAGGCCTTTAATGTTCGAGCAAAAACGGCTGATTTTCGACAAAAGAGATAACACCCCCCCATTACGTCATGCTTCAGAAATGTGGAAAATGGTCCGTTTTCAAATGTTTTATTTTTGAACATCAGTTCACATTTGTAGGTGGATCATCAGTGTTAGAGCTAAAATTAGCATGTTTAAAGTGATTTTCATGCTTCCAGGGGCTCGGGAAGTGAATTAAATACTATTTGGAGGCATTTAATGTTCAATCAAAAACAGCTGATTTTCGACAAAAGAGATAACACCCCCCCATTACGTCATGCTTCAGAAATGTGGAAAATGGTCCGTTTTCAAATGTTTTATTTTTGAACGTCAGTTCACATTTGTAGGTGGATCATCAGTGTTAGAGCTAAAATTAGCATGTTTAAAGTGATTTTCATGCTTCCAGGGGCTCGGGAAGTGAATTAAATACTATTTGGAGGCATTTAATGTTCAAGCAAAAACAGCTGATTTTTGACAAAAGAGATAACACCCCCCCATTACGTCATGCTTCAGAAATGTGGAAAATGGTCCGTTTTCAAATGTTTTATTTTTGAACGTCAGTTGACATTTGTAGGTGGATCATCAGTGTTAGAGCTAAAATTAGCATGTTTAAAGTGATTTTCATGCTTTCAGGGGCCCTAAACACAAGATTTGAGGAATGGTTAAAAGTGCATGAAAATGGCCAATTTACTCACTCTGAGTTCTCAAAAAGGGTTTCTTCACCCCGGGAAGTTAATTAAATACCATTTGGAGGCATTTAATGTTCGAGCAAAAACGGCTGATTTTCGACAAAAGAGATAACACCCCCCCCCATTACGTCATGCTTCAGAAATGTGGAAAATGGTCAGTTTTCAAATGTTTTATTTTTGAACGTCAGTTCACATTTGTAGGTGGATCATCAGTGTTAGAGCTAAAATTAGCATGTTTAAAGTGATTTTCATGCTTCCAGTGGCTCGGGAAGTGAATTAAATACTATTTGGAGGCATTTAATGTTCAAGCAAAAACAGCTGATTTTTGACAAAAGAGATAACACCCCCCCATTACGTCATGCTTCAGAAATGTGGAAAATGGTCCGTTTTCAAATGTTTTATTTTTGAACATCAGTTCACATTTGTAGGTGGATCATCAGTGTTAGAGCTAAAATTAGCATGTTTAAAGTGATTTTCATGCTTCCAGGGGCCCTAAACACAAGATTTATGGAATGGTTAAAAGTGCATGAAAATGGCCAATTTACTCACTCTGAGTTTTCAAAAAGGGTTTCTTCACCCCGGGAAGTTAATTAAATACCATTTGGAGGCCTTTAATGTTCGAGCAAAAACGGCTGATTTTCGACAAAAGAGATAACACCCCCCCATTACGTCATGCTTCAGAAATGTGGAAAATGGTCCGTTTTCAAATGTTTTATTTTTGAACATCAGTTCACATTTGTAGGTGGATCATCAGTGTTAGAGCTAAAATTAGCATGTTTAAAGTGATTTTCATGCTTCCAGGGGCTCGGGAAGTGAATTAAATACTATTTGGAGGCATTTAATGTTCAATCAAAAACAGCTGATTTTCGACAAAAGAGATAACACCCCCCCATTACGTCATGCTTCAGAAATGTGGAAAATGGTCCGTTTTCAAATGTTTTATTTTTGAACGTCAGTTCACATTTGTAGGTGGATCATCAGTGTTAGAGCTAAAATTAGCATGTTTAAAGTGATTTTCATGCTTCCAGGGGCCCTAAACACAAGATTTATGGAATGGTTAAAAGTGCATGAAAATGGCCAATTTACTCACTCTGAGTTCTCAAAAAGGGTTTCTTCACCCCGGGAAGTTAATTAAATACCATTTGGAGGCATTTAATGTTCGAGCAAAAACGGCTGATTTTCGACAAAAGAGATAACACCTCCCCATTACGTCATGCTTCAGAAATGTGGAAAATGGTCCGTTTTCAAATGTTTTATTTTTGAACGTCAGTTCACATTTGTAGGTGGATCATCAGTGTTAGAGCTAAAATTAGCATGTTTAAAGTGATTTTCATGCTTCCAGGGGCTCGGGAAGTGAATTAAATACTATTTGGAGGCATTTAATGTTCAAGCAAAAACAGCTGATTTTTGACAAAAGAGATAACACCCCCCATTACGTCATGCTTCAGAAATGTGGAAAATGGTCCGTTTTCAAATGTTTTATTTTTGAACGTCAGTTCACATTTGTAGGTGGATCATCAGTGTTAGAGCTAAAATTAGCATGTTTAAAGTGATTTTCATGCTTCCAGGGGCCCTAAACACAAGATTTATGGAATGGTTAAAAGTGCATGAAAATGGCCAATTTACTCACTCTGAGTTCTCAAAAAGGGTTTCTTCACCCCGGGAAGTTAATTAAATACCATTTGGAGGCATTTAATGTTCGAGCAAAAACTGCTGATTTTTGACAAAAGAGATAACACCCCCCCATTACGTCATGCTTCAGAAATGTGGAAAATGGTCCGTTTTCAAATGTTTTATTTTTGAACGTCAGTTCACATTTGTAGGTGGATCATCAGTGTTAGAGCTAAAATTAGCATGTTTAAAGTGATTTTCATGCTTCCAGGGGCTCGGGAAGTGAATTAAATACTATTTGGAGGCATTTAATGTTCAAGCAAAAACAGCTGATTTTTGACAAAAGAGATAACACCCCCCCATTACGTCATGCTTCAGAAATGTGGAAAATGGTCCGTTTTCAAATGTTTTATTTTTGAACGTCAGTTCACATTTGTAGGTGGATCATCAGTGTTAGAGCTAAAATTAGCATGTTTAAAGTGATTTTCATGCTTCCAGGGGCCCTAAACACAAGATTTATGGAATGGTTAAAAGTGCATGAAAATGGCCAATTTACTCACTCTGAGTTCTCAAAAAGGGTTTCTTCACCCCGGGAAGTTAATTAAATACCATTTGGAGGCATTTAATGTTCGAGCAAAAACGGCTGATTTTCGACAAAAGAGATAACACCCCCCCATTACGTCATGCTTCAGAAATGTGGAAAATGGTCCGTTTTCAAATGTTTTATTTTTGAACGTCAGTTCACATTTGTAGGTGGATCATCAGTGTTAGAGCTAAAATTAGCATGTTTAAAGTGATTTTCATGCTTCCAGGGGCCCTAAACACAAGATTTATGGAATGGTTAAAAGTGCATGAAAATGGCCAATTTACTCACTCTGAGTTCTCAAAAAGGGTTTCTTCACCCCGGGAAGTTAATTAAATACCATTTGGAGGCATTTAATGTTCGAGCAAAAACTGCTGATTTTCGACAAAAGAGATAACACCCCCCCATTACGTCATGCTTCAGAAATGTGGAAAATGGTCCGTTTTCAAATGTTTTATTTTTGAACGTCAGTTCACATTTGTAGGTGGATCATCAGTGTTAGAGCTAAAATTAGCATATTTAAAGTGATTTTCATGCTTCCAGGGGCTCGGGAAGTGAATGAAATACTATTTGTAGGCATTTAATGTTCAATCAAAAACAGCTGATTTTTGACAAAAGAGATAACACCCCCCCATTACGTCCTGCTTCAGAAATGTGGAAAATGGTCCGTTTTCAAATGTTTTATTTTTGAACGTCAGTTCACATTTGTAGGTGGATCATCAGTGTTAGAGCTAAAATTAGCATGTTTAAAGTGATTTTCATGCTTCCAGGGGCTCGGGAAGTGAATTAAATACTATTTGGAGGCATTTAATGTTCAAGCAAAAACAGCTGATTTTTGACAAAAGAGATAACACCCCCCCATTACGTCATGCTTCAGAAATGTGGAAAATGGTCCGTTTTCAAATGTTTTATTTTTGAACGTCAGTTGACATTTGTAGGTGGATCATCAGTGTTAGAGCTAAAATTAGCATGTTTAAAGTGATTTTCATGCTTTCAGGGGCCCTAAACACAAGATTTGAGGAATGGTTAAAAGTGCATGAAAATGGCCAATTTACTCACTCTGAGTTCTCAAAAAGGGTTTCTTCACCCCGGGAAGTTAATTAAATACCATTTGGAGGCATTTAATGTTCGAGCAAAAACGGCTGATTTTCGACAAAAGAGATAACACCCCCCCCCATTACGTCATGCTTCAGAAATGTGGAAAATGGTCAGTTTTCAAATGTTTTATTTTTGAACGTCAGTTCACATTTGTAGGTGGATCATCAGTGTTAGAGCTAAAATTAGCATGTTTAAAGTGATTTTCATGCTTCCAGTGGCTCGGGAAGTGAATTAAATACTATTTGGAGGCATTTAATGTTCAAGCAAAAACAGCTGATTTTTGACAAAAGAGATAACACCCCCCCATTACGTCATGCTTCAGAAATGTGGAAAATGGTCCGTTTTCAAATGTTTTATTTTTGAACATCAGTTCACATTTGTAGGTGGATCATCAGTGTTAGAGCTAAAATTAGCATGTTTAAAGTGATTTTCATGCTTCCAGGGGCCCTAAACACAAGATTTATGGAATGGTTAAAAGTGCATGAAAATGGCCAATTTACTCACTCTGAGTTTTCAAAAAGGGTTTCTTCACCCCGGGAAGTTAATTAAATACCATTTGGAGGCCTTTAATGTTCGAGCAAAAACGGCTGATTTTCGACAAAAGAGATAACACCCCCCCATTACGTCATGCTTCAGAAATGTGGAAAATGGTCCGTTTTCAAATGTTTTATTTTTGAACATCAGTTCACATTTGTAGGTGGATCATCAGTGTTAGAGCTAAAATTAGCATGTTTAAAGTGATTTTCATGCTTCCAGGGGCTCGGGAAGTGAATTAAATACTATTTGGAGGCATTTAATGTTCAATCAAAAACAGCTGATTTTCGACAAAAGAGATAACACCCCCCCATTACGTCATGCTTCAGAAATGTGGAAAATGGTCCGTTTTCAAATGTTTTATTTTTGAACGTCAGTTCACATTTGTAGGTGGATCATCAGTGTTAGAGCTAAAATTAGCATGTTTAAAGTGATTTTCATGCTTCCAGGGGCTCGGGAAGTGAATTAAATACTATTTGGAGGCATTTAATGTTCAAGCAAAAACAGCTGATTTTTGACAAAAGAGATAACACCCCCCCATTACGTCATGCTTCAGAAATGTGGAAAATGGTCCGTTTTCAAATGTTTTATTTTTGAACGTCAGTTGACATTTGTAGGTGGATCATCAGTGTTAGAGCTAAAATTAGCATGTTTAAAGTGATTTTCATGCTTTCAGGGGCCCTAAACACAAGATTTGAGGAATGGTTAAAAGTGCATGAAAATGGCCAATTTACTCACTCTGAGTTCTCAAAAAGGGTTTCTTCACCCCGGGAAGTTAATTAAATACCATTTGGAGGCATTTAATGTTCGAGCAAAAACGGCTGATTTTCGACAAAAGAGATAACACCCCCCCCCCATTACGTCATGCTTCAGAAATGTGGAAAATGGTCAGTTTTCAAATGTTTTATTTTTGAACGTCAGTTCACATTTGTAGGTGGATCATCAGTGTTAGAGCTAAAATTAGCATGTTTAAAGTGATTTTCATGCTTCCAGTGGCTCGGGAAGTGAATTAAATACTATTTGGAGGCATTTAATGTTCAAGCAAAAACAGCTGATTTTTGACAAAAGAGATAACACCCCCCCATTACGTCATGCTTCAGAAATGTGGAAAATGGTCCGTTTTCAAATGTTTTATTTTTGAACATCAGTTCACATTTGTAGGTGGATCATCAGTGTTAGAGCTAAAATTAGCATGTTTAAAGTGATTTTCATGCTTCCAGGGGCCCTAAACACAAGATTTATGGAATGGTTAAAAGTGCATGAAAATGGCCAATTTACTCACTCTGAGTTTTCAAAAAGGGTTTCTTCACCCCGGGAAGTTAATTAAATACCATTTGGAGGCCTTTAATGTTCGAGCAAAAACGGCTGATTTTCGACAAAAGAGATAACACCCCCCCATTACGTCATGCTTCAGAAATGTGGAAAATGGTCCGTTTTCAAATGTTTTATTTTTGAACATCAGTTCACATTTGTAGGTGGATCATCAGTGTTAGAGCTAAAATTAGCATGTTTAAAGTGATTTTCATGCTTCCAGGGGCTCGGGAAGTGAATTAAATACTATTTGGAGGCATTTAATGTTCAATCAAAAACAGCTGATTTTCGACAAAAGAGATAACACCCCCCCATTACGTCATGCTTCAGAAATGTGGAAAATGGTCCGTTTTCAAATGTTTTATTTTTGAACGTCAGTTCACATTTGTAGGTGGATCATCAGTGTTAGAGCTAAAATTAGCATGTTTAAAGTGATTTTCATGCTTCCAGGGGCCCTAAACACAAGATTTATGGAATGGTTAAAAGTGCATGAAAATGGCCAATTTACTCACTCTGAGTTCTCAAAAAGGGTTTCTTCACCCCGGGAAGTTAATTAAATACCATTTGGAGGCATTTAATGTTCGAGCAAAAACGGCTGATTTTCGACAAAAGAGATAACACCTCCCCATTACGTCATGCTTCAGAAATGTGGAAAATGGTCCGTTTTCAAATGTTTTATTTTTGAACGTCAGTTCACATTTGTAGGTGGATCATCAGTGTTAGAGCTAAAATTAGCATGTTTAAAGTGATTTTCATGCTTCCAGGGGCTCGGGAAGTGAATTAAATACTATTTGGAGGCATTTAATGTTCAAGCAAAAACAGCTGATTTTTGACAAAAGAGATAACACCCCCCATTACGTCATGCTTCAGAAATGTGGAAAATGGTCCGTTTTCAAATGTTTTATTTTTGAACGTCAGTTCACATTTGTAGGTGGATCATCAGTGTTAGAGCTAAAATTAGCATGTTTAAAGTGATTTTCATGCTTCCAGGGGCCCTAAACACAAGATTTATGGAATGGTTAAAAGTGCATGAAAATGGCCAATTTACTCACTCTGAGTTCTCAAAAAGGGTTTCTTCACCCCGGGAAGTTAATTAAATACCATTTGGAGGCATTTAATGTTCGAGCAAAAACGGCTGATTTTCGACAAAAGAGATAACACCCCCCCATTACGTCATGCTTCAGAAATGTGGAAAATGGTCCGTTTTCAAATGTTTTATTTTTGAACGTCAGTTCACATTTGTAGGTGGATCATCAGTGTTAGAGCTAAAATTAGCATGTTTAAAGTGATTTTCATGCTTCCAGGGGCCCTAAACACAAGATTTATGGAATGGTTAAAAGTGCATGAAAATGGCCAATTTACTCACTCTGAGTTCTCAAAAAGGGTTTCTTCACCCCGGGAAGTTAATTAAATACCATTTGGAGGCATTTAATGTTCGAGCAAAAACTGCTGATTTTCGACAAAAGAGATAACACCCCCCCATTACGTCATGCTTCAGAAATGTGGAAAATGGTCCGTTTTCAAATGTTTTATTTTTGAACGTCAGTTCACATTTGTAGGTGGATCATCAGTGTTAGAGCTAAAATTAGCATATTTAAAGTGATTTTCATGCTTCCAGGGGCTCGGGAAGTGAATGAAATACTATTTGTAGGCATTTAATGTTCAATCAAAAACAGCTGATTTTTGACAAAAGAGATAACACCCCCCCATTACGTCCTGCTTCAGAAATGTGGAAAATGGTCCGTTTTCAAATGTTTTATTTTTGAACGTCAGTTCACATTTGTAGGTGGATCATCAGTGTTAGAGCTAAAATTAGCATGTTTAAAGTGATTTTCATGCTTCCAGGGGCTCGGGAAGTGAATTAAATACTATTTGGAGGCATTTAATGTTCAAGCAAAAACAGCTGATTTTTGACAAAAGAGATAACACCCCCCCATTACGTCATGCTTCAGAAATGTGGAAAATGGTCCGTTTTCAAATGTTTTATTTTTGAACGTCAGTTGACATTTGTAGGTGGATCATCAGTGTTAGAGCTAAAATTAGCATGTTTAAAGTGATTTTCATGCTTTCAGGGGCCCTAAACACAAGATTTGAGGAATGGTTAAAAGTGCATGAAAATGGCCAATTTACTCACTCTGAGTTCTCAAAAAGGGTTTCTTCACCCCGGGAAGTTAATTAAATACCATTTGGAGGCATTTAATGTTCGAGCAAAAACGGCTGATTTTCGACAAAAGAGATAACACCCCCCCCCATTACGTCATGCTTCAGAAATGTGGAAAATGGTCAGTTTTCAAATGTTTTATTTTTGAACGTCAGTTCACATTTGTAGGTGGATCATCAGTGTTAGAGCTAAAATTAGCATGTTTAAAGTGATTTTCATGCTTCCAGTGGCTCGGGAAGTGAATTAAATACTATTTGGAGGCATTTAATGTTCAAGCAAAAACAGCTGATTTTTGACAAAAGAGATAACACCCCCCCATTACGTCATGCTTCAGAAATGTGGAAAATGGTCCGTTTTCAAATGTTTTATTTTTGAACATCAGTTCACATTTGTAGGTGGATCATCAGTGTTAGAGCTAAAATTAGCATGTTTAAAGTGATTTTCATGCTTCCAGGGGCCCTAAACACAAGATTTATGGAATGGTTAAAAGTGCATGAAAATGGCCAATTTACTCACTCTGAGTTTTCAAAAAGGGTTTCTTCACCCCGGGAAGTTAATTAAATACCATTTGGAGGCCTTTAATGTTCGAGCAAAAACGGCTGATTTTCGACAAAAGAGATAACACCCCCCCATTACGTCATGCTTCAGAAATGTGGAAAATGGTCCGTTTTCAAATGTTTTATTTTTGAACATCAGTTCACATTTGTAGGTGGATCATCAGTGTTAGAGCTAAAATTAGCATGTTTAAAGTGATTTTCATGCTTCCAGGGGCTCGGGAAGTGAATTAAATACTATTTGGAGGCATTTAATGTTCAATCAAAAACAGCTGATTTTCGACAAAAGAGATAACACCCCCCCATTACGTCATGCTTCAGAAATGTGGAAAATGGTCCGTTTTCAAATGTTTTATTTTTGAACGTCAGTTCACATTTGTAGGTGGATCATCAGTGTTAGAGCTAAAATTAGCATGTTTAAAGTGATTTTCATGCTTCCAGGGGCTCGGGAAGTGAATTAAATACTATTTGGAGGCATTTAATGTTCAAGCAAAAACAGCTGATTTTTGACAAAAGAGATAACACCCCCCCATTACGTCATGCTTCAGAAATGTGGAAAATGGTCCGTTTTCAAATGTTTTATTTTTGAACGTCAGTTGACATTTGTAGGTGGATCATCAGTGTTAGAGCTAAAATTAGCATGTTTAAAGTGATTTTCATGCTTTCAGGGGCCCTAAACACAAGATTTGAGGAATGGTTAAAAGTGCATGAAAATGGCCAATTTACTCACTCTGAGTTCTCAAAAAGGGTTTCTTCACCCCGGGAAGTTAATTAAATACCATTTGGAGGCATTTAATGTTCGAGCAAAAACGGCTGATTTTCGACAAAAGAGATAACACCCCCCCCCATTACGTCATGCTTCAGAAATGTGGAAAATGGTCAGTTTTCAAATGTTTTATTTTTGAACGTCAGTTCACATTTGTAGGTGGATCATCAGTGTTAGAGCTAAAATTAGCATGTTTAAAGTGATTTTCATGCTTCCAGTGGCTCGGGAAGTGAATTAAATACTATTTGGAGGCATTTAATGTTCAAGCAAAAACAGCTGATTTTTGACAAAAGAGATAACACCCCCCCATTACGTCATGCTTCAGAAATGTGGAAAATGGTCCGTTTTCAAATGTTTTATTTTTGAACATCAGTTCACATTTGTAGGTGGATCATCAGTGTTAGAGCTAAAATTAGCATGTTTAAAGTGATTTTCATGCTTCCAGGGGCCCTAAACACAAGATTTATGGAATGGTTAAAAGTGCATGAAAATGGCCAATTTACTCACTCTGAGTTTTCAAAAAGGGTTTCTTCACCCCGGGAAGTTAATTAAATACCATTTGGAGGCCTTTAATGTTCGAGCAAAAACGGCTGATTTTCGACAAAAGAGATAACACCCCCCCATTACGTCATGCTTCAGAAATGTGGAAAATGGTCCGTTTTCAAATGTTTTATTTTTGAACATCAGTTCACATTTGTAGGTGGATCATCAGTGTTAGAGCTAAAATTAGCATGTTTAAAGTGATTTTCATGCTTCCAGGGGCTCGGGAAGTGAATTAAATACTATTTGGAGGCATTTAATGTTCAATCAAAAACAGCTGATTTTCGACAAAAGAGATAACACCCCCCCATTACGTCATGCTTCAGAAATGTGGAAAATGGTCCGTTTTCAAATGTTTTATTTTTGAACGTCAGTTCACATTTGTAGGTGGATCATCAGTGTTAGAGCTAAAATTAGCATGTTTAAAGTGATTTTCATGCTTCCAGGGGCCCTAAACACAAGATTTATGGAATGGTTAAAAGTGCATGAAAATGGCCAATTTACTCACTCTGAGTTCTCAAAAAGGGTTTCTTCACCCCGGGAAGTTAATTAAATACCATTTGGAGGCATTTAATGTTCGAGCAAAAACGGCTGATTTTCGACAAAAGAGATAACACCTCCCCATTACGTCATGCTTCAGAAATGTGGAAAATGGTCCGTTTTCAAATGTTTTATTTTTGAACGTCAGTTCACATTTGTAGGTGGATCATCAGTGTTAGAGCTAAAATTAGCATGTTTAAAGTGATTTTCATGCTTCCAGGGGCTCGGGAAGTGAATTAAATACTATTTGGAGGCATTTAATGTTCAAGCAAAAACAGCTGATTTTTGACAAAAGAGATAACACCCCCCATTACGTCATGCTTCAGAAATGTGGAAAATGGTCCGTTTTCAAATGTTTTATTTTTGAACGTCAGTTCACATTTGTAGGTGGATCATCAGTGTTAGAGCTAAAATTAGCATGTTTAAAGTGATTTTCATGCTTCCAGGGGCCCTAAACACAAGATTTATGGAATGGTTAAAAGTGCATGAAAATGGCCAATTTACTCACTCTGAGTTCTCAAAAAGGGTTTCTTCACCCCGGGAAGTTAATTAAATACCATTTGGAGGCATTTAATGTTCGAGCAAAAACTGCTGATTTTTGACAAAAGAGATAACACCCCCCCATTACGTCATGCTTCAGAAATGTGGAAAATGGTCCGTTTTCAAATGTTTTATTTTTGAACGTCAGTTCACATTTGTAGGTGGATCATCAGTGTTAGAGCTAAAATTAGCATGTTTAAAGTGATTTTCATGCTTCCAGGGGCTCGGGAAGTGAATTAAATACTATTTGGAGGCATTTAATGTTCAAGCAAAAACAGCTGATTTTTGACAAAAGAGATAACACCCCCCCATTACGTCATGCTTCAGAAATGTGGAAAATGGTCCGTTTTCAAATGTTTTATTTTTGAACGTCAGTTCACATTTGTAGGTGGATCATCAGTGTTAGAGCTAAAATTAGCATGTTTAAAGTGATTTTCATGCTTCCAGGGGCCCTAAACACAAGATTTATGGAATGGTTAAAAGTGCATGAAAATGGCCAATTTACTCACTCTGAGTTCTCAAAAAGGGTTTCTTCACCCCGGGAAGTTAATTAAATACCATTTGGAGGCATTTAATGTTCGAGCAAAAACGGCTGATTTTCGACAAAAGAGATAACACCCCCCCATTACGTCATGCTTCAGAAATGTGGAAAATGGTCCGTTTTCAAATGTTTTATTTTTGAACGTCAGTTCACATTTGTAGGTGGATCATCAGTGTTAGAGCTAAAATTAGCATGTTTAAAGTGATTTTCATGCTTCCAGGGGCCCTAAACACAAGATTTATGGAATGGTTAAAAGTGCATGAAAATGGCCAATTTACTCACTCTGAGTTCTCAAAAAGGGTTTCTTCACCCCGGGAAGTTAATTAAATACCATTTGGAGGCATTTAATGTTCGAGCAAAAACTGCTGATTTTCGACAAAAGAGATAACACCCCCCCATTACGTCATGCTTCAGAAATGTGGAAAATGGTCCGTTTTCAAATGTTTTATTTTTGAACGTCAGTTCACATTTGTAGGTGGATCATCAGTGTTAGAGCTAAAATTAGCATATTTAAAGTGATTTTCATGCTTCCAGGGGCTCGGGAAGTGAATGAAATACTATTTGTAGGCATTTAATGTTCAATCAAAAACAGCTGATTTTTGACAAAAGAGATAACACCCCCCCATTACGTCCTGCTTCAGAAATGTGGAAAATGGTCCGTTTTCAAATGTTTTATTTTTGAACGTCAGTTCACATTTGTAGGTGGATCATCAGTGTTAGAGCTAAAATTAGCATGTTTAAAGTGATTTTCATGCTTCCAGGGGCTCGGGAAGTGAATTAAATACTATTTGGAGGCATTTAATGTTCAAGCAAAAACAGCTGATTTTTGACAAAAGAGATAACACCCCCCCATTACGTCATGCTTCAGAAATGTGGAAAATGGTCCGTTTTCAAATGTTTTATTTTTGAACGTCAGTTGACATTTGTAGGTGGATCATCAGTGTTAGAGCTAAAATTAGCATGTTTAAAGTGATTTTCATGCTTTCAGGGGCCCTAAACACAAGATTTGAGGAATGGTTAAAAGTGCATGAAAATGGCCAATTTACTCACTCTGAGTTCTCAAAAAGGGTTTCTTCACCCCGGGAAGTTAATTAAATACCATTTGGAGGCATTTAATGTTCGAGCAAAAACGGCTGATTTTCGACAAAAGAGATAACACCCCCCCCCATTACGTCATGCTTCAGAAATGTGGAAAATGGTCAGTTTTCAAATGTTTTATTTTTGAACGTCAGTTCACATTTGTAGGTGGATCATCAGTGTTAGAGCTAAAATTAGCATGTTTAAAGTGATTTTCATGCTTCCAGTGGCTCGGGAAGTGAATTAAATACTATTTGGAGGCATTTAATGTTCAAGCAAAAACAGCTGATTTTTGACAAAAGAGATAACACCCCCCCATTACGTCATGCTTCAGAAATGTGGAAAATGGTCCGTTTTCAAATGTTTTATTTTTGAACATCAGTTCACATTTGTAGGTGGATCATCAGTGTTAGAGCTAAAATTAGCATGTTTAAAGTGATTTTCATGCTTCCAGGGGCCCTAAACACAAGATTTATGGAATGGTTAAAAGTGCATGAAAATGGCCAATTTACTCACTCTGAGTTTTCAAAAAGGGTTTCTTCACCCCGGGAAGTTAATTAAATACCATTTGGAGGCCTTTAATGTTCGAGCAAAAACGGCTGATTTTCGACAAAAGAGATAACACCCCCCCATTACGTCATGCTTCAGAAATGTGGAAAATGGTCCGTTTTCAAATGTTTTATTTTTGAACATCAGTTCACATTTGTAGGTGGATCATCAGTGTTAGAGCTAAAATTAGCATGTTTAAAGTGATTTTCATGCTTCCAGGGGCTCGGGAAGTGAATTAAATACTATTTGGAGGCATTTAATGTTCAATCAAAAACAGCTGATTTTCGACAAAAGAGATAACACCCCCCCATTACGTCATGCTTCAGAAATGTGGAAAATGGTCCGTTTTCAAATGTTTTATTTTTGAACGTCAGTTCACATTTGTAGGTGGATCATCAGTGTTAGAGCTAAAATTAGCATGTTTAAAGTGATTTTCATGCTTCCAGGGGCTCGGGAAGTGAATTAAATACTATTTGGAGGCATTTAATGTTCAAGCAAAAACAGCTGATTTTTGACAAAAGAGATAACACCCCCCCATTACGTCATGCTTCAGAAATGTGGAAAATGGTCCGTTTTCAAATGTTTTATTTTTGAACGTCAGTTGACATTTGTAGGTGGATCATCAGTGTTAGAGCTAAAATTAGCATGTTTAAAGTGATTTTCATGCTTTCAGGGGCCCTAAACACAAGATTTGAGGAATGGTTAAAAGTGCATGAAAATGGCCAATTTACTCACTCTGAGTTCTCAAAAAGGGTTTCTTCACCCCGGGAAGTTAATTAAATACCATTTGGAGGCATTTAATGTTCGAGCAAAAACGGCTGATTTTCGACAAAAGAGATAACACCCCCCCCCATTACGTCATGCTTCAGAAATGTGGAAAATGGTCAGTTTTCAAATGTTTTATTTTTGAACGTCAGTTCACATTTGTAGGTGGATCATCAGTGTTAGAGCTAAAATTAGCATGTTTAAAGTGATTTTCATGCTTCCAGTGGCTCGGGAAGTGAATTAAATACTATTTGGAGGCATTTAATGTTCAAGCAAAAACAGCTGATTTTTGACAAAAGAGATAACACCCCCCCATTACGTCATGCTTCAGAAATGTGGAAAATGGTCCGTTTTCAAATGTTTTATTTTTGAACATCAGTTCACATTTGTAGGTGGATCATCAGTGTTAGAGCTAAAATTAGCATGTTTAAAGTGATTTTCATGCTTCCAGGGGCCCTAAACACAAGATTTATGGAATGGTTAAAAGTGCATGAAAATGGCCAATTTACTCACTCTGAGTTTTCAAAAAGGGTTTCTTCACCCCGGGAAGTTAATTAAATACCATTTGGAGGCCTTTAATGTTCGAGCAAAAACGGCTGATTTTCGACAAAAGAGATAACACCCCCCCATTACGTCATGCTTCAGAAATGTGGAAAATGGTCCGTTTTCAAATGTTTTATTTTTGAACATCAGTTCACATTTGTAGGTGGATCATCAGTGTTAGAGCTAAAATTAGCATGTTTAAAGTGATTTTCATGCTTCCAGGGGCTCGGGAAGTGAATTAAATACTATTTGGAGGCATTTAATGTTCAATCAAAAACAGCTGATTTTCGACAAAAGAGATAACACCCCCCCATTACGTCATGCTTCAGAAATGTGGAAAATGGTCCGTTTTCAAATGTTTTATTTTTGAACGTCAGTTCACATTTGTAGGTGGATCATCAGTGTTAGAGCTAAAATTAGCATGTTTAAAGTGATTTTCATGCTTCCAGGGGCCCTAAACACAAGATTTATGGAATGGTTAAAAGTGCATGAAAATGGCCAATTTACTCACTCTGAGTTCTCAAAAAGGGTTTCTTCACCCCGGGAAGTTAATTAAATACCATTTGGAGGCATTTAATGTTCGAGCAAAAACGGCTGATTTTCGACAAAAGAGATAACACCTCCCCATTACGTCATGCTTCAGAAATGTGGAAAATGGTCCGTTTTCAAATGTTTTATTTTTGAACGTCAGTTCACATTTGTAGGTGGATCATCAGTGTTAGAGCTAAAATTAGCATGTTTAAAGTGATTTTCATGCTTCCAGGGGCTCGGGAAGTGAATTAAATACTATTTGGAGGCATTTAATGTTCAAGCAAAAACAGCTGATTTTTGACAAAAGAGATAACACCCCCCATTACGTCATGCTTCAGAAATGTGGAAAATGGTCCGTTTTCAAATGTTTTATTTTTGAACGTCAGTTCACATTTGTAGGTGGATCATCAGTGTTAGAGCTAAAATTAGCATGTTTAAAGTGATTTTCATGCTTCCAGGGGCCCTAAACACAAGATTTATGGAATGGTTAAAAGTGCATGAAAATGGCCAATTTACTCACTCTGAGTTCTCAAAAAGGGTTTCTTCACCCCGGGAAGTTAATTAAATACCATTTGGAGGCATTTAATGTTCGAGCAAAAACTGCTGATTTTTGACAAAAGAGATAACACCCCCCCATTACGTCATGCTTCAGAAATGTGGAAAATGGTCCGTTTTCAAATGTTTTATTTTTGAACGTCAGTTCACATTTGTAGGTGGATCATCAGTGTTAGAGCTAAAATTAGCATGTTTAAAGTGATTTTCATGCTTCCAGGGGCTCGGGAAGTGAATTAAATACTATTTGGAGGCATTTAATGTTCAAGCAAAAACAGCTGATTTTTGACAAAAGAGATAACACCCCCCCATTACGTCATGCTTCAGAAATGTGGAAAATGGTCCGTTTTCAAATGTTTTATTTTTGAACGTCAGTTCACATTTGTAGGTGGATCATCAGTGTTAGAGCTAAAATTAGCATGTTTAAAGTGATTTTCATGCTTCCAGGGGCCCTAAACACAAGATTTATGGAATGGTTAAAAGTGCATGAAAATGGCCAATTTACTCACTCTGAGTTCTCAAAAAGGGTTTCTTCACCCCGGGAAGTTAATTAAATACCATTTGGAGGCATTTAATGTTCGAGCAAAAACGGCTGATTTTCGACAAAAGAGATAACACCCCCCCATTACGTCATGCTTCAGAAATGTGGAAAATGGTCCGTTTTCAAATGTTTTATTTTTGAACGTCAGTTCACATTTGTAGGTGGATCATCAGTGTTAGAGCTAAAATTAGCATGTTTAAAGTGATTTTCATGCTTCCAGGGGCCCTAAACACAAGATTTATGGAATGGTTAAAAGTGCATGAAAATGGCCAATTTACTCACTCTGAGTTCTCAAAAAGGGTTTCTTCACCCCGGGAAGTTAATTAAATACCATTTGGAGGCATTTAATGTTCGAGCAAAAACTGCTGATTTTCGACAAAAGAGATAACACCCCCCCATTACGTCATGCTTCAGAAATGTGGAAAATGGTCCGTTTTCAAATGTTTTATTTTTGAACGTCAGTTCACATTTGTAGGTGGATCATCAGTGTTAGAGCTAAAATTAGCATATTTAAAGTGATTTTCATGCTTCCAGGGGCTCGGGAAGTGAATGAAATACTATTTGTAGGCATTTAATGTTCAATCAAAAACAGCTGATTTTTGACAAAAGAGATAACACCCCCCCATTACGTCCTGCTTCAGAAATGTGGAAAATGGTCCGTTTTCAAATGTTTTATTTTTGAACGTCAGTTCACATTTGTAGGTGGATCATCAGTGTTAGAGCTAAAATTAGCATGTTTAAAGTGATTTTCATGCTTCCAGGGGCTCGGGAAGTGAATTAAATACTATTTGGAGGCATTTAATGTTCAAGCAAAAACAGCTGATTTTTGACAAAAGAGATAACACCCCCCCATTACGTCATGCTTCAGAAATGTGGAAAATGGTCCGTTTTCAAATGTTTTATTTTTGAACGTCAGTTGACATTTGTAGGTGGATCATCAGTGTTAGAGCTAAAATTAGCATGTTTAAAGTGATTTTCATGCTTTCAGGGGCCCTAAACACAAGATTTGAGGAATGGTTAAAAGTGCATGAAAATGGCCAATTTACTCACTCTGAGTTCTCAAAAAGGGTTTCTTCACCCCGGGAAGTTAATTAAATACCATTTGGAGGCATTTAATGTTCGAGCAAAAACGGCTGATTTTCGACAAAAGAGATAACACCCCCCCCCATTACGTCATGCTTCAGAAATGTGGAAAATGGTCAGTTTTCAAATGTTTTATTTTTGAACGTCAGTTCACATTTGTAGGTGGATCATCAGTGTTAGAGCTAAAATTAGCATGTTTAAAGTGATTTTCATGCTTCCAGTGGCTCGGGAAGTGAATTAAATACTATTTGGAGGCATTTAATGTTCAAGCAAAAACAGCTGATTTTTGACAAAAGAGATAACACCCCCCCATTACGTCATGCTTCAGAAATGTGGAAAATGGTCCGTTTTCAAATGTTTTATTTTTGAACATCAGTTCACATTTGTAGGTGGATCATCAGTGTTAGAGCTAAAATTAGCATGTTTAAAGTGATTTTCATGCTTCCAGGGGCCCTAAACACAAGATTTATGGAATGGTTAAAAGTGCATGAAAATGGCCAATTTACTCACTCTGAGTTTTCAAAAAGGGTTTCTTCACCCCGGGAAGTTAATTAAATACCATTTGGAGGCCTTTAATGTTCGAGCAAAAACGGCTGATTTTCGACAAAAGAGATAACACCCCCCCATTACGTCATGCTTCAGAAATGTGGAAAATGGTCCGTTTTCAAATGTTTTATTTTTGAACATCAGTTCACATTTGTAGGTGGATCATCAGTGTTAGAGCTAAAATTAGCATGTTTAAAGTGATTTTCATGCTTCCAGGGGCTCGGGAAGTGAATTAAATACTATTTGGAGGCATTTAATGTTCAATCAAAAACAGCTGATTTTCGACAAAAGAGATAACACCCCCCCATTACGTCATGCTTCAGAAATGTGGAAAATGGTCCGTTTTCAAATGTTTTATTTTTGAACGTCAGTTCACATTTGTAGGTGGATCATCAGTGTTAGAGCTAAAATTAGCATGTTTAAAGTGATTTTCATGCTTCCAGGGGCTCGGGAAGTGAATTAAATACTATTTGGAGGCATTTAATGTTCAAGCAAAAACAGCTGATTTTTGACAAAAGAGATAACACCCCCCCATTACGTCATGCTTCAGAAATGTGGAAAATGGTCCGTTTTCAAATGTTTTATTTTTGAACGTCAGTTGACATTTGTAGGTGGATCATCAGTGTTAGAGCTAAAATTAGCATGTTTAAAGTGATTTTCATGCTTTCAGGGGCCCTAAACACAAGATTTGAGGAATGGTTAAAAGTGCATGAAAATGGCCAATTTACTCACTCTGAGTTCTCAAAAAGGGTTTCTTCACCCCGGGAAGTTAATTAAATACCATTTGGAGGCATTTAATGTTCGAGCAAAAACGGCTGATTTTCGACAAAAGAGATAACACCCCCCCCCATTACGTCATGCTTCAGAAATGTGGAAAATGGTCAGTTTTCAAATGTTTTATTTTTGAACGTCAGTTCACATTTGTAGGTGGATCATCAGTGTTAGAGCTAAAATTAGCATGTTTAAAGTGATTTTCATGCTTCCAGTGGCTCGGGAAGTGAATTAAATACTATTTGGAGGCATTTAATGTTCAAGCAAAAACAGCTGATTTTTGACAAAAGAGATAACACCCCCCCATTACGTCATGCTTCAGAAATGTGGAAAATGGTCCGTTTTCAAATGTTTTATTTTTGAACATCAGTTCACATTTGTAGGTGGATCATCAGTGTTAGAGCTAAAATTAGCATGTTTAAAGTGATTTTCATGCTTCCAGGGGCCCTAAACACAAGATTTATGGAATGGTTAAAAGTGCATGAAAATGGCCAATTTACTCACTCTGAGTTTTCAAAAAGGGTTTCTTCACCCCGGGAAGTTAATTAAATACCATTTGGAGGCCTTTAATGTTCGAGCAAAAACGGCTGATTTTCGACAAAAGAGATAACACCCCCCCATTACGTCATGCTTCAGAAATGTGGAAAATGGTCCGTTTTCAAATGTTTTATTTTTGAACATCAGTTCACATTTGTAGGTGGATCATCAGTGTTAGAGCTAAAATTAGCATGTTTAAAGTGATTTTCATGCTTCCAGGGGCTCGGGAAGTGAATTAAATACTATTTGGAGGCATTTAATGTTCAATCAAAAACAGCTGATTTTCGACAAAAGAGATAACACCCCCCCATTACGTCATGCTTCAGAAATGTGGAAAATGGTCCGTTTTCAAATGTTTTATTTTTGAACGTCAGTTCACATTTGTAGGTGGATCATCAGTGTTAGAGCTAAAATTAGCATGTTTAAAGTGATTTTCATGCTTCCAGGGGCCCTAAACACAAGATTTATGGAATGGTTAAAAGTGCATGAAAATGGCCAATTTACTCACTCTGAGTTCTCAAAAAGGGTTTCTTCACCCCGGGAAGTTAATTAAATACCATTTGGAGGCATTTAATGTTCGAGCAAAAACGGCTGATTTTCGACAAAAGAGATAACACCTCCCCATTACGTCATGCTTCAGAAATGTGGAAAATGGTCCGTTTTCAAATGTTTTATTTTTGAACGTCAGTTCACATTTGTAGGTGGATCATCAGTGTTAGAGCTAAAATTAGCATGTTTAAAGTGATTTTCATGCTTCCAGGGGCTCGGGAAGTGAATTAAATACTATTTGGAGGCATTTAATGTTCAAGCAAAAACAGCTGATTTTTGACAAAAGAGATAACACCCCCCATTACGTCATGCTTCAGAAATGTGGAAAATGGTCCGTTTTCAAATGTTTTATTTTTGAACGTCAGTTCACATTTGTAGGTGGATCATCAGTGTTAGAGCTAAAATTAGCATGTTTAAAGTGATTTTCATGCTTCCAGGGGCCCTAAACACAAGATTTATGGAATGGTTAAAAGTGCATGAAAATGGCCAATTTACTCACTCTGAGTTCTCAAAAAGGGTTTCTTCACCCCGGGAAGTTAATTAAATACCATTTGGAGGCATTTAATGTTCGAGCAAAAACTGCTGATTTTTGACAAAAGAGATAACACCCCCCCATTACGTCATGCTTCAGAAATGTGGAAAATGGTCCGTTTTCAAATGTTTTATTTTTGAACGTCAGTTCACATTTGTAGGTGGATCATCAGTGTTAGAGCTAAAATTAGCATGTTTAAAGTGATTTTCATGCTTCCAGGGGCTCGGGAAGTGAATTAAATACTATTTGGAGGCATTTAATGTTCAAGCAAAAACAGCTGATTTTTGACAAAAGAGATAACACCCCCCCATTACGTCATGCTTCAGAAATGTGGAAAATGGTCCGTTTTCAAATGTTTTATTTTTGAACGTCAGTTCACATTTGTAGGTGGATCATCAGTGTTAGAGCTAAAATTAGCATGTTTAAAGTGATTTTCATGCTTCCAGGGGCCCTAAACACAAGATTTATGGAATGGTTAAAAGTGCATGAAAATGGCCAATTTACTCACTCTGAGTTCTCAAAAAGGGTTTCTTCACCCCGGGAAGTTAATTAAATACCATTTGGAGGCATTTAATGTTCGAGCAAAAACGGCTGATTTTCGACAAAAGAGATAACACCCCCCCATTACGTCATGCTTCAGAAATGTGGAAAATGGTCCGTTTTCAAATGTTTTATTTTTGAACGTCAGTTCACATTTGTAGGTGGATCATCAGTGTTAGAGCTAAAATTAGCATGTTTAAAGTGATTTTCATGCTTCCAGGGGCCCTAAACACAAGATTTATGGAATGGTTAAAAGTGCATGAAAATGGCCAATTTACTCACTCTGAGTTCTCAAAAAGGGTTTCTTCACCCCGGGAAGTTAATTAAATACCATTTGGAGGCATTTAATGTTCGAGCAAAAACTGCTGATTTTCGACAAAAGAGATAACACCCCCCCATTACGTCATGCTTCAGAAATGTGGAAAATGGTCCGTTTTCAAATGTTTTATTTTTGAACGTCAGTTCACATTTGTAGGTGGATCATCAGTGTTAGAGCTAAAATTAGCATATTTAAAGTGATTTTCATGCTTCCAGGGGCTCGGGAAGTGAATGAAATACTATTTGTAGGCATTTAATGTTCAATCAAAAACAGCTGATTTTTGACAAAAGAGATAACACCCCCCCATTACGTCCTGCTTCAGAAATGTGGAAAATGGTCCGTTTTCAAATGTTTTATTTTTGAACGTCAGTTCACATTTGTAGGTGGATCATCAGTGTTAGAGCTAAAATTAGCATGTTTAAAGTGATTTTCATGCTTCCAGGGGCTCGGGAAGTGAATTAAATACTATTTGGAGGCATTTAATGTTCAAGCAAAAACAGCTGATTTTTGACAAAAGAGATAACACCCCCCCATTACGTCATGCTTCAGAAATGTGGAAAATGGTCCGTTTTCAAATGTTTTATTTTTGAACGTCAGTTGACATTTGTAGGTGGATCATCAGTGTTAGAGCTAAAATTAGCATGTTTAAAGTGATTTTCATGCTTTCAGGGGCCCTAAACACAAGATTTGAGGAATGGTTAAAAGTGCATGAAAATGGCCAATTTACTCACTCTGAGTTCTCAAAAAGGGTTTCTTCACCCCGGGAAGTTAATTAAATACCATTTGGAGGCATTTAATGTTCGAGCAAAAACGGCTGATTTTCGACAAAAGAGATAACACCCCCCCCCATTACGTCATGCTTCAGAAATGTGGAAAATGGTCAGTTTTCAAATGTTTTATTTTTGAACGTCAGTTCACATTTGTAGGTGGATCATCAGTGTTAGAGCTAAAATTAGCATGTTTAAAGTGATTTTCATGCTTCCAGTGGCTCGGGAAGTGAATTAAATACTATTTGGAGGCATTTAATGTTCAAGCAAAAACAGCTGATTTTTGACAAAAGAGATAACACCCCCCCATTACGTCATGCTTCAGAAATGTGGAAAATGGTCCGTTTTCAAATGTTTTATTTTTGAACATCAGTTCACATTTGTAGGTGGATCATCAGTGTTAGAGCTAAAATTAGCATGTTTAAAGTGATTTTCATGCTTCCAGGGGCCCTAAACACAAGATTTATGGAATGGTTAAAAGTGCATGAAAATGGCCAATTTACTCACTCTGAGTTTTCAAAAAGGGTTTCTTCACCCCGGGAAGTTAATTAAATACCATTTGGAGGCCTTTAATGTTCGAGCAAAAACGGCTGATTTTCGACAAAAGAGATAACACCCCCCCATTACGTCATGCTTCAGAAATGTGGAAAATGGTCCGTTTTCAAATGTTTTATTTTTGAACATCAGTTCACATTTGTAGGTGGATCATCAGTGTTAGAGCTAAAATTAGCATGTTTAAAGTGATTTTCATGCTTCCAGGGGCTCGGGAAGTGAATTAAATACTATTTGGAGGCATTTAATGTTCAATCAAAAACAGCTGATTTTCGACAAAAGAGATAACACCCCCCCATTACGTCATGCTTCAGAAATGTGGAAAATGGTCCGTTTTCAAATGTTTTATTTTTGAACGTCAGTTCACATTTGAAGGTGGATCATCAGTGTTAGAGCTAAAATTAGCATGTTTAAAGTGATTTTCATGCTTCCAGGGGCCCTAAACACAAGATTTATGGAATGGTTAAAAGTGCATGAAAATGGCCAATTTACTCACTCTGAGTTCTCAAAAAGGGTTTCTTCACCCCGGGAAGTTAATTAAATACCATTTGGAGGCATTTAATGTTCGAGCAAAAACGGCTGATTTTCGACAAAAGAGATAACACCTCCCCATTACGTCATGCTTCAGAAATGTGGAAAATGGTCCGTTTTCAAATGTTTTATTTTTGAACGTCAGTTCACATTTGTAGGTGGATCATCAGTGTTAGAGCTAAAATTAGCATGTTTAAAGTGATTTTCATGCTTCCAGGGGCTCGGGAAGTGAATTAAATACTATTTGGAGGCATTTAATGTTCAAGCAAAAACAGCTGATTTTTGACAAAAGAGATAACACCCCCCATTACGTCATGCTTCAGAAATGTGGAAAATGGTCCGTTTTCAAATGTTTTATTTTTGAACGTCAGTTCACATTTGTAGGTGGATCATCAGTGTTAGAGCTAAAATTAGCATGTTTAAAGTGATTTTCATGCTTCCAGGGGCCCTAAACACAAGATTTATGGAATGGTTAAAAGTGCATGAAAATGGCCAATTTACTCACTCTGAGTTCTCAAAAAGGGTTTCTTCACCCCGGGAAGTTAATTAAATACCATTTGGAGGCATTTAATGTTCGAGCAAAAACTGCTGATTTTTGACAAAAGAGATAACACCCCCCCATTACGTCATGCTTCAGAAATGTGGAAAATGGTCCGTTTTCAAATGTTTTATTTTTGAACGTCAGTTCACATTTGTAGGTGGATCATCAGTGTTAGAGCTAAAATTAGCATGTTTAAAGTGATTTTCATGCTTCCAGGGGCTCGGGAAGTGAATTAAATACTATTTGGAGGCATTTAATGTTCAAGCAAAAACAGCTGATTTTTGACAAAAGAGATAACACCCCCCCATTACGTCATGCTTCAGAAATGTGGAAAATGGTCCGTTTTCAAATGTTTTATTTTTGAACGTCAGTTCACATTTGTAGGTGGATCATCAGTGTTAGAGCTAAAATTAGCATGTTTAAAGTGATTTTCATGCTTCCAGGGGCCCTAAACACAAGATTTATGGAATGGTTAAAAGTGCATGAAAATGGCCAATTTACTCACTCTGAGTTCTCAAAAAGGGTTTCTTCACCCCGGGAAGTTAATTAAATACCATTTGGAGGCATTTAATGTTCGAGCAAAAACGGCTGATTTTCGACAAAAGAGATAACACCCCCCCATTACGTCATGCTTCAGAAATGTGGAAAATGGTCCGTTTTCAAATGTTTTATTTTTGAACGTCAGTTCACATTTGTAGGTGGATCATCAGTGTTAGAGCTAAAATTAGCATGTTTAAAGTGATTTTCATGCTTCCAGGGGCCCTAAACACAAGATTTATGGAATGGTTAAAAGTGCATGAAAATGGCCAATTTACTCACTCTGAGTTCTCAAAAAGGGTTTCTTCACCCCGGGAAGTTAATTAAATACCATTTGGAGGCATTTAATGTTCGAGCAAAAACTGCTGATTTTCGACAAAAGAGATAACACCCCCCCATTACGTCATGCTTCAGAAATGTGGAAAATGGTCCGTTTTCAAATGTTTTATTTTTGAACGTCAGTTCACATTTGTAGGTGGATCATCAGTGTTAGAGCTAAAATTAGCATATTTAAAGTGATTTTCATGCTTCCAGGGGCTCGGGAAGTGAATGAAATACTATTTGTAGGCATTTAATGTTCAATCAAAAACAGCTGATTTTTGACAAAAGAGATAACACCCCCCCATTACGTCCTGCTTCAGAAATGTGGAAAATGGTCCGTTTTCAAATGTTTTATTTTTGAACGTCAGTTCACATTTGTAGGTGGATCATCAGTGTTAGAGCTAAAATTAGCATGTTTAAAGTGATTTTCATGCTTCCAGGGGCCCTAAACACAAGATTTATGGAATGGTTAAAAGTGCATGAAAATGGCCAATTTACTCACTCTGAGTTCTCAAAAAGGGTTTCTTCACCCCGGGAAGTTAATTAAATACAATTTGGAGGCATTTAATGTTCGAGCAAAAACGGCTGATTTTCGACAAAAGAGATAACACCCCCCCATTATGTCATGCTTCAGAAATGTGGAAAATGGTCCGTTTTCAAATGTTTTATTTTTGATCATCAGTTCACATTTGTAGGTGGATCATCAGTGTTAGAGCTAAAATTAGCATGTTTAAAGTGATTTTCATGCTTCCAGGGGCTCGGGAAGTGAATTAAATACTATTTGGAGGCATTTAATGTTCAATCAAAAACAGCTGATTTTCGACAAAAGAGATAACACCCCCCATTACGTCATGCTTCAGAAATGTGGAAAATGGTCCGTTTTCAAATGTTTTCTTTTTGAACGTCAGTTCACATTTGTAGGTGGATCATCAGTGTTAGAGCTAAAATTAGCATGTTTAAAGTGATTTTCATGCTTCCAGGGGCCCTAAACACAAGATTTATGGAATGGTTAAAAGTGCATGAAAATGGCCAATTTACTCACTCTGAGTTCTCAAAAAGGGTTTCTTCACCCCGGGAAGTTAATTAAATACCATTTGGAGGCATTTAATGTTCGAGCAAAAACGGCTGATTTTCGACAAAAGAGATAACACCCCCCCATTACGTCATTCTTCAGAAATGTGGAAAATGGTCCGTTTTCAAATGTTTTATTTTTGAACGTCAGTTCACATTTGTAGGTGGATCATCAGTGTTAGAGCTAAAATTAGCATGTTTAAAGTGATTTTCATGCTTCCAGGGGCTCGGGAAGTGAATTAAATACTATTTGGAAGCATTTAATGTTCAAGCAAAAACAGCTGATTTTTGACAAAAGAGATAACACCCCCCCATTACGTCATGCTTCAGAAATGTGGAAAATGGTCCGTTTTCAAATGTTTTATTTTTGAACGTCAGTTCACATTTGTAGGTGGATCATCAGTGTTAGAGCTAAAATTAGCATGTTCAAAGTGATTTTCATGCTTCCAGGGGCTCGGGAAGTGAATTAAATACTATTTGGAGGCATTTAATGTTCAATCAAAAACAACTGATTTTTGACAAAAGAGATAACACCCCCCCCCATTACGTCATGCTTCAGAAATGTGGAAAATGGTCCGTTTTCAAATGTTTTATTTTTGAACGTCAGTTCACATTTGTAGGTGGATCATCAGTGTTAGAGCTAAAATTAGCATGTTTAAAGTGATTTTCATGCTTCCAGGGGCCCTAAACACAAGATTTATGGAATGGTTAAAAGTGCATGAAAATGGCCAATTTACTCACTCTGAGTTCTCAAAAAGGGTTTCTTCACCCCGGGAAGTTAATTAAATATCATTTGGAGGCATTTAATGTTCGAGCAAAAACGGCTGATTTTCGACAAAAGAGATAACACCCCCCCCATTACGTCATGCTTCAGAAATGTGGAAAATGGTCCGTTTTCAAATGTTTTATTTTTGTACGTCAGTTCACATTTGTAGGTGGATCATCAGTATTAGAGCTAAAATTAGCATGTTTAAAGTGATTTTCATGCTTCCAGGGGCTCGGGAAGTGAATTAAATACTATTTGGAGGCATTTAATGTTCAATCAAAAACAGCTGATTTTTGACAAAAGAGATACCACCCCCCCCATTACGTCATGCTTCAGAAATGTGGAAAATGGTCCGTTTTCAAATGTTTTATTTTTGAACGTCAGTTCACATTTGTAGGTGGATCATCAGTGTTAGAGCTAAAATTAGCATGTTTAAAGTGATTTTCATGCTTCCAGGGGCCCTAAACACAAGATTTATGGAATGGTTAAAAGTGCATGAAAATGGCCAATTTACTCACTCTGAGTTCTCAAAAAGGGTTTCTTCACCCCGGGAAGTTAATTAAATACCATTTGGAGGCATTTAATGTTCGAGCAAAAACGGCTGATTTTCGACAAAAGAGATAACACCCCCCCATTACGTCATGCTTCAGAAATGTGGAAAATGGTCCGTTTTCAAATGTTTTATTTTTGAACATCAGTTCACATTTGTAGGTGGATCATCAGTGTTAGAGCTAAAATTAGCATGTTTAAAGTGATTTTCATGCTTCCAGGGGCTCGGGAAGTGAATTAAATACTATTTGGAGGCATTTAATGTTCAATCAAAAACAGCTGATTTTTGACAAAAGAGATAACACCCCCCCATTACGTCATGCTTCAGAAATGTGGAAAATGGTCCGTTTTCAAATGTTTTATTTTTGAACGTCAGTTCACATTTGTAGGTGGATCATCAGTGTTAGAGCTAAAATTAGCATGTTTAAAGTGATTGTCATGCTTCCAGGGGCCCTAAACACAATATTTATGGAATGGTTAAAAGTGCATGAAAATGGCCAATTTACTCACTCTGAGTTCTCAAAAAGGGTTTCTTCACCCCGGGAAGTTAATTAAATACCATTTGGAGGCATTTAATGTTCGAGCAAAAACGGCTGATTTTCGACAAAAGAGATAACACCCCCCATTACGTCATGCTTCAGAAATGTGGAAAATGGTTCGTTTTCAAATGTTTTATTTTTGAACGTCAGTTCACATTTGTAGGTGGATCATCAGTGTTAGAGCTAAAATTAGCATGTTTAAAGTGATTTTCATGCTTCCAGGGGCTCGGGACGTGAATTAAATACTATTTGGAGGCATTTAATGTTCAAGCAAAAACAGCTGATTTTTGACAAAAGAGATAACACCCCCCCATTACGTCATGCTTCAGAAATGTGGAAAATGGTCCGTTTTCAAATGTTTTATTTTTGAACGTCAGTTCACATTTGTAGGTGGATCATCAGTGTTAGAGCTAAAATTAGCATGTTTAAAGTGATTTTCATGCTTCCAGGGGCCCTAAACACAAGATTTATGGAATGGTTAAAAGTGCATGAAAATGGCCAATTTACTCACTCTGAGTTCTCAAAAAGGGTTTCTTCACCCCGGGAAGTTAATTAAATACCATTTGGAGGCATTTAATGTTCGAGCAAAAACTGCTGATTTTCGACAAAAGAGATAACACCCCCCCATTACGTCATGCTTCAGAAATGTGGAAAATGGTCCGTTTTCAAATGTTTTATTTTTGAACGTCAGTTCACATTTGTAGGTGGATCCTCAGTGTTAGAGCTAAAATTAGCATGTTTAAAGTCATTTTCATGCTTCCAGGGGCCCTAAACACAAGATTTATGGAATGGTTAAAAGTGCATGAAAATGGCCAATTTACTCACTCTGAGTTCTCAAAAAGGGTTTCTTCACCCCGGGAAGTTAATTAAATACCATTTGGAGGCATTTAATGTTCGAGCAAAAACGGCTGATTTTCGACAAAAGAGATAACACCCCCCCATTACGTCATGCTTCAAAAATGTGGAAAATGGTCCGTTTTCAAATGTTTTATTTTTGAACGTCAGTTCACATTTGTAGGTGGATCATCAGTGTTAGAGCTAAAATTAGCATGTTTAAAGTGATTTTCATGCTTCCAGGGGCTCGGGAAGTGAATTAAATACTATTTGGAGGCATTTAATGTTCAATCAAAAACAGCTGATTTTTGACAAAAGAGATAACACCCCCCCATTACGTCATGCTTCAGAAATGTGGAAAATGGTCCGTTTTCAAATGTTTTATTTTTGAACGTCAGTTCACATTTGTAGGTGGATCATCAGTGTTAGAGCTAAAATTAGCATGTTTAAAGTGATTTTCATGCTTCCAGGGGCCCTAAACACAAGATTTATGGAATGGTTAAAAGTGCATGAAAATGGCCAATTTACTCACTCTGAGTTCTCAAAAAGGGTTTCTTCACCCCGGGAAGTTAATTAAATACCATTTGGAGGCATTTAATGTTCGAGCAAAAACGGCTGATTTTCGACAAAAGAGATAACAC
Source organism: Lissotriton vulgaris (assembly GCF_964263255.1). Classification (NCBI taxonomy): domain Eukaryota; kingdom Metazoa; phylum Chordata; class Amphibia; order Caudata; family Salamandridae; genus Lissotriton; species Lissotriton vulgaris. The sequence goes on along the minus strand of NW_028246529.1, from coordinate 1,561,262 downwards.
CCCCCCATTACGTCATGCTTCAAAAATGTGGAAAATGGTCCGTTTTCAAATGTTTTATTTTTGAACGTCAGTTCACATTTGTAGGTGGATCATCAGTGTTAGAGCTAAAATTAGCATGTTTAAAGTGATTTTCATGCTTCCAGGGGCTCGGGAAGTGAATTAAATACTATTTGGAGGCATTTAATGTTCAAGCAAAAACAGCTGATTTTTGACAAAAGAGATAACACCCCCCCATTACGTCATGCTTCAGAAATGTGGAAAATGGTCCGTTTTCAAATGTTTTATTTTTGAACGTCAGTTCACATTTGTAGGTGGATCATCAGTGTTAGAGCTAAAATTAGCATGTTTAAAGTGATTTTCATGCTTCCAGGGGCCCTAAACACAAGATTTCTGGAATGGTTAAAAGTGCATGAAAATGGCCAATTTACTCACTCTGAGTTCTCAAAAAGGGTTTCTTCACCCCGGGAAGTTAATTAAATACCATTTGGAGGCATTTAATGTTCGAGCAAAAACGGCTGATTTTCGACAAAAGAGATAACACCCCCCCATTACGTCATGCTTCAGAAATGTGGAAAATGGTCCGTTTTCAAATGTTTTATTTTTGAACGTCAGTTCACATTTGTAGGTGGATCATCAGTGTTAGAGCTAAAATTAGCATGTTTAAAGTGATTTTCATGCTTTCAGGGGCCCTAAACACAAGATTTGAGGAATGGTTAAAAGTGCATGAAAATGGCCAATTTACTCACTCTGAGTTCTCAAAAAGGGTTTCTTCACCCCGGGAAGTTAATTAAATACCATTTGGAGGCATTTAATGTTCGAGCAAAAACGGCTGATTTTCGACAAAAGAGATAACACCCCCCCATTACGTCATGCTTCAGAAATGTGGAAAATGGTCCGTTTTCAAATGTTTTATTTTTGAACGTCAGTTCACATTTGTAGGTGGATCATCAGTGTTAGAGCTAAAATTAGCATGTTTAAAGTGATTTTCATGCTTCCAGTGGCTCGGGAAGTGAATTAAATACTATTTGGAGGCATTTAATGTTCAAGCAAAAACAGCTGATTTTTGACAAAAGAGATAACACCCCCCCATTAAGTCATGCTTCAGAAATGTGGAAAATGGTCCGTTTTCAAATGTTTTATTTTTGAACGTCAGTTCACATTTGTAGGTGGATCATCAGTGTTAGAGCTAAAATTAGCATGTTTAAAGTAATTTTCATGCTTCCAGGGGCCCTAAACACAAGATTTATGGAATGGTTAAAAGTGCATGAAAATGGCCAATTTACTCACTCTGAGTTCTCAAAAAGGGTTTCTTCACCCCGGGAAGTTAATTAAATACCATTTGGAGGCATTTAATGTTCGAGCAAAAACGGCTGATTTTCGACAAAAGAGATAACACCCCCCCATTACGTCATGCTTCAGAAATGTGGAAAATGGTCCGTTTTCAAATGTTTTATTTTTGAACATCAGTTCACATTTGTAGGTGGATCATCAGTGTTAGAGCTAAAATTAGCATGTTTAAAGTGATTTTAATGCTTCCAGGGGCTCGGGAAGTGAATTAAATACTATTTGGAGGCATTTAATGTTCAATCAAAAACAGCTGATTTTCGACAAAAGAGATAACACCCCCCCATTACGTCATGCTTCAGAAATGTGGAAAATGGTCCGTTTTCAAATGTTTTATTTTTGAACGTCAGTTCACATTTGTAGGTGGATCATCAGTGTTAGAGCTAAAATTAGCATGTTTAAAGTGATTTTCATGCTTCCAGGGGCCCTAAACACAAGATTTATGGAATGGTTAAAAGTGCATGAAAATGGCCAATTTACTCACTCTGAGTTCTCAAAAAGGGTTTCTTCACCCCGGGAAGTTAATTAAATACCATTTGGAGGCATTTAATGTTCGAGCAAAAACGGCTGATTTTCGACAAAAGAGATAACACCTCCCCATTACGTCATGCTTCAGAAATGTGGAAAATGGTCCGTTTTCAAATGTTTTATTTTTGAACGTCAGTTCACATTTGTAGGTGGATCATCAGTGTTAGAGCTAAAATTAGCATGTTTAAAGTGATTTTCATGCTTCCAGGGGCTCGGGAAGTGAATTAAATACTATTTGGAGGCATTTAATGTTCAAGCAAAAACAGCTGATTTTTGACAAAAGAGATAACACCCCCCCATTACGTCATGCTTCAGAAATGTGGAAAATGGTCCGTTTTCAAATGTTTTATTTTTGAACGTCAGTTCACATTTGTAGGTGGATCATCAGTGTTAGAGCTAAAATTAGCATGTTTAAAGTGATTTTCATGCTTCCAGGGGCCCTAAACACAAGATTTATGGAATGGTTAAAAGTGCATGAAAATGGCCAATTTACTCACTCTGAGTTCTCAAAAAGGGTTTCTTCACCCCGGGAAGTTAATTAAATACCATTTGGAGGCATTTAATGTTCGAGCAAAAACGGCTGATTTTCGACAAAAGAGATAACATCCCCCCATTACGTCATGCTTCAGAAATGTGGAAAATGGTCCGTTTTCAAATGTTTTATTTTTGAACGTCAGTTCACATTTGTAGGTGGATCATCAGTGTTAGAGCTAAAATTAGCATGTTTAAAGTGATTTTCATGCTTCCAGGGGCTCGGGAAGTGAATTAAATACTATTTGGAGGCATTTAATGTTCAAGCAAAAACAGCTGATTTTTGACAAAAGAGATAACACCCCCCCATTACGTCATGCTTCAGAAATGTGGAAAATGGTCCGTTTTCAAATGTTTTATTTTTGAACGTCAGTTGACATTTGTAGGTGGATCATCAGTGTTAGAGCTAAAATTAGCATGTTTAAAGTGATTTTCATGCTTTCAGGGGCCCTAAACACAAGATTTGAGGAATGGTTAAAAGTGCATGAAAATGGCCAATTTACTCACTCTGAGTTCTCAAAAAGGGTTTCTTCACCCCGGGAAGTTAATTAAATACCATTTGGAGGCATTTAATGTTCGAGCAAAAACGGCTGACTTTCGACAAAAGAGATAACACCCCCCCCATTACGTCATGCTTCAGAAATGTGGAAAATGGTCCGTTTTCAAATGTTTTATTTTTGAACGTCAGTTCACATTTGTAGGTGGATCATCAGTGTTAGAGCTAAAATTAGCATGTTTAAAGTGATTTTCATGCTTCCAGTGGCTCGGGAAGTGAATTAAATACTATTTGGAGGCATTTAATGTTCAAGCAAAAACAGCTGATTTTTGACAAAAGAGATAACACCCCCCCATTACGTCATGCTTCAGAAATGTGGAAAATGGTCCGTTTTCAAATGTTTTATTTTTGAACGTCAGTTCACATTTGTAGGTGGATCATCAGTGTTAGAGCTAAAATTAGCATGTTTAAAGTGATTTTCATGCTTCCAGGGGCCCTAAACACAAGATTTATGGAATGGTTAAAAGTGCATGAAAATGGCCAATTTACTCACTCTGAGTTCTCAAAAAGGGTTTCTTCACCCCGGGAAGTTAATTAAATACCATTTGGAGGCCTTTAATGTTCGAGCAAAAACGGCTGATTTTCGACAAAAGAGATAACACCCCCCCATTACGTCATGCTTCAGAAATGTGGAAAATGGTCCGTTTTCAAATGTTTTATTTTTGAACGTCAGTTGACATTTGTAGGTGGATCATCAGTGTTAGAGCTAAAATTAGCATGTTTAAAGTGATTTTCATGCTTCCAGGGGCTCGGGAAGTGAATTAAATACTATTTGGAGGCATTTAATGTTCAAGCAAAAACAGCTGATTTTTGACAAAAGAGATAACACCCCCCCATTACGTCATGCTTCAGAAATGTGGAAAATGGTCCGTTTTCAAATGTTTTATTTTTGAACGTCAGTTCACATTTGTAGGTGGATCATCAGTGTTAGAGCTAAAATTAGCATGTTTAAAGTGATTTTCATGCTTCCAGGGGCCCTAAACACAAGATTTATGGAATGGTTAAAAGTGCATGAAAATGGCCAATTTACTCACTCTGAGTTCTCAAAAAGGGTTTCTTCACCCCGGGAAGTTAATTAAATACCATTTGGAGGCATTTAATGTTCGAGCAAAAACTGCTGATTTTTGACAAAAGAGATAACACCCCCCCATTACGTCATGCTTCAGAAATGTGGAAAATGGTCCGTTTTCAAATGTTTTATTTTTGAACGTCAGTTCACATTTGTAGGTGGATCATCAGTGTTAGAGCTAAAATTAGCATGTTTAAAGTGATTTTCATGCTTCCAGGGGCTCGGGAAGTGAATTAAATACTATTTGGAGGCATTTAATGTTCAAGCAAAAACAGCTGATTTTTGACAAAAGAGATAACCCCCCCCCATTACGTCATGCTTCAGAAATGTGGAAAATGGTCCGTTTTCAAATGTTTTATTTTTGAACGTCAGTTCACATTTGTAGGTGGATCATCAGTGTTAGAGCTAAAATTAGCATGTTTAAAGTGATTTTCATGCTTCCAGGGGCCCTAAACACAAGACTTATGGAATGGTTAAAAGTGCATGAAAATGGCCAATTTACTCACTCTGAGTTCTCAAAAAGGGTTTCTTCACCCCGGGAAGTTAATTAAATACCATTTGGAGGCCTTTAATGTTCGAGCAAAAACGGCTGATTTTCGACAAAAGAGATAACACCCCCCCATTACGTCATGCTTCAGAAATGTGGAAAATGGTCCGTTTTCAAATGTTTTATTTTTGAACGTCAGTTGACATTTGTAGGTGGATCATCAGTGTTAGAGCTAAAATTAGCATGTTTAAAGTGATTTTCATGCTTCCAGGGGCTCGGGAAGTGAATTAAATACTATTTGGAGGCATTTAATGTTCAATCAAAAACAGCTGATTTTCGACAAAAGAGATAACACCCCCCCATTACGTCATGCTTCAGAAATGTGGAAAATGGTCCGTTTTCAAATGTTTTATTTTTGAACGTCAGTTCACATTTGTAGGTGGATCATCAGTGTTAGAGCTAAAATTAGCATGTTTAAAGTGATTTTCATGCTTCCAGGGGCCATAAACACAAGATTTATGGAATGGTTAAAAGTGCATGAAAATGGCCAATTTACTCACTCTGAGTTCTCAAAAAGGGTTTCTTCACCCCGGGAAGTTAATTAAATACCATTTGGAGGCATTTAATGTTCGAGCAAAAACGGCTGATTTTCGACAAAAGAGATAACACCTCCCCATTACGTCATGCTTCAGAAATGTGGAAAATGGTCCGTTTTCAAATGTTTTATTTTTGAACGTCAGTTCACATTTGTAGGTGGATCATCAGTGTTAGAGCTAAAATTAGCATGTTTAAAGTGATTTTCATGCTTCCAGGGGCTCGGGAAGTGAATTAAATACTATTTGGAGGCATTTAATGTTCAAGCAAAAACAGCTGATTTTTGACAAAAGAGATAACACCCCCCCATTACGTCATGCTTCAGAAATGTGGAAAATGGTCCGTTTTCAAATGTTTTATTTTTGAACGTCAGTTCACATTTGTAGGTGGATCATCAGTGTTAGAGCTAAAATTAGCATGTTTAAAGTGATTTTCATGCTTCCAGGGGCCCTAAACACAAGATTTATGGAATGGTTAAAAGTGCATGAAAATGGCCAATTTACTCACTCTGAGTTCTCAAAAAGGGTTTCTTCACCCCGGGAAGTTAATTAAATACCATTTGGAGGCATTTAATGTTCGAGCAAAAACTGCTGATTTTTGACAAAAGAGATAACACCCCCCCATTACGTCATGCTTCAGAAATGTGGAAAATGGTCCGTTTTCAAATGTTTTATTTTTGAACGTCAGTTCACATTTGTAGGTGGATCATCAGTGTTAGAGCTAAAATTAGCATGTTTAAAGTGATTTTCATGCTTCCAGGGGCTCGGGAAGTGAATTAAATACTATTTGGAGGCATTTAATGTTCAAGCAAAAACAGCTGATTTTTGACAAAAGAGATAACCCCCCCCATTACGTCATGCTTCAGAAATGTGGAAAATGGTCCGTTTTCAAATGTTTTATTTTTGAACGTCAGTTCACATTTGTAGGTGGATCATCAGTGTTAGAGCTAAAATTAGCATGTTTAAAGTGATTTTCATGCTTCCAGGGGCCCTAAACACAAGACTTATGGAATGGTTAAAAGTGCATGAAAATGGCCAATTTACTCACTCTGAGTTCTCAAAAAGGGTTTCTTCACCCCGGGAAGTTAATTAAATACCATTTGGAGGCATTTAATGTTCGAGCAAAAACGGCTGATTTTCGACAAAAGAGATAACACCCCCCCATTACGTCATGCTTCAGAAATGTGGAAAATGGTCCGTTTTCAAATGTTTTATTTTTGAACGTCAGTTCACATTTGTAGGTGGATCATCAGTGTTAGAGCTAAAATTAGCATGTTTAAAGTGATTTTCATGCTTCAGGGGCCCTAAACACAAGATTTATGGAATGGTTAAAAGTGCATGAAAATGGCCAATTTACTCACTCTGAGTTCTCAAAAAGGGTTTCTTCACCCCGGGAAGTTAATTAAATACCATTTGGAGGCATTTAATGTTCGAGCAAAAACTGCTGATTTTCGACAAAAGAGATAACACCCCCCCATTACGTCATGCTTCAGAAATGTGGAAAATGGTCCGTTTTCAAATGTTTTATTTTTGAACGTCAGTTCACATTTGTAGGTGGATCATCAGTGTTAGAGCTAAAATTAGCATATTTAAAGTGATTTTCATGCTTCCAGGGGCTCGGGAAGTGAATGAAATACTATTTGTAGGCATTTAATGTTCAATCAAAAACAGCTGATTTTTGACAAAAGAGATAACACCCCCCCATTACGTCATGCTTCAGAAATGTGGAAAATGGTCCGTTTTCAAATGTTTTATTTTTGAACGTCAGTTCACATTTGTAGGTGGATCATCAGTGTTAGAGCTAAAATTAGCATGTTTAAAGTGATTTTCATGCTTCCAGGGGCCCTAAACACAAGATTTATGGAATGGTTAAAAGTGCATGAAAATGGCCAATTTACTCACTCTGAGTTCTCAAAAAGGGTTTCTTCACCCCGGGAAGTTAATTAAATACCATTTGGAGGCATTTAATGTTCGAGCAAAAACGGCTGATTTTCGACAAAAGAGATAACACCCCCCCATTATGTCATGCTTCAGAAATGTGGAAAATGGTCCGTTTTCAAATGTTTTCTTTTTGAACGTCAGTTCACATTTGTAGGTGGATCATCAGTGTTAGAGCTAAAATTAGCATGTTTAAAGTGATTTTCATGCTTCCAGGGGCTCGGGAAGTGAATTAAATACTATTTGGAGGCATTTAATGTTCAATCAAAAACAGCTGATTTTCGACAAAAGAGATAACACCCCCCATTACGTCATGCTTCAGAAATGTGGAAAATGGTCCGTTTTCAAATGTTTTCTTTTTGAACGTCAGTTCACATTTGTAGGTGGATCATCAGTGTTAGAGCTAAAATTAGCATGTTTAAAGTGATTTTCATGCTTCCAGGGGCCCTAAACACAAGATTTATGGAATGGTTAAAAGTGCATGAAAATGGCCAATTTACTCACTCTGAGTTCTCAAAAAGGGTTTCTTCACCCCGGGAAGTTATTTAAATACCATTTGGAGGCATTTAATGTTCGAGCAAAAACGGCTGATTTTCCACAAAAGAGATAACACCTCCCCATTACGTCATGCTTCAGAAATGTGGAAAATGGTCCGTTTTCAAATGTTTTATTTTTGAACGTCAGTTCACATTTGTAGGTGGATCATCAGTGTTAGAGCTAAAATTAGCATGTTTAAAGTGATTTTCATGCTTCCAGGGGCTCGGGAAGTGAATTAAATACTATTTGGAGGCATTTAATGTTCAAGCAAAAACAGCTGATTTTTGACAAAAGAGATAACACCCCCCCCATTACGTCATGCTTCAGAAATGTGGAAAATGGTCCGTTTTCAAATGTTTTATTTTTGAACGTCAGTTCACATTTGTAGGTGGATCATCAGTGTTAGAGCTAAAATTAGCATGTTTAAAGTGATTTTCATGCTTCCAGGGGCTCGGGAAGTGAATTAAATACTATTTGGAAGCATTTAATGTTCAAGCAAAAACAGCTGATTTTTGACAAAAGAGATAACACCCCCCCATTACGTCATGCTTCAGAAATGTGGAAAATGGTCCGTTTTCAAATGTTTTATTTTTGAACGTCAGTTCACATTTGTAGGTGGATCATCAGTGTTAGAGCTAAAATTAGCATGTTCAAAGTGATTTTCATGCTTCCAGGGGCTCGGGAAGTGAATTAAATACTATTTGGAGGCATTTAATGTTCAATCAAAAACAACTGATTTTTGACAAAAGAGATAACACCCCCCCATTACGTCATGCTTCAGAAATGTGGAAAATGGTCCGTTTTCAAATGTTTTATTTTTGAACGTCAGTTCACATTTGTAGGTGGATCATCAGTGTTAGAGCTAAAATTAGCATGTTTAAAGTGATTTTCATGCTTCCAGGGGCCCTAAACACAAGATTTATGGAATGGTTAAAAGTGCATGAAAATGGCCAATTTACTCACTCTGAGTTCTCAAAAAGGGTTTCTTCACCCCGGGAAGTTAATTAAATACCATTTGGAGGCATTTAATGTTCGAGCAAAAACGGCTGATTTTCGACAAAAGAGATAACACCCCCCCCATTACGTCATGCTTCAGAAATGTGGAAAATGGTCCGTTTTCAAATGTTTTATTTTTGTACGTCAGTTCACATTTGTAGGTGGATCATCAGTATTAGAGCTAAAATTAGCATGTTTAAAGTGATTTTCATGCTTCCAGGGGCTCGGGAAGTGAATTAAATACTATTTGGAGGCATTTAATGTTCAATCAAAAACAGCTGATTTTTGACAAAAGAGATACCACCCCCCCCATTACGTCATGCTTCAGAAATGTGGAAAATGGTCCGTTTTCAAATGTTTTATTTTTGAACATCAGTTCACATTTGTAGGTGGATCATCAGTGTTAGAGCTAAAATTAGCATGTTTAAAGTGATTTTCATGCTTCCAGGGGCTCGGGAAGTGAATTAAATACTATTTGGAGGCATTTAATGTTCAATCAAAAACAGCTGATTTTTGACAAAAGAGATAACACCCCCCCATTACGTCATGCTTCAGAAATGTGGAAAATGGTCCGTTTTCAAATGTTTTATTTTTGAACGTCAGTTCACATTTGTAGGTGGATCATCAGTGTTAGAGCTAAAATTAGCATGTTTAAAGTGATTGTCATGCTTCCAGGGGCCCTAAACACAATATTTATGGAATGGTTAAAAGTGCATGAAAATGGCCAATTTACTCACTCTGAGTTCTCAAAAAGGGTTTCTTCGTCCCGGGAAGTTAATTAAATACCATTTGGAGGCATTTAATGTTCGAGCAAAAACGGCTGATTTTCGACAAAAGAGATAACACCCCCCATTACGTCATGCTTCAGAAATGTGGAAAATGGTTCGTTTTCAAATGTTTTATTTTTGAACGTCAGTTCACATTTGTAGGTGGATCATCAGTGTTAGAGCTAAAATTAGCATGTTTAAAGTGATTTTCATGCTTCCAGGGGCTCGGGACGTGAATTAAATACTATTTGGAGGCATTTAATGTTCAAGCAAAAACAGCTGATTTTTGACAAAAGAGATAACACCCCCCCATTACGTCATGCTTCAGAAATGTGGAAAATGGTCCGTTTTCAAATGTTTTATTTTTGAACGTCAGTTCACATTTGTAGGTGGATCATCAGTGTTAGAGCTAAAATTAGCATGTTTAAAGTGATTTTCATGCTTCCAGGGGCCCTAAACACAAGATTTATGGAATGGTTAAAAGTGCATGAAAATGGCCAATTTACTCACTCTGAGTTCTCAAAAAGGGTTTCTTCACCCCGGGAAGTTAATTAAATACCATTTGGAGGCATTTAATGTTCGAGCAAAAACTGCTGATTTTCGACAAAAGAGATAACACCCCCCCATTACGTCATGCTTCAGAAATGTGGAAAATGGTCCGTTTTCAAATGTTTTATTTTTGAACGTCAGTTCACATTTGTAGGTGGATCCTCAGTGTTAGAGCTAAAATTAGCATGTTTAAAGTCATTTTCATGCTTCCAGGGGCCCTAAACACAAGATTTATGGAATGGTTAAAAGTGCATGAAAATGGCCAATTTACTCACTCTGAGTTCTCAAAAAGGGTTTCTTCACCCCGGGAAGTTAATTAAATACCATTTGGAGGCATTTAATGTTCGAGCAAAAACGGCTGATTTTCGACAAAAGAGATAACACCCCCCCATTACGTCATGCTTCAAAAATGTGGAAAATGGTCCGTTTTCAAATGTTTTATTTTTGAACGTCAGTTCACATTTGTAGGTGGATCATCAGTGTTAGAGCTAAAATTAGCATGTTTAAAGTGATTTTCATGCTTCCAGGGGCTCGGGAAGTGAATTAAATACTATTTGGAGGCATTTAATGTTCAATCAAAAACAGCTGATTTTTGACAAAAGAGATAACACCCCCCCATTACGTCATGCTTCAGAAATGTGGAAAATGGTCCGTTTTCAAATGTTTTATTTTTGAACGTCAGTTCACATTTGTAGGTGGATCATCAGTGTTAGAGCTAAAATTAGCATGTTTAAAGTGATTTTCATGCTTCCAGGGGCCCTAAACACAAGATTTATGGAATGGTTAAAAGTGCATGAAAATGGCCAATTTACTCACTCTGAGTTCTCAAAAAGGGTTTCTTCACCCCGGGAAGTTAATTAAATACCATTTGGAGGCATTTAATGTTCGAGCAAAAACGGCTGATTTTCGACAAAAGAGATAACACCCCCCCATTACGTCATGCTTCAAAAATGTGGAAAATGGTCCGTTTTCAAATGTTTTATTTTTGAACGTCAGTTCACATTTGTAGGTGGATCATCAGTGTTAGAGCTAAAATTAGCATGTTTAAAGTGATTTTCATGCTTCCAGGGGCTCGGGAAGTGAATTAAATACTATTTGGAGGCATTTAATGTTCAAGCAAAAACAGCTGATTTTTGACAAAAGAGATAACACCCCCCCATTACGTCATGCTTCAGAAATGTGGAAAATGGTCAGTTTTCAAATGTTTTATTTTTGAACGTCAGTTCACATTTGTAGGTGGATCATCAGTGTTAGAGCTAAAATTAGCATGTTTAAAGTGATTTTCATGCTTCCAGGGGCCCTAAACACAAGATTTATGGAATGGTTAAAAGTGCATGAAAATGGCCAATTTACTCACTCTGAGTTCTCAAAAAGGGTTTCTTCACCCCGGGAAGTGAATTAAATACTATTTGGAGGCATTTAATGTTCAATCAAAAACAGCTGATTTTTGACAAAAGAGATAACACCCTCCCATTACGTCATGCTTCAGAAATGTGGAAAATGGTCCGTTTTCAAATGTTTTATTTTTGAACGTCAGTTCACATTTGTAGGTGGATCATCAGTGTTAGAGCTAAAATTAGCATGTTTAAAGTGATTGTCATGCTTCCAGGGGCCCTAAACACAATATTTATGGAATGGTTAAAAGTGCATGAAAATGGCCAATTTACTCACTCTGAGTTCTCAAAAAGGGTTTCTTCGTCCCGGGAAGTTAATTAAATACCATTTGGAGGCATTTAATGTTCGAGCAAAAACGGCTGATTTTCGACAAAAGAGATAACACCCCCCATTACGTCATGCTTCAGAAATGTGGAAAATGGTTCGTTTTCAAATGTTTTATTTTTGAACGTCAGTTCACATTTGTAGGTGGATCATCAGTGTTAGAGCTAAAATTAGCATGTTTAAAGTGATTTTCATGCTTCCAGGGGCTCGGGACGTGAATTAAATACTATTTGGAGGCATTTAATGTTCAAGCAAAAACAGCTGATTTTTGACAAAAGAGATAACACCCCCCCATTACGTCATGCTTCAGAAATGTGGAAAATGGTCCGTTTTCAAATGTTTTATTTTTGAACGTCAGTTCACATTTGTAGGTGGATCATCAGTGTTAGAGCTAAAATTAGCATGTTTAAAGTGATTTTCATGCTTCCAGGGGCCCTAAACACAAGATTTATGGAATGGTTAAAAGTGCATGAAAATGGCCAATTTACTCACTCTGAGTTCTCAAAAAGGGTTTCTTCACCCCGGGAAGTTAATTAAATACCATTTGGAGGCATTTAATGTTCGAGCAAAAACTGCTGATTTTCGACAAAAGAGATAACACCCCCCCATTACGTCATGCTTCAGAAATGTGGAAAATGGTCCGTTTTCAAATGTTTTATTTTTGAACGTCAGTTCACATTTGTAGGTGGATCCTCAGTGTTAGAGCTAAAATTAGCATGTTTAAAGTCATTTTCATGCTTCCAGGGGCCCTAAACACAAGATTTATGGAATGGTTAAAAGTGCATGAAAATGGCCAATTTACTCACTCTGAGTTCTCAAAAAGGGTTTCTTCACCCCGGGAAGTTAATTAAATACCATTTGGAGGCATTTAATGTTCGAGCAAAAACGGCTGATTTTCGACAAAAGAGATAACACCCCCCCATTACGTCATGCTTCAAAAATGTGGAAAATGGTCCGTTTTCAAATGTTTTATTTTTGAACGTCAGTTCACATTTGTAGGTGGATCATCAGTGTTAGAGCTAAAATTAGCATGTTTAAAGTGATTTTCATGCTTCCAGGGGCTCGGGAAGTGAATTAAATACTATTTGGAGGCATTTAATGTTCAATCAAAAACAGCTTATTTTTGACAAAAGAGATAACACCCCCCCATTACGTCATGCTTCAGAAATGTGGAAAATGGTCCGTTTTCAAATGTTTTATTTTTGAACGTCAGTTCACATTTGTAGGTGGATCATCAGTGTTAGAGCTAAAATTAGCATGTTTAAAGTGATTTTCATGCTTCCAGGGGCCCTAAACACAAGATTTATGGAATGGTTAAAAGTGCATGAAAATGGCCAATTTACTCACTCTGAGTTCTCAAAAAGGGTTTCTTCACCCCGGGAAGTTAATTAAATACCATTTGGAGGCATTTAATGTTCGAGCAAAAACGGCTGATTTTCGACAAAAGAGATAACACCCCCCCATTACGTCATGCTTCAAAAATGTGGAAAATGGTCCGTTTTCAAATGTTTTATTTTTGAACGTCAGTTCACATTTGTAGGTGGATCATCAGTGTTAGAGCTAAAATTAGCATGTTTAAAGTGATTTTCATGCTTCCAGGGGCTCGGGAAGTGAATTAAATACTATTTGGAGGCATTTAATGTTCAAGCAAAAACAGCTGATTTTTGACAAAAGAGATAACACCCCCCCATTACGTCATGCTTCAGAAATGTGGAAAATGGTCCGTTTTCAAATGTTTTATTTTTGAACGTCAGTTCACATTTGTAGGTGGATCATCAGTGTTAGAGCTAAAATTAGCATGTTTAAAGTGATTTTCATGCTTCCAGGGGCCCTAAACACAAGATTTATGGAATGGTTAAAAGTGCATGAAAATGGCCAATTTACTCACTCTGAGTTCTCAAAAAGGGTTTCTTCACCCCGGGAAGTTAATTAAATACCATTTGGAGGCATTTAATGTTCGAGCAAAAACGGCTGATTTTCGACAAAAGAGATAACACCCCCCCATTACGTCATGCTTCAGAAATGTGGAAAATGGTCCGTTTTCAAATGTTTTATTTTTGAACGTCAGTTCACATTTGTAGGTGGATCATCAGTGTTAGAGCTAAAATTAGCATGTTTAAAGTGATTTTCATGCTTTCAGGGGCCCTAAACACAAGATTTGAGGAATGGTTAAAAGTGCATGAAAATGGCCAATTTACTCACTCTGAGTTCTCAAAAAGGGTTTCTTCACCCCGGGAAGTTAATTAAATACCATTTGGAGGCATTTAATGTTCGAGCAAAAACGGCTGATTTTCGACAAAAGAGATAACACCCCCCCATTACGTCATGCTTCAGAAATGTGGAAAATGGTCCGTTTTCAAATGTTTTATTTTTGAACGTCAGTTCACATTTGTAGGTGGATCATCAGTGTTAGAGCTAAAATTAGCATGTTTAAAGTGATTTTCATGCTTCCAGTGGCTCGGGAAGTGAATTAAATACTATTTGGAGGCATTTAATGTTCAAGCAAAAACAGCTGATTTTTGACAAAAGAGATAACACCCCCCCATTAAGTCATGCTTCAGAAATGTGGAAAATGGTCCGTTTTCAAATGTTTTATTTTTGAACGTCAGTTCACATTTGTAGGTGGATCATCAGTGTTAGAGCTAAAATTAGCATGTTTAAAGTAATTTTCATGCTTCCAGGGGCCCTAAACACAAGATTTATGGAATGGTTAAAAGTGCATGAAAATGGCCAATTTACTCACTCTGAGTTCTCAAAAAGGGTTTCTTCACCCCGGGAAGTTAATTAAATACCATTTGGAGGCATTTAATGTTCGAGCAAAAACGGCTGATTTTCGACAAAAGAGATAACACCCCCCTATTACGTCATGCTTCAGAAATGTGGAAAATGGTCCGTTTTCAAATGTTTTATTTTTGAACATCAGTTCACATTTGTAGGTGGATCATCAGTGTTAGAGCTAAAATTAGCATGTTTAAAGTGATTTTCATGCTTCCAGGGGCTCGGGAAGTGAATTAAATACTATTTGGAGGCATTTAATGTTCAATCAAAAACAGCTGATTTTCGACAAAAGAGATAACACCCCCCCATTACGTCATGCTTCAGAAATGTGGAAAATGGTCCGTTTTCAAATGTTTTATTTTTGAACGTCAGTTCACATTTGTAGGTGGATCATCAGTGTTAGAGCTAAAATTAGCATGTTTAAAGTGATTTTCATGCTTCCAGGGGCCCTAAACACAAGATTTATGGAATGGTTAAAAGTGCATGAAAATGGCCAATTTACTCACTCTGAGTTCTCAAAAAGGGTTTCTTCACCCCGGGAAGTTAATTAAATACCATTTGGAGGCATTTAATGTTCGAGCAAAAACGGCTGATTTTCGACAAAAGAGATAACACCTCCCCATTACGTCATGCTTCAGAAATGTGGAAAATGGTCCGTTTTCAAATGTTTTATTTTTGAACGTCAGTTCACATTTGTAGGTGGATCATCAGTGTTAGAGCTAAAATTAGCATGTTTAAAGTGATTTTCATGCTTCCAGGGGCTCGGGAAGTGAATTAAATACTATTTGGAGGCATTTAATGTTCAAGCAAAAACAGCTGATTTTTGACAAAAGAGATAACACCCCCCCATTACGTCATGCTTCAGAAATGTGGAAAATGGTCCGTTTTCAAATGTTTTATTTTTGAACGTCAGTTCACATTTGTAGGTGGATCATCAGTGTTAGAGCTAAAATTAGCATGTTTAAAGTGATTTTCATGCTTCCAGGGGCCCTAAACACAAGATTTATGGAATGGTTAAAAGTGCATGAAAATGGCCAATTTACTCACTCTGAGTTCTCAAAAAGGGTTTCTTCACCACGGGAAGTTAATTAAATACCATTTGGAGGCATTTAATGTTCGAGCAAAAACGGCTGATTTTCGACAAAAGAGATAACATCCCCCCATTACGTCATGCTTCAGAAATGTGGAAAATGGTCCGTTTTCAAATGTTTTATTTTTGAACGTCAGTTCACATTTGTAGGTGGATCATCAGTGTTAGAGCTAAAATTAGCATGTTTAAAGTGATTTTCATGCTTCCAGGGGCTCGGGAAGTGAATTAAATACTATTTGGAGGCATTTAATGTTCAAGCAAAAACAGCTGATTTTTGACAAAAGAGATAACACCCCCCCATTACGTCATGCTTCAGAAATGTGGAAAATGGTCCGTTTTCAAATGTTTTATTTTTGAACGTCAGTTCACATTTGTAGGTGGATCATCAGTGTTAGAGCTAAAATTAGCATGTTTAAAGTGATTTTCATGCTTTCAGGGGCCCTAAACACAAGATTTGAGGAATGGTTAAAAGTGCATGAAAATGGCCAATTTACTCACTCTGAGTTCTCAAAAAGGGTTTCTTCACCCCGGGAAGTTAATTAAATACCATTTGGAGGCATTTAATGTTCGAGCAAAAACGGCTGATTTTCGACAAAAGAGATAACACCCCCCCATTACGTCATGCTTCAGAAATGTGGAAAATGGTCCGTTTTCAAATGTTTTATTTTTGAACGTCAGTTCACATTTGTAGGTGGATCATCAGTGTTAGAGCTAAAATTAGCATGTTTAAAGTGATTTTCATGCTTCCAGTGGCTCGGGAAGTGAATTAAATACTATTTGGAGGCATTTAATGTTCAAGCAAAAACAGCTGATTTTTGACAAAAGAGATAACACCCCCCCATTAAGTCATGCTTCAGAAATGTGGAAAATGGTCCGTTTTCAAATGTTTTATTTTTGAACGTCAGTTCACATTTGTAGGTGGATCATCAGTGTTAGAGCTAAAATTAGCATGTTTAAAGTAATTTTCATGCTTCCAGGGGCCCTAAACACAAGATTTATGGAATGGTTAAAAGTGCATGAAAATGGCCAATTTACTCACTCTGAGTTCTCAAAAAGGGTTTCTTCACCCCGGGAAGTTAATTAAATACCATTTGGAGGCATTTAATGTTCGAGCAAAAACGGCTGATTTTCGACAAAAGAGATAACACCCCCCTATTACGTCATGCTTCAGAAATGTGGAAAATGGTCCGTTTTCAAATGTTTTATTTTTGAACATCAGTTCACATTTGTAGGTGGATCATCAGTGTTAGAGCTAAAATTAGCATGTTTAAAGTGATTTTCATGCTTCCAGGGGCTCGGGAAGTGAATTAAATACTATTTGGAGGCATTTAATGTTCAATCAAAAACAGCTGATTTTCGACAAAAGAGATAACACCCCCCCATTACGTCATGCTTCAGAAATGTGGAAAATGGTCCGTTTTCAAATGTTTTATTTTTGAACGTCAGTTCACATTTGTAGGTGGATCATCAGTGTTAGAGCTAAAATTAGCATGTTTAAAGTGATTTTCATGCTTCCAGGGGCCCTAAACACAAGATTTATGGAATGGTTAAAAGTGCATGAAAATGGCCAATTTACTCACTCTGAGTTCTCAAAAAGGGTTTCTTCACCCCGGGAAGTTAATTAAATACCATTTGGAGGCATTTAATGTTCGAGCAAAAACGGCTGATTTTCGACAAAAGAGATAACACCTCCCCATTACGTCATGCTTCAGAAATGTGGAAAATGGTCCGTTTTCAAATGTTTTATTTTTGAACGTCAGTTCACATTTGTAGGTGGATCATCAGTGTTAGAGCTAAAATTAGCATGTTTAAAGTGATTTTCATGCTTCCAGGGGCTCGGGAAGTGAATTAAATACTATTTGGAGGCATTTAATGTTCAAGCAAAAACAGCTGATTTTTGACAAAAGAGATAACACCCCCCCATTACGTCATGCTTCAGAAATGTGGAAAATGGTCCGTTTTCAAATGTTTTATTTTTGAACGTCAGTTCACATTTGTAGGTGGATCATCAGTGTTAGAGCTAAAATTAGCATGTTTAAAGTGATTTTCATGCTTCCAGGGGCCCTAAACACAAGATTTATGGAATGGTTAAAAGTGCATGAAAATGGCCAATTTACTCACTCTGAGTTCTCAAAAAGGGTTTCTTCACCACGGGAAGTTAATTAAATACCATTTGGAGGCATTTAATGTTCGAGCAAAAACGGCTGATTTTCGACAAAAGAGATAACATCCCCCCATTACGTCATGCTTCAGAAATGTGGAAAATGGTCCGTTTTCAAATGTTTTATTTTTGAACGTCAGTTCACATTTGTAGGTGGATCATCAGTGTTAGAGCTAAAATTAGCATGTTTAAAGTGATTTTCATGCTTCCAGGGGCTCGGGAAGTGAATTAAATACTATTTGGAGGCATTTAATGTTCAAGCAAAAACAGCTGATTTTTGACAAAAGAGATAACACCCCCCCATTACGTCATGCTTCAGAAATGTGGAAAATGGTCCGTTTTCAAATGTTTTATTTTTGAACGTCAGTTCACATTTGTAGGTGGATCATCAGTGTTAGAGCTAAAATTAGCATGTTTAAAGTGATTTTCATGCTTCCAGGGGCCCTAAACACAAGATTTATGGAATGGTTAAAAGTGCATGAAAATGGCCAATTTACTCACTCTGAGTTCTCAAAAAGGGTTTCTTCACCCCGGGAAGTTAATTAAATACCATTTGGAGGCATTTAATGTTCGAGCAAAAACGGCTGATTTTCGACAAAAGAGATAACACCCCCCCATTACGTCATGCTTCAGAAATGTGGAAAATGGTCCGTTTTCAAATGTTTTATTTTTGAACGTCAGTTGACATTTGTAGGTGGATCATCAGTGTTAGAGCTAAAATTAGCATGTTTAAAGTGATTTTCATGCTTTCAGGGGCCCTAAACACAAGATTTGAGGAATGGTTAAAAGTGCATGAAAATGGCCAATTTACTCACTCTGAGTTCTCAAAAAGGGTTTCTTCACCCCGGGAAGTTAATTAAATACCATTTGGAGGCATTTAATGTTCGAGCAAAAACGGCTGATTTTCGACAAAAGAGATAACACCCCCCCCATTACGTCATGCTTCAGAAATGTGGAAAATGGTCCGTTTTCAAATGTTTTATTTTTGAACGTCAGTTCACATTTGTAGGTGGATCATCAGTGTTAGAGCTAAAATTAGCATGTTTAAAGTGATTTTCATGCTTCCAGTGGCTCGGGAAGTGAATTAAATACTATTTGGAGGCATTTAATGTTCAAGCAAAAACAGCTGATTTTTGACAAAAGAGATAACACCCCCCCATTACGTCATGCTTCAGAAATGTGGAAAATGGTCCGTTTTCAAATGTTTTATTTTTGAACGTCAGTTCACATTTGTAGGTGGATCATCAGTGTTAGAGCTAAAATTAGCATGTTTAAAGTGATTTTCATGCTTCCAGGGGCCCTAAACACAAGATTTATGGAATGGTTAAAAGTGCATGAAAATGGCCAATTTACTCACTCTGAGTTCTCAAAAAGGGTTTCTTCACCCCGGGAAGTTAATTAAATACCATTTGGAGGCCTTTAATGTTCGAGCAAAAACGGCTGATTTTCGACAAAAGAGATAACACCCCCCCATTACGTCATGCTTCAGAAATGTGGAAAATGGTCCGTTTTCAAATGTTTTATTTTTGAACATCAGTTCACATTTGTAGGTGGATCATCAGTGTTAGAGCTAAAATTAGCATGTTTAAAGTGATTTTCATGCTTCCAGGGGCTCGGGAAGTGAATTAAATACTATTTGGAGGCATTTAATGTTCAATCAAAAACAGCTGATTTTCGACAAAAGAGATAACACCCCCCCATTACGTCATGCTTCAGAAATGTGGAAAATGGTCCGTTTTCAAATGTTTTATTTTTGAACGTCAGTTCACATTTGTAGGTGGATCATCAGTGTTAGAGCTAAAATTAGCATGTTTAAATTGATTTTCATGCTTCCAGGGGCCCTAAACACAAGATTTATGGAATGGTTAAAAGTGCATGAAAATGGCCAATTTACTCACTCTGAGTTCTCAAAAAGGGTTTCTTCACCCCGGGAAGTTAATTAAATACCATTTGGAGGCATTTAATGTTCGAGCAAAAACGGCTGATTTTCGACAAAAGAGATAACACCTCCCCATTACGTCATGCTTCAGAAATGTGGAAAATGGTCCGTTTTCAAATGTTTTATTTTTGAACGTCAGTTCACATTTGTAGGTGGATCATCAGTGTTAGAGCTAAAATTAGCATGTTTAAAGTGATTTTCATGCTTCCAGGGGCTCGGGAAGTGAATTAAATACTATTTGGAGGCATTTAATGTTCAAGCAAAAACAGCTGATTTTTGACAAAAGAGATAACACCCCCCCATTACGTCATGCTTCAGAAATGTGGAAAATGGTCCGTTTTCAAATGTTTTATTTTTGAACGTCAGTTCACATTTGTAGGTGGATCATCAGTGTTAGAGCTAAAATTAGCATGTTTAAAGTGATTTTCATGCTTCCAGGGGCCCTAAACACAAGATTTATGGAATGGTTAAAAGTGCATGAAAATGGCCAATTTGCTCACTCTGAGTTCTCAAAAAGGGTTTCTTTACCCCGGGAAGTTAATTAAATACCATTTGGAGGCATTTAATGTTCGAGCAAAAACTGCTGATTTTCGACAAAAGAGATAACACCCCCCCATTACGTCATGCTTCAGAAATGTGGAAAATGGTCCGTTTTCAAATGTTTTATTTTTGAACGTCAGTTCACATTTGTAGGTGGATCATCAGTGTTAGAGCTAAAATTAGCATATTTAAAGTGATTTTCATGCTTCCAGGGGCTCGGGAAGTGAATGAAATACTATTTGTAGGCATTTAATGTTCAATCAAAAACAGCTGATTTTTGACAAAAGAGATAACACCCCCCCATTACGTCATGCTTCAGAAATGTGGAAAATGGTCCGTTTTCAAATGTTTTATTTTTGAACGTCAGTTCACATTTGTAGGTGGATCATCAGTGTTAGAGCTAAAATTAGCATGTTTAAAGTGATTTTCATGCTTCCAGGGGCCCTAAACACAAGATTTATGGAATGGTTAAAAGTGCATGAAAATGGCCAATTTACTCACTCTGAGTTCTCAAAAAGGGTTTCTTCACCCCGGGAAGTTAATTAAATACCATTTGGAGGCATTTAATGTTCGAGCAAAAACGGCTGATTTTCGACAAAAGAGATAACACCCCCCCATTATGTCATGCTTCAGAAATGTGGAAAATGGTCCGTTTTCAAATGTTTTATTTTTGATCATCAGTTCACATTTGTAGGTGGATCATCAGTGTTAGAGCTAAAATTAGCATGTTTAAAGTGATTTTCATGCTTCCAGGGGCTCGGGAAGTGAATTAAATACTATTTGGAGGCATTTAATGTTCAATCAAAAACAGCTGATTTTCGACAAAAGAGATAACACCCCCCATTACGTCATGCTTCAGAAATGTGGAAAATGGTCCGTTTTCAAATGTTTTCTTTTTGAACGTCAGTTCACATTTGTAGGTGGATCATCAGTGTTAGAGCTAAAATTAGCATGTTTAAAGTGATTTTCATGCTTCCAGGGGCCCTAAACACAAGATTTATGGAATGGTTAAAAGTGCATGAAAATGGCCAATTTACTCACTCTGAGTTCTCAAAAAGGGTTTCTTCACCCCGGGAAGTTAATTAAATACCATTTGGAGGCATTTAATGTTCGAGCAAAAACGGCTGATTTTCCACAAAAGAGATAACACCTCCCCATTACGTCATGCTTCAGAAATGTGGAAAATGGTCCGTTTTCAAATGTTTTATTTTTGAACGTCAGTTCACATTTGTAGGTGGATCATCAGTGTTAGAGCTAAAATTAGCATGTTTAAAGTGATTTTCATGCTTCCAGGGGCTCGGGAAGTGAATTAAATACTATTTGGAGGCATTTAATGTTCAAGCAAAAACAGCTGATTTTTGACAAAAGAGATAACACCCCCCCATTACGTCATGCTTCAGAAATGTGGAAAATGGTCCGTTTTCAAATGTTTTATTTTTGAACGTCAGTTCACATTTGTAGGTGGATCATCAGTGTTAGAGCTAAAATTAGCATGTTTAAAGTGATTTTCATGCTTCCAGGGGCCCTAAACACAAGATTTATGGAATGGTTAAAAGTGCATGAAAATGGCCAATTTACTCACTCTGAGTTCTCAAAAAGGGTTTCTTCACCCCGGGAAGTTAATTAAATACCATTTGGAGGCATTTAATGTTCGAGCAAAAACGGCTGATTTTCGACAAAAGAGATAACACCCCCCCATTACGTCATGCTTCAGAAATGTGGAAAATGGTCCGTTTTCAAATGTTTTATTTTTGAACGTCAGTTCACATTTGTAGGTGGATCATCAGTGTTAGAGCTAAAATTAGCATGTTTAAAGTGATTTTCATGCTTTCAGGGGCCCTAAACACAAGATTTGAGGAATGGTTAAAAGTGCATGAAAATGGCCAATTTACTCACTCTGAGTTCTCAAAAAGGGTTTCTTCACCCCGGGAAGTTAATTAAATACCATTTGGAGGCATTTAATGTTCGAGCAAAAACGGCTGATTTTCGACAAAAGAGATAACACCCCCCCATTACGTCATGCTTCAGAAATGTGGAAAATGGTCCGTTTTCAAATGTTTTATTTTTGAACGTCAGTTCACATTTGTAGGTGGATCATCAGTGTTAGAGCTAAAATTAGCATGTTTAAAGTGATTTTCATGCTTCCAGTGGCTCGGGAAGTGAATTAAATACTATTTGGAGGCATTTAATGTTCAAGCAAAAACAGCTGATTTTTGACAAAAGAGATAACACCCCCCCATTAAGTCATGCTTCAGAAATGTGGAAAATGGTCCGTTTTCAAATGTTTTATTTTTGAACGTCAGTTCACATTTGTAGGTGGATCATCAGTGTTAGAGCTAAAATTAGCATGTTTAAAGTAATTTTCATGCTTCCAGGGGCCCTAAACACAAGATTTATGGAATGGTTAAAAGTGCATGAAAATGGCCAATTTACTCACTCTGAGTTCTCAAAAAGGGTTTCTTCACCCCGGGAAGTTAATTAAATACCATTTGGAGGCATTTAATGTTCGAGCAAAAACGGCTGATTTTCGACAAAAGAGATAACACCCCCCTATTACGTCATGCTTCAGAAATGTGGAAAATGGTCCGTTTTCAAATGTTTTATTTTTGAACATCAGTTCACATT
The DNA here is from genome assembly GCF_964263255.1 of Lissotriton vulgaris. Taxonomy (NCBI): domain Eukaryota; kingdom Metazoa; phylum Chordata; class Amphibia; order Caudata; family Salamandridae; genus Lissotriton; species Lissotriton vulgaris. The sequence continues at coordinate 1,538,515 of NW_028246529.1, read as the reverse complement.
TGTAGGTGGATCATCAGTGTTAGAGCTAAAATTAGCATGTTTAAAGTGATTTTCATGCTTCCAGGGGCTCGGGAAGTGAATTAAATACTATTTGGAGGCATTTAATGTTCAATCAAAAACAGCTGATTTTCGACAAAAGAGATAACACCCCCCCATTACGTCATGCTTCAGAAATGTGGAAAATGGTCCGTTTTCAAATGTTTTATTTTTGAACGTCAGTTCACATTTGTAGGTGGATCATCAGTGTTAGAGCTAAAATTAGCATGTTTAAAGTGATTTTCATGCTTCCAGGGGCCCTAAACACAAGATTTATGGAATGGTTAAAAGTGCATGAAAATGGCCAATTTACTCACTCTGAGTTCTCAAAAAGGGTTTCTTCACCCCGGGAAGTTAATTAAATACCATTTGGAGGCATTTAATGTTCGAGCAAAAACGGCTGATTTTCGACAAAAGAGATAACACCTCCCCATTACGTCATGCTTCAGAAATGTGGAAAATGGTCCGTTTTCAAATGTTTTATTTTTGAACGTCAGTTCACATTTGTAGGTGGATCATCAGTGTTAGAGCTAAAATTAGCATGTTTAAAGTGATTTTCATGCTTCCAGGGGCTCGGGAAGTGAATTAAATACTATTTGGAGGCATTTAATGTTCAAGCAAAAACAGCTGATTTTTGACAAAAGAGATAACACCCCCCCATTACGTCATGCTTCAGAAATGTGGAAAATGGTCCGTTTTCAAATGTTTTATTTTTGAACGTCAGTTCACATTTGTAGGTGGATCATCAGTGTTAGAGCTAAAATTAGCATGTTTAAAGTGATTTTCATGCTTCCAGGGGCCCTAAACACAAGATTTATGGAATGGTTAAAAGTGCATGAAAATGGCCAATTTACTCACTCTGAGTTCTCAAAAAGGGTTTCTTCACCACGGGAAGTTAATTAAATACCATTTGGAGGCATTTAATGTTCGAGCAAAAACGGCTGATTTTCGACAAAAGAGATAACATCCCCCCATTACGTCATGCTTCAGAAATGTGGAAAATGGTCCGTTTTCAAATGTTTTATTTTTGAACGTCAGTTCACATTTGTAGGTGGATCATCAGTGTTAGAGCTAAAATTAGCATGTTTAAAGTGATTTTCATGCTTCCAGGGGCTCGGGAAGTGAATTAAATACTATTTGGAGGCATTTAATGTTCAAGCAAAAACAGCTGATTTTTGACAAAAGAGATAACACCCCCCCATTACGTCATGCTTCAGAAATGTGGAAAATGGTCCGTTTTCAAATGTTTTATTTTTGAACGTCAGTTCACATTTGTAGGTGGATCATCAGTGTTAGAGCTAAAATTAGCATGTTTAAAGTGATTTTCATGCTTCCAGGGGCCCTAAACACAAGATTTATGGAATGGTTAAAAGTGCATGAAAATGGCCAATTTACTCACTCTGAGTTCTCAAAAAGGGTTTCTTCACCCCGGGAAGTTAATTAAATACCATTTGGAGGCATTTAATGTTCGAGCAAAAACGGCTGATTTTCGACAAAAGAGATAACACCCCCCCATTACGTCATGCTTCAGAAATGTGGAAAATGGTCCGTTTTCAAATGTTTTATTTTTGAACGTCAGTTGACATTTGTAGGTGGATCATCAGTGTTAGAGCTAAAATTAGCATGTTTAAAGTGATTTTCATGCTTTCAGGGGCCCTAAACACAAGATTTGAGGAATGGTTAAAAGTGCATGAAAATGGCCAATTTACTCACTCTGAGTTCTCAAAAAGGGTTTCTTCACCCCGGGAAGTTAATTAAATACCATTTGGAGGCATTTAATGTTCGAGCAAAAACGGCTGATTTTCGACAAAAGAGATAACACCCCCCCCATTACGTCATGCTTCAGAAATGTGGAAAATGGTCCGTTTTCAAATGTTTTATTTTTGAACGTCAGTTCACATTTGTAGGTGGATCATCAGTGTTAGAGCTAAAATTAGCATGTTTAAAGTGATTTTCATGCTTCCAGTGGCTCGGGAAGTGAATTAAATACTATTTGGAGGCATTTAATGTTCAAGCAAAAACAGCTGATTTTTGACAAAAGAGATAACACCCCCCCATTACGTCATGCTTCAGAAATGTGGAAAATGGTCCGTTTTCAAATGTTTTATTTTTGAACGTCAGTTCACATTTGTAGGTGGATCATCAGTGTTAGAGCTAAAATTAGCATGTTTAAAGTGATTTTCATGCTTCCAGGGGCCCTAAACACAAGATTTATGGAATGGTTAAAAGTGCATGAAAATGGCCAATTTACTCACTCTGAGTTCTCAAAAAGGGTTTCTTCACCCCGGGAAGTTAATTAAATACCATTTGGAGGCCTTTAATGTTCGAGCAAAAACGGCTGATTTTCGACAAAAGAGATAACACCCCCCCATTACGTCATGCTTCAGAAATGTGGAAAATGGTCCGTTTTCAAATGTTTTATTTTTGAACATCAGTTCACATTTGTAGGTGGATCATCAGTGTTAGAGCTAAAATTAGCATGTTTAAAGTGATTTTCATGCTTCCAGGGGCTCGGGAAGTGAATTAAATACTATTTGGAGGCATTTAATGTTCAATCAAAAACAGCTGATTTTCGACAAAAGAGATAACACCCCCCCATTACGTCATGCTTCAGAAATGTGGAAAATGGTCCGTTTTCAAATGTTTTATTTTTGAACGTCAGTTCACATTTGTAGGTGGATCATCAGTGTTAGAGCTAAAATTAGCATGTTTAAAGTGATTTTCATGCTTCCAGGGGCCCTAAACACAAGATTTATGGAATGGTTAAAAGTGCATGAAAATGGCCAATTTACTCACTCTGAGTTCTCAAAAAGGGTTTCTTCACCCCGGGAAGTTAATTAAATACCATTTGGAGGCATTTAATGTTCGAGCAAAAACGGCTGATTTTCGACAAAAGAGATAACACCTCCCCATTACGTCATGCTTCAGAAATGTGGAAAATGGTCCGTTTTCAAATGTTTTATTTTTGAACGTCAGTTCACATTTGTAGGTGGATCATCAGTGTTAGAGCTAAAATTAGCATGTTTAAAGTGATTTTCATGCTTCCAGGGGCTCGGGAAGTGAATTAAATACTATTTGGAGGCATTTAATGTTCAAGCAAAAACAGCTGATTTTTGACAAAAGAGATAACACCCCCCCATTACGTCATGCTTCAGAAATGTGGAAAATGGTCCGTTTTCAAATGTTTTATTTTTGAACGTCAGTTCACATTTGTAGGTGGATCATCAGTGTTAGAGCTAAAATTAGCATGTTTAAAGTGATTTTCATGCTTCCAGGGGCCCTAAACACAAGATTTATGGAATGGTTAAAAGTGCATGAAAATGGCCAATTTGCTCACTCTGAGTTCTCAAAAAGGGTTTCTTTACCCCGGGAAGTTAATTAAATACCATTTGGAGGCATTTAATGTTCGAGCAAAAACTGCTGATTTTCGACAAAAGAGATAACACCCCCCCATTACGTCATGCTTCAGAAATGTGGAAAATGGTCCGTTTTCAAATGTTTTATTTTTGAACGTCAGTTCACATTTGTAGGTGGATCATCAGTGTTAGAGCTAAAATTAGCATATTTAAAGTGATTTTCATGCTTCCAGGGGCTCGGGAAGTGAATGAAATACTATTTGTAGGCATTTAATGTTCAATCAAAAACAGCTGATTTTTGACAAAAGAGATAACACCCCCCCATTACGTCATGCTTCAGAAATGTGGAAAATGGTCCGTTTTCAAATGTTTTATTTTTGAACGTCAGTTCACATTTGTAGGTGGATCATCAGTGTTAGAGCTAAAATTAGCATGTTTAAAGTGATTTTCATGCTTCCAGGGGCCCTAAACACAAGATTTATGGAATGGTTAAAAGTGCATGAAAATGGCCAATTTACTCACTCTGAGTTCTCAAAAAGGGTTTCTTCACCCCGGGAAGTTAATTAAATACCATTTGGAGGCATTTAATGTTCGAGCAAAAACGGCTGATTTTCGACAAAAGAGATAACACCCCCCCATTATGTCATGCTTCAGAAATGTGGAAAATGGTCCGTTTTCAAATGTTTTATTTTTGATCATCAGTTCACATTTGTAGGTGGATCATCAGTGTTAGAGCTAAAATTAGCATGTTTAAAGTGATTTTCATGCTTCCAGGGGCTCGGGAAGTGAATTAAATACTATTTGGAGGCATTTAATGTTCAATCAAAAACAGCTGATTTTCGACAAAAGAGATAACACCCCCCATTACGTCATGCTTCAGAAATGTGGAAAATGGTCCGTTTTCAAATGTTTTCTTTTTGAACGTCAGTTCACATTTGTAGGTGGATCATCAGTGTTAGAGCTAAAATTAGCATGTTTAAAGTGATTTTCATGCTTCCAGGGGCCCTAAACACAAGATTTATGGAATGGTTAAAAGTGCATGAAAATGGCCAATTTACTCACTCTGAGTTCTCAAAAAGGGTTTCTTCACCCCGGGAAGTTAATTAAATACCATTTGGAGGCATTTAATGTTCGAGCAAAAACGGCTGATTTTCCACAAAAGAGATAACACCTCCCCATTACGTCATGCTTCAGAAATGTGGAAAATGGTCCGTTTTCAAATGTTTTATTTTTGAACGTCAGTTCACATTTGTAGGTGGATCATCATTGTTAGAGCTAAAATTAGCATGTTTAAAGTGATTTTCATGCTTCCAGGGGCTCGGGAAGTGAATTAAATACTATTTGGAGGCATTTAATGTTCAAGCAAAAACAGCTGATTTTTGACAAAAGAGATAACACCCCCCCATTACGTCATGCTTCAGAAATGTGGAAAATGGTCCGTTTTCAAATGTTTTATTTTTGAACGTCAGTTCACATTTGTAGGTGGATCATCAGTGTTAGAGCTAAAATTAGCATGTTTAAAGTGATTTTCATGCTTCCAGGGGCCCTAAACACAAGATTTATGGAATGGTTAAAAGTGCATGAAAATGGCCAATTTACTCACTCTGAGTTCTCAAAAAGGGTTTCTTCACCCCGGGAAGTTAATTAAATACCATTTGGAGGCATTTAATGTTCGAGCAAAAACGGCTGATTTTCGACAAAAGAGATAACACCCCCCCATTACGTCATGCTTCAGAAATGTGGAAAATGGTCAGTTTTCAAATGTTTTATTTTTGAACGTCAGTTCACATTTGTAGGTGGATCATCAGTGTTAGAGCTAAAATTAGCATGTTTAAAGTGATTTTCATGCTTCCAGGGGCTCGGGAAGTGAATTAAATACTATTTGGAGGCATTTAATGTTCAAGCAAAAACAGCTGATTTTTGACAAAAGAGATAACACCCCCGCATTACGTCATGCTTCAGAAATGTGGAAAATGGTCCGTTTTCAAATGGTTTTTTTTTGAACGTCAGTTCACATTTGTAGGTGGATCATCAGTGTTAGAGCTAAAATTAGCATGTTTAAAGTGATTTTCATGCTTCCAGGGGCCCTAAACACAAGATTTATGGAATGGTTAAAAGTGCATGAAAATGGCCAATTTACTCACTCTGAGTTCTCAAAAAGGGTTTCTTCACCCGGGAAGTTAATTAAATACCATTTGGAGGCATTTAATGTTCGAGCAAAAACTGCTGATTTTTGACAAAAGAGATAACACCCCCCCATTACGTCATGCTTCAGAAATGTGGAAAATGGTCCGTTTTCAAATGTTTTATTTTTGAACGTCAGTTCACATTTGTAGGTGGATCATCAGTGTTAGAGCTAAAATTAGCATGTTTAAAGTGATTTTCATGCTTCCAGGGGCTCGGGAAGTGAATTAAATACTATTTGGAGGCATTTAATGTTCAAGCAAAAACAGTAGGTGGATCATCAGTGTTAGAGCTAAAATTAGCATGTTTAAAGTGATTTTCATGCTTCCAGTGGCTCGGGAAGTGAATTAAATACTATTTGGAGGCATTTAATGTTCAATCAAAAACAGCTGATTTTTGACAAAAGAGATAACACCCCCCCATTACGTCATGCTTCAGAAATGTGGAAAATGGTCCGTTTTCAAATGTTTTATTTTTGAACGTCAGTTCACATTTGTAGGTGGATCATCAGTGTTAGAGCTAAAATTAGCATGTTTAAAGTGATTTTCATGCTTCCAGGGGCCCTAAACACAAGATTTATGGAATGGTAAAAAGTGCATGAAAATGGCCAATTTACTCACTCTGAGTTCTCAAAAAGGGTTTCTTCACCCCGGGAAGTTAATTAAATACCATTTGGAGGCATTTAATGTTCGAGCAAAAACGGCAGATTTTCGACAAAAGAGATAACACCCCCCCATTACGTCATGCTTCAGAAATGTGGAAAATGGTCCGTTTTCAAATGTTTTATTTTTGAACGTCAGTTCACATTTGTAGGTGGATCATCAGTGTTAGAGCTAAAATTAGCATGTTTAAAGTGATTTTCATGCTTCCAGGGGCTCGGGAAGTGAATTAAATACTATTTGGAGGCATTTAATGTTCAATCAAAAACAGCTGATTTTTGACAAAAGAGATAACACCCCCCATTACGTCATGCTTCAGAAATGTGGAAAATGGTCCGTTTTCAAATGTTTTATTTTTGAACGTCAGTTCACATTTGTAGGTGGATCATCAGTGTTAGAGCTAAAATTAGCATGTTTAAAGTGATTTTCATGCTTCCAGGGGCCCTAAACACAAGATTTATGGAATGGTTAAAAGTGCATGAAAATGGCCAATTTACTCACTCTGAGTTCTCAAAAAGGGTTTCTTCACCCCGGGAAGTTAATTAAATACCATTTGGAGGCATTTAATGTTCGAGCAAAAACGGCTGATTTTCGACAAAAGAGATAACACCCCCCCATTACACCATGCTTCAGAAATGTGGAAAATGGTCCGTTTTCAAATGTTTTATTTTTGAACGTCAGTTCACATTTGTAGGTGGATCATCAGTGTTAGAGCTAAAATTAGCATGTTTAAAGTGATTTTCATGCTTCCAGGGGCTCGGGAAGTGAATTAAATACTATTTGGAGGCATTTAATGTTCAAGCAAAAACAGCTGATTTTTGACAAAAGAGATAACACCCCCCATTACGTCATGCTTCAGAAATGTGGAAAATGGTCCGTTTTCAAATGTTTTAATTTTTGAACATCAGTTCACATTTGTAGGTGGATCATCAGTGTTAGAGCTAAAATTAGCATGTTTAAAGTGATTTTCATGCTTCCAGGGGCCCTAAACACAAGATTTATGGAATGGTTAAAAGTGCATGAAAATGGCCAATTTACTCACTCTGAGTTCTCAAAAAGGGTTTCTTCACCCCGGGAAGTTAATTAAATACCATTTGGAGGCATTTAATGTTCGAGCAAAAACGGCTGATTTTCGACAAAAGAGATAACACCCCCCATTACGTCATGCTTCAGAAATGTGGAAAATGGTCCGTTTTCAAATGTTTTATTTTTGAACATCAGTTCACATTTGTAGGTGGATCATCAGTGTTAGAGCTAAAATTAGCATGTTTAAAGTGATTTTCATGCTTCCAGGGGCTCGGGAAGTGAATTAAATACTATTTGGAGGCATTTAATGTTCAATCAAAAACAGCTGATTTTTGACAAAAGAGATAACACCCCCCCATTACGTCATGCTTCAGAAATGTGGAAAATGGTCCGTTTTCAAATGTTTTATTTTTGAACGTCAGTTCACATTTGTAGGTGGATCATCAGTGTTAGAGCTAAAATTAGCATGTTTAAAGTGATTTTCATGCTTCCAGGGGCCCTAAACACAAGATTTATGGAATGGTTAAAAGTGCATGAAAATGGCCAATTTACTCACTCTGAGTTCTCAAAAAGGGTTTCTTCACCCCGGGAAGTTAATTAAATACCATTTGGAGGCATTTAATGTTCGAGCAAAAACGGCTGATTTTCGACAAAAGAGATAACACCCCCCCATTACGTCATGCTTCAGAAATGTGGAAAATGGTCCGTTTTCAAATGTTTTATTTTTGAACATCAGTTCACATTTGTAGGTGGATCATCAGTGTTAGAGCTAAAATTAGCATGTTTAAAGTGATTTTCATGCTTCCAGGGGCTCGGGAAGTGAATTAAATACTATTTGGAGGCATTTAATGTTCAATCAAAAACAGCTGATTTTTGACAAAAGAGATAACACCCCCCCATTACGTTATGCTTCAGAAATGTGGAAAATGGTCCGTTTTCAAATGTTTTATTTTTGAACGTCAGTTCACATTTGTAGGTGGATCATCAGTGTTAGAGCTAAAATTAGCATGTTTAAAGTGATTTTCATGCTTCCAGGTGCCCTAAACACAAGATTTATGGAATGGTTAAAAGTGCATGAAAATGGCCAATTTACTCACTCTGAGTTCTCAAAAAGGGTTTCTTCACCCCGGGAAGTTAATTAAATACCATTTGGAGGCATTTAATGTCCGAGCAAAAACAGCTGATTTTCGACAAAAGAGATAACACCCCCCCATTACGTCATGCTTCAGAAATGTGGAAAATGGTCCGTTTTCAAATGTTTTATTTTTGAACGTCAGTTCACATTTGTAGGTGGATCATCAGTGTTAGAGCTAAAATTAGCATGTTTAAAGTGATTTTCATGCTTTCAGGGGCCCTAAACACAAGATTTATGGAATGGTTAAAAGTGCATGAAAATGGCCAATTTACTCACTCTGAGTTCTCAAAAAGGGTTTCTTCACCACGGGAAGTTAATTAAATACCATTTGGAGGCATTTAATGTTCGAGCAAAAACGGCTGATTTTCGACAAAAGAGATAACACCCCCTTATTACGTCATGCTTCAGAAATGTGGAAAATGGTCCGTTTTCAAATGTTTTATTTTTGAACATCAGTTCACATTTGTAGGTGGATCATCAGTGTTAGAGCTAAAATTAGCATGTTTAAAGTGATTTTCATGCTTCCAGGGGCTCGGGAAGTGAATTAAATACTATTTGGAGGCATTTAATGTTCAATCAAAAACAGCAGATTTTTGACAAAAGAGATAACACCCCCCCATTACGTCATGCTTCAGAAATGTGGAAAATGGTCCGTTTTCAAATGTTTTATTTTTGAACGTCAGTTCACATTTGTAGGTGGATCATCAGTGTTAGAGCTAAAATTAGCATGTTTAAAGTGATTTTCATGCTTCCAGGGGCCCTAAACACAAGATTTATGGAATGGTTAAAAGTGCATGAAAATGGCCAATTTACTCACTCTGAGTTCTCAAAAAGGGTTTCTTCACCCCGGGAAGTTAATTAAATACTATTTGGAGGCATTTAATGTTCGAGCAAAAACGGCTGATTTTCGACAAAAGAGATAACACCCCCCCCATTACGTCATTCTTCAGAAATGTGGAAAATGGTCCGTTTTCAAATGTTTTATTTTTGAACGTCAGTTCACATTTGTAGGTGGATCATCAGTGTTAGAGCTAAAATTAGCATGTTTAAAGTGATTTTCATGCTTCCAGGGGCTCGGGAAGTGAATTAAATACTATTTGGAGGCATTTAATGTTCAAGCAAAAACAGCTGATTTTTGACAAAAGAGATAACACCCCCCATTACGTCATGCTTCAGAAATGTGGAAAATGGTCCGTTTTCAAATGTTTTATTTTTGAACGTCAGTTCACATTTGTAGGTGGATCATCAGTGTTAGAGCTAAAATTAGCATGTTTAAAGTGATTTTCATGCTTCCAGGGGCCCTAAACACAAGATTTATGGAATGGTTAAAAGCGCATGAAAATGGCCAATTTACTCACTCTGAGTTCTCAAAAAGGGTTTCTTCACCCCGGGAAGTTAATTAAATACCATTTGGAGGCATTTAATGTTCGAGCAAAAACTGCTGATTTTCGACAAAAGAGATAACACCCCCCCATTACGTCATGCTTCAGAAATGTGGAAAATGGTCCGTTTTCAAATGTTTTATTTTTGAACGTCAGTTCACATTTGTAGGTGGATCATCAGTGTTAGAGCTAAAATTAGCATGTTTAAAGTGATTTTCATGCTTCCAGGGGCTCGGGAAGTGAATTAAATACTATTTGGAGGCATTTAATGTTCAAGCAAAAACAGCTGGTTTTTAACAAAAGAGATAACACCCCCCCATTACGTCATGCTTCAGAAATGTGGAAAATGGTCCGTTTTCAAATGTTTTATTTTTGAACGTCAGTTCACATTTGTAGGTGGATCATCAGTGTTAGAGCTAAAATTAGCATGTTTAAAGTGATTTTCATGCTTCCAGGGGCCCTAAACACAAGATTTATGGAATGGTTAAAAGTGCATGAAAATGGCCAATTTACTCACTCTGAGTTCTCAAAAAGGGTTTCTTAACCCCGGGAAGTTAATTAAATACCATTTGGAGGCATTTAATGTTCGAGCAAAAACGGCTGATTTTCGACAAAAGAGATAACACCCCCCATTACGTCATGCTTCAGAAATGTGGAAAATGGTCCGTTTTCAAATGTTTTATTTTTGAACATCAGTTCACATTTGTAGGTTGATCATCAGTGTTAGAGCTAAAATTAGCATGTTTAAAGTGATTTTCATGCTTCCAGGGGCTCGGGAAGTGAATTAAATACTATTTGGAGGCATTTAATGTTCAAGCAAAAACAGCTGATTTTTGACAAAAGAGATAACACCCCCCCATTACGTCATGCTTCAGAAATGTGGAAAATGGTCCGTTTTCAAATGTTTTATTTTTGAACGTCAGTTCACATTTGTAGGTGGATCATCAGTGTTAGAGCTAAAATTAGCATGTTTAAAGTGATTTTCATGCTTCCAGGGGCCCTAAACACAAGATTTATGGAATGGTTAAAAGTGCATGAAAATGGCCAATTTACTCACTCTGAGTTCTCAAAAAGGGTTTCTTCACCCCGGGAAGTTAATTAAATACCATTTGGAGGCATTTAATGTTCGAGCAAAAACGGCTGATTTTCGACAAAAGAGATAACACCCCCCCATTACGTCATTCTTCAGAAATGTGGAAAATGGTCCATTTTCAAATGTTTTATTTTTGAACGTCAGTTCACATTTGTAGGTGGATCATCAGTGTTAGAGCTAAAATTAGCATGTTTAAAGTGATTTTCATGCTTCCAGGGGCTCGGGAAGTGAATTAAATACTATTTGGAGGCATTTAATGTTCAAGCAAAAACAGCTGATTTTTGACAAAAGAGATAACACCCCCCCATTACGTCATGCTTCAGAAATGTGGAAAATGGTCCGTTTTCAAATGTTTTATTTTTGAACGTCAGTTCACATTTGTAGGTGGATCATCAGTGTTAGAGCTAAAATTAGCATGTTTAAAGTGATTTTCATGCTTCCAGGGGCTCGGGAAGTGAATTAAATACTATTTGGAGGCATTTAATGTTCAATCAAAAACAACTGATTTTTGACAAAAGAGATAACACCCCCCCCCATTACGTCATGCTTCAGAAATGTGGAAAATGGTCCGTTTTCAAATGTTTTATTTTTGAACGTCAGTTCACATTTGTAGGTGGATCATCAGTGTTAGAGCTAAAATTAGCATGTTTAAAGTGATTTTCATGCTTCCAGGGGCCCTAAACACAAGATTTATGGAATGGTTAAAAGTGCATGAAAATGGCCAATTTACTCACTCTGAGTTCTCAAAAAGGGTTTCTTCACCCCGGGAAGTTAATTAAATACCATTTGGAGGCATTTAATGTTTGAGCAAAAACTGCTGATTTTCGACAAAAGAGATAACACCCCCCCCATTACGTCATGCTTCAGAAATGTGGAAAATTGTCCGTTTTCAAATGTTTTATTTTTGTACGTCAGTTCACATTTGTAGGTGGATCATCAGTATTAGAGCTAAAATTAGCATGTTTAAAGTGATTTTCATGCTTCCAGGGGCTCGGGAAGTGAATTAAATACTATTTGGAGGCATTTAATGTTCAATCAAAAACAGCTGATTTTTGACAAAAGAGATAACACCCCCCCCATTACGTCATGCTTCAGAAATGTGGAAAATGGTCCGTTTTCAAATGTTTTATTTTTGAACGTCAGTTCACATTTGTAGGTGGATCATCAGTGTTAGAGCTAAAATTAGCATGTTTAAAGTGATTTTCATGCTTCCAGGGGCCCTAAACACAAGATTTATGGAATGGTTAAAAGTGCATGAAAATGGCCAATTTACTCACTCTGAGTTCTCAAAAAGGGTTTCTTCACCCCGGGAAGTTAATTAAATACCATTTGGAGGCATTTAATGTTCGAGCAAAAACGGCTGATTTTCGACAAAAGAGATAACACCCCCCCATTACGTCATGCTTCAGAAATGTGGAAAATGGTCCGTTTTCAAATGTTTTATTTTTGAACATCAGTTCACATTTGTAGGTGGATCATCAGTGTTAGAGCTAAAATTAGCATGTTTAAAGTGATTTTCATGCTTCCAAGGGCTCGGGAAGTGAATTAAATACTATTTGGAGGCATTTAATGTTCAATCAAAAACAGCTGATTTTTGACAAAAGAGATAACACCCCCCCATTACGTCATGCTTCAGAAATGTGGAAAATGGTCCGTTTTCAAATGTTTTATTTTTGAACGTCAGTTCACATTTGTAGGTGGATCATCAGTGTTAGAGCTAAAATTTGCATGTTTAAAGTGATTTTCATGCTTCCAGGGGCCCTAAACACAAGATTTATGGAATGGTTAAAAGTGCATGAAAATGGCCAATTTACTCACTCTGAGTTCTCAAAAAGGGTTTCTTCACCCCGGGAAGTTAATTAAATACCATTTGGAGGCATTTAATGTTCGAGCAAAAACGGCTGATTTTCGACAAAAGAGATAACACCCCCCCATTACGTCATGCTTCAGAAATGTGGAAAATGGTTCGTTTTCAAATGTTTTATTTTTGAACGTCAGTTCACATTTGTAGGTGGATCATCAGTGTTAGAGCCAAAATTAGCATGTTTAAAGTGATTTTCATGCTTCCAGGGGCTCGGGAAGTGAATTAAATACTATTTGGAGGCATTTAATGTTCAAGCAAAAACAGCTGATTTTTGACAAAAGAGATAACACCCCCCCATTACGTCATGCTTCAGAAATGTGGAAAATGGTCCGTTTTCAAATGTTTTATTTTTGAACGTCAGTTCACATTTGTAGGTGGATCATCAGTGTTAGAGCTAAAATTAGCATGTTTAAAGTGATTTTCATGCTTCCAGGGGCCCTAAACACAAGATTTATGGAATGGTTAAAAGTGCATGAAAATGGCCAATTTACTCACTCTGAGTTCTCAAAAAGGGTTTCTTCACCCCGGGAAGTTAATTAAATACCATTTGGAGGCATTTAATGTTCGAGCAAAAACGGCTGATTTTCGACAAAAGAGATAACACCCCCCCATTACGTCATGCTTCAGAAATGTGGAAAATGGTCCGTTTTCAAATGTTTTATTTTTGAACGTCAGTTCACATTTGTAGGTGGATCATCAGTGTTAGAGCTAAAATTAGCATGTTTAAAGTGATTTTCATGCTTCCAGGGGCTCGGGAAGTGAATTAAATACTATTTGGAGGCATTTAACGTTCAAGCAAAAACAGCTGATTTTTGACAAAAGAGATAACACCCCCCCATTACGTCATGCTTCAGAAATGTGGAAAATGGTCCGTTTTCAAATGTTTTATTTTTGAACGTCAGTTCACATTTGTAGGTGGATCATCAGTGTTAGAGCTAAAATTAGCATGTTTAAAGTGATTTTCATGCTTCCAGGGGCCCTAAACACAAGATTTATGGAATGGTTAAAAGTGCATGAAAATGGCCAATTTACTCACTCTGAGTTCTCAAAAAGGGTTTCTTCACCCCGGGAAGTTAATTAAATACCATTTGGAGGCATTTAATGTTCGAGCAAAAACGGCTGATTTTCGACAAAAGAGATAACACCCCCCCATTACGTCATGCTTCAGAAATGTGGAAAATGGTCAGTTTTCAAATGTTTTATTTTTGAACGTCAGTTCACATTTGTAGGTGGATCATCAGTGTTAGAGCTAAAATTAGCATGTTTAAAGTGATTTTCATGCTTTCAGGGGCCCTAAACACAAGATTTGAGGAATGGGTAAAAGTGCATGAAAATGGCCAATTTACTCACTCTGAGTTCTCAAAAAGGGTTTCTTCACCCCGGGAAGTTAATTAAATACCATTTGGAGGCATTTAATGTTCGAGCAAAAACGGCTGATTTTCGACAAAAGAGATAACACCCCCCCATTACGTCATGCTTCAGAAATGTGGAAAATGGTCCGTTTTCAAATGTTTTATTTTTGAACGTCAGTTCACATTTGTAGGTGGATCATCAGTGTTAGAGCTAAAATTAGCATGTTTAAAGTGATTTTCATGCTTCCAGTGGCTCGGGAAGTGAATTAAATACTATTTGGAGGCATTTAATGTTCAATCAAAAACAGCTGATTTTTGACAAAAGAGATAACACCCCCCCATTACGTCATGCTTCAGAAATGTGGAAAATGGTCCGTTTTCAAATGTTTTATTTTTGAACGTCAGTTCACATTTGTAGGTGGATCATCAGTGTTAGAGCTAAAATTAGCATGTTTAAAGTGATTTTCATGCTTCCAGGGGCCCTAAACACAAGATTTATGGAATGGTTAAAAGTGCATGAAAATGGCCAATTTACTCACTCTGAGTTCTCAAAAAGGGTTTCTTCACCCCGGGAAGTTAATTAAATACCATTTGGAGGCATTTAATGTTCGAGCAAAAACGGCTGATTTTCGACAAAAGAGATAACACCCCCCCATTATGTCATGCTTCAGAAATGTGGAAAATGGTCCGTTTTCAAATGTTTTATTTTTGAACATCAGTTCACATTTGTAGGTGGATCATCAGTGTTAGAGCTAAAATTAGCATGTTTGAAGTGATTTTCATGCTTCCAGGGGCTCGGGAAGTGAATTAAATACTATTTGGAGGCATTTAATGTTCAATCAAAAACAGCTGATTTTCGACAAAAGAGATAACACCCCCCATTACGTCACGCTTCAGAAATGTGGAAAATGGTCCGTTTTCAAATGTTTTATTTTTGAACGTCAGTTCACATTTGTAGGTGGATCATCATTGTTAGAGCTAAAATTAGCATGTTTAAAGTGATTTTCATGCTTCCAGGGGCCCTAAACACAAGATTTATGGAATGGTTAAAAGTGCATGAAAATGGCCAATTTACTCACTCTGAGTTCTCAAAAAGGGTTTCTTCACCCCGGGAAGTTAATTAAATACCATTTGGAGGCATTTAATGTTCGAGCAAAAACGGCTGATTTTCGACAAAAGAGATAACACCTCCCCATTACGTCATGCTTCAGAAATGTGGAAAATGGTCCGTTTTCAAATGTTTTATTTTTGAACGTCAGTTCACATTTGTAGGTGGATCATCAGTGTTAGAGCTAAAATTAGCATGTTTAAAGTGATTTTCATGCTTCCAGGGGCTCGGGAAGTGAATTAAATACTATTTGGAGGCATTTAATGTTCAAGCAAAAACAGCTGATTTTTGACAAAAGAGATAACATCCCCCCATTACGTCATGCTTCAGAAATGTGGAAAATGGTCCGTTTTCAAATGTTTTATTTTTGAACGTCAGTTCACATTTGTAGGTGGATCATCAGTGTTAGAGCTAAAATGAGCATGTTTAAAGTGATTTTCATGCTTCCAGGGGCCCTAAACACAAGATTTATGGAATGGTTAAAAGTGCATGAAAATGGCCAATTTACTCACTCTGAGTTCTCAAAAAGGGTTTCTTCACCCCGGGAAGTTAATTAAATACCATTTGGAGGCATTTAATGTTCGAGCAAAAACGGCTGATTTTCGACAAAAGAGATAACACCCCCCCATTACGTCATGCTTCAGAAATGTGGAAAATGGTCCGTTTTCAAATGTTTTATTTTTGAACATCAGTTCACATTTGTAGGTGGATCATCAGTGTTAGAGCTAAAATTAGCATGTTTAAAGTGATTTTCATGCTTCCAGGGGCTCGGGAAGTGAATTAAATACTATTTGGAGGCATTTAATGTTCAATCAAAAACAGCTGATTTTTGACAAAAGAGATAACACCCCCCCATTACGTCATGCTTCAGAAATGTGGAAAATGGTCCGTTTTCAAATGTTTTATTTTTGAACGTCAGTTCACATTTGTAGGTGGATCATCAGTGTTAGAGCTAAAATTAGCATGTTTAAAGTGATTTTCATGCTTCCAGGGGCCCTAAACACAAGATTTATGGAATGGTTAAAAGTGCATGAAAATGGCCAATTTACTCACTCTGAGTTCTCAAAAAGGGTTTCTTCACCCCGGGAAGTTAATTAAATACCATTTGGAGGCATTTAATGTTCGAGCAAAAACGGCTGATTTTCGACAAAAGAGATAACACCCCCCCATTACGTCATGCTTCAGAAATGTGGAAAATGGTTCGTTTTCAAATGTTTTATTTTTGAACGTCAGTTCACATTTGTAGGTGGATCATCAGTGTTAGAGCTAAAATTAGCATGTTTAAAGTGATTTTCATGCTTCCAGGGGCTCGGGAAGTGAATTAAATACTATTTGGAGGCATTTAATGTTCAAGCAAAAACAGCTGATTTTTGACAAAAGAGATAACACCCCCCCATTACGTCATGCTTCAGAAATGTGGAAAATGGTCCGTTTTCAAATGTTTTATTTTTGAACGTCAGTTCACATTTGTAGGTGGATCATCAGTGTTAGAGCTAAAATTAGCATGTTTAAAGTGATTTTCATGCTTCCAGGGGCCCTAAACACAAGATTTATGGAATGGTTAAAAGTGCATGAAAATGGCCAATTTACTCACTCTGAGTTCTCAAAAAGGGTTTCTTCACCCCGGGAAGTTAATTAAATACCATTTGGAGGCATTTAATGTTCGAGCAAAAACGGCTGATTTTCGACAAAAGAGATAACACCCCCCCATTACGTCATGCTTCAGAAATGTGGAAAATGGTCCGTTTTCAAATGTTTTATTTTTGAACGTCAGTTCACATTTGTAGGTGGATCATCAGTGTTAGAGCTAAAATTAGCATGTTTAAAGTGATTTTCATGCTTCCAGGGGCCCTAAACACAAGATTTATGGAATGGTTAAAAGTGCATGAAAATGGCCAATTTACTCACTCTGAGTTCTCAAAAAGGGTTTCTTCACCCCGGGAAGTTAATTAAATACCATTTGGAGGCATTTAATGTTCGAGCAAAAACGGCTGATTTTCGACAAAAGAGATAACACCCCCCCATTACGTCATGCTTCAGAAATGTGGAAAATGGTCCGTTTTCAAATGTTTTATTTTTGAACGTCAGTTCACATTTGTAGGTGGATCATCAGTGTTAGAGCTAAAATTAGCATGTTTAAAGTGATTTTCATGCTTTCAGGGGCCCTAAACACAAGATTTGAGGAATGGTTAAAAGTGCATGAAAATGGCCAATTTACTCACTCTGAGTTCTCAAAAAGGGTTTCTTCACCCCGGGAAGTTAATTAAATACCATTTGGAGGCATTTAATGTTCGAGCAAAAACGGCTGATTTTCGACAAAAGAGATAACACCCCCCATTACGTCATGCTTCAGAAATGTGGAAAATGGTCCGTTTTCAAATGTTTTATTTTTGAACGTCAGTTCACATTTGTAGGTGGATCATCAGTGTTAGAGCTAAAATTAGCATGTTTAAAGTGATTTTCATGCTTCCAGTGGCTCGGGAAGTGAATTAAATACTATTTGGAGGCATTTAATGTTCAATCAAAAACAGCTGATTTTTGACAAAAGAGATAACACCCCCCCATTACGTCATGCTTCAGAAATGTGGAAAATGGTCCGTTTTCAAATGTTTTATTTTTGAACGTCAGTTCACATTTGTAGGTGGATCATCAGTGTTAGAGCTAAAATTAGCATGTTTAAAGTGATTTTCATGCTTCCAGGGGCCCTAAACACAAGATTTATGGAATGGTTAAAAGTGCATGAAAATGGCCAATTTACTCACTCTGAGTTCTCAAAAAGGGTTTCTTCACCCCGGGAAGTTAATTAAATACCATTTGGAGGCATTTAATGTTCGAGCAAAAACGGCTGATTTTCGACAAAAGAGATAACACCCCCCCATTATGTCATGCTTCAGAAATGTGGAAAATGGTCCGTTTTCAAATGTTTTATTTTTGAACATCAGTTCACATTTGTAGGTGGATCATCAGTGTTAGAGCTAAAATTAGCATGTTTAAAGTGATTTTCATGCTTCCAGGGGCTCGGGAAGTGAATTAAATACTATTTGGAGGCACTAATGTTCAATCAAAAACAGCTGATTTTCGACAAAAGAGATAACACCCCCCATTACGTCATGCTTCAGAAATGTGGAAAATGGTCCGTTTTCAAATGTTTTATTTTTGAACGTCAGTTCACATTTGTAGGTGGATCATCATTGTTAGAGCTAAAATTAGCATGTTTAAAGTGATTTTCATGCTTCCAGGGGCCCTAAACACAAGATTTATGGAATGGTTAAAAGTGCATGAAAATGGCCAATTTACTCACCCTGAGTTCTCAAAAAGGGTTTCTTCACCCCGGGAAGTTAATTAAATACCATTTGGAGGCATTTAATGTTCGAGCAAAAACGGCTGATTTTCGACAAAAGAGATAACACCTCCCCATTACGTCATGCTTCAGAAATGTGGAAAATGGTCCGTTTTCAAATGTTTTATTTTTGAACGTCAGTTCACATTTGTAGGTGGATCATCAGTGTTAGAGCTAAAATTAGCATGTTTAAAGTGATTTTCATGCTTCCAGGGGCTCGGGAAGTGAATTAAATACTATTTGGAGGCATTTAATGTTCAAGCAAAAACAGCTGATTTTTGACAAAAGAGATAACATCCCCCCATTACGTCATGCTTCAGAAATGTGGAAAATGGTCCGTTTTCAAATGTTTTATTTTTGAACGTCAGTTCACATTTGTAGGTGGATCATCAGTGTTAGAGCTAAAATTAGCATGTTTAAAGTGATTTTCATGCTTCCAGGGGCCCTAAACACAAGATTTATGGAATGGTTAAAAGTGCATGAAAATGGCCAATTTACTCACTCTGAGTTCTCAAAAAGGGTTTCTTCACCCGGGGAAGTTAATTAAATACCATTTGGAGGCATTTAATGTTCGAGCAAAAACGGCTGATTTTCGACAAAAGAGATAACACCCCCCCATTACGTCATGCTTCAGAAATGTGGAAAATGGTCCGTTTTCAAATGTTTTATTTTTGAACGTCAGTTCACATTTGTAGGTGGATCATCAGTGTTAGAGCTAAAATTAGCATGTTTAAAGTGATTTTCATGCTTCCAGGGGCTCGGGAAGTGAATTAAATACTATTTGGAGGCATTTAATGTTCAAGCAAAAACAGCTGATTTTTGACAAAAGAGATAACACCCCCCCATTACGTCATGCTTCAGAAATGTGGAAAATGGTCCGTTTTCAAATGTTTTTTTTTTGAACGTCAGTTCACATTTGTAGGTGGATCATCAGTGTTAGAGCTAAAATTAGCATGTTTAAAGTGATTTTCATGCTTCCAGGGGCCCTAAACACAAGATTTATGGAATGGTTAAAAGTGCATGAAAATGGCCAATTTACTCACTCTGAGTTCTCAAAAAGGGTTTCTTCACCCGGGAAGTTAATTAAATACCATTTGGAGGCATTTAATGTTCGAGCAAAAACTGCTGATTTTTGACAAAAGAGATAACACCCCCCCATTACGTCATGCTTCAGAAATGTGGAAAATGGTCCGTTTTCAAATGTTTTATTTTTGAACGTCAGTTCACATTTGTAGGTGGATCATCAGTGTTAGAGCTAAAATTAGCATGTTTAAAGTGATTTTCATGCTTCCAGGGGCTCGGGAAGTGAATTAAATACTATTTGGAGGCATTTAATGTTCAAGCAAAAACAGCTGATTTTTGACAAAAGAGATAACACCCCCCCATTACGTCATGCTTCAGAAATGTGGAAAATGGTCCGTTTTCAAATATTTTATTTTTGAACGTCAGTTCACATTTGTAGGTGGATCATCAGTGTTAGAGATAAAATTAGCATGTTTAAAGTGATTTTCATGCTTCCAGGGGCCCTAAACACAAGATTTATGGAATGGTTAAAAGTGCATGAAAATGGCCAATTTACTCACTCTGAGTTCTCAAAAAGGGTTTCTTCACCCCGGGAAGTTAATTAAATACCATTTGGAGGCATTTAATGTTCGAGCAAAAACGGCTGATTTTCGACAAAAGAGATAACACCCCCCCCCATTACGTCATGCTTCAGAAATGTGGAAAATGGTCCGTTTTCAAATGTTTTATTTTTGAACGTCAGTTCACATTTGTAGGTGGATCATCAGTGTTAGAGCTAAAATTAGCATGTTTAAAGTGATTTTCATGCTTCCAGGGGCTCGGGAAGTGAATTAAATACTATTTGGAGGCATTTAATGTTCAATCAAAAACAGCTGATTTTTGACAAAAGAGATAACACCCCCCCATTACGTCATGCTTCAGAAATGTGGAAAATGGTCCGTTTTCAAATGTTTTATTTTTGAACGTCAGTTCACATTTGTAGGTGGATCATCAGTGTTAGAGCTAAAATTAGCATGTTTAAAGTGATTTTCATGCTTCCAGGGGTCCTAAACACAAGATTTATGGAATGGTAAAAAGTGCATGAAAATGGCCAATTTACTCACTCTGAGTTCTCAAAAAGGGTTTCTTCACCCCGGGAAGTTAATTAAATACCATTTGGAGGTATTTAATGTTCGAGCAAAAACGGCTGATTTTCGACAAAAGAGATAACACCCCCCCATTACGTCATGCTTCAGAAATGTGGAAAATGGTCCGTTTTCAAATGTTTTATTTTTGAACATCAGTTCACATTTGTAGGTGGATCATCAGTGTTAGAGCTAAAATTAGCATGTTTAAAGTGATTTTCATGCTTCCAGGGGCTCGGGAAGTGAATTAAATACTATTTGGAGGCATTTAATGTTCAATCAAAAACAGCTGATTTTTGACAAAAGAGATAACACCCCCCCATTACGTCATGCTTCAGAAATGTGGAAAATGGTCCGTTTTCAAATGTTTTATTTTTGAACGTCAGTTCACATTTGTAGGTGGATCATCAGTGTTAGAGCTAAAATTAGCATGTTTAAAGTGATTTTCATGCTTCCAGGGGCCCTAAACACAAGATTTATGGAATGGTTAAAAGTGCATGAAAATGGCCAATTTACTCACTCTGAGTTCTCAAAAAGGGTTTCTTCACCCCGGGAAGTTAATTAAATACCATGTGGAGGCATTTAATGTTCGAGCAAAAACGGCTGATTTTCGACAAAAGAGATAACATCCCCCCATTACGTCATGCTTCAGAAATGTGGAAAATGGTCCGTTTTCAAATGTTTTATTTTTGAACGTCAGTTCACATTTGTAGGTGGATCATCAGTGTTAGAGCTAAAATTAGCATGTTTAAAGTGATTTTCATGCTTCCAGGGGCTCGGGAAGTGAATTAAATACTATTTGGAGGCATTTAATGTTCAAGCAAAAACAGCTGATTTTTGACAAAAGAGATAACACCCCCCATTACGTCATGCTTCAGAAATGTGGAAAATGGTCCATTTTCAAATGTTTTATTTTTGAACGTCAGTTCACATTTGTAGGTGGATCATCAGTGTTAGAGCTAAAATTAGCATGTTTAAAGTGATTTTCATGCTTCCAGGGGCCCTAAACACAAGATTTATGGAATGGTTAAAAGTGCATGAAAATGGCCAATTTACTCACTCTGAGTTCTCAAAAAGGGTTTCTTCACCCCGGGAAGTTAATTAAATACCATTTGGAGGCATTTAATGTTCGAGCAAAAACGGCTGATTTTCGACAAAAGAGATAACACCCCCCCATTACGTCATGCTTCAGAAATGTGGAAAATGGTCCGTTTTCAAATGTTTTATTTTTGAACATCAGTTCACATTTGTAGGTGGATCATCAGTGTTAGAGCTAAAATTAGCATGTTTAAAGTGATTTTCATGCTTCCAGGGGCTCGGGAAGTGAATTAAATACTATTTGGAGGCATTTAATGTTCAATCAAAAACAGCTGATTTTTGACAAAAGAGATAACACCCCCCCATTACGTTATGCTTCAGAAATGTGGAAAATGGTCCGTTTTCAAATGTTTTATTTTTGAACGTCAGTTCACATTTGTAGGTGGATCATCAGTGTTAGAGCTAAAATTAGCATGTTTAAAGTGATTTTCATGCTTCCAGGGGCCCTAAACACAAGATTTATGGAATGGTTAAAAGTGCATGAAAATGGCCAATTTACTCACTCTGAGTTCTCAAAAAGGGTTTCTTCACCCCGGGAAGTTAATTAAATACCATTTGGAGGCATTTAATGTCCGAGCAAAAACGGCTGATTTTCGACAAAAGAGATAACACCCCCCCATTACGTCATGCTTCAGAAATGTGGAAAATGGTCCGTTTTCAAATGTTTTATTTTTGAACGTCAGTTCACATTTGTAGGTGGATCATCAGTGTCAGAGCTAAAATTAGCATGTTTAAAGTGATTTTCATGCTTTCAGGGGCCCTAAACACAAGATTTATGGAATGGTTAAAAGTGCATGAAAATGGCCAATTTACTCACTCTGAGTTCTCAAAAAGGGTTTCTTCACCCCGGGAAGTTAATTAAATACCATTTGGAAGCATTTAATGTTCGAGCAAAAACGGCTGATTTTCGACAAAAGAGATAACACCCCCCTATTACGTCATGCTTCAGAAATGTGGAAAATGGTCCGTTTTCAAATGTTTTATTTTTGAACATCAGTTCACATTTGTAGGTGGATCATCAGTGTTAGAGCTAAAATTAGCATGTTTAAAGTGATTTTCATGCTTCCAGGGGCTCGGGAAGTGAATTAAATACTATTTGGAGGCATTTAATGTTCAATCAAAAACAGCTGATTTTTGACAAAAGAGATAACACCCCCCCATTACGCCATGCTTCAGAAATGTGGAAAATGGTCCGTTTTCAAATGTTTTATTTTTGAACATCAGTTCACATTTGTAGGTGGATCATCAGTGTTAGAGCTAAAATTAGCATGTTTAAAGTGATTTTCATGCTTCCAGGGGCCCTAAACACAAGATTTATGGAATGGTTAAAAGTGCATGAAAATGGCCAATTTACTCACTCTGAGTTCTCAAAAAGGGTTTCTTCACCCCGGGAAGTTAATTAAATACCATTTGGAGGCATTTAATGTTCGAGCAGAAACGGCTGATTTTCGACAAAAGAGATAACACCCCCCCATTACGTCATGCTTCAGAAATGTGGAAAATGGTCCGTTTTCAAATGTTTTATTTTTGAACGTCAGTTCACATTTGTAGGTGGATCATCAGTGTTAGAGATAAAATTAGCATGTTTAAAGTGATTTTCATGCTTCCAGGGGCTCGGGAAGTGAATTAAATACTATTTGGAGGCATTTAATGTTCAAGCAAAAACAGCTGATTTTTGACAAAAGAGATAACACCCCCCCATTACGTCATGCTTCAGAAATGTGGAAAATGGTCCGTTTTCAAATGTTTTATTTTTGAACGTCAGTTCACATTTGTAGGTGGATCATCAGTGTTAGAGCTAAAATTAGCATGTTTAAAGTGATTTTCATGCTTTCAGGGGCCCTAAACACAAGATTTATGGAATGGTTAAAAGTGCATGAAAATGGCCAATTTACTCACTCTGAGTTCTCAAAAAGGGTTTCTTCACCCCGGGAAGTTAATTAAATACCATTTGGAGGCATTTAATGTTCGAGCAAAAACTGCTGATTTTCGACAAAAGAGATAACACCCCCCCATTACGTCATGCTTCAGAAATGTGGAAAATTGTCCGTTTTCAAATGTTTTATTTTTGAACGTCAGTTCACATTTGTAGGTGGATCATCAGTGTTAGAGCTAAAATTAGCATGTTTAAAGTGATTTTCGTGCTTCCAGGGGCTCGGGAAGTGAATTAAATACTATTTGGAGGCATTTAATGTTCAAGCAAAAACAGCTGATTTTTGACAAAAGAGATAACACCCCCCCATTACGTCATGCTTCAGAAATGTGGAAAATGGTCCGTTTTCAAATGTTTTATTTTTGAACGTCAGTTCACATTTGTAGGTGGATCATCAGTGTTAGAGCTAAAATTAGCATGTTTAAAGTGATTTTTATGCTTCCAGGGGCCCTAAACACAAGATTTATGGAATGGTTAAAAGTGCATGAAAATGGCCAATTTACTCACTCTGAGTTCTCAAAAAGGGTTTCTTCACCCCGGGAAGTTAATTAAATACCATTTGGAGGCATTTAATGTTCGAGCAAAAACGGCTGATTTTCGACAAAAGAGATAACACCCCCCCATTACGTCATGCTTCAGAAATGTGGAAAATGGTCCGTTTTCAAATGTTTTATTTTTGAACATCAGTTCACATTTGTAGGTGGATCATCAGTGTTAGAGCTAAAATTAGCATGTTTAAAGTGATTTTCATGCTTCCAGGGGCTCGGGAAGTGAATTAAATACTATTTGGAGGCATTTAATGTTCAAGCAAAAACAGCTGATTTTTGACAAAAGAGATAACACCCCCCATTACGTCATGCTTCAGAAATGTGGAAAATGGTCCGTTTTCAAATGTTTTATTTTTGAACATCAGTTCACATTTGTAGGTGGATCATCAGTGTTAGAGCTAAAATTAGCATGTTTAAAGTGATTTTCATGCTTCCAGGGGCCCTAAACACAAGATTTATGGAATGGTTAAAAGTGCATGAAAATGGCCAATTTACTCACTCTGAGTTCTCAAAAAGGGTTTCTTCACCCCGGGAAGTTAATTAAATACCATTTGGAGGCATTTAATGTTCGAGCAAAAACGGCTGATTTTCGACAAAAGAGATAACACCCCCCCATTACGTCATGCTTCAGAAATGTGGAAAATGGTCTGTTTTCAAATGTTTTATTTTTGAACGTCAGTTCACATTTGTAGGTGGATCATCAGTGTTAGAGCTAAAATTAGCATGTTTAAAGTGATTTTCATGCTTCCAGGGGCTCGGGAAGTGAATTAAATACTATTTGGAGGCATTTAATGTTCAAGCAAAAACAGCTGATTTTTGACAAAAGAGATAACACCCCCCCATTACGTCATGCTTCAGAAATGTGGAAAATGGTCCGTTTTCAAATGTTTTATTTTTGAACGTCAGTTCACATTTGTAGGTGGATCATCAGTGTTAGAGCTAAAATTAGCATGTTTAAAGTGATTTTCATGCTTCCAGGGGCCCTAAACACAAGATTTATGGAATGGTTAAAAGTGCATGAAAATGGCCAATTTACTCACTCTGAGTTCTCAAAAAGGGTTTCTTCACCCCGGGAAGTTAATTAAATACCATTTGGAGGCATTTAATGTTCGAGCAAAAACGGCTGATTTTCGACAAAATAGATAACACCCCCCCATTACGTCATGCTTCAGAAATGTGGAAAATGGTCCGTTTTCAAATGTTTTATTTTTGAACATCAGTTCACATTTGTAGGTGGATCATCAGTGTTAGAGCTAAAATTAGCATGTTTAAAGTGATTTTCATGCTTCCAGGGGCTCGGGAAGTGAATTAAATACTATTTGGAGGCATTTAATGTTCAATCAAAAACAGCTGATTTTTGACAAAAGAGATAACACCCCCCATTACGTTATGCTTCAGAAATGTGGAAAATGGTCCGTTTTCAAATGTATTATTTTTGAACGTCAGTTCACATTTGTAGGTGGATCATCAGTGTTAGAGCTAAAATTAGCATGTTTAAAGTGATTTTCATGCTTCCAGGGGCCCTAAACACAAGATTTATGGAATGGTTAAAAGTGCATGAAAATGGCCGATTTACTCACTCTGAGTTCTCAAAAAGGGTTTCTTCACCCCGGGAAGTTAATTAAATACCATTTGGAGGCATTTAATGTTCGAGCAAAAACGGCTGATTTTCGACAAAAGAGATAACACCCCCCCATTACGTCATGCTTCAGAAATGTGGAAAATGGTCCGTTTTCAAATGTTTTATTTTTGAACGTCAGTTCACATTTGTAGGTGGATCATCAGTGTTAGAGCTAAAATTAGCATGTTTAAAGTGATTTTCATGCTTTCAGGGGCCCTAAACACAAGATTTATGGAATGGTTAAAAGTGCATGAAAATGGCCAATTTACTCACTCTGAGTTCTCAAAAAGGGTTTCTTCACCCCGGGAAGTTAATTAAATACCATTTGGAGGCATTTAATGTTCGAGCAAAAACGGCTGATTTTCGACAAAAGAGATAACACCCCCCCATTACGTCATGCTTCAGAAATGTGGAAAATGGTCCGTTTTCAAATGTTTTATTTTTGAACATCAGTTCACATTTGTAGGTGGATCATCAGTGTTAGAGCTAAAATTAGCATGTTTAAAGTGATTTTCATGCTTCCAGGGGCTCGGGAAGTGAATTAAATACTATTTGGAGGCATTTAATGTTCAATCAAAAACAGCTGATTTTTGACAAAAGAGATAACACCCCCCATTACGTCATGCTTCAGAAATGTGGAAAATGGTCCGTTTTCAAATGTTTTATTTTTGAACGTCAGTTCACATTTGTAGGTGGATCATCAGTGTTAGAGCTAAAATTAGCATGTTTAAAGTGATTTTCATGCTTCCAGGGGCCCTAAACACAAGATTTATGGAATGGTTAAAAGTGCATGAAAATGGCCAATTTACTCACTCTGAGTTCTCAAAAAGGGTTTCTTCACCCCGGGAAGTTAATTAAATACCATTTGGAGGCATTTAATGTTCGAGCAAAAACGGCTGATTTTCGACAAAAGAGATAACACCCCCCCATTACACCATGCTTCAGAAATGTGGAAAATGGTCCGTTTTCAAATGTTTTATTTTTGAACGTCAGTTCACATTTGTAGGTGGATCATCAGTGTTAGAGCTAAAATTAGCATGTTTAAAGTGATTTTCATGCTTCCAGGGGCTCGGGAAGTGAATTAAATACTATTTGGAGGCATTTAATGTTCAAGCAAAAACAGCTGATTTTTGACAAAAGAGATAACACCCCCCATTACGTCATGCTTCAGAAATGTGGAAAATGGTCCGTTTTCAAATGTTTTATTTTTGAACATCAGTTCACATTTGTAGGTGGATCATCAGTGTTAGAGCTAAAATTAGCATGTTTAAAGTGATTTTCATGCTTCCAGGGGCCCTAAACACAAGATTTATGGAATGGTTAAAAGTGCATGAAAATGGCCAATTTACTCACTCTGAGTTCTCAAAAAGGGTTTCTTCACCCCGGGAAGTTAATTAAATACCATTTGGAGGCATTTAATGTTCGAGCAAAAACGGCTGATTTTCGACAAAAGAGATAACACCCCCCCATTACGTCATGCTTCAGAAATGTGGAAAATGGTCCGTTTTCAAATGTTTTATTTTTGAACATCAGTTCACATTTGTAGGTGGATCATCAGTGTTAGAGCTAAAATTAGCATGTTTAAAGTGATTTTCATGCTTCCAGGGGCTCGGGAAGTGAATTAAATACTATTTGGAGGCATTTAATGTTCAATCAAAAACAGCTGATTTTTGACAAAAGAGATAACACCCCCCCATTACGTCATGCTTCAGAAATGTGGAAAATGGTCCGTTTTCAAATGTTTTATTTTTGAACGTCAGTTCACATTTGTAGGTGGATCATCAGTGTTAGAGCTAAAATTAGCATGTTTAAAGTGATTTTCATGCTTCCAGGGGCCCTAAACACAAGGTTTATGGAATGGTTAAAAGTGCATGAAAATGGCCAATTTACTCACTCTGAGATCTCAAAAAGGGTTTCTTCACCCCGGGAAGTTAATTAAATACCATTTGGAGGCATTTAATGTTCGAGCAAAAACGGCTGATTTTCGACAAAAGAGATAACATCCCCCCATTACGTCATGCTTCAGAAATGTGGAAAATGGTCCGTTTTCAAATGTTTTATTTTTGAACGTCAGTTCACATTTGTAGGTGGATCATCAGTGTTAGAGCTAAAATTAGCATGTTTAAAGTGATTTTCATGCTTCCAGGGGCTCGGGAAGTGAATTAAATACTATTTGGAGGCATTTAATGTTCAAGCAAAAACAGCTGATTTTTGACAAAAGAGATAACACCCCCCCATTACGTCATGCTTCAGAAATGTGGAAAATGGTCCGTTTTCAAATGTTTTATTTTTGAACGTCAGTTCACATTTGTAGGTGGATCATCAGTGTTAGAGCTAAAATTAGCATGTTTAAAGTGATTTTCATGCTTCCAGGGGCCCTAAACACAAGATTTATGGAATGGTTAAAAGTGCATGAAAATGGCCAATTTACTCACTCTGAGTTCTCAAAAAGGGTTTCTTCACCCCGGGAAGTTAATTAAATACCATTTGGAGGCATTTAATGTTCGAGCAAAAACGGCTGATTTTCGACAAAAGAGATAACACCCCCCCATTACGTCATGCTTCAGAAATGTGGAAAATGGTCCGTTTTCAAATGTTTTATTTTTGAACATCAGTTCACATTTGTAGGTGGATCATCAGTGTTAGAGCTAAAATTAGCATGTTTAAAGTGATTTTCATGCTTCCAGGGGCTCGGGAAGTGAATTAAATACTATTTGGAGGCATTTAATGTTCAATCAAAAACAGCTGATTTTTGACAAAAGAGATAACACCCCCCCATTACGTCATGCTTCAGAAATGTGGAAAATGGTCCGTTTTCAAATGTTTTATTTTTGAACGTCAGTTCACATTTGTAGGTGGATCATCAGTGTTAGAGCTAAAATTAGCATGTTTAAAGTGATTTTCATGCTTCCAGGGGCCCTAAACACAAGATTTATGGAATGGTTAGAAGTGCATGAAAATGGCCAATTTACTCACTCTGAGTTCTCAAAAAGGGTTTCTTCACCCCGGGAAGTTAATTAAATACCATTTGGAGGCATTTAATGTTCGAGCAAAAACGGCTGATTTTCGACAAAAGAGATAACATCCCCCCATTACGTCATGCTTCAGAAATGTGGAAAATGGTCCGTTTTCAAATGTTTTATTTTTGAACGTCAGTTCACATTTGTAGGTGGATCATCAGTGTTAGAGCTAAAATTAGCATGTTTAAAGTGATTTTCATGCTTCCAGGGGCTCGGGAAGTGAATTAAATACTATTTGGAGGCATTTAATGTTCAAGCAAAAACAGCTGATTTTTGACAAAAGAGATAACACCCCCCCATTACGTCATGCTTCAGAAATGTGGAAAATGGTCCGTTTTCAAATGTTTTATTTTTGAACGTCAGTTCACATTTGTAGGTGGATCATCAGTGTTAGAGCTAAAATTAGCATGTTTAAAGTGATTTTCATGCTTCCAGGGGCCCTAAACACAAGATTTATGGAATGGTTAAAAGTGCATGAAAATGGCCAATTTACTCACTCTGAGTTCTCAAAAAGGGTTTCTTCACCCCGGGAAGTTAATTAAATACCATTTGGAGGCATTTAATGTTCGAGCAAAAACGGCTGATTTTCGACAAAAGAGATAACATCCCCCCATTACGTCATGCTTCAGAAATGTGGAAAATGGTCCGTTTTCAAATGTTTTATTTTTGAACGTCAGTTCACATTTGTAGGTGGATCATCAGTGTTAGAGCTAAAATTAGCATGTTTAAAGTGATTTTCATGCTTCCAGGGGCTCGGGAAGTGAATTAAATACTATTTGGAGGCATTTAATGTTCAAGCAAAAACAGCTGATTTTTGACAAAAGAGATAACACCCCCCCATTACGTCATGCTTCAGAAATGTGGAAAATGGTCCGTTTTCAAATGTTTTATTTTTGAACATCAGTTCACATTTGTAGGTGGATCATCAGTGTTAGAGCTAAAATTAGCATGTTTAAAGTGATTTTCATGCTTCCAGGGGCTCGGGAAGTGAATTAAATACTATTTGGAGGCATTTAATGTTCAATCAAAAACAGCTGATTTTTGACAAAAGAGATAACACCCCCCCATTACGTCATGCTTCAGAAATGTGGAAAATGGTCCGTTTTCAAATGTTTTATTTTTGAACGTCAGTTCACATTTGTAGGTGGATCATCAGTGTTAGAGCTAAAATTAGCATGTTTAAAGTGATTTTCATGCTTCCAGGGGCCCTAAACACAAGATTTATGGAATGGTTAAAAGTGCATGAAAATGGCCAATTTACTCACTCTGAGTTCTCAAAAAGGGTTTCTTCACCCCGGGAAGTTAATTAAATACCATTTGGAGGCATTTAATGTTCGAGCAAAAACGGCTGATTTTCGACAAAAGAGATAACATCCCCCCATTACGTCATGCTTCAGAAATGTGGAAAATGGTCCGTTTTCAAATGTTTTATTTTTGAACGTCAGTTCACATTTGTAGGTGGATCATCAGTGTTAGAGCTAAAATTAGCATGTTTAAAGTGATTTTCATGCTTCCAGGGGCTCGGGAAGTGAATTAAATACTATTTGGAGGCATTTAATGTTCAAGCAAAAACAGCTGATTTTTGACAAAAGAGATAACACCCCCCCATTACGTCATGCTTCAGAAATGTGGAAAATGGTCCGTTTTCAAATGTTTTATTTTTGAACGTCAGTTCACATTTGTAGGTGGATCATCAGTGTTAGAGCTAAAATTAGCATGTTTAAAGTGATTTTCATGCTTCCAGGGGCCCTAAACACAAGATTTATGGAATGGTTAAAAGTGCATGAAAATGGCCAATTTACTCACTCTGAGTTCTCAAAAAGGGTTTCTTCACCCCGGGAAGTTAATTAAATACCATTTGGAGGCATTTAATGTTCGAGCAAAAACGGCTGATTTTCGACAAAAGAGATAACACCCCCCCATTACGTCATGCTTCAGAAATGTGGAAAATGGTCCGTTTTCAAATGTTTTATTTTTTAACGTCAGTTCACATTTGTAGGTGGATCATCAGTGTTAGAGCTAAAATTAGCATGTTTAAAGTGATTTTCATGCTTCCAGGGGCTCGGGAAGTGAATTAAATACTATTTGGAGGCATTTAATGTTCAAGCAAAAACAGCTGATTTTTGACAAAAGAGATAACACCCCCCCATTACGTCATGCTTCAGAAATGTGGAAAATGGTCCGTTTTCAAATGTTTTATTTTTGAACGTCAGTTCACATTTGTAGGTGGATCATCAGTGTTAGAGCTAAAATTAGCATGTTTAAAGTGATTTTCATGCTTCCAGGGGCCCTAAACACAAGATTTATGGAATGGTTAAAAGTGCATGAAAATGGCCAATTTACTCACTCTGAGTTCTCAAAAAGGGTTTCTTCACCCCGGGAAGTTAATTAAATACCATTTGGAGGCATTTAATGTTCGAGCAAAAACTGCTGATTTTCGACAAAAGAGATAACACCCCCCCATTACGTCATGCTTCAGAAATGTGGAAAATGGTCCGTTTTCAAATGTTTTATTTTTGAACGTCAGTTCACATTTGTAGGTGGATCATCAGTGTTAGAGCTAAAATTAGCATGTTTAAAGTGATTTTCATGCTTCCAGGGGCTCGGGAAGTGAATTAAATACTATTTGGAGGCATTTAATGTTCAAGCAAAAACAGCTGATTTTTGACAAAAGAGATAACACCCCCCCATTACGTCATGCTTCAGAAATGTGGAAAATGGTCCGTTTTCAAATGTTTTATTTTTGAACGTCAGTTCACATTTGTAGGTGGATCATCAGTGTTAGAGCTAAAATTAGCATGTTTAAAGTGATTTTTATGCTTCCAGGGGCCCTAAACACAAGATTTATGGAATGGTTAAAAGTGCATGAAAATGGCCAATTTACTCACTCTGAGTTCTCAAAAAGGGTTTCTTCACCCCGGGAAGTTAATTAAATACCATTTGGAGGCATTTAATGTTCGAGCAAAAACGGCTGATTTTCGACAAAAGAGATAACACCCCCCCATTACGTCATGCTTCAGAAATGTGGAAAATGGTCCGTTTTCAAATGTTTTATTTTTGAACATCAGTTCACATTTGTAGGTGGATCATCAGTGTTAGAGCTAAAATTAGCATGTTTAAAGTGATTTTCATGCTTCCAGGGGCTCGGGAAGTGAATTAAATACTATTTGGAGGCATTTAATGTTCAATCAAAAACAGATGATTTTTGACAAAAGAGATAACACCCCCCCATTACGTTATGCTTCAGAAATGTGGAAAATGGTCCGTTTTCAAATGTTTTATTTTTGAACGTCAGTTCACATTTGTAGGTGGATCATCAGTGTTAGAGCTAAAATTAGCATGTTTAAAGTTATTTTCATGCTTCCAGGGGCCCTAAACACAAGATTTATGGAATGGTTAAAAGTGCATGAAAATGGCCAATTTACTCACTCTGAGTTCTCAAAAAGGGTTTCTTCACCCCGGGAAGTTAATTAAATACCATTTGGAGGCATTTAATGTTCGAGCAAAAACGGCTGATTTTCGACAAAAGAGATAACACCCCCCCATTACGTCATGCTTCAGAAATGTGGAAAATGGTCCGTTTTCAAATGTTTTATTTTTGAACATCAGTTCACATTTGTAGGTGGATCATCAGTGTTAGAGCTAAAATTAGCATGTTTAAAGTGATTTTCATGCTTCCAGGGGCTCGGGAAGTGAATTAAATACTATTTGGAGGCATTTAATGTTCAATCAAAAACAGCTGATTTTTGACAAAAGAGATAACACCCCCCCATTACGTCATGCTTCAGAAATGTGGAAAATGGTCCGTTTTCAAATGTTTTATTTTTGAACGTCAGTTCACATTTGTAGGTGGATCATCAGTGTTAGAGCTAAAATTAGCATGTTTAAAGTGATTTTCATGCTTCCAGGGGCCCTAAACACAAGATTTATGGAATGGTTAAAAGTGCATGAAAATGGCCAATTTACTCACTCTGAGTTCTCAAAAAGGGTTTCTTCACCCCGGGAAGTTAATTAAATACCATTTGGAGGCATTTAATGTTCGAGCAAAAACGGCTGATTTTCGACAAAAGAGATAACACCCCCCCATTACGTCATGCTTCAGAAATGTGGAAAATGGTCTGTTTTCAAATGTTTTATTTTTGAACGTCAGTTCACATTTGTAGGTGGATCATCAGTGTTAGAGCTAAAATTAGCATGTTTAAAGTGATTTTCATGCTTCCAGGGGCTCGGGAAGTGAATTAAATACTATTTGGAGGCATTTAATGTTCAAGCAAAAACAGCTGATTTTTGACAAAAGAGATAACACCCCCCCATTACGTCATGCTTCAGAAATGTGGAAAATGGTCCGTTTTCAAATGTTTTATTTTTGAACGTCAGTTCACATTTGTAGGTGGATCATCAGTGTTAGAGCTAAAATTAGCATGTTTAAAGTGATTTTCATGCTTCCAGGGGCCCTAAACACAAGATTTATGGAATGGTTAAAAGTGCATGAAAATGGCCAATTTACTCACTCTGAGTTCTCAAAAAGGGTTTCTTCACCCCGGGAAGTTAATTAAATACCATTTGGAGGCATTTAATGTTCGAGCAAAAACGGCTGATTTTCGACAAAATAGATAACACCCCCCCATTACGTCATGCTTCAGAAATGTGGAAAATGGTCCGTTTTCAAATGTTTTATTTTTGAACATCAGTTCACATTTGTAGGTGGATCATCAGTGTTAGAGCTAAAATTAGCATGTTTAAAGTGATTTTCATGCTTCCAGGGGCTCGGGAAGTGAATTAAATACTATTTGGAGGCATTTAATGTTCAATCAAAAACAGCTGATTTTTGACAAAAGAGATAACACCCCCCATTACGTTATGCTTCAGAAATGTGGAAAATGGTCCGTTTTCAAATGTTTTATTTTTGAACGTCAGTTCACATTTGTAGGTGGATCATCAGTGTTAGAGCTAAAATTAGCATGTTTAAAGTGATTTTCATGCTTCCAGGGGCCCTAAACACAAGATTTATGGAATGGTTAAAAGTGCATGAAAATGGCCAATTTACTCACTCTGAGTTCTCAAAAAGGGTTTCTTCACCCCGGGAAGTTAATTAAATACCATTTGGAGGCATTTAATGTTCGAGCAAAAACGGCTGATTTTCGACAAAAGAGATAACACCCCCCCATTACGTCATGCTTCAGAAATGTGGAAAATGGTCCGTTTTCAAATGTTTTATTTTTGAACGTCAGTTCACATTTGTAGGTGGATCATCAGTGTTAGAGCTAAAATTAGCATGTTTAAAGTGATTTTCATGCTTTCAGGGGCCCTAAACACAAGATTTATGGAATGGTTAAAAGTGCATGAAAATGGCCAATTTACTCACTCTGAGTTCTCAAAAAGGGTTTCTTCACCCCGGGAAGTTAATTAAATACCATTTGGAGGCATTTAATGTTCGAGCAAAAACGGCTGATTTTCGACAAAAGAGATAACACCCCCCCATTACGTCATGCTTCAGAAATGTGGAAAATGGTCCGTTTTCAAATGTTTTATTTTTGAACATCAGTTCACATTTGTAGGTGGATCATCAGTGTTAGAGCTAAAATTAGCATGTTTAAAGTGATTTTCATGCTTCCAGGGGCTCGGGAAGTGAATTAAATACTATTTGGAGGCATTTAATGTTCAATCAAAAACAGCTGATTTTTGACAAAAGAGATAACACCCCCCATTACGTCATGCTTCAGAAATGTGGAAAATGGTCCGTTTTCAAATGTTTTATTTTTGAACGTCAGTTCACATTTGTAGGTGGATCATCAGTGTTAGAGCTAAAATTAGCATGTTTAAAGTGATTTTCATGCTTCCAGGGGCCCTAAACACAAGATTTATGGAATGGTTAAAAGTGCATGAAAATGGCCAATTTACTCACTCTGAGTTCTCAAAAAGGGTTTCTTCACCCCGGGAAGTTAATTAAATACCATTTGGAGGCATTTAATGTTCGAGCAAAAACGGCTGATTTTCGACAAAAGAGATAACACCCCCCCATTACACCATGCTTCAGAAATGTGGAAAATGGTCAGTTTTCAAATGTTTTATTTTTGAACGTCAGTTCACATTTGTAGGTGGATCATCAGTGTTAGAGCTAAAATTAGCATGTTTAAAGTGATTTTCATGCTTCCAGGGGCTCGGGAAGTGAATTAAATACTATTTGGAGGCATTTAATGTTCAAGCAAAAACAGCTGATTTTTGACAAAAGAGATAACACCCCCCATTACGTCATGCTTCAGAAATGTGGAAAATGGTCCGTTTTCAAATGTTTTATTTTTGAACATCAGTTCACATTTGTAGGTGGATCATCAGTGTTAGAGCTAAAATTAGCATGTTTAAAGTGATTTTCATGCTTCCAGGGGCCCTAAACACAAGATTTATGGAATGGTTAAAAGTGCATGAAAATGGCCAATTTACTCACTCTGAGTTCTCAAAAAGGGTTTCTTCACCCCGGGAAGTTAATTAAATACCATTTGGAGGCATTTAATGTTCGAGCAAAAACGGCTGATTTTCGACAAAAGAGATAACACCCCCCCATTACGTCATGCTTCAGAAATGTGGAAAATGGTCCGTTTTCAAATGTTTTATTTTTGAACAACAGTTCACATTTGTAGGTGGATCATCAGTGTTAGAGCTAAAATTAGCATGTTTAAAGTGATTTTCATGCTTCCAGGGGCTCGGGAAGTGAATTAAATACTATTTGGAGGCATTTAATGTTCAATCAAAAACAGCTGATTTTTGACAAAAGAGATAACACCCCCCCATTACGTCATGCTTCAGAAATGTGGAAAATGGTCCGTTTTCAAATGTTTTATTTTTGAACGTCAGTTCACATTTGTAGGTGGATCATCAGTGTTAGAGCTAAAATTAGCATGTTTAAAGTGATTTTCATGCTTCCGGGGGCCCTAAACACAAGGTTTATGGAATGGTTAAAAGTGCATGAAAATGGCCAATTTACTCACTCTGAGATCTCAAAAAGGGTTTCTTCACCCCGGGAAGTTAATTAAATACCATTTGGAGGCATTTAATGTTCGAGCAAAAACGGCTGATTTTCGACAAAAGAGATAACATCCCCCCATTACGTCATGCTTCAGAAATGTGGAAAATGGTCCGTTTTCAAATGTTTTATTTTTGAACGTCAGTTCACATTTGTAGGTGGATCATCAGTGTTAGAGCTAAAATTAGCATGTTTAAAGTGATTTTCATGCTTCCAGGGGCTCGGGAAGTGAATTAAATACTATTTGGAGGCATTTAATGTTCAAGCAAAAACAGCTGATTTTTGACAAAAGAGATAACACCCCCCCATTACGTCATGCTTCAGAAATGTGGAAAATGGTCCGTTTTCAAATGTTTTATTTTTGAACGTCAGTTCACATTTGTAGGTGGATCATCAGTGTTAGAGCTAAAATTAGCATGTTTAAAGTGATTTTCATGCTTCCAGGGGCCCTAAACACAAGATTTATGGAATGGTTAAAAGTGCATGAAAATGGCCAATTTACTCACTCTGAGTTCTCAAAAAGGGTTTCTTCACCCCGGGAAGTTAATTAAATACCATTTGGAGGCATTTAATGTTCGAGCAAAAACGGCTGATTTTCGACAAAAGAGATAACACCCCCCCATTACGTCATGCTTCAGAAATGTGGAAAATGGTCCGTTTTCAAATGTTTTATTTTTGAACATCAGTTCACATTTGTAGGTGGATCATCAGTGTTAGAGCTAAAATTAGCATGTTTAAAGTGATTTTCATGCTTCCAGGGGCTCGGGAAGTGAATTAAATACTATTTGGAGGCATTTAATGTTCAATCAAAAACAGCTGATTTTTGACAAAAGAGATAACACCCCCCCATTACGTCATGCTTCAGAAATGTGGAAAATGGTCCGTTTTCAAATGTTTTATTTTTGAACGTCAGTTCACATTTGTAGGTGGATCATCAGTGTTAGAGCTAAAATTAGCATGTTTAAAGTGATTTTCATGCTTCCAGGGGCCCTAAACACAAGATTTATGGAATGGTTAAAAGTGCATGAAAATGGCCAATTTACTCACTCTGAGTTCTCAAAAAGGGTTTCTTCACCCCGGGAAGTTAATTAAATACCATTTGGAGGCATTTAATGTTCGAGCAAAAACGGCTGATTTTCGACAAAAGAGATAACATCCCCCCATTACGTCATGCTTCAGAAATGTGGAAAATGGTCCGTTTTCAAATGTTTTATTTTTGAACGTCAGTTCACATTTGTAGGTGGATCATCAGTGTTAGAGCTAAAATTAGCATGTTTAAAGTGATTTTCATGCTTCCAGGGGCTCGGGAAGTGAATTAAATACTATTTGGAGGCATTTAATGTTCAAGCAAAAACAGCTGATTTTTGACAAAAGAGATAACACCCCCCCATTACGTCATGCTTCAGAAATGTGGAAAATGGTCCGTTTTCAAATGTTTTATTTTTGAACGTCAGTTCACATTTGTAGGTGGATCATCAGTGTTAGAGCTAAAATTAGCATGTTTAAAGTGATTTTCATGCTTCCAGGGGCCCTAAACACAAGATTTATGGAATGGTTAAAAGTGCATGAAAATGGCCAATTTACTCACTCTGAGTTCTCAAAAAGGGTTTCTTCACCCCGGGAAGTTAATTAAATACCATTTGGAGGCATTTAATGTTCGAGCAAAAACGGCTGATTTTCGACAAAAGAGATAACATCCCCCCATTACGTCATGCTTCAGAAATGTGGAAAATGGTCCGTTTTCAAATGTTTTATTTTTGAACGTCAGTTCACATTTGTAGGTGGATCATCAGTGTTAGAGCTAAAATTAGCATGTTTAAAGTGATTTTCATGCTTCCAGGGGCTCGGGAAGTGAATTAAATACTATTTGGAGGCATTTAATGTTCAAGCAAAAACAGCTGATTTTTGACAAAAGAGATAACACCCCCCCATTACGTCATGCTTCAGAAATGTGGAAAATGGTCCGTTTTCAAATGTTTTATTTTTGAACGTCAGTTCACATTTGTAGGTGGATCATCAGTGTTAGAGCTAAAATTAGCATGTTTAAAGTGATTTTCATGCTTCCAGGGGCCCTAAACACAAGATTTATGGAATGGTTAAAAGTGCATGAAAATGCCCAATTTACTCACTCTGAGTTCTCAAAAAGGGTTTCTTCACCCCGGGAAGTTAATTAAATACCATTTGGAGGCATTTAATGTTCGAGCAAAAACTGCTGATTTTCGACAAAAGAGATACCCCCCCATTACGTCATGCTTCAGAAATGTGGAAAATGGTCCGTTTTCAAATGTTTTATTTTTGAACGTCAGTTCACATTTGTAGGTGGATCATCAGTGTTAGAGCTAAAATTAGCATGTTTAAAGTGATTTTCATGCTTCCAGGGGCTCGGGAAGTGAATTAAATACTATTTGGAGGCATTTAATGTTCAAGCAAAAACAGCTGATTTTTGACAAAAGAGATAACACCCCCCCATTACGTCATGCTTCAGAAATGTGGAAAATGGTCCGTTTTCAAATGTTTTATTTTTGAACGTCAGTTCACATTTGTAGGTGGATCATCAGTGTTAGAGCTAAAATTAGCATGTTTAAAGTGATTTTTATGCTTCCAGGGGCCCTAAACACAAGATTTATGGAATGGTTAAAAGTGCATGAAAATGGCCAATTTACTCACTCTGAGTTCTCAAAAAGGGTTTCTTCACCCCGGGAAGTTAATTAAATACCATTTGGAGGCATTTAATGTTCGAGCAAAAACGGCTGATTTTCGACAAAAGAGATAACACCCCCCCATTACGTCATGCTTCAGAAATGTGGAAAATGGTCCGTTTTCAAATGTTTTATTTTTGAACATCAGTTCACATTTGTAGGTGGATCATCAGTGTTAGAGCTAAAATTAGCATGTTTAAAGTGATTTTCATGCTTCCAGGGGCTCGGGAAGTGAATTAAATACTATTTGGAGGCATTTAATGTTCAATCAAAAACAGATGATTTTTGACAAAAGAGATAACACCCCCCCATTACGTTATGCTTCAGAAATGTGGAAAATGGTCCGTTTTCAAATGTTTTATTTTTGAACGTCAGTTCACATTTGTAGGTGGATCATCAGTGTTAGAGCTAAAATTAGCATGTTTAAAGTTATTTTCATGCTTCCAGGGGCCCTAAACACAAGATTTATGGAATGGTTAAAAGTGCATGAAAATGGCCAATTTACTCACTCTGAGTTCTCAAAAAGGGTTTCTTCACCCCGGGAAGTTAATTAAATACCATTTGGAGGCATTTAATGTTCGAGCAAAAACGGCTGATTTTCGACAAAAGAGATAACACCCCCCCATTACGTCATGCTTCAGAAATGTGGAAAATGGTCCGTTTTAAAATGTTTTATTTTTGAACGTCAGTTCACATTTGTAGGTGGATCATCAGTGTTAGAGCTAAAATTAGCATGTTTAAAGTGATTTTCATGCTTCCAGGGGCTCGGGAAGTGAATTAAATACTATTTGGAGGCATTTAATGTTCAAGCAAAAACAGCTGATTTTTGACAAAAGAGATAACACCCCCCATTACGTCATGCTTCAGAAATGTGGAAAATGGTCCGTTTTCAAATGTTTTATTTTTGAACATCAGTTCACATTTGTAGGTGGATCATCAGTGTTAGAGCTAAAATTAGCATGTTTAAAGTGATTTTCATGCTTCCAGGGGCCCTAAACACAAGATTTATGGAATGGTTAAAAGTGCATGAAAATGGCCAATTTACTCACTCTGAGTTCTCAAAAAGGGTTTCTTCACCCCGGGAAGTTAATTAAATACCATTTGGAGGCATTTAATGTTCGAGCAAAAACGGCTGATTTTCGACAAAAGAGATAACACCCCCCCATTACGTCATGCTTCAGAAATGTGGAAAATGGTCCGTTTTCAAATGTTTTATTTTTGAACATCAGTTCACATTTGTAGGTGGATCATCAGTGTTAGAGCTAAAATTAGCATGTTTAAAGTGATTTTCATGCTTCCAGGGGCTCGGGAAGTGAATTAAATACTATTTGGAGGCATTTAATGTTCAATCAAAAACAGCTGATTTTTGACAAAAGAGATAACACCCCCCCATTACGTCATGCTTCAGAAATGTGGAAAATGGTCCGTTTTCAAATGTTTTATTTTTGAACGTCAGTTCACATTTGTAGGTGGATCATCAGTGTTAGAGCTAAAATTAGCATGTTTAAAGTGATTTTCATGCTTCCAGGGGCCCTAAACACAAGATTTATGGAATGGTTAAAAGTGCATGAAAATGGCCAATTTACTCACTCTGAGTTCTCAAAAAGGGTTTCTTCACCCCGGGAAGTTAATTAAATACCATTTGGAGGCATTTAATGTTCGAGCAAAAACGGCTGATTTTCGACAAAAGAGATAACACCCCCCCATTACGTCATGCTTCAGAAATGTGGAAAATGGTCAGTTTTCAAATGTTTTATTTTTGAACGTCAGTTCACATTTGTAGGTGGATCATCAGTGTTAGAGCTAAAATTAGCATGTTTAAAGTGATTTTCATGCTTCCAGGGGCTCGGGAAGTGAATTAAATACTATTTGGAGGCATTTAATGTTCAAGCAAAAACAGCTGATTTTTGACAAAAGAGATAACACCCCCCCATTACGTCATGCTTCAGAAATGTGGAAAATGGTCCGTTTTCAAATGTTTTATTTTTGAACGTCAGTTCACATTTGTAGGTGGATCATCAGTGTTAGAGCTAAAATTAGCATGTTTAAAGTGATTTTCATGCTTCCAGGGGCCCTAAACACAAGATTTATGGAATGGTTAAAAGTGCATGAAAATGGCCAATTTACTCACTCTGAGTTCTCAAAAAGGGTTTCTTCACCCCGGGAAGTTAATTAAATACCATTTGGAGGCATTTAATGTTCGAGCAAAAACGGCTGATTTTCGACAAAAGAGATAACACCCCCCCATTACGTCATGCTTCAGAAATGTGGAAAATGGTCCGTTTTCAAATGTTTTATTTTTGAACATCAGTTCACATTTGTAGGTGGATCATCAGTGTTAGAGCTAAAATTAGCATGTTTAAAGTGATTTTCATGCTTCCAGGGGCTCGGGAAGTGAATTAAATACTATTTGGAGGCATTTAATGTTCAATCAAAAACAGCTGATTTTTGACAAAAGAGATAACACCCCCCCATTACGTCATGCTTCAGAAATGTGGAAAATGGTCCGTTTTCAAATGTTTTATTTTTGAACGTCAGTTCACATTTGTAGGTGGATCATCAGTGTTAGAGCTAAAATTAGCATGTTTAAAGTGATTTTCATGCTTCCAGGGGCCCTAAACACAAGGTTTATGGAATGGTTAAAAGTGCATGAAAATGGCCAATTTACTCACTCTGAGATCTCAAAAAGGGTTTCTTCACCCCGGGAAGTTAATTAAATACCATTTGGAGGCATTTAATGTTCGAGCAAAAA
The DNA here is from genome assembly GCF_964263255.1 of Lissotriton vulgaris. Taxonomy (NCBI): domain Eukaryota; kingdom Metazoa; phylum Chordata; class Amphibia; order Caudata; family Salamandridae; genus Lissotriton; species Lissotriton vulgaris. The sequence goes on along the minus strand of NW_028246529.1, from coordinate 1,497,141 downwards.
CGGCTGATTTTCGACAAAAGAGATAACATCCCCCCATTACGTCATGCTTCAGAAATGTGGAAAATGGTCCGTTTTCAAATGTTTTATTTTTGAACGTCAGTTCACATTTGTAGGTGGATCATCAGTGTTAGAGCTAAAATTAGCATGTTTAAAGTGATTTTCATGCTTCCAGGGGCTCGGGAAGTGAATTAAATACTATTTGGAGGCATTTAATGTTCAAGCAAAAACAGCTGATTTTTGACAAAAGAGATAACACCCCCCCATTACGTCATGCTTCAGAAATGTGGAAAATGGTCCGTTTTCAAATGTTTTATTTTTGAACGTCAGTTCACATTTGTAGGTGGATCATCAGTGTTAGAGCTAAAATTAGCATGTTTAAAGTGATTTTCATGCTTCCAGGGGCCCTAAACACAAGATTTATGGAATGGTTAAAAGTGCATGAAAATGGCCAATTTACTCACTCTGAGTTCTCAAAAAGGGTTTCTTCACCCCGGGAAGTTAATTAAATACCATTTGGAGGCATTTAATGTTCGAGCAAAAACGGCTGATTTTCGACAAAAGAGATAACATCCCCCCATTACGTCATGCTTCAGAAATGTGGAAAATGGTCCGTTTTCAAATGTTTTATTTTTGAACGTCAGTTCACATTTGTAGGTGGATCATCAGTGTCAGAGCTAAAATTAGCATGTTTAAAGTGATTTTCATGCTTTCAGGGGCCCTAAACACAAGATTTATGGAATGGTTAAAAGTGCATGAAAATGGCCAATTTACTCACTCTGAGTTCTCAAAAAGGGTTTCTTCACCCCGGGAAGTTAATTAAATACCATTTGGAAGCATTTAATGTTCGAGCAAAAACGGCTGATTTTCGACAAAAGAGATAACACCCCCCTATTACGTCATGCTTCAGAAATGTGGAAAATGGTCCGTTTTCAAATGTTTTATTTTTGAACATCAGTTCACATTTGTAGGTGGATCATCAGTGTTAGAGCTAAAATTAGCATGTTTAAAGTGATTTTCATGCTTCCAGGGGCTCGGGAAGTGAATTAAATACTATTTGGAGGCATTTAATGTTCAATCAAAAACAGCTGATTTTTGACAAAAGAGATAACACCCCCCCATTACGCCATGCTTCAGAAATGTGGAAAATGGTCCGTTTTCAAATGTTTTATTTTTGAACGTCAGTTCACATTTGTAGGTGGATCATCAGTGTTAGAGCTAAAATTAGCATGTTTAAAGTGATTTTCATGCTTCCAGGGGCCCTAAACACAAGATTTATGGAATGGTTAAAAGTGCATGAAAATGGCCAATTTACTCACTCTGAGTTCTCAAAAAGGGTTTCTTCACCCCGGGAAGTTAATTAAATACCATTTGGAGGCATTTAATGTTCGAGCAAAAACGGCTGATTTTCGACAAAAGAGATAACACCCCCCCATTACGTCATGCTTCAGAAATGTGGAAAATGGTCCGTTTTCAAATGTTTTATTTTTGAACGTCAGTTCACATTTGTAGGTGGATCATCAGTGTTAGAGATAAAATTAGCATGTTTAAAGTGATTTTCATGCTTCCAGGGGCTCGGGAAGTGAATTAAATACTATTTGGAGGCATTTAATGTTCAAGCAAAAACAGCTGATTTTTGACAAAAGAGATAACACCCCCCCATTACGTCATGCTTCAGAAATGTGGAAAATGGTCCGTTTTCAAATGTTTTATTTTTGAACGTCAGTTCACATTTGTAGGTGGATCATCAGTGTTAGAGCTAAAATTAGCATGTTTAAAGTGATTTTCATGCTTTCAGGGGCCCTAAACACAAGATTCATGGAATGGTTAAAAGTGCATGAAAATGGCCAATTTACTCACTCTGAGTTCTCAAAAAGGGTTTCTTCACCCCGGGAAGTTAATTAAATACCATTTGGAGGCATTTAATGTTCGAGCAAAAACTGCTGATTTTCGACAAAAGAGATAACACCCCCCCATTACGTCATGCTTCAGAAATGTGGAAAATTGTCCGTTTTCAAATGTTTTATTTTTGAACGTCAGTTCACATTTGTAGGTGGATCATCAGTGTTAGAGCTAAAATTAGCATGTTTAAAGTGATTTTCGTGCTTCCAGGGGCTCGGGAAGTGAATTAAATACTATTTGGAGGCATTTAATGTTCAAGCAAAAACAGCTGATTTTTGACAAAAGAGATAACACCCCCCCATTACGTCATGCTTCAGAAATGTGGAAAATGGTCCGTTTTCAAATGTTTTATTTTTGAACGTCAGTTCACATTTGTAGGTGGATCATCAGTGTTAGAGCTAAAATTAGCATGTTTAAAGTGATTTTTATGCTTCCAGGGGCCCTAAACACAAGATTTATGGAATGGTTAAAAGTGCATGAAAATGGCCAATTTACTCACTCTGAGTTCTCAAAAAGGGTTTCTTCACCCCGGGAAGTTAATTAAATACCATTTGGAGGCATTTAATGTTCGAGCAAAAACGGCTGATTTTCGACAAAAGAGATAACACCCCCCCATTACGTCATGCTTCAGAAATGTGGAAAATGGTCCGTTTTCAAATGTTTTATTTTTGAACATCAGTTCACATTTGTAGGTGGATCATCAGTGTTAGAGCTAAAATTAGCATGTTTAAAGTGATTTTCATGCTTCCAGGGGCTCGGGAAGTGAATTAAATACTATTTGGAGGCATTTAATGTTCAATCAAAAACAGCTGATTTTTGACAAAAGAGATAACACCCCCCCATTACGTTATGCTTCAGAAATGTGGAAAATGGTCCGTTTTCAAATGTTTTATTTTTGAACGTCAGTTCACATTTGTAGGTGGATCATCAGTGTTAGAGCTAAAATTAGCATGTTTAAAGTTATTTTCATGCTTCCAGGGGCCCTAAACACAAGATTTATGGAATGGTTAAAAGTGCATGAAAATGGCCAATTTACTCACTCTGAGTTCTCAAAAAGGGTTTCTTCACCCCGGGAAGTTAATTAAATACCATTTGGAGGCATTTAATGTTCGAGCAAAAACGGCTGATTTTCGACAAAAGAGATAACACCCCCCCATTACGTCATGCTTCAGAAATGTGGAAAATGGTCCGTTTTAAAATGTTTTATTTTTGAACGTCAGTTCACATTTGTAGGTGTATCATCAGTGTTAGAGCTAAAATTAGCATGTTTAAAGTGATTTTCATGCTTCCAGGGGCTCGGGAAGTGAATTAAATACTATTTGGAGGCATTTAATGTTCAAGCAAAAACAGCTGATTTTTGACAAAAGAGATAACACCCCCCATTACGTCATGCTTCAGAAATGTGGAAAATGGTCCGTTTTCAAATGTTTTATTTTTGAACATCAGTTCACATTTGTAGGTGGATCATCAGTGTTAGAGCTAAAATTAGCATGTTTAAAGTGATTTTCATGCTTCCAGGGGCCCTAAACACAAGATTTATGGAATGGTTAAAAGTGCATGAAAATGGCCAATTTACTCACTCTGAGTTCTCAAAAAGGGTTTCTTCACCCCGGGAAGTTAATTAAATACCATTTGGAGGCATTTAATGTTCGAGCAAAAACGGCTGATTTTCGACAAAAGAGATAACACCCCCCCATTACGTCATGCTTCAGAAATGTGGAAAATGGTCTGTTTTCAAATGTTTTATTTTTGAACGTCAGTTCACATTTGTAGGTGGATCATCAGTGTTAGAGCTAAAATTAGCATGTTTAAAGTGATTTTCATGCTTCCAGGGGCTCGGGAAGTGAATTAAATACTATTTGGAGGCATTTAATGTTCAAGCAAAAACAGCTGATTTTTGACAAAAGAGATAACACCCCCCCATTACGTCATGCTTCAGAAATGTGGAAAATGGTCCGTTTTCAAATGTTTTATTTTTGAACGTCAGTTCACATTTGTAGGTGGATCATCAGTGTTAGAGCTAAAATTAGCATGTTTAAAGTGATTTTCATGCTTCCAGGGGCCCTAAACACAAGATTTATGGAATGGTTAAAAGTGCATGAAAATGGCCAATTTACTCACTCTGAGTTCTCAAAAAGGGTTTCTTCACCCCGGGAAGTTAATTAAATACCATTTGGAGGCATTTAATGTTCGAGCAAAAACGGCTGATTTTCGACAAAATAGATAACACCCCCCCATTACGTCATGCTTCAGAAATGTGGAAAATGGTCCGTTTTCAAATGTTTTATTTTTGAACATCAGTTCACATTTGTAGGTGGATCATCAGTGTTAGAGCTAAAATTAGCATGTTTAAAGTGATTTTCATGCTTCCAGGGGCTCGGGAAGTGAATTAAATACTATTTGGAGGCATTTAATGTTCAATCAAAAACAGCTGATTTTTGACAAAAGAGATAACACCCCCCATTACGTTATGCTTCAGAAATGTGGAAAATGGTCCGTTTTCAAATGTATTATTTTTGAACGTCAGTTCACATTTGTAGGTGGATCATCAGTGTTAGAGCTAAAATTAGCATGTTTAAAGTGATTTTCATGCTTCCAGGGGCCCTAAACACAAGATTTATGGAATGGTTAAAAGTGCATGAAAATGGCCAATTTACTCACTCTGAGTTCTCAAAAAGGGTTTCTTCACCCCGGGAAGTTAATTAAATACCATTTGGAGGCATTTAATGTTCGAGCAAAAACGGCTGATTTTCGACAAAAGAGATAACACCCCCCCATTACGTCATGCTTCAGAAATGTGGAAAATGGTCCGTTTTCAAATGTTTTATTTTTGAACGTCAGTTCACATTTGTAGGTGGATCATCAGTGTTAGAGCTAAAATTAGCATGTTTAAAGTGATTTTCATGCTTTCAGGGGCCCTAAACACAAGATTTATGGAATGGTTAAAAGTGCATGAAAATGGCCAATTTACTCACTCTGAGTTCTCAAAAAGGGTTTCTTCACCCCGGGAAGTTAATTAAATACCATTTGGAGGCATTTAATGTTCGAGCAAAAACGGCTGATTTTCGACAAAAGAGATAACACCCCCCCATTACGTCATGCTTCAGAAATGTGGAAAATGGTCCGTTTTCAAATGTTTTATTTTTGAACATCAGTTCACATTTGTAGGTGGATCATCAGTGTTAGAGCTAAAATTAGCATGTTTAAAGTGATTTTCATGCTTCCAGGGGCTCGGGAAGTGAATTAAATACTATTTGGAGGCATTTAATGTTCAATCAAAAACAGCTGATTTTTGACAAAAGAGATAACACCCCCCATTACGTCATGCTTCAGAAATGTGGAAAATGGTCCGTTTTCAAATGTTTTATTTTTGAACGTCAGTTCACATTTGTAGGTGGATCATCAGTGTTAGAGCTAAAATTAGCATGTTTAAAGTGATTTTCATGCTTCCAGGGGCCCTAAACACAAGATTTATGGAATGGTTAAAAGTGCATGAAAATGGCCAATTTACTCACTCTGAGTTCTCAAAAAGGGTTTCTTCACCCCGGGAAGTTAATTAAATACCATTTGGAGGCATTTAATGTTCGAGCAAAACCGGCTGATTTTCGACAAAAGAGATAACACCCCCCCATTACACCATGCTTCAGAAATGTGGAAAATGGTCCGTTTTCAAATGTTTTATTTTTGAACGTCAGTTCACATTTGTAGGTGGATCATCAGTGTTAGAGCTAAAATTAGCATGTTTAAAGTGATTTTCATGCTTCCAGGGGCTCGGGAAGTGAATTAAATACTATTTGGAGGCATTTAATGTTCAAGCAAAAACAGCTGATTTTTGACAAAAGAGATAACACCCCCCATTACGTCATGCTTCAGAAATGTGGAAAATGGTCCGTTTTCAAATGTTTTATTTTTGAACATCAGTTCACATTTGTAGGTGGATCATCAGTGTTAGAGCTAAAATTAGCATGTTTAAAGTGATTTTCATGCTTCCAGGGGCCCTAAACACAAGATTTATGGAATGGTTAAAAGTGCATGAAAATGGCCAATTTACTCACTCTGAGTTCTCAAAAAGGGTTTCTTCACCCCGGGAAGTTAATTAAATACCATTTGGAGGCATTTAATGTTCGAGCAAAAACGGCTGATTTTCGACAAAAGAGATAACACCCCCCCATTACGTCATGCTTCAGAAATGTGGAAAATGGTCTGTTTTCAAATGTTTTATTTTTGAACATCAGTTCACATTTGTAGGTGGATCATCAGTGTTAGAGCTAAAATTAGCATGTTTAAAGTGATTTTCATGCTTCCAGGGGCTCGGGAAGTGAATTAAATACTATTTGGAGGCATTTAATGTTCAATCAAAAACAGCTGATTTTTGACAAAAGAGATAACACCCCCCCATTACGTCATGCTTCAGAAATGTGGAAAATGGTCCGTTTTCAAATGTTTTATTTTTGAACGTCAGTTCACATTTGTAGGTGGATCATCAGTGTTAGAGCTAAAATTAGCATGTTTAAAGTGATTTTCATGCTTCCAGGGGCTCGGGAAGTGAATTAAATACTATTTGGAGGCATTTAATGTTCAATCAAAAACAGCTGATTTTTGACAAAAGAGATAACACCCCCCCATTACGTCATGCTTCAGAAATGTGGAAAATGGTCCGTTTTCAAATGTTTTATTTTTGAACGTCAGTTCACATTTGTAGGTGGATCATCAGTGTTAGAGCTAAAATTAGCATGTTTAAAGTGATTTTCATGCTTCCAGGGGCCCTAAACACAAGGTTTATGGAATGGTTAAAAGTGCATGAAAATGGCCAATTTACTCACTCTGAGTTCTCAAAAAGGGTTTCTTCACCCCGGGAAGTTAATTAAATACCATTTGGAGGCATTTAATGTTCGAGCAAAAACGGCTGATTTTCGACAAAAGAGATAACATCCCCCCATTACGTCATGCTTCAGAAATGTGGAAAATGGTCCGTTTTCAAATGTTTTATTTTTGAACGTCAGTTCACATTTGTAGGTGGATCATCAGTGTTAGAGCTAAAATTAGCATGTTTAAAGTGATTTTCATGCTTCCAGGGGCTCGGGAAGTGAATTAAATACTATTTGGAGGCATTTAATGTTCAAGCAAAAACAGCTGATTTTTGACAAAAGAGATAACACCCCCCCATTACGTCATGCTTCAGAAATGTGGAAAATGGTCCGTTTTCAAATGTTTTATTTTTGAACGTCAGTTCACATTTGTAGGTGGATCATCAGTGTTAGAGCTAAAATTAGCATGTTTAAAGTGATTTTCATGCTTCCAGGGGCCCTAAACACAAGATTTATGGAATGGTTAAAAGTGCATGAAAATGGCCAATTTACTCACTCTGAGTTCTCAAAAAGGGTTTCTTCACCCCGGGAAGTTAATTAAATACCATTTGGAGGCATTTAATGTTCGAGCAAAAACGGCTGATTTTCGACAAAAGAGATAACACCCCCCCATTACGTCATGCTTCAGAAATGTGGAAAATGGTCCGTTTTCAAATGTTTTATTTTTGAACATCAGTTCACATTTGTAGGTGGATCATCAGTGTTAGAGCTAAAATTAGCATGTTTAAAGTGATTTTCATGCTTCCAGGGGCTCGGGAAGTGAATTAAATACTATTTGGAGGCATTTAATGTTCAATCAAAAACAGCTGATTTTTGACAAAAGAGATAACACCCCCCCATTACGTCATGCTTCAGAAATGTGGAAAATGGTCCGTTTTCAAATGTTTTATTTTTGAACGTCAGTTCACATTTGTAGGTGGATCATCAGTGTTAGAGCTAAAATTAGCATGTTTAAAGTGATTTTCATGCTTCCAGGGGCCCTAAACACAAGATTTATGGAATGGTTAAAAGTGCATGAAAATGGCCAATTTACTCACTCTGAGTTCTCAAAAAGGGTTTCTTCACCCCGGGAAGTTAATTAAATACCATTTGGAGGCATTTAATGTTCGAGCAAAAACGGCTGATTTTCGACAAAAGAGATAACATCCCCCCATTACGTCATGCTTCAGAAATGTGGAAAATGGTCCGTTTTCAAATGTTTTATTTTTGAACGTCAGTTCACATTTGTAGGTGGATCATCAGTGTTAGAGCTAAAATTAGCATGTTTAAAGTGATTTTCATGCTTCCAGGGGCTCGGGAAGTGAATTAAATACTATTTGGAGGCATTTAATGTTCAAGCAAAAACAGCTGATTTTTGACAAAAGAGATAACACCCCCCCATTACGTCATGCTTCAGAAATGTGGAAAATGGTCCGTTTTCAAATGTTTTATTTTTGAACGTCAGTTCACATTTGTAGGTGGATCATCAGTGTTAGAGCTAAAATTAGCATGTTTAAAGTGATTTTCATGCTTCCAGGGGCCCTAAACACAAGATTTATGGAATGGTTAAAAGTGCATGAAAATGGCCAATTTACTCACTCTGAGTTCTCAAAAAGGGTTTCTTCACCCCGGGAAGTTAATTAAATACCATTTGGAGGCATTTAATGTTCGAGCAAAAACGGCTGATTTTCGACAAAAGAGATAACATCCCCCCATTACGTCATGCTTCAGAAATGTGGAAAATGGTCCGTTTTCAAATGTTTTATTTTTGAACGTCAGTTCACATTTGTAGGTGGATCATCAGTGTTAGAGCTAAAATTAGCATGTTTAAAGTGATTTTCATGCTTCCAGGGGCTCGGGAAGTGAATTAAATACTATTTGGAGGCATTTAATGTTCAAGCAAAAACAGCTGATTTTTGACAAAAGAGATAACACCCCCCCATTACGTCATGCTTCAGAAATGTGGAAAATGGTCCGTTTTCAAATGTTTTATTTTTGAACGTCAGTTCACATTTGTAGGTGGATCATCAGTGTTAGAGCTAAAATTAGCATGTTTAAAGTGATTTTCATGCTTCCAGGGGCCCTAAACACAAGATTTATGGAATGGTTAAAAGTGCATGAAAATGGCCAATTTACTCACTCTGAGTTCTCAAAAAGGGTTTCTTCACCCCGGGAAGTTAATTAAATACCATTTGGAGGCATTTAATGTTCGAGCAAAAACAGCTGATTTTCGACAAAAGAGATAACACCCCCCCATTACGTCATGCTTCAGAAATGTGGAAAATGGTCCGTTTTCAAATGTTTTATTTTTGAACATCAGTTCACATTTGTAGGTGGATCATCAGTGTTAGAGCTAAAATTAGCATGTTTAAAGTGATTTTCATGCTTCCAGGGGCTCGGGAAGTGAATTAAATACTATTTGGAGGCATTTAATGTTCAATCAAAAACAGCTGATTTTTGACAAAAGAGATAACACCCCCCCATTACGTCATGCTTCAGAAATGTGGAAAATGGTCCGTTTTCAAATGTTTTATTTTTGAACGTCAGTTCACATTTGTAGGTGGATCATCAGTGTTAGAGCTAAAATTAGCATGTTTAAAGTGATTTTCATGCTTCCAGGGGCCCTAAACACAAGATTTATGGAATGGTTAAAAGTGCATGAAAATGGCCAATTTACTCACTCTGAGTTCTCAAAAAGGGTTTCTTCACCCCGGGAAGTTAATTAAATACCATTTGGAGGCATTTAATGTTCGAGCAAAAACGGCTGATTTTCGACAAAAGAGATAACATCCCCCCATTACGTCATGCTTCAGAAATGTGGAAAATGGTCCGTTTTCAAATGTTTTATTTTTGAACGTCAGTTCACATTTGTAGGTGGATCATCAGTGTTAGAGCTAAAATTAGCATGTTTAAAGTGATTTTCATGCTTCCAGGGGCTCGGGAAGTGAATTAAATACTATTTGGAGGCATTTAATGTTCAAGCAAAAACAGCTGATTTTTGACAAAAGAGATAACACCCCCCCATTACGTCATGCTTCAGAAATGTGGAAAATGGTCCGTTTTCAAATGTTTTATTTTTGAACGTCAGTTCACATTTGTAGGTGGATCATCAGTGTTAGAGCTAAAATTAGCATGTTTAAAGTGATTTTCATGCTTCCAGGGGCCCTAAACACAAGATTTATGGAATGGTTAAAAGTGCATGAAAATGGCCAATTTACTCACTCTGAGTTCTCAAAAAGGGTTTCTTCACCCCGGGAAGTTAATTAAATACCATTTGGAGGCATTTAATGTTCGAGCAAAAACGGCTGATTTTCGACAAAAGAGATAACACCCCCCCATTACGTCATGCTTCAGAAATGTGGAAAATGGTCCGTTTTCAAATGTTTTATTTTTGAACGTCAGTTCACATTTGTAGGTGGATCATCAGTGTTAGAGCTAAAATTAGCATGTTTAAAGTGATTTTCGTGCTTCCAGGGGCTCGGGAAGTGAATTAAATACTATTTGGAGGCATTTAATGTTCAAGCAAAAACAGCTGATTTTTGACAAAAGAGATAACACCCCCTCCATTACGTCATGCTTCAGAAATGTGGAAAATGGTCCGTTTTCAAATGTTTTATTTTTGAACGTCAGTTCACATTTGTAGGTGGATCATCAGTGTTAGAGCTAAAATTAGCATGTTTAAAGTGATTTTTATGCTTCCAGGGGCCCTAAACACAAGATTTATGGAATGGTTAAAAGTGCATGAAAATGGCCAATTTACTCACTCTGAGTTCTCAAAAAGGGTTTCTTCACCCCGGGAAGTTAATTAAATACCATTTGGAGGCATTTAATGTTCGAGCAAAAACGGCTGATTTTCGACAAAAGAGATAACACCCCCCCATTACGTCATGCTTCAGAAATGTGGAAAATGGTCCGTTTTCAAATGTTTTATTTTTGAACATCAGTTCACATTTGTAGGTGGATCATCAGTGTTAGAGCTAAAATTAGCATGTTTAAAGTGATTTTCATGCTTCCAGGGGCTCGGGAAGTGAATTAAATACTATTTGGAGGCATTTAATGTTCAATCAAAAACAGCTGATTTTTGACAAAAGAGATAACACCCCCCCATTACGTTATGCTTCAGAAATGTGGAAAATGGTCCGTTTTCAAATGTTTTATTTTTGAACGTCAGTTCACATTTGTAGGTGGATCATCAGTGTTAGAGCTAAAATTAGCATGTTTAAAGTTATTTTCATGCTTCCAGGGGCCCTAAACACAAGATTTATGGAATGGTTAAAAGTGCATGAAAATGGCCAATTTACTCACTCTGAGTTCTCAAAAAGGGTTTCTTCACCCCGGGAAGTTAATTAAATACCATTTGGAGGCATTTAATGTTCGAGCAAAAACGGCTGATTTTCGACAAAAGAGATAACACCCCCCCATTACGTCATGCTTCAGAAATGTGGAAAATGGTCCGTTTTAAAATGTTTTATTTTTGAACGTCAGTTCACATTTGTAGGTGTATCATCAGTGTTAGAGCTAAAATTAGCATGTTTAAAGTGATTTTCATGCTTCCAGGGGCTCGGGAAGTGAATTAAATACTATTTGGAGGCATTTAATGTTCAAGCAAAAACAGCTGATTTTTGACAAAAGAGATAACACCCCCCATTACGTCATGCTTCAGAAATGTGGAAAATGGTCCGTTTTCAAATGTTTTATTTTTGAACATCAGTTCACATTTGTAGGTGGATCATCAGTGTTAGAGCTAAAATTAGCATGTTTAAAGTGATTTTCATGCTTCCAGGGGCCCTAAACACAAGATTTATGGAATGGTTAAAAGTGCATGAAAATGGCCAATTTACTCACTCTGAGTTCTCAAAAAGGGTTTCTTCACCCCGGGAAGTTAATTAAATACCATTTGGAGGCATTTAATGTTCGAGCAAAAACGGCTGATTTTCGACAAAAGAGATAACACCCCCCCATTACGTCATGCTTCAGAAATGTGGAAAATGGTCTGTTTTCAAATGTTTTATTTTTGAACGTCAGTTCACATTTGTAGGTGGATCATCAGTGTTAGAGCTAAAATTAGCATGTTTAAAGTGATTTTCATGCTTCCAGGGGCTCGGGAAGTGAATTAAATACTATTTGGAGGCATTTAATGTTCAAGCAAAAACAGCTGATTTTTGACAAAAGAGATAACACCCCCCCATTACGTCATGCTTCAGAAATGTGGAAAATGGTCCGTTTTCAAATGTTTTATTTTTGAACGTCAGTTCACATTTGTAGGTGGATCATCAGTGTTAGAGCTAAAATTAGCATGTTTAAAGTGATTTTCATGCTTCCAGGGGCCCTAAACACAAGATTTATGGAATGGTTAAAAGTGCATGAAAATGGCCAATTTACTCACTCTGAGTTCTCAAAAAGGGTTTCTTCACCCCGGGAAGTTAATTAAATACCATTTGGAGGCATTTAATGTTCGAGCAAAAACGGCTGATTTTCGACAAAAAAGATAACACCCCCCCATTACGTCATGCTTCAGAAATGTGGAAAATGGTCCGTTTTCAAATGTTTTATTTTTGAACATCAGTTCACATTTGTAGGTGGATCATCAGTGTTAGAGCTAAAATTAGCATGTTTAAAGTGATTTTCATGCTTCCAGGGGCTCGGGAAGTGAATTAAATACTATTTGGAGGCATTTAATGTTCAATCAAAAACAGCTGATTTTTGACAAAAGAGATAACACCCCCCATTACGTTATGCTTCAGAAATGTGGAAAATGGTCCGTTTTCAAATGTATTATTTTTGAACGTCAGTTCACATTTGTAGGTGGATCATCAGTGTTAGAGCTAAAATTAGCATGTTTAAAGTGATTTTCATGCTTCCAGGGGCCCTAAACACAAGATTTATGGAATGGTTAAAAGTGCATGAAAATGGCCAATTTACTCACTCTGAGTTCTCAAAAAGGGTTTCTTCACCCCGGGAAGTTAATTAAATACCATTTGGAGGCATTTAATGTTCGAGCAAAAACGGCTGATTTTCGACAAAAGAGATAACACCCCCCCATTACGTCATGCTTCAGAAATGTGGAAAATGGTCCGTTTTCAAATGTTTTATTTTTGAACGTCAGTTCACATTTGTAGGTGGATCATCAGTGTTAGAGCTAAAATTAGCATGTTTAAAGTGATTTTCATGCTTTCAGGGGCCCTAAACACAAGATTTATGGAATGGTTAAAAGTGCATGAAAATGGCCAATTTACTCACTCTGAGTTCTCAAAAAGGGTTTCTTCACCCCGGGAAGTTAATTAAATACCATTTGGAGGCATTTAATGTTCGAGCAAAAACGGCTGATTTTCGACAAAAGAGATAACACCCCCCCATTACGTCATGCTTCAGAAATGTGGAAAATGGTCCGTTTTCAAATGTTTTATTTTTGAACATCAGTTCACATTTGTAGGTGGATCATCAGTGTTAGAGCTAAAATTAGCATGTTTAAAGTGATTTTCATGCTTCCAGGGGCTCGGGAAGTGAATTAAATACTATTTGGAGGCATTTAATGTTCAATCAAAAACAGCTGATTTTTGACAAAAGAGATAACACCCCCCATTACGTCATGCTTCAGAAATGTGGAAAATGGTCCGTTTTCAAATGTTTTATTTTTGAACGTCAGTTCACATTTGTAGGTGGATCATCAGTGTTAGAGCTAAAATTAGCATGTTTAAAGTGATTTTCATGCTTCCAGGGGCCCTAAACACAAGATTTATGGAATGGTTAAAAGTGCATGAAAATGGCCAATTTACTCACTCTGAGTTCTCAAAAAGGGTTTCTTCACCCCGGGAAGTTAATTAAATACCATTTGGAGGCATTTAATGTTCGAGCAAAAACGGCTGATTTTCGACAAAAGAGATAACACCCCCCCATTACACCATGCTTCAGAAATGTGGAAAATGGTCCGTTTTCAAATGTTTTATTTTTGAACGTCAGTTCACATTTGTAGGTGGATCATCAGTGTTAGAGCTAAAATTAGCATGTTTAAAGTGATTTTCATGCTTCCAGGGGCTCGGGAAGTGAATTAAATACTATTTGGAGGCATTTAATGTTCAAGCAAAAACAGCTGATTTTTGACAAAAGAGATAACACCCCCCATTACGTCATGCTTCAGAAATGTGGAAAATGGTCCGTTTTCAAATGTTTTATTTTTGAACATCAGTTCACATTTGTAGGTGGATCATCAGTGTTAGAGCTAAAATTAGCATGTTTAAAGTGATTTTCATGCTTCCAGGGGCCCTAAACACAAGATTTATGGAATGGTTAAAAGTGCATGAAAATGGCCAATTTACTCACTCTGAGTTCTCAAAAAGGGTTTCTTCACCCCGGGAAGTTAATTAAATACCATTTGGAGGCATTTAATGTTCGAGCAAAAACGGCTGATTTTCGACAAAAGAGATAACACCCCCCCATTACGTCATGCTTCAGAAATGTGGAAAATGGTCCGTTTTCAAATGTTTTATTTTTGAACATCAGTTCACATTTGTAGGTGGATCATCAGTGTTAGAGCTAAAATTAGCATGTTTAAAGTGATTTTCATGCTTCCAGGGGCTCGGGAAGTGAATTAAATACTATTTGGAGGCATTTAATGTTCAATCAAAAACAGCTGATTTTTGACAAAAGAGATAACACCCCCCCATTACGTCATGCTTCAGAAATGTGGAAAATGGTCCGTTTTCAAATGTTTTATTTTTGAACGTCAGTTCACATTTGTAGGTGGATCATCAGTGTTAGAGCTAAAATTAGCATGTTTAAAGTGATTTTCATGCTTCCAGGGGCCCTAAACACAAGGTTTATGGAATGGTTAAAAGTGCATTAAAATGGCCAATTTACTCACTCTGAGATCTCAAAAAGGGTTTCTTCACCCCGGGAAGTTAATTAAATACCATTTGGAGGCATTTAATGTTCGAGCAAAAACGGCTGATTTTCGACAAAAGAGATAACATCCACCCATTACGTCATGCTTCAGAAATGTGGAAAATGGTCCGTTTTCAAATGTTTTATTTTTGAACGTCAGTTCACATTTGTAGGTGGATCATCAGTGTTAGAGCTAAAATTAGCATGTTTAAAGTGATTTTCATGCTTCCAGGGGCTCGGGAAGTGAATTAAATACTATTTGGAGGCATTTAATGTTCAAGCAAAAACAGCTGATTTTTGACAAAAGAGATAACACCCCCCCATTACGTCATGCTTCAGAAATGTGGAAAATGGTCCGTTTTCAAATGTTTTATTTTTGAACGTCAGTTCACATTTGTAGGTGGATCATCAGTGTTAGAGCTAAAATTAGCATGTTTAAAGTGATTTTCATGCTTCCAGGGGCCCTAAACACAAGATTTATGGAATGGTTAAAAGTGCATGAAAATGGCCAATTTACTCACTCTGAGTTCTCAAAAAGGGTTTCTTCACCCCGGGAAGTTAATTAAATACCATTTGGAGGCATTTAATGTTCGAGCAAAAACGGCTGATTTTCGACAAAAGAGATAACACCCCCCATTACGTCATGCTTCAGAAATGTGGAAAATGGTCCGTTTTCAAATGTTTTATTTTTGAACATCAGTTCACATTTGTAGGTGGATCATCAGTGTTAGAGCTAAAATTAGCATGTTTAAAGTGATTTTCATGCTTCCAGGGGCTCGGGAAGTGAATTAAATACTATTTGGAGGCATTTAATGTTCAATCAAAAACAGCTGATTTTTGACAAAAGAGATAACACCCCCCCATTACGTCATGCTTCAGAAATGTGGAAAATGGTCCGTTTTCAAATGTTTTATTTTTGAACGTCAGTTCACATTTGTAGGTGGATCATCAGTGTTAGAGCTAAAATTAGCATGTTTAAAGTGATTTTCATGCTTCCAGGGGCCCTAAACACAAGATTTATGGAATGGTTAAAAGTGCATGAAAATGGCCAATTTACTCACTCTGAGTTCTCAAAAAGGGTTTCTTCACCCCGGGAAGTTAATTAAATACCATTTGGAGGCATTTAATGTTCGAGCAAAAACGGCTGATTTTCGACAAAAGAGATAACATCCCCCCATTACGTCATGCTTCAGAAATGTGGAAAATGGTCCGTTTTCAAATGTTTTATTTTTGAACGTCAGTTCACATTTGTAGGTGGATCATCAGTGTTAGAGCTAAAATTAGCATGTTTAAAGTGATTTTCATGCTTCCAGGGGCTCGGGAAGTGAATTAAATACTATTTGGAGGCATTTAATGTTCAAGCAAAAACAGCTGATTTTTGACAAAAGAGATAACACCCCCCCATTACGTCATGCTTCAGAAATGTGGAAAATGGTCCGTTTTCAAATGTTTTATTTTTGAACGTCAGTTCACATTTGTAGGTGGATCATCAGTGTTAGAGCTAAAATTAGCATGTTTAAAGTGATTTTCATGCTTCCAGGGGCCCTAAACACAAGATTTATGGAATGGTTAAAAGTGCATGAAAATGGCCAATTTACTCACTCTGAGTTCTCAAAAAGGGTTTCTTCACCCCGGGAAGTTAATTAAATACCATTTGGAGGCATTTAATGTTCGAGCAAAAACGGCTGATTTTCGACAAAAGAGATAACATCCCCCCATTACGTCATGCTTCAGAAATGTGGAAAATGGTCCGTTTTCAAATGTTTTATTTTTGAACGTCAGTTCACATTTGTAGGTGGATCATCAGTGTTAGAGCTAAAATTAGCATGTTTAAAGTGATTTTCATGCTTCCAGGGGCTCGGGAAGTGAATTAAATACTATTTGGAGGCATTTAATGTTCAAGCAAAAACAGCTGATTTTTGACAAAAGAGATAACACCCCCCCATTACGTCATGCTTCAGAAATGTGGAAAATGGTCCGTTTTCAAATGTTTTATTTTTGAACGTCAGTTCACATTTGTAGGTGGATCATCAGTGTTAGAGCTAAAATTAGCATGTTTAAAGTGATTTTCATGCTTCCAGGGGCCCTAAACACAAGATTTATGGAATGGTTAAAAGTGCATGAAAATGGCCAATTTACTCACTCTGAGTTCTCAAAAAGGGTTTCTTCACCCCGGGAAGTTAATTAAATACCATTTGGAGGCATTTAATGTTCGAGCAAAAACAGCTGATTTTCGACAAAAGAGATAACACCCCCCCATTACGTCATGCTTCAGAAATGTGGAAAATGGTCCGTTTTCAAATGTTTTATTTTTGAACATCAGTTCACATTTGTAGGTGGATCATCAGTGTTAGAGCTAAAATTAGCATGTTTAAAGTGATTTTCATGCTTCCAGGGGCTCGGGAAGTGAATTAAATACTATTTGGAGGCATTTAATGTTCAATCAAAAACAGCTGATTTTTGACAAAAGAGATAACACCCCCCCATTACGTCATGCTTCAGAAATGTGGAAAATGGTCCGTTTTCAAATGTTTTATTTTTGAACGTCAGTTCACATTTGTAGGTGGATCATCAGTGTTAGAGCTAAAATTAGCATGTTTAAAGTGATTTTCATGCTTCCAGGGGCCCTAAACACAAGATTTATGGAATGGTTAAAAGTGCATGAAAATGGCCAATTTACTCACTCTGAGTTCTCAAAAAGGGTTTCTTCACCCCGGGAAGTTAATTAAATACCATTTGGAGGCATTTAATGTTCGAGCAAAAACGGCTGATTTTCGACAAAAGAGATAACATCCCCCCATTACGTCATGCTTCAGAAATGTGGAAAATGGTCCGTTTTCAAATGTTTTATTTTTGAACGTCAGTTCACATTTGTAGGTGGATCATCAGTGTTAGAGCTAAAATTAGCATGTTTAAAGTGATTTTCATGCTTCCAGGGGCTCGGGAAGTGAATTAAATACTATTTGGAGGCATTTAATGTTCAAGCAAAAACAGCTGATTTTTGACAAAAGAGATAACACCCCCCCATTACGTCATGCTTCAGAAATGTGGAAAATGGTCCGTTTTCAAATGTTTTATTTTTGAACGTCAGTTCACATTTGTAGGTGGATCATCAGTGTTAGAGCTAAAATTAGCATGTTTAAAGTGATTTTCATGCTTCCAGGGGCCCTAAACACAAGATTTATGGAATGGTTAAAAGTGCATGAAAATGGCCAATTTACTCACTCTGAGTTCTCAAAAAGGGTTTCTTCACCCCGGGAAGTTAATTAAATACCATTTGGAGGCATTTAATGTTCGAGCAAAAACGGCTGATTTTCGACAAAAGAGATAACACCCCCCCATTACGTCATGCTTCAGAAATGTGGAAAATGGTCCGTTTTCAAATGTTTTATTTTTGAACGTCAGTTCACATTTGTAGGTGGATCATCAGTGTTAGAGCTAAAATTAGCATGTTTAAAGTGATTTTCGTGCTTCCAGGGGCTCGGGAAGTGAATTAAATACTATTTGGAGGCATTTAATGTTCAAGCAAAAACAGCTGATTTTTGACAAAAGAGATAACACCCCCCCCATTACGTCATGCTTCAGAAATGTGGAAAATGGTCCGTTTTCAAATGTTTTATTTTTGAACGTCAGTTCACATTTGTAGGTGGATCATCAGTGTTAGAGCTAAAATTAGCATGTTTAAAGTGATTTTTATGCTTCCAGGGGCCCTAAACACAAGATTTATGGAATGGTTAAAAGTGCATGAAAATGGCCAATTTACTCACTCTGAGTTCTCAAAAAGGGTTTCTTCACCCCGGGAAGTTAATTAAATACCATTTGGAGGCATTTAATGTTCGAGCAAAAACGGCTGATTTTCGACAAAAGAGATAACACCCCCCCATTACGTCATGCTTCAGAAATGTGGAAAATGGTCCGTTTTCAAATGTTTTATTTTTGAACATCAGTTCACATTTGTAGGTGGATCATCAGTGTTAGAGCTAAAATTAGCATGTTTAAAGTGATTTTCATGCTTCCAGGGGCTCGGGAAGTGAATTAAATACTATTTGGAGGCATTTAATGTTCAATCAAAAACAGCTGATTTTTGACAAAAGAGATAACACCCCCCCATTACGTTATGCTTCAGAAATGTGGAAAATGGTCCGTTTTCAAATGTTTTATTTTTGAACGTCAGTTCACATTTGTAGGTGGATCATCAGTGTTAGAGCTAAAATTAGCATGTTTAAAGTTATTTTCATGCTTCCAGGGGCCCTAAACACAAGATTTATGGAATGGTTAAAAGTGCATGAAAATGGCCAATTTACTCACTCTGAGTTCTCAAAAAGGGTTTCTTCACCCCGGGAAGTTAATTAAATACCATTTGGAGGCATTTAATGTTCGAGCAAAAACGGCTGATTTTCGACAAAAGAGATAACACCCCCCCATTACGTCATGCTTCAGAAATGTGGAAAATGGTCCGTTTTAAAATGTTTTATTTTTGAACGTCAGTTCACATTTGTAGGTGTATCATCAGTGTTAGAGCTAAAATTAGCATGTTTAAAGTGATTTTCATGCTTCCAGGGGCTCGGGAAGTGAATTAAATACTATTTGGAGGCATTTAATGTTCAAGCAAAAACAGCTGATTTTTGACAAAAGATATAACACCCCCCATTACGTCATGCTTCAGAAATGTGGAAAATGGTCCGTTTTCAAATGTTTTATTTTTGAACATCAGTTCACATTTGTAGGTGGATCATCAGTGTTAGAGCTAAAATTAGCATGTTTAAAGTGATTTTCATGCTTCCAGGGGCCCTAAACACAAGATTTATGGAATGGTTAAAAGTGCATGAAAATGGCCAATTTACTCACTCTGAGTTCTCAAAAAGGGTTTCTTCACCCCGGGAAGTTAATTAAATACCATTTGGAGGCATTTAATGTTCGAGCAAAAACGGCTGATTTTCGACAAAATAGATAACACCCCCCCATTACGTCATGCTTCAGAAATGTGGAAAATGGTCCGTTTTCAAATGTTTTATTTTTGAACATCAGTTCACATTTGTAGGTGGATCATCAGTGTTAGAGCTAAAATTAGCATGTTTAAAGTGATTTTCATGCTTCCAGGGGCTCGGGAAGTGAATTAAATACTATTTGGAGGCATTTAATGTTCAATCAAAAACAGCTGATTTTTGACAAAAGAGATAACACCCCCCATTACGTTATGCTTCAGAAATGTGGAAAATGGTCCGTTTTCAAATGTATTATTTTTGAACGTCAGTTCACATTTGTAGGTGGATCATCAGTGTTAGAGCTAAAATTAGCATGTTTAAAGTGATTTTCATGCTTCCAGGGGCCCTAAACACAAGATTTATGGAATGGTTAAAAGTGCATGAAAATGGCCAATTTACTCACTCTGAGTTCTCAAAAAGGGTTTCTTTACCCCGGGAAGTTAATTAAATACCATTTGGAGGCATTTAATGTTCGAGCAAAAACGGCTGATTTTCGACAAAAGAGATAACACCCCCCCATTACGTCATGCTTCAGAAATGTGGAAAATGGTCCGTTTTCAAATGTTTTATTTTTGAACGTCAGTTCACATTTGTAGGTGGATCATCAGTGTTAGAGCTAAAATTAGCATGTTTAAAGTGATTTTCATGCTTTCAGGGGCCCTAAACACAAGATTTATGGAATGGTTAAAAGTGCATGAAAATGGCCAATTTACTCACTCTGAGTTCTCAAAAAGGGTTTCTTCACCCCGGGAAGTTAATTAAATACCATTTGGAGGCATTTAATGTTCGAGCAAAAACGGCTGATTTTCGACAAAAGAGATAACACCCCCCCATTACGTCATGCTTCAGAAATGTGGAAAATGGTCCGTTTTCAAATGTTTTATTTTTGAACATCAGTTCACATTTGTAGGTGGATCATCAGTGTTAGAGCTAAAATTAGCATGTTTAAAGTGATTTTCATGCTTCCAGGGGCTCGGGAAGTGAATTAAATACTATTTGGAGGCATTTAATGTTCAATCAAAAACAGCTGATTTTTGACAAAAGAGATAACACCCCCCATTACGTCATGCTTCAGAAATGTGGAAAATGGTCCGTTTTCAAATGTTTTATTTTTGAACGTCAGTACACATTTGTAGGTGGATCATCAGTGTTAGAGCTAAAATTAGCATGTTTAAAGTGATTTTCATGCTTCCAGGGGCCCTAAACACAAGATTTATGGAATGGTTAAAAGTGCATGAAAATGGCCAATTTACTCACTCTGAGTTCTCAAAAAGGGTTTCTTCACCCCGGGAAGTTAATTAAATACCATTTGGAGGCATTTAATGTTCGAGCAAAAACGGCTGATTTTCGACAAAAGAGATAACACCCCCCCATTACACCATGCTTCAGAAATGTGGAAAATGGTCCGTTTTCAAATGTTTTATTTTTGAACGTCAGTTCACATTTGTAGGTGGATCATCAGTGTTAGAGCTAAAATTAGCATGTTTAAAGTGATTTTCATGCTTCCAGGGGCTCGGGAAGTGAATTAAATACTATTTGGAGGCATTTAATGTTCAAGCAAAAACAGCTGATTTTTGACAAAAGAGATAACACCCCCCATTACGTCATGCTTCAGAAATGTGGAAAATGGTCCGTTTTCAAATGTTTTATTTTTGAACATCAGTTCACATTTGTAGGTGGATCATCAGTGTTAGAGCTAAAATTAGCATGTTTAAAGTGATTTTCATGCTTCCAGGGGCCCTAAACACAAGATTTATGGAATGGTTAAAAGTGCATGAAAATGGCCAATTTACTCACTCTGAGTTCTCAAAAAGGGTTTCTTCACCCCGGGAAGTTAATTAAATACCATTTGGAGGCATTTAATGTTCGAGCAAAAACGGCTGATTTTCGACAAAAGAGATAACACCCCCCCATTACGTCATGCTTCAGAAATGTGGAAAATGGTCCGTTTTCAAATGTTTTATTTTTGAACATCAGTTCACATTTGTAGGTGGATCATCAGTGTTAGAGCTAAAATTAGCATGTTTAAAGTGATTTTCATGCTTCCAGGGGCTCGGGAAGTGAATTAAATACTATTTGGAGGCATTTAATGTTCAATCAAAAACAGCTGATTTTTGACAAAAGAGATAACACCCCCCCATTACGTCATGCTTCAGAAATGTGGAAAATGGTCCGTTTTCAAATGTTTTATTTTTGAACGTCAGTTCACATTTGTAGGTGGATCATCAGTGTTAGAGCTAAAATTAGCATGTTTAAAGTGATTTTCATGCTTCCAGGGGCCCTAAACACAAGGTTTATGGAATGGTTAAAAGTGCATGAAAATGGCCAATTTACTCACTCTGAGATCTCAAAAAGGGTTTCTTCACCCCGGGAAGTTAATTAAATACCATTTGGAGGCATTTAATGTTCGAGCAAAAACGGCTGATTTTCGACAAAAGAGATAACATCCCCCCATTACGTCATGCTTCAGAAATGTGGAAAATGGTCCGTTTTCAAATGTTTTATTTTTGAACGTCAGTTCACATTTGTAGGTGGATCATCAGTGTTAGAGCTAAAATTAGCATGTTTAAAGTGATTTTCATGCTTCCAGGGGCTCGGGAAGTGAATTAAATACTATTTGGAGGCATTTAATGTTCAAGCAAAAACAGCTGATTTTTGACAAAAGAGATAACACCCCCCCATTACGTCATGCTTCAGAAATGTGGAAAATGGTCCGTTTTCAAATGTTTTATTTTTGAACGTCAGTTCACATTTGTAGGTGGATCATCAGTGTTAGAGCTAAAATTAGCATGTTTAAAGTGATTTTCATGCTTCCAGGGGCCCTAAACACAAGATTTATGGAATGGTTAAAAGTGCATGAAAATGGCCAATTTACTCACTCTGAGTTCTCAAAAAGGGTTTCTTCACCCCGGGAAGTTAATTAAATACCATTTGGAGGCATTTAATGTTCGAGCAAAAACGGCTGATTTTCGACAAAAGAGATAACACCCCCCCATTACGTCATGCTTCAGAAATGTGGAAAATGGTCCGTTTTCAAATGTTTTATTTTTGAACATCAGTTCACATTTGTAGGTGGATCATCAGTGTTAGAGCTAAAATTAGCATGTTTAAAGTGATTTTCATGCTTCCAGGGGCTCGGGAAGTGAATTAAATACTATTTGGAGGCATTTAATGTTCAATCAAAAACAGCTGATTTTTGACAAAAGAGATAACACCCCCCCATTACGTCATGCTTCAGAAATGTGGAAAATGGTCCGTTTTCAAATGTTTTATTTTTGAACGTCAGTTCACATTTGTAGGTGGATCATCAGTGTTAGAGCTAAAATTAGCATGTTTAAAGTGATTTTCATGCTTCCAGGGGCCCTAAACACAAGATTTATGGAATGGTTAAAAGTGCATGAAAATGGCCAATTTACTCACTCTGAGTTCTCAAAAAGGGTTTCTTCACCCCGGGAAGTTAATTAAATACCATTTGGAGGCATTTAATGTTCGAGCAAAAACGGCTGATTTTCGACAAAAGAGATAACATCCCCCCATTACGTCATGCTTCAGAAATGTGGAAAATGGTCCGTTTTCAAATGTTTTATTTTTGAACGTCAGTTCACATTTGTAGGTGGATCATCAGTGTTAGAGCTAAAATTAGCATGTTTAAAGTGATTTTCATGCTTCCAGGGGCTCGGGAAGTGAATTAAATACTATTTGGAGGCATTTAATGTTCAAGCAAAAACAGCTGATTTTTGACAAAAGAGATAACACCCCCCCATTACGTCATGCTTCAGAAATGTGGAAAATGGTCCGTTTTCAAATGTTTTATTTTTGAACGTCAGTTCACATTTGTAGGTGGATCATCAGTGTTAGAGCTAAAATTAGCATGTTTAAAGTGATTTTCATGCTTCCAGGGGCCCTAAACACAAGATTTATGGAATGGTTAAAAGTGCATGAAAATGGCCAATTTACTCACTCTGAGTTCTCAAAAAGGGTTTCTTCACCCCGGGAAGTTAATTAAATACCATTTGGAGGCATTTAATGTTCGAGCAAAAACGGCTGATTTTCGACAAAAGAGATAACATCCCCCCATTACGTCATGCTTCAGAAATGTGGAAAATGGTCCGTTTTCAAATGTTTTATTTTTGAACGTCAGTTCACATTTGTAGGTGGATCATCAGTGTTAGAGCTAAAATTAGCATGTTTAAAGTGATTTTCATGCTTCCAGGGGCTCGGGAAGTGAATTAAATACTATTTGGAGGCATTTAATGTTCAAGCAAAAACAGCTGATTTTTGACAAAAGAGATAACACCCCCCCATTACGTCATGCTTCAGAAATGTGGAAAATGGTCCGTTTTCAAATGTTTTATTTTTGAACGTCAGTTCACATTTGTAGGTGGATCATCAGTGTTAGAGCTAAAATTAGCATGTTTAAAGTGATTTTCATGCTTCCAGGGGCCCTAAACACAAGATTTATGGAATGGTTAAAAGTGCATGAAAATGGCCAATTTACTCACTCTGAGTTCTCAAAAAGGGTTTCTTCACCCCGGGAAGTTAATTAAATACCATTTGGAGGCATTTAATGTTCGAGCAAAAACAGCTGATTTTCGACAAAAGAGATAACACCCCCCCATTACGTCATGCTTCAGAAATGTGGAAAATGGTCCGTTTTCAAATGTTTTATTTTTGAACATCAGTTCACATTTGTAGGTGGATCATCAGTGTTAGAGCTAAAATTAGCATGTTTAAAGTGATTTTCATGCTTCCAGGGGCTCGGGAAGTGAATTAAATACTATTTGGAGGCATTTAATGTTCAATCAAAAACAGCTGATTTTTGACAAAAGAGATAACACCCCCCCATTACGTCATGCTTCAGAAATGTGGAAAATGGTCCGTTTTCAAATGTTTTATTTTTGAACGTCAGTTCACATTTGTAGGTGGATCATCAGTGTTAGAGCTAAAATTAGCATGTTTAAAGTGATTTTCATGCTTCCAGGGGCCCTAAACACAAGATTTATGGAATGGTTAAAAGTGCATGAAAATGGCCAATTTACTCACTCTGAGTTCTCAAAAAGGGTTTCTTCACCCCGGGAAGTTAATTAAATACCATTTGGAGGCATTTAATGTTCGAGCAAAAACGGCTGATTTTCGACAAAAGAGATAACATCCCCCCATTACGTCATGCTTCAGAAATGTGGAAAATGGTCCGTTTTCAAATGTTTTATTTTTGAACGTCAGTTCACATTTGTAGGTGGATCATCAGTGTTAGAGCTAAAATTAGCATGTTTAAAGTGATTTTCATGCTTCCAGGGGCTCGGGAAGTGAATTAAATACTATTTGGAGGCATTTAATGTTCAAGCAAAAACAGCTGATTTTTGACAAAAGAGATAACACCCCCCCCATTACGTCATGCTTCAGAAATGTGGAAAATGGTCCGTTTTCAAATGTTTTATTTTTGAACGTCAGTTCACATTTGTAGGTGGATCATCAGTGTTAGAGCTAAAATTAGCATGTTTAAAGTGATTTTCATGCTTCCAGGGGCCCTAAACACAAGATTTATGGAATGGTTAAAAGTGCATGAAAATGGCCAATTTACTCACTCTGAGTTCTCAAAAAGGGTTTCTTCACCCCGGGAAGTTAATTAAATACCATTTGGAGGCATTTAATGTTCGAGCAAAAACGGCTGATTTTCGACAAAAGAGATAACACCCCCCCATTACGTCATGCTTCAGAAATGTGGAAAATGGTCCGTTTTCAAATGTTTTATTTTTGAACATCAGTTCACATTTGTAGGTGGATCATCAGTGTTAGAGCTAAAATTAGCATGTTTAAAGTGATTTTCATGCTTCCAGGGGCTCGGGAAGTGAATTAAATACTATTTGGAGGCATTTAATGTTCAATCAAAAACAGCTGATTTTTGACAAAAGAGATAACACCCCCCCATTACGTTATGCTTCAGAAATGTGGAAAATGGTCCGTTTTCAAATGTTTTATTTTTGAACGTCAGTTCACATTTGTAGGTGGATCATCAGTGTTAGAGCTAAAATTAGCATGTTTAAAGTTATTTTCATGCTTCCAGGGGCCCTAAACACAAGATTTATGGAATGGTTAAAAGTGCATGAAAATGGCCAATTTACTCACTCTGAGTTCTCAAAAAGGGTTTCTTCACCCCGGGAAGTTAATTAAATACCATTTGGAGGCATTTAATGTTCGAGCAAAAACGGCTGATTTTCGACAAAAGAGATAACACCCCCCCATTACGTCATGCTTCAGAAATGTGGAAAATGGTCCGTTTTAAAATGTTTTATTTTTGAACGTCAGTTCACATTTGTAGGTGTATCATCAGTGTTAGAGCTAAAATTAGCATGTTTAAAGTGATTTTCATGCTTCCAGGGGCTCGGGAAGTGAATTAAATACTATTTGGAGGCATTTAATGTTCAAGCAAAAACAGCTGATTTTTGACAAAAGAGATAACACCCCCCATTACGTCATGCTTCAGAAATGTGGAAAATGGTCCGTTTTCAAATGTTTTATTTTTGAACATCAGTTCACATTTGTAGGTGGATCATCAGTGTTAGAGCTAAAATTAGCATGTTTAAAGTGATTTTCATGCTTCCAGGGGCCCTAAACACAAGATTTATGGAATGGTTAAAAGTGCATGAAAATGGCCAATTTACTCACTCTGAGTTCTCAAAAAGGGTTTCTTCACCCCGGGAAGTTAATTAAATACCATTTGGAGGCATTTAATGTTCGAGCAAAAACGGCTGATTTTCGACAAAAGAGATAACACCCCCCCATTACGTCATGCTTCAGAAATGTGGAAAATGGTCTGTTTTCAAATGTTTTATTTTTGAACGTCAGTTCACATTTGTAGGTGGATCATCAGTGTTAGAGCTAAAATTAGCATGTTTAAAGTGATTTTCATGCTTCCAGGGGCTCGGGAAGTGAATTAAATACTATTTGGAGGCATTTAATGTTCAAGCAAAAACAGCTGATTTTTGACAAAAGAGATAACACCCCCCCATTACGTCATGCTTCAGAAATGTGGAAAATGGTCCGTTTTCAAATGTTTTATTTTTGAACGTCAGTTCACATTTGTAGGTGGATCATCAGTGTTAGAGCTAAAATTAGCATGTTTAAAGTGATTTTCATGCTTCCAGGGGCCCTAAACACAAGATTTATGGAATGGTTAAAAGTGCATGAAAATGGCCAATTTACTCACTCTGAGTTCTCAAAAAGGGTTTCTTCACCCCGGGAAGTTAATTAAATACCATTTGGAGGCATTTAATGTTCGAGCAAAAACGGCTGATTTTCGACAAAATAGATAACACCCCCCCATTACGTCATGCTTCAGAAATGTGGAAAATGGTCCGTTTTCAAATGTTTTATTTTTGAACATCAGTTCACATTTGTAGGTGGATCATCAGTGTTAGAGCTAAAATTAGCATGTTTAAAGTGATTTTCATGCTTCCAGGGGCTCGGGAAGTGAATTAAATACTATTTGGAGGCATTTAATGTTCAATCAAAAACAGCTGATTTTTGACAAAAGAGATAACACCCCCCATTACGTTATGCTTCAGAAATGTGGAAAATGGTCCGTTTTCAAATGTATTATTTTTGAACGTCAGTTCACATTTGTAGGTGGATCATCAGTGTTAGAGCTAAAATTAGCATGTTTAAAGTGATTTTCATGCTTCCAGGGGCCCTAAACACAAGATTTATGGAATGGTTAAAAGTGCATGAAAATGGCCAATTTACTCACTCTGAGTTCTCAAAAAGGGTTTCTTCACCCCGGGAAGTTAATTAAATACCATTTGGAGGCATTTAATGTTCGAGCAAAAACGGCTGATTTTCGACAAAAGAGATAACACCCCCCCCATTACGTCATGCTTCAGAAATGTGGAAAATGGTCCGTTTTCAAATGTTTTATTTTTGAACGTCAGTTCACATTTGTAGGTGGATCATCAGTGTTAGAGCTAAAATTAGCATGTTTAAAGTGATTTTCATGCTTTCAGGGGCCCTAAACACAAGATTTATGGAATGGTTAAAAGTGCATGAAAATGGCCAATTTACTCACTCTGAGTTCTCAAAAAGGGTTTCTTCACCCCGGGAAGTTAATTAAATACCATTTGGAGGCATTTAATGTTCGAGCAAAAACGGCTGATTTTCGACAAAAGAGATAACACCCCCCCATTACGTCATGCTTCAGAAATGTGGAAAATGGTCCGTTTTCAAATGTTTTATTTTTGAACATCAGTTCACATTTGTAGGTGGATCATCAGTGTTAGAGCTAAAATTAGCATGTTTAAAGTGATTTTCATGCTTCCAGGGGCTCGGGAAGTGAATTAAATACTATTTGGAGGCATTTAATGTTCAATCAAAAACAGCTGATTTTTGACAAAAGAGATAACACCCCCCATTACGTCATGCTTCAGAAATGTGGAAAATGGTCCGTTTTCAAATGTTTTATTTTTGAACGTCAGTTCACATTTGTAGGTGGATCATCAGTGTTAGAGCTAAAATTAGCATGTTTAAAGTGATTTTCATGCTTCCAGGGGCCCTAAACACAAGATTTATGGAATGGTTAAAAGTGCATGAAAATGGCCAATTTACTCACTCTGAGTTCTCAAAAAGGGTTTCTTCACCCCGGGAAGTTAATTAAATACCATTTGGAGGCATTTAATGTTCGAGCAAAAACGGCTGATTTTCGACAAAAGAGATAACACCCCCCCATTACACCATGCTTCAGAAATGTGGAAAATGGTCCGTTTTCAAATGTTTTATTTTTGAACGTCAGTTCACATTTGTAGGTGGATCATCAGTGTTAGAGCTAAAATTAGCATGTTTAAAGTGATTTTCATGCTTCCAGGGGCTCGGGAAGTGAATTAAATACTATTTGGAGGCATTTAATGTTCAAGCAAAAACAGCTGATTTTTGACAAAAGAGATAACACCCCCCCATTACGTCATGCTTCAGAAATGTGGAAAATGGTCCGTTTTCAAATGTTTTATTTTTGAACGTCAGTTCACATTTGTAGGTGGATCATCAGTGTTAGAGCTAAAATTAGCATGTTTAAAGTGATTTTCATGCTTCCAGGGGCCCTAAACACAAGATTTATGGAATGGTTAAAAGTGCATGAAAATGGCCAATTTACTCACTCTGAGTTCTCAAAAAGGGTTTCTTCACCCCGGGAAGTTAATTAAATACCATTTGGAGGCATTTAATGTTCGAGCAAAAACGGCTGATTTTCGACAAAATAGATAACACCCCCCATTACGTCATGCTTCAGAAATGTGGAAAATGGTCCGTTTTCAAATGTTTTATTTTTGAACATCAGTTCACATTTGTAGGCGGATCATCAGTGTTAGAGCTAAAATTAGCATGTTTAAAGTGATTTTCATGCTTCCAGGGGCTCGGGAAGTGAATTAAATACTATTTGGAGGCATTTAATGTTCAATCAAAAACAGCTGATTTTTGACAAAAGAGATAACACCCCCCATTACGTTATGCTTCAGAAATGTGGAAAATGGTCCGTTTTCAAATGTTTTATTTTTGAACGTCAGTTCACATTTGTAGGTGGATCATCAGTGTTAGAGCTAAAATTAGCATGTTTAAAGTGATTTTCATGCTTCCAGGGGCCCTAAACACAAGATTTATGGAATGGTTAAAAGTGCATGAAAATGGCCAATTTACTCACTCTGAGTTCTCAAAAAGGGTTTCTTCACCCCGGGAAGTTAATTCAATACCATTTGGAGGCATTTAATGTTCGAGCAAAAACGGCTGATTTTCGACAAAAGAGATAACACCCCCCCATTACGTCATGCTTCAGAAATGTGGAAAATGGTCCGTTTTCAAATGTTTTATTTTTGAACGTCAGTTCACATTTGTAGGTGGATCATCAGTGTTAGAGCTAAAATTAGCATGTTTAAAGTGATTTTCATGCTTCCAGGGGCCCTAAACACAAGATTTATGGAATGGTTAAAAGTGCATGAAAATGGCCAAATTACTCACTCTGAGTTCTCAAAAAGGGTTTCTTCACCCCGGGAAGTTAATTAAATACCATTTGGAGGCATTTAATGTTCGAGCAAAAACGGCTGATTTTCGACAAAAGAGATAACACCCCCCCATTACGTCATGCTTCAGAAATGTGGAAAATGGTCCGTTTTCAAATGTTTTATTTTTGAACATCAGTTCACATTTGTAGGTGGATCATCAGTGTTAGAGCTAAAATTAGCATGTTTAAAGTGATTTTCATGCTTCCAGGGGCTCGGGAAGTGAATTAAATACTATTTGGAGGCATTTAATGTTCAATCAAAAACAGCTGATTTTTGACAAAAGAGATAACACCCCCCATTACGTCATGCTTCAGAAATGTGGAAAATGGTCCGTTTTCAAATGTTTTATTTTTGAACGTCAGTTCACATTTGTAGGTGGATCATCAGTGTTAGAGCTAAAATTAGCATGTTTAAAGTGATTTTCATGCTTCCAGGGGCCCTAAACACAAGATTTATGGAATGGTTAAAAGTGCATGAAAATGGCCAATTTACTCACTCTGAGTTCTCAAAAAGGGTTTCTTCACCCCGGGAAGTTAATTAAATACCATTTGGAGGCATTTAATGTTCGAGCAAAAACGGCTGATTTTCGACAAAAGAGATAACACCCCCCCATTACACCATGCTTCAGAAATGTGGAAAATGATCCGTTTTCAAATGTTTTATTTTTGAACGTCAGTTCACATTTGTAGGTGGATCATCAGTGTTAGAGCTAAAATTAGCATGTTTAAAGTGATTTTCATGCTTCCAGGGGCTCGGGAAGTGAATTAAATACTATTTGGAGGCATTTAATGTTCAAGCAAAAACAGCTGATTTTTGACAAAAGAGATAACACCCCCCATTACGTCATGCTTCAGAAATGTGGAAAATGGTCCGTTTTCAAATGTTTTATTTTTGAACATCAGTTCACATTTGTAGGTGGATCATCAGTGTTAGAGCTAAAATTAGCATGTTTAAAGTGATTTTCATGCTTCCAGGGGCCCTAAACACAAGATTTATGGAATGGTTAAAAGTGCATGAAAATGGCCAATTTACTCACTCTGAGTTCTCAAAAAGGGTTTCTTCACCCCGGGAAGTTAATTAAATACCATTTGGAGGCATTTAATGTTCGAGCAAAAACGGCTGATTTTCGACAAAAGAGATAACACCCCCCCATTACGTCATGCTTCAGAAATGTGGAAAATGGTCCGTTTTCAAATGTTTTATTTTTGAACATCAGTTCACATTTGTAGGTGGATCATCAGTGTTAGAGCTAAAATTAGCATGTTTAAAGTGATTTTCATGCTTCCAGGGGCTCGGGAAGTGAATTAAATACTATTTGGAGGCATTTAATGTTCAATCAAAAACAGCTGATTTTTGACAAAAGAGATAACACCCCCCCATTACGTCATGCTTCAGAAATGTGGAAAATGGTCCGTTTTCAAATGTTTTATTTTTGAACGTCAGTTCACATTTGTAGGTGGATCATCAGTGTTAGAGCTAAAATTAGCATGTTTAAAGTGATTTTCATGCTTCCAGGGGCCCTAAACACAAGGTTTATGGAATGGTTAAAAGTGCATGAAAATGGCCAATTTACTCACTCTGAGATCTCAAAAAGGGTTTCTTCACCCCGGGAAGTTAATTAAATACCATTTGGAGGCATTTAATGTTCGAGCAAAAACGGCTGATTTTCGACAAAAGAGATAACATCCCCCCATTACGTCATGCTTCAGAAATGTGGAAAATGGTCCGTTTTCAAATGTTTTATTTTTGAACGTCAGTTCACATTTGTAGGTGGATCATCAGTGTTAGAGCTAAAATTAGCATGTTTAAAGTGATTTTCATGCTTCCAGGGGCTCGGGAAGTGAATTAAATACTATTTGGAGGCATTTAATGTTCAAGCAAAAACAGCTGATTTTTGACAAA
The DNA here is from genome assembly GCF_964263255.1 of Lissotriton vulgaris. Taxonomy (NCBI): domain Eukaryota; kingdom Metazoa; phylum Chordata; class Amphibia; order Caudata; family Salamandridae; genus Lissotriton; species Lissotriton vulgaris. Next base: position 1,465,587 of record NW_028246529.1, on the reverse strand, counting down.
AGAGATAACACCCCCCCATTACGTCATGCTTCAGAAATGTGGAAAATGGTCCGTTTTCAAATGTTTTATTTTTGAACGTCAGTTCACATTTGTAGGTGGATCATCAGTGTTAGAGCTAAAATTAGCATGTTTAAAGTGATTTTCATGCTTCCAGGGGCCCTAAACACAAGATTTATGGAATGGTTAAAAGTGCATGAAAATGGCCAATTTACTCACTCTGAGTTCTCAAAAAGGGTTTCTTCACCCCGGGAAGTTAATTAAATACCATTTGGAGGCATTTAATGTTCGAGCAAAAACGGCTGATTTTCGACAAAAGAGATAACACCCCCCCATTACGTCATGCTTCAGAAATGTGGAAAATGGTCCGTTTTCAAATGTTTTATTTTTGAACATCAGTTCACATTTGTAGGTGGATCATCAGTGTTAGAGCTAAAATTAGCATGTTTAAAGTGATTTTCATGCTTCCAGGGGCTCGGGAAGTGAATTAAATACTATTTGGAGGCATTTAATGTTCAATCAAAAACAGCTGATTTTTGACAAAAGAGATAACACCCCCCCATTACGTCATGCTTCAGAAATGTGGAAAATGGTCCGTTTTCAAATGTTTTATTTTTGAACGTCAGTTCACATTTGTAGGTGGATCATCAGTGTTAGAGCTAAAATTAGCATGTTTAAAGTGATTTTCATGCTTCCAGGGGCCCTAAACACAAGATTTATGGAATGGTTAAAAGTGCATGAAAATGGCCAATTTACTCACTCTGAGTTCTCAAAAAGGGTTTCTTCACCCCGGGAAGTTAATTAAATACCATTTGGAGGCATTTAATGTTCGAGCAAAAACGGCTGATTTTCGACAAAAGAGATAACATCCCCCCATTACGTCATGCTTCAGAAATGTGGAAAATGGTCCGTTTTCAAATGTTTTATTTTTGAACGTCAGTTCACATTTGTAGGTGGATCATCAGTGTTAGAGCTAAAATTAGCATGTTTAAAGTGATTTTCATGCTTCCAGGGGCTCGGGAAGTGAATTAAATACTATTTGGAGGCATTTAATGTTCAAGCAAAAACAGCTGATTTTTGACAAAAGAGATAACACCCCCCCATTACGTCATGCTTCAGAAATGTGGAAAATGGTCCGTTTTCAAATGTTTTATTTTTGAACGTCAGTTCACATTTGTAGGTGGATCATCAGTGTTAGAGCTAAAATTAGCATGTTTAAAGTGATTTTCATGCTTCCAGGGGCCCTAAACACAAGATTTATGGAATGGTTAAAAGTGCATGAAAATGGCCAATTTACTCACTCTGAGTTCTCAAAAAGGGTTTCTTCACCCCGGGAAGTTAATTAAATACCATTTGGAGGCATTTAATGTTCGAGCAAAAACGGCTGATTTTCGACAAAAGAGATAACATCCCCCCATTACGTCATGCTTCAGAAATGTGGAAAATGGTCCGTTTTCAAATGTTTTATTTTTGAACGTCAGTTCACATTTGTAGGTGGATCATCAGTGTTAGAGCTAAAATTAGCATGTTTAAAGTGATTTTCATGCTTCCAGGGGCTCGGGAAGTGAATTAAATACTATTTGGAGGCATTTAATGTTCAAGCAAAAACAGCTGATTTTTGACAAAAGAGATAACACCCCCCCATTACGTCATGCTTCAGAAATGTGGAAAATGGTCCGTTTTCAAATGTTTTATTTTTGAACGTCAGTTCACATTTGTAGGTGGATCATCAGTGTTAGAGCTAAAATTAGCATGTTTAAAGTGATTTTCATGCTTCCAGGGGCCCTAAACACAAGATTTATGGAATGGTTAAAAGTGCATGAAAATGGCCAATTTACTCACTCTGAGTTCTCAAAAAGGGTTTCTTCACCCCGGGAAGTTAATTAAATACCATTTGGAGGCATTTAATGTTCGAGCAAAAACGGCTGATTTTCGACAAAAGAGATAACACCCCCCCATTACGTCATGCTTCAGAAATGTGGAAAATGGTCCGTTTTCAAATGTTTTATTTTTTAACGTCAGTTCACATTTGTAGGTGGATCATCAGTGTTAGAGCTAAAATTAGCATGTTTAAAGTGATTTTCATGCTTCCAGGGGCTCGGGAAGTGAATTAAATACTATTTGGAGGCATTTAATGTTCAAGCAAAAACAGCTGATTTTTGACAAAAGAGATAACACCCCCCATTACGTCATGCTTCAGAAATGTGGAAAATGGTCCGTTTTCAAATGTTTTATTTTTGAACGTCAGTTCACATTTGTAGGTGGATCATCAGTGTTAGAGCTAAAATTAGCATGTTTAAAGTGATTTTCATGCTTCCAGGGGCCCTAAACACAAGATTTATGGAATGGTTAAAAGTGCATGAAAATGGCCAATTTACTCACTCTGAGTTCTCAAAAAGGGTTTCTTCACCCCGGGAAGTTAATTAAATACCATTTGGAGGCATTTAATGTTCGAGCAAAAACTGCTGATTTTCGACAAAAGAGATACCCCCCCATTACGTCATGCTTCAGAAATGTGGAAAATGGTCCGTTTTCAAATGTTTTATTTTTGAACGTCAGTTCACATTTGTAGGTGGATCATCAGTGTTAGAGCTAAAATTAGCATGTTTAAAGTGATTTTCATGCTTCCAGGGGCTCGGGAAGTGAATTAAATACTATTTGGAGGCATTTAATGTTCAAGCAAAAACAGCTGATTTTTGACAAAAGAGATAACACCCCCCCCATTACGTCATGCTTCAGAAATGTGGAAAATGGTCCGTTTTCAAATGTTTTATTTTTGAACGTCAGTTCACATTTGTAGGTGGATCATCAGTGTTAGAGCTAAAATTAGCATGTTTAAAGTGATTTTTATGCTTCCAGGGGCCCTAAACACAAGATTTATGGAATGGTTAAAAGTGCATGAAAATGGCCAATTTACTCACTCTGAGTTCTCAAAAAGGGTTTCTTCACCCCGGGAAGTTAATTAAATACCATTTGGAGGCATTTAATGTTCGAGCAAAAACGGCTGATTTTCGACAAAAGAGATAACACCCCCCCATTACGTCATGCTTCAGAAATGTGGAAAATGGTCCGTTTTCAAATGTTTTATTTTTGAACATCAGTTCACATTTGTAGGTGGATCATCAGTGTTAGAGCTAAAATTAGCATGTTTAAAGTGATTTTCATGCTTCCAGGGGCTCGGGAAGTGATTTAAATACTATTTGGAGGCATTTAATGTTCAATCAAAAACAGATGATTTTTGACAAAAGAGATAACACCCCCCCATTACGTTATGCTTCAGAAATGTGGAAAATGGTCCGTTTTCAAATGTTTTATTTTTGAACGTCAGTTCACATTTGTAGGTGGATCATCAGTGTTAGAGCTAAAATTAGCATGTTTAAAGTTATTTTCATGCTTCCAGGGGCCCTAAACACAAGATTTATGGAATGGTTAAAAGTGCATGAAAATGGCCAATTTACTCACTCTGAGTTCTCAAAAAGGGTTTCTTCACCCCGGGAAGTTAATTAAATACCATTTGGAGGCATTTAATGTTCGAGCAAAAACGGCTGATTTTCGACAAAAGAGATAACACCCCCCCATTACGTCATGCTTCAGAAATGTGGAAAATGGTCCGTTTTCAAATGTTTTATTTTTGAACGTCAGTTCACATTTGTAGGTGGATCATCAGTGTTAGAGCTAAAATTAGCATGTTTAAAGTGATTTTCATGCTTCCAGGGGCTCGGGAAGTGAATTAAATACTATTTGGAGGCATTTAATGTTCAAGCAAAAACAGCTGATTTTTGACAAAAGAGATAACACCCCCCATTACGTCATGCTTCAGAAATGTGGAAAATGGTCCGTTTTCAAATGTTTTATTTTTGAACATCAGTTCACATTTGTAGGTGGATCATCAGTGTTAGAGCTAAAATTAGCATGTTTAAAGTGATTTTCATGCTTCCAGGGGCCCTAAACACAAGATTTATGGAATGGTTAAAAGTGCATGAAAATGGCCAATTTACTCACTCTGAGTTCTCAAAAAGGGTTTCTTCACCCCGGGAAGTTAATTAAATACCATTTGGAGGCATTTAATGTTCGAGCAAAAACGGCAGATTTTCGACAAAAGAGATAACACCCCCCCATTACGTCATGCTTCAGAAATGTGGAAAATGGTCCGTTTTCAAATGTTTTATTTTTGAACATCAGTTCACATTTGTAGGTGGATCATCAGTGTTAGAGCTAAAATTAGCATGTTTAAAGTGATTTTCATGCTTCCAGGGGCTCGGGAAGTGAATTAAATACTATTTGGAGGCATTTAATGTTCAATCAAAAACAGCTGATTTTTGACAAAAGAGATAACACCCCCCCATTACGTCATGCTTCAGAAATGTGGAAAATGGTCCGTTTTCAAATGTTTTATTTTTGAACGTCAGTTCACATTTGTAGGTGGATCATCAGTGTTAGAGCTAAAATTAGCATGTTTAAAGTGATTTTCATGCTTCCAGGGGCCCTAAACACAAGATTTATGGAATGGTTAAAAGTGCATGAAAATGGCCAATTTACTCACTCTGAGTTCTCAAAAAGGGTTTCTTCACCCCGGGAAGTTAATTAAATACCATTTGGAGGCATTTAATGTTCGAGCAAAAACGGCTGATTTTCGACAAAAGAGATAACACCCCCCCATTACGTCATGCTTCAGAAATGTGGAAAATGGTCCGTTTTCAAATGTTTTATTTTTGAACGTCAGTTCACATTTGTAGGTGGATCATCAGTGTTAGAGCTAAAATTAGCATGTTTGAAGTGATTTTCATGCTTCCAGGGGCTCGGGAAGTGAATTAAATACTATTTGGAGGCATTTAATGTTCAAGCAAAAACAGCTGATTTTTGACAAAAGAGATAACACCCCCCCATTACGTCATGCTTCAGAAATGTGGAAAATGGTCCGTTTTCAAATGTTTTATTTTTGAACGTCAGTTCACATTTGTAGGTGGATCATCAGTGTTAGAGCTAAAATTAGCATGTTTAAAGTGATTTTCATGCTTCCAGGGGCCCTAAACACAAGATTTATGGAATGGTTAAAAGTGCATGAAAATGGCCAATTTACTCACTCTGAGTTCTCAAAAAGGGTTTCTTCACCCCGGGAAGTTAATTAAATACCATTTGGAGGCATTTAATGTTCGAGCAAAAACGGCTGATTTTCGACAAAAGAGATAACACCCCCCCATTACGTCATGCTTCAGAAATGTGGAAAATGGTCCGTTTTCAAATGTTTTATTTTTGAACATCAGTTCACATTTGTAGGTGGATCATCAGTGTTAGAGCTAAAATTAGCATGTTTAAAGTGATTTTCATGCTTCCAGGGGCTCGGGAAGTGAATTAAATACTATTTGGAGGCATTTAATGTTCAATCAAAAACAGCTGATTTTTGACAAAAGAGATAACACCCCCCCATTACGTCATGCTTCAGAAATGTGGAAAATGGTCCGTTTTCAAATGTTTTATTTTTGAACGTCAGTTCACATTTGTAGGTGGATCATCAGTGTTAGAGCTAAAATTAGCATGTTTAAAGTGATTTTCATGCTTCCAGGGGCCCTAAACACAAGGTTTATGGAATGGTTAAAAGTGCATGAAAATGGCCAATTTACTCACTCTGAGATCTCAAAAAGGGTTTCTTCACCCCGGGAAGTTAATTAAATACCATTTGGAGGCATTTAATGTTCGAGCAAAAACGGCTGATTTTCGACAAAAGAGATAACATCCCCCCATTACGTCATGCTTCAGAAATGTGGAAAATGGTCCGTTTTCAAATGTTTTATTTTTGAACGTCAGTTCCCATTTGTAGGTGGATCATCAGTGTTAGAGCTAAAATTAGCATGTTTAAAGTGATTTTCATGCTTCCAGGGGCTCGGGAAGTGAATTAAATACTATTTGGAGGCATTTAATGTTCAAGCAAAAACAGCTGATTTTTGACAAAAGAGATAACACCCCCCCATTACGTCATGCTTCAGAAATGTGGAAAATGGTCCGTTTTCAAATGTTTTATTTTTGAACGTCAGTTCACATTTGTAGGTGGATCATCAGTGTTAGAGCTAAAATTAGCATGTTTAAAGTGATTTTCATGCTTCCAGGGGCCCTAAACACAAGATTTATGGAATGGTTAAAAGTGCATGAAAATGGCCAATTTACTCACTCTGAGTTCTCAAAAAGGGTTTCTTCACCCCGGGAAGTTAATTAAATACCATTTGGAGGCATTTAATGTTCGAGCAAAAACGGCAGATTTTCGACAAAAGAGATAACACCCCCCCATTACGTCATGCTTCAGAAATGTGGAAAATGGTCCGTTTTCAAATGTTTTATTTTTGAACATCAGTTCACATTTGTAGGTGGATCATCAGTGTTAGAGCTAAAATTAGCATGTTTAAAGTGATTTTCATGCTTCCAGGGGCTCGGGAAGTGAATTAAATACTATTTGGAGGCATTTAATGTTCAATCAAAAACAGCTGATTTTTGACAAAAGAGATAACACCCCCCCATTACGTCATGCTTCAGAAATGTGGAAAATGGTCCGTTTTCAAATGTTTTATTTTTGAACGTCAGTTCACATTTGTAGGTGGATCATCAGTGTTAGAGCTAAAATTAGCATGTTTAAAGTGATTTTCATGCTTCCAGGGGCCCTAAACACAAGATTTATGGAATGGTTAAAAGTGCATGAAAATGGCCAATTTACTCACTCTGAGTTCTCCAAAAGGGTTTCTTCACCCCGGGAAGTTAATTAAATACCATTTGGAGGCATTTAATGTTCGAGCAAAAACGGCTGATTTTCGACAAAAGAGATAACATCCCCCCATTACGTCATGCTTCAGAAATGTGGAAAATGGTCCGTTTTCAAATGTTTTATTTTTGAACGTCAGTTCACATTTGTAGGTGGATCATCAGTGTTAGAGCTAAAATTAGCATGTTTAAAGTGATTTTCATGCTTCCAGGGGCTCGGGAAGTGAATTAAATACTATTTGGAGGCATTTAATGTTCAAGCAAAAACAGCTGATTTTTGACAAAAGAGATAACACCCCCCCATTACGTCATGCTTCAGAAATGTGGAAAATGGTCCGTTTTCAAATGTTTTATTTTTGAACGTCAGTTCACATTTGTAGGTGGATCATCAGTGTTAGAGCTAAAATTAGCATGTTTAAAGTGATTTTCATGCTTCCAGGTGCCCTAAACACAAGATTTATGGAATGGTTAAAAGTGCATGAAAATGGCCAATTTACTCACTCTGAGTTCTCAAAAAGGGTTTCTTCACCCCGGGAAGTTAATTAAATACCATTTGGAGGCATTTAATGTTCGAGCAAAAACAGCTGATTTTCGACAAAAGAGATAACACCCCCCCATTACGTCATGCTTCAGAAATGTGGAAAATGGTCCGTTTTCAAATGTTTTATTTTTGAACATCAGTTCACATTTGTAGGTGGATCATCAGTGTTAGAGCTAAAATTAGCATGTTTAAAGTGATTTTCATGCTTCCAGGGGCTCGGGAAGTGAATTAAATACTATTTGGAGGCATTTAATGTTCAATCAAAAACAGCTGATTTTTGACAAAAGAGATAACACCCCCCCATTACGTCATGCTTCAGAAATGTGGAAAATGGTCCGTTTTCAAATGTTTTATTTTTGAACGTCAGTTCACATTTGTAGGTGGATCATCAGTGTTAGAGCTAAAATTAGCATGTTTAAAGTGATTTTCATGCTTCCAGGGGCCCTAAACACAAGATTTATGGAATGGTTAAAAGTGCATGAAAATGGCCAATTTACTCACTCTGAGTTCTCAAAAAGGGTTTCTTCACCCCGGGAAGTTAATTAAATACCATTTGGAGGCATTTAATGTTCGAGCAAAAACGGCTGATTTTCGACAAAAGAGATAACATCCCCCCATTACGTCATGCTTCAGAAATGTGGAAAATGGTCCGTTTTCAAATGTTTTATTTTTGAACATCAGTTCACATTTGTAGGTGGATCATCAGTGTTAGAGCTAAAATTAGCATGTTTAAAGTGATTTTCATGCTTCCAGGGGCTCGGGAAGTGAATTAAATACTATTTGGAGGCATTTAATGTTCAAGCAAAAACAGCTGATTTTTGACAAAAGAGATAACACCCCCCCATTACGTCATGCTTCAGAAATGTGGAAAATGGTCCGTTTTCAAATGTTTTATTTTTGAACGTCAGTTCACATTTGTAGGTGGATCATCAGTGTTAGAGCTAAAATTAGCATGTTTAAAGTGATTTTCATGCTTCCAGGGGCCCTAAACACAAGATTTATGGAATGGTTAAAAGTGCATGAAAATGGCCAATTTACTCACTCTGAGTTCTCAAAAAGGGTTTCTTCACCCCGGGAAGTTAATTAAATACCATTTGGAGGCATTTAATGTTCGAGCAAAAACGGCTGATTTTCGACAAAAGAGATAACACCCCCCCATTACGTCATGCTTCAGAAATGTGGAAAATGGTCCGTTTTCAAATGTTTTATTTTTTAACGTCAGTTCACATTTGTAGGTGGATCATCAGTGTTAGAGCTAAAATTAGCATGTTTAAAGTGATTTTCATGCTTCCAGGGGCTCGGGAAGTGAATTAAATACTATTTGGAGGCATTTAATGTTCAAGCAAAAACAGCTGATTTTTGACAAAAGAGATAACACCCCCCCATTACGTCATGCTTCAGAAATGTGGAAAATGGTCCGTTTTCAAATGTTTTATTTTTGAACGTCAGTTCACATTTGTAGGTGGATCATCAGTGTTAGAGCTAAAATTAGCATGTTTAAAGTGATTTTCATGCTTCCAGGGGCCCTAAACACAAGATTTATGGAATGGTTAAAAGTGCATGAAAATGGCCAATTTACTCACTCTGAGTTCTCAAAAAGGGTTTCTTCACCCCGGGAAGTTAATTAAATACCATTTGGAGGCATTTAATGTTCGAGCAAAAACTGCTGATTTTCGACAAAAGAGATAACACCCCCCCATTACGTCATGCTTCAGAAATGTGGAAAATGGTCCGTTTTCAAATGTTTTATTTTTGAACGTCAGTTCACATTTGTAGGTGGATCATCAGTGTTAGAGCTAAAATTAGCATGTTTAAAGTGATTTTCATGCTTCCAGGGTCTCGGGAAGTGAATTAAATACTATTTGGAGGCATTTAATGTTCAAGCAAAAACAGCTGATTTTTGACAAAAGAGATAACACCCCCCCATTACGTCATGCTTCAGAAATGTGGAAAATGGTCCGTTTTCAAATGTTTTATTTTTGAACGTCAGTTCACATTTGTAGGTGGATCATCAGTGTTAGAGCTAAAATTAGCATGTTTAAAGTGATTTTTATGCTTCCAGGGGCCCTAAACACAAGATTTATGGAATGGTTAAAAGTGCATGAAAATGGCCAATTTACTCACTCTGAGTTCTCAAAAAGGGTTTCTTCACCCCGGGAAGTTAATTAAATACCATTTGGAGGCATTTAATGTTCGAGCAAAAACGGCTGATTTTCGACAAAAGAGATAACACCCCCCCATTACGTCATGCTTCAGAAATGTGGAAAATGGTCCGTTTTCAAATGTTTTATTTTTGAACATCAGTTCACATTTGTAGGTGGATCATCAGTGTTAGAGCTAAAATTAGCATGTTTAAAGTGATTTTCATGCTTCCAGGGGCTCGGGAAGTGAATTAAATACTATTTGGAGGCATTTAATGTTCAATCAAAAACAGATGATTTTTGAAAAGAGATAACACCCCCCCATTACGTTATGCTTCAGAAATGTGGAAAATGGTCCGTTTTCAAATGTTTTATTTTTGAACGTCAGTTCACATTTGTAGGTGGATCATCAGTGTTAGAGCTAAAATTAGCATGTTTAAAGTTATTTTCATGCTTCCAGGGGCCCTAAACACAAGATTTATGGAATGGTTAAAAGTGCATGAAAATGGCCAATTTACTCACTCTGAGTTCTCAAAAAGGGTTTCTTCACCCCGGGAAGTTAATTAAATACCATTTGGAGGCATTTAATGTTCGAGCAAAAACGGCTGATTTTCGACAAAAGAGATAACACCCCCCCATTACGTCATGCTTCAGAAATGTGGAAAATGGTCCGTTTTCAAATGTTTTATTTTTGAACGTCAGTTCACATTTGTAGGTGGATCATCAGTGTTAGAGCTAAAATTAGCATGTTTAAAGTGATTTTCATGCTTCCAGGGGCTCGGGAAGTGAATTAAATACTATTTGGAGGCATTTAATGTTCAAGCAAAAACAGCTGATTTTTGACAAAAGAGATAACACCCCCCATTACGTCATGCTTCAGAAATGTGGAAAATGGTCCGTTTTCAAATGTTTTATTTTTGAACATCAGTTCACATTTGTAGGTGGATCATCAGTGTTAGAGCTAAAATTAGCATGTTTAAAGTGATTTTCATGCTTCCAGGGGCCCTAAACACAAGATTTATGGAATGGTTAAAAGTGCATGAAAATGGCCAATTTACTCACTCTGAGTTCTCAAAAAGGGTTTCTTCACCCCGGGAAGTTAATTAAATACCATTTGGAGGCATTTAATGTTCGAGCAAAAACGGCTGATTTTCGACAAAAGAGATAACACCCCCCCATTACGTCATGCTTCAGAAATGTGGAAAATGGTCCGTTTTCAAATGTTTTATTTTTGAACATCAGTTCACATTTGTAGGTGGATCATCAGTGTTAGAGCTAAAATTAGCATGTTTAAAGTGATTTTCATGCTTCCAGGGGCTCGGGAAGTGAATTAAATACTATTTGGAGGCATTTAATGTTCAATCAAAAACAGCTGATTTTTGACAAAAGAGATAACACCCCCCCATTACGTCATGCTTCAGAAATGTGGAAAATGGTCCGTTTTCAAATGTTTTATTTTTGAACGTCAGTTCACATTTGTAGGTGGATCATCAGTGTTAGAGCTAAAATTAGCATGTTTAAAGTGATTTTCATGCTTCCAGGGGCCCTAAACACAAGATTTATGGAATGGTTAAAAGTGCATGAAAATGGCCAATTTACTCACTCTGAGTTCTCAAAAAGGGTTTCTTCACCCCGGGAAGTTAATTAAATACCATTTGGAGGCATTTAATGTTCGAGCAAAAACGGCTGATTTTCGACAAAAGAGATAACACCCCCCCATTACGTCATGCTTCAGAAATGTGGAAAATGGTCCGTTTTCAAATGTTTTATTTTTGAACGTCAGTTCACATTTGTAGGTGGATCATCAGTGTTAGAGCTAAAATTAGCATGTTTAAAGTGATTTTCATGCTTCCAGGGGCTCGGGAAGTGAATTAAATACTATTTGGAGGCATTTAATGTTCAATCAAAAACAGCTGATTTTTGACAAAAGAGATAACACCCCCCATTACGTCATGCTTCAGAAATGTGGAAAATGGTCCGTTTTCAAATGTTTTATTTTTTAACGTCAGTTCACATTTGTAGGTGGATCATCAGTGTTAGAGCTAAAATTAGCATGTTTAAAGTGATTTTCATGCTTCCAGGGGCCCTAAACACAAGATTTATGGAATGGTTAAAAGTGCATGAAAATGGCCAATTTCCTCACTCTGAGTTCTCAAAAAGGGTTTCTTCACCCCGGGAAGGTAATTAAATACCATTTGGAGGCATTTAATGTTCGAGCAAAAACGGCTGATTTTCGACAAAAGAGATAACACCCCCCATTACGTCATGCTTCAGAAATGTGGAAAATGGTCCGTTTTCAAATGTTTTATTTTGGAACGTCAGTTCACATTTGTAGGTGGATCATCAGTGTTAGAGCTAAAATTAGCATGTTTATAGTGATGTTCATGCTTCCAGGGGCTCGGGAAGTGAATTAAATACTATTTGGAGGCATTTAACGTTCAATCAAAAACAGCTGATTTTTGACAAAAGAGATAACACCCCCCCCATTACGTTATGCTTCAGAAATGTGGAAAATGGTCCGTTTTCAAATGTTTTATTTTTGAACGTCAGTTCACATTTGTAGGTGGATCATCAGTGTTAGAGCTAAAATTAGCATGTTTAAAGTGATTTTCATGCTTCCAGGGGCCCTAAACACAAGATTTATGGAATGGTTAAAAGTGCATGAAAATGGCCAATTTACTCACTCTGAGTTCTCAAAAAGGGTTTCTTCACCCCGGGAAGTTAATTAAATACCATTTGGAGGCATTTAATGTTCGAGCAAAAACGGCTGATTTTCGACAAAAGAGATAACACCCCCCCATTACGTCATGCTTCAGAAATGTGGAAAATGGTCCGTTTTCAAATGTTTTATTTTTGAACGTCAGTTCACATTTGTAGGTGGATCATCAGTGTTAGAGCTAAAATTAGCATGTTTAAAGTGATTTTCATGCTTTCAGGGGCCCTAAACACAAGATTTATGGAATGGTAAAAAGTGCATGAAAATGGCCAATTTACTCACTCTGAGTCCTCAAAAAGGGTTTCTTCACCCCGGGAAGTTAATTAAATACCATTTGGAGGCATTTAATGTTCGAGCAAAAACGGCTGATTTTCGACAAAAGAGATAACACCCCCCCATTACGTCATGCTTCAGAAATGTGGAAAATGGTCCGTTTTCAAATGTTTTATTTTTGAACATCAGTTCACATTTGTAGGTGGATCATCAGTGTTAGAGCTAAAATTAGCATGTTTAAAGTGATTTTCATGCTTCCAGGGGCTCGGGAAGTGAATTAAATACTATTTGGAGGCATTTAATGTTCAATCAAAAACAGCTGATTTTTGACAAAAGAGATAACACCCCCCCATTACGTCATGCTTCAGAAATGTGGAAAATGGTCCGTTTTCAAATGTTTTATTTTTGAACGTCAGTTCACATTTGTAGGTGGATCATCAGTGTTAGAGCTAAAATTAGCATGTTTAAAGTGATTTTCATGCTTCCAGGGGCCCTAAACACAAGATTTATGGAATGGTTAAAAGTGCATGAAAATGGCCAATTTACTCACCCTGAGTTCTCAAAAAGGGTTTCTTCACCCCGGGAAGTTAATTAAATACCATTTGGAGGCATTTAATGTTCGAGCAAAAACGGCTGATTTTCGACAAAAGAGATAACACCCCCCCATTACGTCATGCTTCAGAAATGTGGAAAATGGTCCGTTTTCAAATGTTTTATTTTTGAACGTCAGTTCACATTTGTAGGTGGATCATCAGTGTTAGAGCTAAAATTAGCATGTTTAAAGTGATTTTCATGCTTCCAGGGGCTCGGGAAGTGAATTAAATACTATTTGGAGGCATTTAATGTTCAAGCAAAAACAGCTGATTTTTGACAAAAGAGATAACACCCCCCCATTACGTCATGCTTCAGAAATGTGGAAAATGGTCCGTTTTCAAATGTTTTATTTTTGAACGTCAGTTCACATTTGTAGGTGGATCATCAGTGTTAGAGCTAAAATTAGCATGTTTAAAGTGATTTTCATGCTTCCAGGGGCCCTAAACACAAGATTTATGGAATGGTTAAAAGTGCATGAAAATGGCCAATTTACTCACTCTGAGTTCTCAAAAAGGGTTTCTTCACCCCGGGAAGTTAATTAAATACCATTTGGAGGCATTTAATGTTCGAGCAAAAACTGCTGATTTTCGACAAAAGAGATAACACCCCCCCATTACGTCATGCTTCAGAAATGTGAAAAATGGTCCGTTTTCAAATGTTTTATTTTTGAACGTCAGTTCACATTTGTAGGTGGATCATCAGTGTTAGAGCTAAAATTAGCATGTTTAAAGTGATTTTCATGCTTCCAGGGGCTCGGGAAGTGAATTAAATACTATTTGGAGGCATTTAATGTTAAAGCAAAAACAGCTGATTTTTGACAAAAGAGATAACACCCCCCCATTACGTCATGCTTCAGAAATGTGGAAAATGGTCCGTTTTCAAATGTTTTATTTTCGAACGTCAGTTCACATTTGTAGGTGGATCATCAGTGTTAGAGCTAAAATTAGCATGTTTAAAGTGATTTTTGTGCTTCCAGGGGCCCTAAACACAAGATTTATGGAATGGTTAAAAGTGCATGAAAATGGCCAATTTACTCACTCTGAGTTCTCAAAAAGGGTTTCTTCACCCCGGGAAGTTAATTGAATACCATTTGGAGGCATTTAATGTTCGAGCAAAAACGGCTGATTTTCGACAAAAGAGATAACACCCCCCCATTACGTCATGCTTCAGAAATGTGGAAAATGGTCCGTTTTCAAATGTTTTATTTTTGAACATCAGTTCACATTTGTAGGTGGATCATCAGTGTTAGAGCTAAAATTAGCATGTTTAAAGTGATTTTCATGCTTCCAGGGGCCCGGGAAGTGAATTAAATACTATTTGGAGGCATTTAATGTTCAATCAAAAACAGCTGATTTTTGACAAAAGAGATAACACCCCCCCATTACGTTATGCTTCAGAAATGTGGAAAATGGTCCGTTTTCAAATGTTTTATTTTTGAACGTCAGTTCACATTTGTAGGTGGATCATCAGTGTTAGAGCTAAAATTAGCATGTTTAAAGTGATTTTCATGCTTCCAGGGGCCCTAAACACAAGATTTATGGAATGGTTAAAAGTGCATGAAAATGGCCAATTTACTCACTCTGAGTTCTCAAAAAGGGTTTCTTCACCCCGGGAAGTTAATTAAATACCATTTGGAGGCATTTAATGTTCGAGCAAAAACGGCTGATTTTCGACAAAAGAGATAACACCCCCCCATTACGTCATGCTTCAGAAATGTGGAAAATGGTCCGTTTTCAAATGTTTTATTTTTGAACGTCAGTTCACATTTGTAGGTGGATCATCAGTGTTAGAGCTAAAATTAGCATGTTTAAAGTGATTTTCATGCTTTCAGGGGCCCTAAACACAAGATTTATGGAATGGTTAAAAGTGCATGAAAATGTCCAATTTACTCACTCTGAGTTCTCAAAAAGGGTTTCTTCACCCCGGGAAGTTAATTAAATACCATTTGGAGGCATTTAATGTTCGAGCAAAAACGGCTGATTTTCGACAAAAGAGATAACACCCCCCCATTACGTCATGCTTCAGAAATGTGGAAAATGGTCCGTTTTCAAATGTTTTATTTTTGAACGTCAGTTCACATTTGTAGGTGGATCATCAGTGTTAGAGCTAAAATTAGCATGTTTAAAGTGATTTTTATGCTTCCAGGGGCTCGGGAAGTGAATTAAATACTGTTTGGAGGCATTTGATGTTCAAGCAAAAACAGCTGATTTTTGACAAAAGAGATAACACCCCCCCATTACGTCATGCTTCAGAAATGTGGAAAATGGTCCGTTTTCAAATGTTTTATTTTTGAACGTCAGTTCACATTTGTAGGTGGATCATCAGTGTTAGAGCTAAAATTAGCATGTTTAAAGTGATTTTCATGCTTCCAGGGGCCCTAAACACAAGATTTATGGAATGGTTAAAAGTGCATGAAAATGGCCAATTTACTCACTCTGAGTTCTCAAAAAGGGTTTCTTCACCCCGGGAAGTTAATTAAATACCATTTGGAGGCATTTAATGTTCGAGCAAAAACGGCTGATTTTCGACAAAAGAGATAACACCCCCCCATTACGTCATGCTTCAGAAATGTGGAAAATGGTTCGTTTTCAAATGTTTTAGTTTTTGAACGTCAGTTCACATTTGTAGGTGGATCATCAGTGTTAGAGCTAAAATTAGCATGTTTAAAGTGATTTTCATGCTTCCAGGGGCTCGGGAAGTGAATTAAATACTATTTGGAGGCATTTAATGTTCAAGCAAAAACAGCTGATTTTTGACAAAAGAGATAACACCCCCCCATTACGTCATGCTTCAGAAATGTGGAAAATGGTCCGTTTTCAAATGTTTTATTTTTGAACGTCAGTTCACATTTGTAGGTGGATCATCAGTGTTAGAGCTAAAATTAGCATGTTTAAAGTGATTTTCATGCTTCCAGGGGCCCTAAACACAAGATTTATGGAATGGTTAAAAGTGCATGAAAATGGCCAATTTACTCACTCTGAGTTCTCAAAAAGGGTTTCTTCACCCCGGGAAGTTAATTAAATACCATTTGGAGGCATTTAATGTTCGAGCAAAAACGGCTGATTTTCGACAAAAGAGATAACACCCCCCCATTACGTCATGCTTCAGAAATGTGGAAAATGGTCCGTTTTAAAATGTTTTATTTTTGAACGTCAGTTCACATTTGTAGGTGTATCATCAGTGTTAGAGCTAAAATTAGCATGTTTAAAGTGATTTTCATGCTTCCAGGGGCTCGGGAAGTGAATTAAATACTATTTGGAGGCATTTAATGTTCAAGCAAAAACAGCTGATTTTTGACAAAAGAGATAACACCCCCCATTACGTCATGCTTCAGAAATGTGGAAAATGGTCCGTTTTCAAATGTTTTTTTTTTGAACATCAGTTCACATTTGTAGGTGGATCATCAGTGTTAGAGCTAAAATTAGCATGTTTAAAGTGATTTTCATGCTTCCAGGGGCCCTAAACACAAGATTTATGGAATGGTTAAAAGTGCATGAAAATGGCCAATTTACTCACTCTGAGTTCTCAAAAAGGGTTTCTTCACCCCGGGAAGTTAATTAAATACCATTTGGAGGCATTTAATGTTCGAGCAAAAACGGCTGATTTTCGACAAAAGAGATAACACCCCCCCATTACGTCATGCTTCAGAAATGTGGAAAATGGTCTGTTTTCAAATGTTTTATTTTTGAACGTCAGTTCACATTTGTAGGTGGATCATCAGTGTTAGAGCTAAAATTAGCATGTTTAAAGTGATTTTCATGCTTCCAGGGGCTCGGGAAGTGAATTAAATACTATTTGGAGGCATTTAATGTTCAAGCAAAAACAGCTGATTTTTGACAAAAGAGATAACACCCCCCCATTACGTCATGCTTCAGAAATGTGGAAAATGGTCCGTTTTCAAATGTTTTATTTTTGAACGTCAGTTCACATTTGTAGGTGGATCATCAGTGTTAGAGCTAAAATTAGCATGTTTAAAGTGATTTTCATGCTTCCAGGGGCCCTAAACACAAGATTTATGGAATGGTTAAAAGTGCATGAAAATGGCCAATTTACTCACTCTGAGTTCTCAAAAAGGGTTTCTTCACCCCGGGAAGTTAATTAAATACCATTTGGAGGCATTTAATGTTCGAGCAAAAACGGCTGATTTTCGACAAAATAGATAACACCCCCCCATTACGTCATGCTTCAGAAATGTGGAAAATGGTCCGTTTTCAAATGTTTTATTTTTGAACATCAGTTCACATTTGTAGGTGGATCATCAGTGTTAGAGCTAAAATTAGCATGTTTAAAGTGATTTTCATGCTTCCAGGGGCTCGGGAAGTGAATTAAATACTATTTGGAGGCATTTAATGTTCAATCAAAAACAGCTGATTTTTGACAAAAGAGATAACACCCCCCATTACGTTATGCTTCAGAAATGTGGAAAATGGTCCGTTTTCAAATGTATTATTCTTGAACGTCAGTTCACATTTGTAGGTGGATCATCAGTGTTAGAGCTAAAATTAGCATGTTTAAAGTGATTTTCATGCTTCCAGGGGCCCTAAACACAAGATTTATGGAATGGTTAAAAGTGCATGAAAATGGCCAATTTACTCACTCTGAGTTCTCAAAAAGGGTTTCTTCACCCCGGGAAGTTAATTAAATACCATTTGGAGGCATTTAATGTTCGAGCAAAAACGGCTGATTTTCGACAAAAGAGATAACACCCCCCCATTACGTCATGCTTCAGAAATGTGGAAAATGGTCCGTTTTCAAATGTTTTATTTTTGAACGTCAGTTCACATTTGTAGGTGGATCATCAGTGTTAGAGCTAAAATTAGCATGTTTAAAGTGATTTTCATGCTTTCAGGGGCCCTAAACACAAGATTTATGGAATGGTTAAAAGTGCATGAAAATGGCCAATTTACTCACTCTGAGTTCTCAAAAAGGGTTTCTTCACCCCGGGAAGTTAATTAAATACCATTTGGAGGCATTTAATGTTCGAGCAAAAACGGCTGATTTTCGACAAAAGAGATAACACCCCCCCATTACGTCATGCTTCAGAAATGTGGAAAATGGTCCGTTTTCAAATGTTTTATTTTTGAACATCAGTTCACATTTGTAGGTGGATCATCAGTGTTAGAGCTAAAATTAGCATGTTTAAAGTGATTTTCATGCTTCCAGGGGCTCGGGAAGTGAATTAAATACTATTTGGAGGCATTTAATGTTCAATCAAAAACAGCTGATTTTTGACAAAAGAGATAACACCCCCCATTACGTCATGCTTCAGAAATGTGGAAAATGGTCCGTTTTCAAATGTTTTATTTTTGAACGTCAGTTCACATTTGTAGGTGGATCATCAGTGTTAGAGCTAAAATTAGCATGTTTAAAGTGATTTTCATGCTTCCAGGGGCCCTAAACACAAGATTTATGGAATGGTTAAAAGTGCATGAAAATGGCCAATTTACTCACTCTGAGTTCTCAAAAAGGGTTTCTTCACCCCGGGAAGTTAATTAAATACCATTTGGAGGCATTTAATGTTCGAGCAAAAACGGCTGATTTTCGACAAAAGAGATAACACCCCCCCATTACACCATGCTTCAGAAATGTGGAAAATGGTCCGTTTTCAAATGTTTTATTTTTGAACGTCAGTTCACATTTGTAGGTGGATCATCAGTGTTAGAGCTAAAATTAG
This sequence comes from Lissotriton vulgaris, assembly GCF_964263255.1. Lineage (NCBI taxonomy): Eukaryota > Metazoa > Chordata > Amphibia > Caudata > Salamandridae > Lissotriton > Lissotriton vulgaris. The sequence goes on along the minus strand of NW_028246529.1, from coordinate 1,446,904 downwards.
CATGTTTAAAGTGATTTTCATGCTTCCAGGGGCTCGGGAAGTGAATTAAATACTATTTGGAGGCATTTAATGTTCAAGCAAAAACAGCTGATTTTTGACAAAAGAGATAACACCCCCCATTACGTCATGCTTCAGAAATGTGGAAAATGGTCCGTTTTCAAATGTTTTATTTTTGAACATCAGTTCACATTTGTAGGTGGATCATCAGTGTTAGAGCTAAAATTAGCATGTTTAAAGTGATTTTCATGCTTCCAGGGGCCCTAAACACAAGATTTATGGAATGGTTAAAAGTGCATGAAAATGGCCAATTTACTCACTCTGAGTTCTCAAAAAGGGTTTCTTCACCCCGGGAAGTTAATTAAATACCATTTGGAGGCATTTAATGTTCGAGCAAAAACGGCTGATTTTCGACAAAAGAGATAACACCCCCCCATTACGTCATGCTTCAGAAATGTGGAAAATGGTCCGTTTTCAAATGTTTTATTTTTGAACATCAGTTCACATTTGTAGGTGGATCATCAGTGTTAGAGCTAAAATTAGCATGTTTAAAGTGATTTTCATGCTTCCAGGGGCTCGGGAAGTGAATTAAATACTATTTGGAGGCATTTAATGTTCAATCAAAAACAGCTGATTTTTGACAAAAGAGATAACACCCCCCCATTACGTCATGCTTCAGAAATGTGGAAAATGGTCCGTTTTCAAATGTTTTATTTTTGAACGTCAGTTCACATTTGTAGGTGGATCATCAGTGTTAGAGCTAAAATTAGCATGTTTAAAGTGATTTTCATGCTTCCAGGGGCCCTAAACACAAGGTTTATGGAATGGTTAAAAGTGCATGAAAATGGCCAATTTACTCACTCTGAGATCTCAAAAAGGGTTTCTTCACCCCGGGAAGTTAATTAAATACCATTTGGAGGCATTTAATGTTCGAGCAAAAACGGCTGATTTTCGACAAAAGAGATAACATCCCCCCATTACGTCATGCTTCAGAAATGTGGAAAATGGTCCGTTTTCAAATGTTTTATTTTTGAACGTCAGTTCACATTTGTAGGTGGATCATCAGTGTTAGAGCTAAAATTAGCATGTTTAAAGTGATTTTCATGCTTCCAGGGGCTCGGGAAGTGAATTAAATACTATTTGGAGGCATTTAATGTTCAAGCAAAAACAGCTGATTTTTGACAAAAGAGATAACACCCCCCCATTACGTCATGCTTCAGAAATGTGGAAAATGGTCCGTTTTCAAATGTTTTATTTTTGAACGTCAGTTCACATTTGTAGGTGGATCATCAGTGTTAGAGCTAAAATTAGCATGTTTAAAGTGATTTTCATGCTTCCAGGGGCCCTAAACACAAGATTTATGGAATGGTTAAAAGTGCATGAAAATGGCCAATTTACTCACTCTGAGTTCTCAAAAAGGGTTTCTTCACCCCGGGAAGTTAATTAAATACCATTTGGAGGCATTTAATGTTCGAGCAAAAACGGCTGATTTTCGACAAAAGAGATAACACCCCCCCATTACGTCATGCTTCAGAAATGTGGAAAATGGTCCGTTTTCAAATGTTTTATTTTTGAACATCAGTTCACATTTGTAGGTGGATCATCAGTGTTAGAGCTAAAATTATCATGTTTAAAGTGATTTTCATGCTTCCAGGGGCTCGGGAAGTGAATTAAATACTATTTGGAGGCATTTAATGTTCAATCAAAAACAGCTGATTTTTGACAAAAGAGATAACACCCCCCCATTACGTCATGCTTCAGAAATGTGGAAAATGGTCCGTTTTCAAATGTTTTATTTTTGAACGTCAGTTCACATTTGTAGGTGGATCATCAGTGTTAGAGCTAAAATTAGCATGTTTAAAGTGATTTTCATGCTTCCAGGGGCCCTAAACACAAGATTTATGGAATGGTTAAAAGTGCATGAAAATGGCCAATTTACTCACTCTGAGTTCTCAAAAAGGGTTTCTTCACCCCGGGAAGTTAATTAAATACCATTTGGAGGCATTTAATGTTCGAGCAAAAACGGCTGATTTTCGACAAAAGAGATAACATCCCCCCATTACGTCATGCTTCAGAAATGTGGAAAATGGTCCGTTTTCAAATGTTTTATTTTTGAACGTCAGTTCACATTTGTAGGTGGATCATCAGTGTTAGAGCTAAAATTAGCATGTTTAAAGTGATTTTCATGCTTCCAGGGGCTCGGGAAGTGAATTAAATACTATTTGGAGGCATTTAATGTTCAAGCAAAAACAGCTGATTTTTGACAAAAGAGATAACACCCCCCCATTACGTCATGCTTCAGAAATGTGGAAAATGGTCCGTTTTCAAATGTTTTATTTTTGAACGTCAGTTCACATTTGTAGGTGGATCATCAGTGTTAGAGCTAAAATTAGCATGTTTAAAGTGATTTTCATGCTTCCAGGGGCCCTAAACACAAGATTTATGGAATGGTTAAAAGTGCATGAAAATGGCCAATTTACTCACTCTGAGTTCTCAAAAAGGGTTTCTTCACCCCGGGAAGTTAATTAAATACCATTTGGAGGCATTTAATGTTCGAGCAAAAACGGCTGATTTTCGACAAAAGAGATAACATCCCCCCATTACGTCATGCTTCAGAAATGTGGAAAATGGTCCGTTTTCAAATGTTTTATTTTTGAACGTCAGTTCACATTTGTAGGTGGATCATCAGTGTTAGAGCTAAAATTAGCATGTTTAAAGTGATTTTCATGCTTCCAGGGGCTCGGGAAGTGAATTAAATACTATTTGGAGGCATTTAATGTTCAAGCAAAAACAGCTGATTTTTGACAAAAGAGATAACACCCCCCCATTACGTCATGCTTCAGAAATGTGGAAAATGGTCCGTTTTCAAATGTTTTATTTTTGAACGTCAGTTCACATTTGTAGGTGGATCATCAGTGTTAGAGCTAAAATTAGCATGTTTAAAGTGATTTTCATGCTTCCAGGGGCCCTAAACACAAGATTTATGGAATGGTTAAAAGTGCATGAAAATGGCCAATTTACTCACTCTGAGTTCTCAAAAAGGGTTTCTTCACCCCGGGAAGTTAATTAAATACCATTTGGAGGCATTTAATGTTCGAGCAAAAACAGCTGATTTTCGACAAAAGAGATAACACCCCCCCATTACGTCATGCTTCAGAAATGTGGAAAATGGTCCGTTTTCAAATGTTTTATTTTTGAACGTCAGTTCACATTTGTAGGTGGATCATCAGTGTTAGAGCTAAAATTAGCATGTTTAAAGTGATTTTCATGCTTCCAGGGGCTCGGGAAGTGAATTAAATACTATTTGGAGGCATTTAATGTTCAAGCAAAAACAGCTGATTTTTGACAAAAGAGATAACACCCCCCCATTACGTCATGCTTCAGAAATGTGGAAAATGGTCCGTTTTCAAATGTTTTATTTTTGAACGTCAGTTCACATTTGTAGGTGGATCATCAGTGTTAGAGCTAAAATTAGCATGTTTAAAGTGATTTTCATGCTTCCAGGGGCCCTAAACACAAGATTTATGGAATGGTTAAAAGTGCATGAAAATGGCCAATTTACTCACTCTGAGTTCTCAAAAAGGGTTTCTTCACCCCGGGAAGTTAATTAAATACCATTTGGAGGCATTTAATGTTCGAGCAAAAACGGCTGATTTTCGACAAAAGAGATAACACCCCCCCATTACGTCATGCTTCAGAAATGTGGAAAATGGTCCGTTTTCAAATGTTTTATTTTTTAACGTCAGTTCACATTTGTAGGTGGATCATCAGTGTTAGAGCTAAAATTAGCATGTTTAAAGTGATTTTCATGCTTCCAGGGGCTCGGGAAGTGAATTAAATACTATTTGGAGGCATTTAATGTTCAAGCAAAAACAGCTGATTTTTGACAAAAGAGATAACACCCCCCCATTACGTCATGCTTCAGAAATGTGGAAAATGGTCCGTTTTCAAATGTTTTATTTTTGAACGTCAGTTCACATTTGTAGGTGGATCATCAGTGTTAGAGCTAAAATTAGCATGTTTAAAGTGATTTTCATGCTTCCAGGGGCCCTAAACACAAGATTTATGGAATGGTTAAAAGTGCATGAAAATGGCCAATTTACTCACTCTGAGTTCTCAAAAAGGGTTTCTTCACCCCGGGAAGTTAATTAAATACCATTTGGAGGCATTTAATGTTCGAGCAAAAACGGCTGATTTTCGACAAAAGAGATAACACCCCCCCATTACGTCATGCTTCAGAAATGTGGAAAATGGTCTGTTTTCAAATGTTTTATTTTTGAACGTCAGTTCACATTTGTAGGTGGATCATCAGTGTTAGAGCTAAAATTAGCATGTTTAAAGTGATTTTCATGCTTCCAGGGGCTCGGGAAGTGAATTAAATACTATTTGGAGGCATTTAATGTTCAAGCAAAAACAGCTGATTTTTGACAAAAGAGATAACACCCCCCCATTACGTCATGCTTCAGAAATGTGGAAAATGGTCCGTTTTCAAATGTTTTATTTTTGAACGTCAGTTCACATTTGTAGGTGGATCATCAGTGTTAGAGCTAAAATTAGCATGTTTAAAGTGATTTTCATGCTTCCAGGGGCCCTAAACACAAGATTTATGGAATGGTTAAAAGTGCATGAAAATGGCCAATTTACTCACTCTGAGTTCTCAAAAAGGGTTTCTTCACCCCGGGAAGTTAATTAAATACCATTTGGAGGCATTTAATGTTCGAGCAAAAACGGCTGATTTTCGACAAAATAGATAACACCCCCCCATTACGTCATGCTTCAGAAATGTGGAAAATGGTCCGTTTTCAAATGTTTTATTTTTGAACATCAGTTCACATTTGTAGGTGGATCATCAGTGTTAGAGCTAAAATTAGCATGTTTAAAGTGATTTTCATGCTTCCAGGGGCTCGGGAAGTGAATTAAATACTATTTGGAGGCATTTAATGTTCAATCAAAAACAGCTGATTTTTGACAAAAGAGATAACACCCCCCATTACGTTATGCTTCAGAAATGTGGAAAATGGTCCGTTTTCAAATGTTTTATTTTTGAACGTCAGTTCACATTTGTAGGTGGATCATCAGTGTTAGAGCTAAAATTAGCATGTTTAAAGTGATTTTCATGCTTCCAGGGGCCCTAAACACAAGATTTATGGAATGGTTAAAAGTGCATGAAAATGGCCAATTTACTCACTCTGAGTTCTCAAAAAGGGTTTCTTCACCCCGGGAAGTTAATTAAATACCATTTGGAGGCATTTAATGTTCGAGCAAAAACGGCTGATTTTCGACAAAAGAGATAACACCCCCCCATTACGTCATGCTTCAGAAATGTGGAAAATGGTCCGTTTTCAAATGTTTTATTTTTGAACGTCAGTTCACATTTGTAGGTGGATCATCAGTGTTAGAGCTAAAATTAGCATGTTTAAAGTGATTTTCATGCTTTCAGGGGCCCTAAACACAAGATTTATGGAATGGTTAAAAGTGCATGAAAATGGCCAATTTACTCACTCTGAGTTCTCAAAAAGGGTTTCTTCACCCCGGGAAGTTAATTAAATACCATTTGGAGGCATTTAATGTTCGAGCAAAAACGGCTGATTTTCGACAAAAGAGATAACACCCCCCCATTACGTCATGCTTCAGAAATGTGGAAAATGGTCCGTTTTCAAATGTTTTATTTTTGAACATCAGTTCACATTTGTAGGTGGATCATCAGTGTTAGAGCTAAAATTAGCATGTTTAAAGTGATTTTCATGCTTCCAGGGGCTCGGGAAGTGAATTAAATACTATTTGGAGGCATTTAATGTTCAATCAAAAACAGCTGATTTTTGACAAAAGAGATAACACCCCCCATTACGTCATGCTTCAGAAATGTGGAAAATGGTCCGTTTTCAAATGTTTTATTTTTGAACGTCAGTTCACATTTGTAGGTGGATCATCAGTGTTAGAGCTAAAATTAGCATGTTTAAAGTGATTTTCATGCTTCCAGGGGCCCTAAACACAAGATTTATGGAATGGTTAAAAGTGCATGAAAATGGCCAATTTACTCACTCTGAGTTCTCAAAAAGGGTTTCTTCACCCCGGGAAGTTAATTAAATACCATTTGGAGGCATTTAATGTTCGAGCAAAAACGGCTGATTTTCGACAAAAGAGATAACACCCCCCCATTACACCATGCTTCAGAAATGTGGAAAATGGTCCGTTTTCAAATGTTTTATTTTTGAACGTCAGTTCACATTTGTAGGTGGATCATCAGTGTTAGAGCTAAAATTAGCATGTTTAAAGTGATTTTCATGCTTCCAGGGGCTCGGGAAGTGAATTAAATACTATTTGGAGGCATTTAATGTTCAAGCAAAAACAGCTGATTTTTGACAAAAGAGATAACACCCCCCATTACGTCATGCTTCAGAAATGTGGAAAATGGTCCGTTTTCAAATGTTTTATTTTTGAACATCAGTTCACATTTGTAGGTGGATCATCAGTGTTAGAGCTAAAATTAGCATGTTTAAAGTGATTTTCATGCTTCCAGGGGCCCTAAACACAAGATTTATGGAATGGTTAAAAGTGCATGAAAATGGCCAATTTACTCACTCTGAGTTCTCAAAAAGGGTTTCTTCACCCCGGGAAGTTAATTAAATACCATTTGGAGGCATTTAATGTTCGAGCAAAAACGGCTGATTTTCGACAAAAGAGATAACACCCCCCCATTACGTCATGCTTCAGAAATGTGGAAAATGGTCCGTTTTCAAATGTTTTATTTTTGAACATCAGTTCACATTTGTAGGTGGATCATCAGTGTTAGAGCTAAAATTAGCATGTTTAAAGTGATTTTCATGCTTCCAGGGGCTCGGGAAGTGAATTAAATACTATTTGGAGGCATTTAATGTTCAATCAAAAACAGCTGATTTTTGACAAAAGAGATAACACCCCCCCATTACGTCATGCTTCAGAAATGTGGAAAATGGTCCGTTTTCAAATGTTTTATTTTTGAACGTCAGTTCACATTTGTAGGTGGATCATCAGTGTTAGAGCTAAAATTAGCATGTTTAAAGTGATTTTCATGCTTCCAGGGGCCCTAAACACAAGGTTTATGGAATGGTTAAAAGTGCATGAAAATGGCCAATTTACTCACTCTGAGATCTCAAAAAGGGTTTCTTCACCCCGGGAAGTTAATTAAATACCATTTGGAGGCATTTAATGTTCGAGCAAAAACGGCTGATTTTCGACAAAAGAGATAACATCCCCCCATTACGTCATGCTTCAGAAATGTGGAAAATGGTCCGTTTTCAAATGTTTTATTTTTGAACGTCAGTTCACATTTGTAGGTGGATCATCAGTGTTAGAGCTAAAATTAGCATGTTTAAAGTGATTTTCATGCTTCCAGGGGCTCGGGAAGTGAATTAAATACTATTTGGAGGCATTTAATGTTCAAGCAAAAACAGCTGATTTTTGACAAAAGAGATAACACCCCCCCATTACGTCATGCTTCAGAAATGTGGAAAATGGTCCGTTTTCAAATGTTTTATTTTTGAACGTCAGTTCACATTTGTAGGTGGATCATCAGTGTTAGAGCTAAAATTAGCATGTTTAAAGTGATTTTCATGCTTCCAGGGGCCCTAAACACAAGATTTATGGAATGGTTAAAAGTGCATGAAAATGGCCAATTTACTCACTCTGAGTTCTCAAAAAGGGTTTCTTCACCCCGGGAAGTTAATTAAATACCATTTGGAGGCATTTAATGTTCGAGCAAAAACGGCTGATTTTCGACAAAAGAGATAACACCCCCCATTACGTCATGCTTCAGAAATGTGGAAAATGGTCCGTTTTCAAATGTTTTATTTTTGAACATCAGTTCACATTTGTAGGTGGATCATCAGTGTTAGAGCTAAAATTAGCATGTTTAAAGTGATTTTCATGCTTCCAGGGGCTCGGGAAGTGAATTAAATACTATTTGGAGGCATTTAATGTTCAATCAAAAACAGCTGATTTTTGACAAAAGAGATAACACCCCCCCATTACGTCATGCTTCAGAAATGTGGAAAATGGTCCGTTTTCAAATGTTTTATTTTTGAACGTCAGTTCACATTTGTAGGTGGATCATCAGTGTTAGAGCTAAAATTAGCATGTTTAAAGTGATTTTCATGCTTCCAGGGGCCCTAAACACAAGGTTTATGGAATGGTTAAAAGTGCATGAAAATGGCCAATTTACTCACTCTGAGATCTCAAAAAGGGTTTCTTCACCCCGGGAAGTTAATTAAATACCATTTGGAGGCATTTAATGTTCGAGCAAAAACGGCTGATTTTCGACAAAAGAGATAACATCCCCCCATTACGTCATGCTTCAGAAATGTGGAAAATGGTCCGTTTTCAAATGTTTTATTTTTGAACGTCAGTTCACATTTGTAGGTGGATCATCAGTGTTAGAGCTAAAATTAGCATGTTTAAAGTGATTTTCATGCTTCCAGGGGCTCGGGAAGTGAATTAAATACTATTTGGAGGCATTTAATGTTCAAGCAAAAACAGCTGATTTTTGACAAAAGAGATAACACCCCCCCATTACGTCATGCTTCAGAAATGTGGAAAATGGTCCGTTTTCAAATGTTTTATTTTTGAACGTCAGTTCACATTTGTAGGTGGATCATCAGTGTTAGAGCTAAAATTAGCATGTTTAAAGTGATTTTCATGCTTCCAGGGGCCCTAAACACAAGATTTATGGAATGGTTAAAAGTGCATGAAAATGGCCAATTTACTCACTCTGAGTTCTCAAAAAGGGTTTCTTCACCCCGGGAAGTTAATTAAATACCATTTGGAGGCATTTAATGTTCGAGCAAAAACGGCTGATTTTCAACAAAAGAGATAACACCCCCCCATTACGTCATGCTTCAGAAATGTGGAAAATGGTCCGTTTTCAAATGTTTTATTTTTGAACATCAGTTCACATTTGTAGGTGGATCATCAGTGTTAGAGCTAAAATTAGCATGTTTAAAGTGATTTTCATGCTTCCAGGGGCTCGGGAAGTGAATTAAATACTATTTGGAGGCATTTAATGTTCAATCAAAAACAGCTGATTTTTGACAAAAGAGATAACACCCCCCCATTACGTCATGCTTCAGAAATGTGGAAAATGGTCCGTTTTCAAATGTTTTATTTTTGAACGTCAGTTCACATTTGTAGGTGGATCATCAGTGTTAGAGCTAAAATTAGCATGTTTAAAGTGATTTTCATGCTTCCAGGGGCCCTAAACACAAGATTTATGGAATGGTTAAAAGTGCATGAAAATGGCCAATTTACTCACTCTGAGTTCTCAAAAAGGGTTTCTTCACCCCGGGAAGTTAATTAAATACCATTTGGAGGCATTTAATGTTCGAGCAAAAACGGCTGATTTTCGACAAAAGAGATAACATCCCCCCATTACGTCATGCTTCAGAAATGTGGAAAATGGTCCGTTTTCAAATGTTTTATTTTTGAACGTCAGTTCACATTTGTAGGTGGATCATCAGTGTTAGAGCTAAAATTAGCATGTTTAAAGTGATTTTCATGCTTCCAGGGGCTCGGGAAGTGAATTAAATACTATTTGGAGGCATTTAATGTTCAAGCAAAAACAGCTGATTTTTGACAAAAGAGATAACACCCCCCCATTACGTCATGCTTCAGAAATGTGGAAAATGGTCCGTTTTCAAATGTTTTATTTTTGAACGTCAGTTCACATTTGTAGGTGGATCATCAGTGTTAGAGCTAAAATTAGCATGTTTAAAGTGATTTTCATGCTTCCAGGGGCCCTAAACACAAGATTTATGGAATGGTTAAAAGTGCATGAAAATGGCCAATTTACTCACTCTGAGTTCTCAAAAAGGGTTTCTTCACCCCGGGAAGTTAATTAAATACCATTTGGAGGCATTTAATGTTCGAGCAAAAACGGCTGATTTTCGACAAAAGAGATAACATCCCCCCATTACGTCATGCTTCAGAAATGTGGAAAATGGTCCGTTTTCAAATGTTTTATTTTTGAACGTCAGTTCACATTTGTAGGTGGATCATCAGTGTTAGAGCTAAAATTAGCATGTTTAAAGTGATTTTCATGCTTCCAGGGGCTCGGGAAGTGAATTAAATACTATTTGGAGGCATTTAATGTTCAAGCAAAAACAGCTGATTTTTGACAAAAGAGATAACACCCCCCCATTACGTCATGCTTCAGAAATGTGGAAAATGGTCCGTTTTCAAATGTTTTATTTTTGAACGTCAGTTCACATTTGTAGGTGGATCATCAGTGTTAGAGCTAAAATTAGCATGTTTAAAGTGATTTTCATGCTTCCAGGGGCCCTAAACACAAGATTTATGGAATGGTTAAAAGTGCATGAAAATGGCCAATTTACTCACTCTGAGTTCTCAAAAAGGGTTTCTTCACCCCGGGAAGTTAATTAAATACCATTTGGAGGCATTTAATGTTCGAGCAAAAACGGCTGATTTTCGACAAAAGAGATAACACCCCCCCATTACGTCATGCTTCAGAAATGTGGAAAATGGTCCGTTTTCAAATGTTTTATTTTTTAACGTCAGTTCACATTTGTAGGTGGATCATCAGTGTTAGAGCTAAAATTAGCATGTTTAAAGTGATTTTCATGCTTCCAGGGGCTCGGGAAGTGAATTAAATACTATTTGGAGGCATTTAATGTTCAAGCAAAAACAGCTGATTTTTGACAAAAGAGATAACACCCCCCCATTACGTCATGCTTCAGAAATGTGGAAAATGGTCCGTTTTCAAATGTTTTATTTTTGAACGTCAGTTCACATTTGTAGGTGGATCATCAGTGTTAGAGCTAAAATTAGCATGTTTAAAGTGATTTTCATGCTTCCAGGGGCCCTAAACACAAGATTTATGGAATGGTTAAAAGTGCATGAAAATGGCCAATTTACTCACTCTGAGTTCTCAAAAAGGGTTTCTTCACCCCGGGAAGTTAATTAAATACCATTTGGAGGCATTTAATGTTCGAGCAAAAACTGCTGATTTTCGACAAAAGAGATACCCCCCCATTACGTCATGCTTCAGAAATGTGGAAAATGGTCCGTTTTCAAATGTTTTATTTTTGAACGTCAGTTCACATTTGTAGGTGGATCATCAGTGTTAGAGCTAAAATTAGCATGTTTAAAGTGATTTTCATGCTTCCAGGGGCTCGGGAAGTGAATTAAATACTATTTGGAGGCATTTAATGTTCAAGCAAAAACAGCTGATTTTTGACAAAAGAGATAACACCCCCCCATTACGTCATGCTTCAGAAATGTGGAAAATGGTCCGTTTTCAAATGTTTTATTTTTGAACGTCAGTTCACATTTGTAGGTGGATCATCAGTGTTAGAGCTAAAATTAGCATGTTTAAAGTGATTTTTATGCTTCCAGGGGCCCTAAACACAAGATTTATGGAATGGTTAAAAGTGCATGAAAATGGCCAATTTACTCACTCTGAGTTCTCAAAAAGGGTTTCTTCACCCCGGGAAGTTAATTAAATACCATTTGGAGGCATTTAATGTTCGAGCAAAAACGGCTGATTTTCGACAAAAGAGATAACACCCCCCCATTACGTCATGCTTCAGAAATGTGGAAAATGGTCCGTTTTCAAATGTTTTATTTTTGAACATCAGTTCACATTTGTAGGTGGATCATCAGTGTTAGAGCTAAAATTAGCATGTTTAAAGTGATTTTCATGCTTCCAGGGGCTCGGGAAGTGATTTAAATACTATTTGGAGGCATTTAATGTTCAATCAAAAACAGATGATTTTTGACAAAAGAGATAACACCCCCCCATTACGTTATGCTTCAGAAATGTGGAAAATGGTCCGTTTTCAAATGTTTTATTTTTGAACGTCAGTTCACATTTGTAGGTGGATCATCAGTGTTAGAGCTAAAATTAGCATGTTTAAAGTTATTTTCATGCTTCCAGGGGCCCTAAACACAAGATTTATGGAATGGTTAAAAGTGCATGAAAATGGCCAATTTACTCACTCTGAGTTCTCAAAAAGGGTTTCTTCACCCCGGGAAGTTAATTAAATACCATTTGGAGGCATTTAATGTTCGAGCAAAAACGGCTGATTTTCGACAAAAGAGATAACACCCCCCCATTACGTCATGCTTCAGAAATGTGGAAAATGGTCCGTTTTCAAATGTTTTATTTTTGAACGTCAGTTCACATTTGTAGGTGGATCATCAGTGTTAGAGCTAAAATTAGCATGTTTAAAGTGATTTTCATGCTTCCAGGGGCTCGGGAAGTGAATTAAATACTATTTGGAGGCATTTAATGTTCAAGCAAAAACAGCTGATTTTTGACAAAAGAGATAACACCCCCCATTACGTCATGCTTCAGAAATGTGGAAAATGGTCCGTTTTCAAATGTTTTATTTTTGAACATCAGTTCACATTTGTAGGTGGATCATCAGTGTTAGAGCTAAAATTAGCATGTTTAAAGTGATTTTCATGCTTCCAGGGGCCCTAAACACAAGATTTATGGAATGGTTAAAAGTGCATGAAAATGGCCAATTTACTCACTCTGAGTTCTCAAAAAGGGTTTCTTCACCCCGGGAAGTTAATTAAATACCATTTGGAGGCATTTAATGTTCGAGCAAAAACGGCTGATTTTCGACAAAAGAGATAACACCCCCCCATTACGTCATGCTTCAGAAATGTGGAAAATGGTCCGTTTTCAAATGTTTTATTTTTGAACATCAGTTCACATTTGTAGGTGGATCATCAGTGTTAGAGCTAAAATTAGCATGTTTAAAGTGATTTTCATGCTTCCAGGGGCTCGGGAAGTGAATTAAATACTATTTGGAGGCATTTAATGTTCAATCAAAAACAGCTGATTTTTGACAAAAGAGATAACACCCCCCCATTACGTCATGCTTCAGAAATGTGGAAAATGGTCCGTTTTCAAATGTTTTATTTTTGAACGTCAGTTCACATTTGTAGGTGGATCATCAGTGTTAGAGCTAAAATTAGCATGTTTAAAGTGATTTTCATGCTTCCAGGGGCCCTAAACACAAGATTTATGGAATGGTTAAAAGTGCATGAAAATGGCCAATTTACTCACTCTGAGTTCTCAAAAAGGGTTTCTTCACCCCGGGAAGTTAATTAAATACCATTTGGAGGCATTTAATGTTCGAGCAAAAACGGCTGATTTTCGACAAAAGAGATAACACCCCCCCATTACGTCATGCTTCAGAAATGTGGAAAATGGTCCGTTTTCAAATGTTTTATTTTTGAACGTCAGTTCACATTTGTAGGTGGATCATCAGTGTTAGAGCTAAAATTAGCATGTTTAAAGTGATTTTCATGCTTCCAGGGGCTCGGGAAGTGAATTAAATACTATTTGGAGGCATTTAATGTTCAAGCAAAAACAGCTGATTTTTGACAAAAGAGATAACACCCCCCCATTACGTCATGCTTCAGAAATGTGGAAAATGGTCCGTTTTCAAATGTTTTATTTTTGAACGTCAGTTCACATTTGTAGGTGGATCATCAGTGTTAGAGCTAAAATTAGCATGTTTAAAGTGATTTTCATGCTTCCAGGGGCCCTAAACACAAGATTTATGGAATGGTTAAAAGTGCATGAAAATGGCCAATTTACTCACTCTGAGTTCTCAAAAAGGGTTTCTTCACCCCGGGAAGTTAATTAAATACCATTTGGAGGCATTTAATGTTCGAGCAAAAACGGCTGATTTTCGACAAAAGAGATAACACCCCCCCATTACGTCATGCTTCAGAAATGTGGAAAATGGTCCGTTTTCAAATGTTTTATTTTTGAACATCAGTTCACATTTGTAGGTGGATCATCAGTGTTAGAGCTAAAATTAGCATGTTTAAAGTGATTTTCATGCTTCCAGGGGCTCGGGAAGTGAATTAAATACTATTTGGAGGCATTTAATGTTCAATCAAAAACAGCTGATTTTTGACAAAAGAGATAACACCCCCCCATTACGTCATGCTTCAGAAATGTGGAAAATGGTCCGTTTTCAAATGTTTTATTTTTGAACGTCAGTTCACATTTGTAGGTGGATCATCAGTGTTAGAGCTAAAATTAGCATGTTTAAAGTGATTTTCATGCTTCCAGGGGCCCTAAACACAAGGTTTATGGAATGGTTAAAAGTGCATGAAAATGGCCAATTTACTCACTCTGAGATCTCAAAAAGGGTTTCTTCACCCCGGGAAGTTAATTAAATACCATTTGGAGGCATTTAATGTTCGAGCAAAAACGGCTGATTTTCGACAAAAGAGATAACATCCCCCCATTACGTCATGCTTCAGAAATGTGGAAAATGGTCCGTTTTCAAATGTTTTATTTTTGAACGTCAGTTCACATTTGTAGGTGGATCATCAGTGTTAGAGCTAAAATTAGCATGTTTAAAGTGATTTTCATGCTTCCAGGGGCTCGGGAAGTGAATTAAATACTATTTGGAGGCATTTAATGTTCAAGCAAAAACAGCTGATTTTTGACAAAAGAGATAACACCCCCCCATTACGTCATGCTTCAGAAATGTGGAAAATGGTCCGTTTTCAAATGTTTTATTTTTGAACGTCAGTTCACATTTGTAGGTGGATCATCAGTGTTAGAGCTAAAATTAGCATGTTTAAAGTGATTTTCATGCTTCCAGGGGCCCTAAACACAAGATTTATGGAATGGTTAAAAGTGCATGAAAATGGCCAATTTACTCACTCTGAGTTCTCAAAAAGGGTTTCTTCACCCCGGGAAGTTAATTAAATACCATTTGGAGGCATTTAATGTTCGAGCAAAAACGGCAGATTTTCGACAAAAGAGATAACACCCCCCCATTACGTCATGCTTCAGAAATGTGGAAAATGGTCCGTTTTCAAATGTTTTATTTTTGAACATCAGTTCACATTTGTAGGTGGATCATCAGTGTTAGAGCTAAAATTAGCATGTTTAAAGTGATTTTCATGCTTCCAGGGGCTCGGGAAGTGAATTAAATACTATTTGGAGGCATTTAATGTTCAATCAAAAACAGCTGATTTTTGACAAAAGAGATAACACCCCCCCATTACGTCATGCTTCAGAAATGTGGAAAATGGTCCGTTTTCAAATGTTTTATTTTTGAACGTCAGTTCACATTTGTAGGTGGATCATCAGTGTTAGAGCTAAAATTAGCATGTTTAAAGTGATTTTCATGCTTCCAGGGGCCCTAAACACAAGATTTATGGAATGGTTAAAAGTGCATGAAAATGGCCAATTTACTCACTCTGAGTTCTCCAAAAGGGTTTCTTCACCCCGGGAAGTTAATTAAATACCATTTGGAGGCATTTAATGTTCGAGCAAAAACGGCTGATTTTCGACAAAAGAGATAACATCCCCCCATTACGTCATGCTTCAGAAATGTGGAAAATGGTCCGTTTTCAAATGTTTTATTTTTGAACGTCAGTTCACATTTGTAGGTGGATCATCAGTGTTAGAGCTAAAATTAGCATGTTTAAAGTGATTTTCATGCTTCCAGGGGCTCGGGAAGTGAATTAAATACTATTTGGAGGCATTTAATGTTCAAGCAAAAACAGCTGATTTTTGACAAAAGAGATAACACCCCCCATTACGTCATGCTTCAGAAATGTGGAAAATGGTCCGTTTTCAAATGTTTTATTTTTGAACGTCAGTTCACATTTGTAGGTGGATCATCAGTGTTAGAGCTAAAATTAGCATGTTTAAAGTGATTTTCATGCTTCCAGGTGCCCTAAACACAAGATTTATGGAATGGTTAAAAGTGCATGAAAATGGCCAATTTACTCACTCTGAGTTCTCAAAAAGGGTTTCTTCACCCCGGGAAGTTAATTAAATACCATTTGGAGGCATTTAATGTTCGAGCAAAAACAGCTGATTTTCGACAAAAGAGATAACACCCCCCCATTACGTCATGCTTCAGAAATGTGGAAAATGGTCCGTTTTCAAATGTTTTATTTTTGAACATCAGTTCACATTTGTAGGTGGATCATCAGTGTTAGAGCTAAAATTAGCATGTTTAAAGTGATTTTCATGCTTCCAGGGGCTCGGGAAGTGAATTAAATACTATTTGGAGGCATTTAATGTTCAATCAAAAACAGCTGATTTTTGACAAAAGAGATAACACCCCCCCATTACGTCATGCTTCAGAAATGTGGAAAATGGTCCGTTTTCAAATGTTTTATTTTTGAACGTCAGTTCACATTTGTAGGTGGATCATCAGTGTTAGAGCTAAAATTAGCATGTTTAAAGTGATTTTCATGCTTCCAGGGGCCCTAAACACAAGATTTATGGAATGGTTAAAAGTGCATGAAAATGGCCAATTTACTCACTCTGAGTTCTCAAAAAGGGTTTCTTCACCCCGGGAAGTTAATTAAATACCATTTGGAGGCATTTAATGTTCGAGCAAAAACGGCTGATTTTCGACAAAAGAGATAACATCCCCCCATTACGTCATGCTTCAGAAATGTGGAAAATGGTCCGTTTTCAAATGTTTTATTTTTGAACGTCAGTTCACATTTGTAGGTGGATCATCAGTGTTAGAGCTAAAATTAGCATGTTTAAAGTGATTTTCATGCTTCCAGGGGCTCGGGAAGTGAATTAAATACTATTTGGAGGCATTTAATGTTCAAGCAAAAACAGCTGATTTTTGACAAAAGAGATAACACCCCCCCATTACGTCATGCTTCAGAAATGTGGAAAATGGTCCGTTTTCAAATGTTTTATTTTTGAACGTCAGTTCACATTTGTAGGTGGATCATCAGTGTTAGAGCTAAAATTAGCATGTTTAAAGTGATTTTCATGCTTCCAGGGGCCCTAAACACAAGATTTATGGAATGGTTAAAAGTGCATGAAAATGGCCAATTTACTCACTCTGAGTTCTCAAAAAGGGTTTCTTCACCTCGGGAAGTTAATTAAATACCATTTGGAGGCATTTAATGTTCGAGCAAAAACGGCTGATTTTCGACAAAAGAGATAACACCCCCCCATTACGTCATGCTTCAGAAATGTGGAAAATGGTCCGTTTTCAAATGTTTTATTTTTTAACGTCAGTTCACATTTGTAGGTGGATCATCAGTGTTAGAGCTAAAATTAGCATGTTTAAAGTGATTTTCATGCTTCCAGGGGCTCGGGAAGTGAATTAAATACTATTTGGAGGCATTTAATGTTCAAGCAAAAACAGCTGATTTTTGACAAAAGAGATAACACCCCCCCATTACGTCATGCTTCAGAAATGTGGAAAATGGTCCGTTTTCAAATGTTTTATTTTTGAACGTCAGTTCACATTTGTAGGTGGATCATCAGTGTTAGAGCTAAAATTAGCATGTTTAAAGTGATTTTCATGCTTCCAGGGGCCCTAAACACAAGATTTATGGAATGGTTAAAAGTGCATGAAAATGGCCAATTTACTCACTCTGAGTTCTCAAAAAGGGTTTCTTCACCCCGGGAAGTTAATTAAATACCATTTGGAGGCATTTAATGTTCGAGCAAAAACTGCTGATTTTCGACAAAAGAGATAACACCCCCCCATTACGTCATGCTTCAGAAATGTGGAAAATGGTCCGTTTTCAAATGTTTTATTTTTGAACATCAGTTCACATTTGTAGGTGGATCATCAGTGTTAGAGCTAAAATTAGCATGTTTAAAGTGATTTTCATGCTTCCAGGGTCTCGGGAAGTGAATTAAATACTATTTGGAGGCATTTAATGTTCAAGCAAAAACAGCTGATTTTTGACAAAAGAGATAACACCCCCCCATTACGTCATGCTTCAGAAATGTGGAAAATGGTCCGTTTTCAAATGTTTTATTTTTGAACGTCAGTTCACATTTGTAGGTGGATCATCAGTGTTAGAGCTAAAATTAGCATGTTTAAAGTGATTTTTATGCTTCCAGGGGCCCTAAACACAAGATTTATGGAATGGTTAAAAGTGCATGAAAATGGCCAATTTACTCACTCTGAGTTCTCAAAAAGGGTTTCTTCACCCCGGGAAGTTAATTAAATACCATTTGGAGGCATTTAATGTTCGAGCAAAAACGGCTGATTTTCGACAAAAGAGATAACACCCCCCCATTACGTCATGCTTCAGAAATGTGGAAAATGGTCCGTTTTCAAATGTTTTATTTTTGAACATCAGTTCACATTTGTAGGTGGATCATCAGTGTTAGAGCTAAAATTAGCATGTTTAAAGTGATTTTCATGCTTCCAGGGGCTCGGGAAGTGAATTAAATACTATTTGGAGGCATTTAATGTTCAATCAAAAACAGATGATTTTTGAAAAGAGATAACACCCCCCCATTACGTTATGCTTCAGAAATGTGGAAAATGGTCCGTTTTCAAATGTTTTATTTTTGAACGTCAGTTCACATTTGTAGGTGGATCATCAGTGTTAGAGCTAAAATTAGCATGTTTAAAGTTATTTTCATGCTTCCAGGGGCCCTAAACACAAGATTTATGGAATGGTTAAAAGTGCATGAAAATGGCCAATTTACTCACTCTGAGTTCTCAAAAAGGGTTTCTTCACCCCGGGAAGTTAATTAAATACCATTTGGAGGCATTTAATGTTCGAGCAAAAACGGCTGATTTTCGACAAAAGAGATAACACCCCCCCATTACGTCATGCTTCAGAAATGTGGAAAATGGTCCGTTTTCAAATGTTTTATTTTTGAACGTCAGTTCACATTTGTAGGTGGATCATCAGTGTTAGAGCTAAAATTAGCATGTTTAAAGTGATTTTCATGCTTCCAGGGGCTCGGCAAGTGAATTAAATACTATTTGGAGGCATTTAATGTTCAAGCAAAAACAGCTGATTTTTGACAAAAGAGATAACACCCCCCATTACGTCATGCTTCAGAAATGTGGAAAATGGTCCGTTTTCAAATGTTTTATTTTTGAACATCAGTTCACATTTGTAGGTGGATCATCAGTGTTAGAGCTAAAATTAGCATGTTTAAAGTGATTTTCATGCTTCCAGGGGCCCTAAACACAAGATTTATGGAATGGTTAAAAGTGCATGAAAATGGCCAATTTACTCACTCTGAGTTCTCAAAAAGGGTTTCTTCACCCCGGGAAGTTAATTAAATACCATTTGGAGGCATTTAATGTTCGAGCAAAAACGGCTGATTTTCGACAAAAGAGATAACACCCCCCCATTACGTCATGCTTCAGAAATGTGGAAAATGGTCCGTTTTCAAATGTTTTATTTTTGAACATCAGTTCACATTTGTAGGTGGATCATCAGTGTTAGAGCTAAAATTAGCATGTTTAAAGTGATTTTCATGCTTCCAGGGGCTCGGGAAGTGAATTAAATACTATTTGGAGGCATTTAATGTTCAATCAAAAACAGCTGATTTTTGACAAAAGAGATAACACCCCCCCATTACGTCATGCTTCAGAAATGTGGAAAATGGTCCATTTTCAAATGTTTTATTTTTGAACGTCAGTTCACATTTGTAGGTGGATCATCAGTGTTAGAGCTAAAATTAGCATGTTTAAAGTGATTTTCATGCTTCCAGGGGCCCTAAACACAAGATTTATGGAATGGTTAAAAGTGCATGAAAATGGCCAATTTACTCACTCTGAGTTCTCAAAAAGGGTTTCTTCACCCCGGGAAGTTAATTAAATACCATTTGGAGGCATTTAATGTTCGAGCAAAAACGGCTGATTTTCGACAAAAGAGATAACACCCCCCCATTACGTCATGCTTCAGAAATGTGGAAAATGGTCCGTTTTCAAATGTTTTATTTTTGAACGTCAGTTCACATTTGTAGGTGGATCATCAGTGTTAGAGCTAAAATTAGCATGTTTAAAGTGATTTTCATGCTTCCAGGGGCTCGGGAAGTGAATTAAATACTATTTGGAGGCATTTAATGTTCAATCAAAAACAGCTGATTTTTGACAAAAGAGATAACACCCCCCATTACGTCATGCTTCAGAAATGTGGAAAATGGTCCGTTTTCAAATGTTTTATTTTTTAACGTCAGTTCACATTTGTAGGTGGATCATCAGTGTTAGAGCTAAAATTAGCATGTTTAAAGTGATTTTCATGCTTCCAGGGGCCCTAAACACAAGATTTATGGAATGGTTAAAAGTGCATGAAAATGGCCAATTTCCTCACTCTGAGTTCTCAAAAAGGGTTTCTTCACCCCGGGAAGGTAATTAAATACCATTTGGAGGCATTTAATGTTCGAGCAAAAACGGCTGATTTTCGACAAAAGAGATAACACCCCCCATTACGTCATGCTTCAGAAATGTGGAAAATGGTCCGTTTTCAAATGTTTTATTTTGGAACGTCAGTTCACATTTGTAGGTGGATCATCAGTGTTAGAGCTAAAATTAGCATGTTTATAGTGATGTTCATGCTTCCAGGGGCTCGGGAAGTGAATTAAATACTATTTGGAGGCATTTAACGTTCAATCAAAAACAGCTGATTTTTGACAAAAGAGATAACACCCCCCCCATTACGTTATGCTTCAGAAATGTGGAAAATGGTCCGTTTTCAAATGTTTTATTTTTGAACGTCAGTTCACATTTGTAGGTGGATCATCAGTGTTAGAGCTAAAATTAGCATGTTTAAAGTGATTTTCATGCTTCCAGGGGCCCTAAACACAAGATTTATGGAATGGTTAAAAGTGCATGAAAATGGCCAATTTACTCACTCTGAGTTCTCAAAAAGGGTTTCTTCACCCCGGGAAGTTAATTAAATACCATTTGGAGGCATTTAATGTTCGAGCAAAAACGGCTGATTTTCGACAAAAGAGATAACACCCCCCCATTACGTCATGCTTCAGAAATGTGGAAAATGGTCCGTTTTCAAATGTTTTATTTTTGAACGTCAGTTCACATTTGTAGGTGGATCATCAGTGTTAGAGCTAAAATTAGCATGTTTAAAGTGATTTTCATGCTTTCAGGGGCCCTAAACACAAGATTTATGGAATGGTAAAAAGTGCATGAAAATGGCCAATTTACTCACTCTGAGTCCTCAAAAAGGGTTTCTTCACCCCGGGAAGTTAATTAAATACCATTTGGAGGCATTTAATGTTCGAGCAAAAACGGCTGATTTTCGACAAAAGAGATAACACCCCCCCATTACGTCATGCTTCAGAAATGTGGAAAATGGTCCGTTTTCAAATGTTTTATTTTTGAACATCAGTTCACATTTGTAGGTGGATCATCAGTGTTAGAGCTAAAATTAGCATGTTTAAAGTGATTTTCATGCTTCCAGGGGCTCGGGAAGTGAATTAAATACTATTTGGAGGCATTTAATGTTCAATCAAAAACAGCTGATTTTTGACAAAAGAGATAACACCCCCCCATTACGTCATGCTTCAGAAATGTGGAAAATGGTCCGTTTTCAAATGTTTTATTTTTGAACGTCAGTTCACATTTGTAGGTGGATCATCAGTGTTAGAGCTAAAATTAGCATGTTTAAAGTGATTTTCATGCTTCCAGGGGCCCTAAACACAAGATTTATGGAATGGTTAAAAGTGCATGAAAATGGCCAATTTACTCACCCTGAGTTCTCAAAAAGGGTTTCTTCACCCCGGGAAGTTAATTAAATACCATTTGGAGGCATTTAATGTTCGAGCAAAAACGGCTGATTTTCGACAAAAGAGATAACACCCCCCCATTACGTCATGCTTCAGAAATGTGGAAAATGGTCCGTTTTCAAATGTTTTATTTTTGAACGTCAGTTCACATTTGTAGGTGGATCATCAGTGTTAGAGCTAAAATTAGCATGTTTAAAGTGATTTTCATGCTTCCAGGGGCTCGGGAAGTGAATTAAATACTATTTGGAGGCATTTAATGTTCAAGCAAAAACAGCTGATTTTTGACAAAAGAGATAACACCCCCCCATTACGTCATGCTTCAGAAATGTGGAAAATGGTCCGTTTTCAAATGTTTTATTTTTGAACGTCAGTTCACATTTGTAGGTGGATCATCAGTGTTAGAGCTAAAATTAGCATGTTTAAAGTGATTTTCATGCTTCCAGGGGCCCTAAACACAAGATTTATGGAATGGTTAAAAGTGCATGAAAATGGCCAATTTACTCACTCTGAGTTCTCAAAAAGGGTTTCTTCACCCCGGGAAGTTAATTAAATACCATTTGGAGGCATTTAATGTTCGAGCAAAAACTGCTGATTTTCGACAAAAGAGATAACACCCCCCCATTACGTCATGCTTCAGAAATGTGAAAAATGGTCCGTTTTCAAATGTTTTATTTTTGAACGTCAGTTCACATTTGTAGGTGGATCATCAGTGTTAGAGCTAAAATTAGCATGTTTAAAGTTATTTTCATGCTTCCAGGGGCTCGGGAAGTGAATTAAATACTATTTGGAGGCATTTAATGTTAAAGCAAAAACAGCTGATTTTTGACAAAAGAGATAACACCCCCCCATTACGTCATGCTTCAGAAATGTGGAAAATGGTCCGTTTTCAAATGTTTTATTTTCGAACGTCAGTTCACATTTGTAGGTGGATCATCAGTGTTAGAGCTAAAATTAGCATGTTTAAAGTGATTTTTGTGCTTCCAGGGGCCCTAAACACAAGATTTATGGAATGGTTAAAAGTGCATGAAAATGGCCAATTTACTCACTCTGAGTTCTCAAAAAGGGTTTCTTCACCCCGGGAAGTTAATTGAATACCATTTGGAGGCATTTAATGTTCGAGCAAAAACGGCTGATTTTCGACAAAAGAGATAACACCCCCCCATTACGTCATGCTTCAGAAATGTGGAAAATGGTCCGTTTTCAAATGTTTTATTTTTGAACATCAGTTCACATTTGTAGGTGGATCATCAGTGTTAGAGCTAAAATTAGCATGTTTAAAGTGATTTTCATGCTTCCAGGGGCCCGGGAAGTGAATTAAATACTATTTGGAGGCATTTAATGTTCAATCAAAAACAGCTGATTTTTGACAAAAGAGATAACACCCCCCCATTACGTTATGCTTCAGAAATGTGGAAAATGGTCCGTTTTCAAATGTTTTATTTTTGAACGTCAGTTCACATTTGTAGGTGGATCATCAGTGTTAGAGCTAAAATTAGCATGTTTAAAGTGATTTTCATGCTTCCAGGGGCCCTAAACACAAGATGTATGGAATGGTTAAAAGTGCATGAAAATGGCCAATTTACTCACTCTGAGTTCTCAAAAAGGGTTTCTTCACCCCGGGAAGTTAATTAAATACCATTTGGAGGCATTTAATGTTCGAGCAAAAACGGCTGATTTTTGACAAAAGAGATAACACCCCCCCATTACGTCATGCTTCAGAAATGTGGAAAATGGTCCGTTTTCAAATGTTTTATTTTTGAACGTCAGTTCACATTTGTAGGTGGATCATCAGTGTTAGAGCTAAAATTAGCATGTTTAAAGTGATTTTCATGCTTTCAGGGGCCCTAAACACAAGATTTATGGAATGGTTAAAAGTGCATGAAAATGTCCAATTTACTCACTCTGAGTTCTCAAAAAGGGTTTCTTCACCCCGGGAAGTAAATTAAATACCATTTGGAGGCATTTAATGTTCGAGCAAAAACGGCTGATTTTCGACAAAAGAGATAACACCCCCCCATTACGTCATGCTTCAGAAATGTGGAAAATGGTCCGTTTTCAAATGTTTTATTTTTGAACGTCAGTTCACATTTGTAGGTGGATCATCAGTGTTAGAGCTAAAATTAGCATGTTTAAAGTGATTTTTATGCTTCCAGGGGCTCGGGAAGTGAATTAAATACTGTTTGGAGGCATTTGATGTTCAAGCAAAAACAGCTGATTTTTGACAAAAGAGATAACACCCCCCCATTACGTCATGCTTCAGAAATGTGGAAAATGGTCCGTTTTCAAATGTTTTATTTTTGAACGTCAGTTCACATTTGTAGGTGGATCATCAGTGTTAGAGCTAAAATTAGCATGTTTAAAGTGATTTTCATGCTTCCAGGGGCCCTAAACACAAGATTTATGGAATGGTTAAAAGTGCATGAAAATGGCCAATTTACTCACTCTGAGTTCTCAAAAAGGGTTTCTTCACCCCGGGAAGTTAATTAAATACCATTTGGAGGCATTTAATGTTCGAGCAAAAACGGCTGATTTTCGACAAAAGAGATAACACCCCCCCATTACGTCATGCTTCAGAAATGTGGAAAATGGTTCGTTTTCAAATGTTTTAGTTTTTGAACGTCAGTTCACATTTGTAGGTGGATCATCAGTGTTAGAGCTAAAATTAGCATGTTTAAAGTGATTTTCATGCTTCCAGGGGCTCGGGAAGTGAATTAAATACTATTTGGAGGCATTTAATGTTCAAGCAAAAACAGCTGATTTTTGACAAAAGAGATAACACCCCCCCATTACGTCATGCTTCAGAAATGTGGAAAATGGTCCGTTTTCAAATGTTATATTTTTGAACGTCAGTTCACATTTGTAGGTGGATCATCAGTGTTAGAGCTAAAATTAGCATGTTTAAAGTGATTTTCATGCTTCCAGGGGCCCTAAACACAAGATTTATGGAATGGTTAAAAGTGCATGAAAATGGCCAATTTACTCACTCTGAGTTCTCAAAAAGGGTTTCTTCACCCCGGGAAGTTAATTAAATACCATTTGGAGGCATTTAATGTTCGAGCAAAAACTGCTGATTTTCGACAAAAGAGATAACACCCCCCCATTACGTCATGCTTCAGAAATGTGGAAAATGGTCCGTTTTCAAATGTTTTATTTTTGAACGTCAGTTCACATTTGTAGGTGGATCATCAGTGTTAGAGCTAAAATTAGCATGTTTAAAGTCATTTTCATGCTTCCAGGGGCTCGGGAAGTGAATTAAATACTATTTGGAGGCATTTAATGTTCAAGCAAAAACAGCTGATTTTTGACAAAAGAGATAACACCCCCCCATTACGTCATGCTTCAGAAATGTGGAAAATGGTCCGTTTTCAAATGTTTTATTTTTGAACGTCAGTTCACATTTGTAGGTGGATCATCAGTGTTAGAGCTAAAATTAGCATGTTTAAAGTGATTTTCATGCTTCCAGGGGCCCTAAACACAAGATTTATGGAATGGTTAAAAGTGCATGAAAATGGCCAATTTACTCACTCTGAGTTCTCAAAAAGGGTTTCTTCACCCCGGGAAGTTAATTAAATACCATTTGGAGGCATTTAATGTTCGAGCAAAAACGGCTGATTTTCGACAAAAGAGATAACACCCCCCCATTACGTCATGCTTCAGAAATGTGGAAAATGGTCCGTTTTCAAATGTTTTATTTTTGAACATCAGTTCACATTTGTAGGTGGATCATCAGTGTTAGAGCTAAAATTAGCATGTTTAAAGTGATTTTCATGCTTCCAGGGGCCCTAAACACAAGATTTATGGAATGGTTAAAAGTGCATGAAAATGGCCAATTTACTCACTCTGAGTTCTCAAAAAGGGTTTCTTCACCCCGGGAAGTTAATTAAATACCATTTGGAGGCATTTAATGTTCGAGCAAAAACGGCTGATTTTCGACAAAAGAGATAACACCTCCCCATTACGTCATGCTTCAGAAATGCGGAAAATGGTCCGTTTTCAAATGTTTTATTTTTGAACGTCAGTTCACATTTGTAGGTGGATCATCAGTGTTAGAGCTAAAATTAGCATGTTTAAAGTGATTTTCATGCTTCCAGGGGCTCGGGAAGTGAATTAAATACTATTTGGAGGCATTTAATGTTCAATCAAAAACATCTGATTTTCGACAAAAGAGATAACACCCCCCCATTACGTCATGCTTCAGAAATGTGGAAAATGGTCCGTTTTCAAATGTTTTATTTTTGAACGTCAGTTCACATTTGTAGGTGGATCATCAGTGTTAGAGCTAAAATTAGCATGTTTAAAGTGATTTTCATGCTTCCAGGGGCCCTAAACACAAGATTTATGGAATGGTTAAAAGTGCATGAAAATGGCCAATTTACTCACTCTGAGTTCTCAAAAAGGGTTTCTTCACCCCGGGAAGTTAATTAAATACCATTTGGAGGCATTTAATGTTCGAGCAAAAACGGCTGATTTTCGACAAAAGAGATAACACCTCCCCATTACGTCATGCTTCAGAAATGTGGAAAATAGTCCGTTTTCAAATGTTTTATTTTTGAACGTCAGTTCACATTTGTAGGTGGATCATCAGTGTTAGAGCTAAAATTAGCATGTTTAAAGTGATTTTCATGCTTCCAGGGGCTCGGGAAGTGAATTAAATACTATTTGGAGGCATTTAATGTTCAAGCAAAAACAGCTGATTTTTGACAAAAGAGATAACACCCCCCCATTACGTCATGCTTCAGAAATGTGGAAAATGGTCCGTTTTCAAATGTTTTTTTTTTGAACGTCAGTTCACATTTGTAGGTGGATCATCAGTGTTAGAGCTAAAATTAGCATGTTTAAAGTGATTTTCATGCTTCCAGGGGCCCTAAACACAAGATTTATGGAATGGTTAAAAGTGCATGAAAATGGCCAATTTACTCACTCTGAGTTCTCAAAAAGGGTTTCTTCACCCCGGGAAGTTAATTAAATACCATTTGGAGGCATTTAATGTTCGAGCAAAAACTGCTGATTTTTGACAAAAGAGATAACACCCCCCCATTACGTCATGCTTCAGAAATGTGGAAAATGGTCCGTTTTCATATGTTTTATTTTTGAACGTCAGTTCACATTTGTAGGTGGATCATCAGTGTTAGAGCTAAAATTAGCATGTTTAAAGTGATTTTCATGCTTCCAGGGGCTCGGGAAGTGAATTAAATACTATTTGGAGGCATTTAATGTTCAAGCAAAAACAGCTGATTTTTGACAAAAGAGATAACACCCCCCCATTACGTCATGCTTCAGAAATGTGGAAAATGGTCCGTTTTCAAATGTTTTATTTTTGAACGTCAGTTCACATTTGTAGGTGGATCATCAGTGTTAGAGCTAAAATTAGCATGTTTAAAGTGATTTTCATGCTTCCAGGGGCTCGGGAAGTGAATTAAATACTATTTGGAGGCATTTAATGTTCAATCAAAAACAGCTGATTTTTGACAAAAGAGATAACACCCCCCATTACGTCATGCTTCAGAAATGTGGAAAATGGTCCGTTTTCAAATGTTTTATTTTTGAACATCAGTTCACATTTGTAGGTGGATCATCAGTGTTAGAGCTAAAATTAGCATGTTTAAAGTGATTTTCATGCTTCCAGGGGCCCTAAACACAAGATTTATGGAATGGTTAAAAGTGCATGAAAATGGCCAATTTACTCACTCTGAGTTCTCAAAAAGGGTTTCTTCACCCCGGGAAGTTAATTAAATACCATTTGGAGGCATTTAATGTTCGAGCAAAAATGGCTGATTTTCGACAAAAGAGATAACACCCCCCCATTACGTCATGCTTCAGAAATGTGGAAAATGGTCCGTTTTCAAATGTTTTATTTTTGAACGTCAGTTCACATTTGTAGGTGGATCATCAGTGTTAGAGCTAAAATTAGCATGTTTAAAGTGATTTTCATGCTTCCAGGGGCTCGGGAAGTGAATTAAATACTATTTGGAGGCATTTAATGTTCAACCAAAAACAGCTGATTTTTGACAAAAGAGATAACACCCCCCCATTACGTCATGCTTCAGAAATGTGAAAAATGGTCCGTTTTCAAATGTTTTATTTTTGAATGTCAGTTCACATTTGTAGGTGGATCATCAGTGTTAGAGCTAAAATTAGCATGTTTAAAGTGATTTTCATGCTTCCAGGGGCCCTAAACACAAGATTTATGGAATGGTTAAAAGTGCATGAAAATGGCCAATTTACTCACTCTGAGTTCTCAAAAAGGGTTTCTTCACCCCGGGAAGTTAATTAAATACCATTTGGAGGCATTTAATGTTCGAGCAAAAACGGCTGATTTTCGACAAAAGAGATAACACCCCCCCATTACGTCATGCTTCAGAAATGTGGAAAATGGTCCGTTTTCAAATGTTTTATTTTTGAACATCAGTTCACATTTGTAGGTGGATCATCAGTGTTAGAGCTAAAATTAGCATGTTTAAAGTGATTTTCATGCTTCCAGGGGCTCGGGAAGTGAATTAAATACTATTTGGAGGCATTTAATGTTCAATCAAAAACAGCTGATTTTTGACAAAAGAGATAACACCCCCCCATTACGTTATGCTTCAGAAATGTGGAAAATGGTCCGTTTTCAAATGTTTTATTTTTGAACGTCAGTTCACATTTGTAGGTGGATCATCAGTGTTAGAGCTAAAATTAGCATGTTTAAAGTGATTTTCATGCTTCCAGGGGCCCTAAACACAAGATTTATGGAATGGTTAAAAGTGCATGAAAATGGCCAATTTACTCACTCTGAGTTCTCAAAAAGGGTTTCTTCACCCCGGGAAGTTAATTAAATACCATTTGGAGGCATTTAATGTTCGAGCAAAAACGGCTGATTTTCGACAAAAGAGATAACACCCCCCCATTACGTCATGCTTCAGAAATGTGGAAAATGGTCCGTTTTCAAATGTTTTATTTTTGAACGTCAGTTCACATTTGTAGGTGGATCATCAGTGTTAGAGCTAAAATTAGCATGTTTAAAGTGATTTTCATGCTTTCAGGGGCCCTAAACACAAGATTTATGGAATGGTTAAAAGTGCATGAAAATGGCCAATTTACTCACTCTGAGTTCTCAAAAAGGGTTTCTTCACCCCTGGAAGTTAATTAAATACCATTTGGAGGCATTTAATGTTCGAGCAAAAACGGCTGATTTTCGACAAAAGAGATAACACCCCCCCATTACGTCATGCTTCAGAAATGTGGAAAATGGTCCGTTTTCAAATGTTTTATTTTTGAACATCAGTTCACATTTGTAGGTGGATCATCAGTGTTAGAGCTAAAATTAGCATGTTTAAAGTGATTTTCATGCTTCCAGGGGCTCGGGAAGTGAATTAAATACTATTTGGAGGCATTTAATGTTCAATCAAAAACAGCTGATTTTTGACAAAAGAGATAACACCCCCCCATTACGTCATGCTTCAGAAATGTGGAAAATGGTCCGTTTTCAAATGTTTTATTTTTGAACGTCAGTTCACATTTGTAGGTGGATCATCAGTGTTAGAGCTAAAATTAGCATGTTTAAAGTGATTTTCATGCTTCCAGGGGCCCTAAACACAAGATTTATGGAATGGTTAAAAGTGCATGAAAATGGCCAATTTACTCACTCTGAGTTCTCAAAAAGGGTTTCTTCACCCCGGGAAGTTAATTAAATACCATTTGGAGGCATTTAATGTTCGAGCAAAAACGGCTGATTTTCGACAAAAGAGATAACACCCCCCCATTACGTCATGCTTCAGAAATGTGGAAAATGGTCCGTTTTCAAATGTTTTATTTTTGAACATCAGTTCACATTTGTAGGTGGATCATCAGTGTTAGAGCTAAAATTAGCATGTTTAAAGTGATTTTCATGCTTCCAGGGGCTCGGGAAGTGAATTAAATACTATTTGGAGGCATTTAATGTTCAATCAAAAACAGCTGATTTTTGACAAAAGAGATAACACCCCCCATTACGTCATGCTTCAGAAATGTGGAAAATGGTCCGTTTTCAAATGTTTTATTTTGGAACGTCAGTTCACATTTGTAGGTGGATCATCAGTGTTAGAGCTAAAATTAGCATGTTTAAAGTGATTTTCATGCTTCCAGGGGCCCTAAACACAAGATTTATGGAATGGTTAAAAGTGCATGAAAATGGCCAATTTACTCACTCTGAGTTCTCAAAAAGGGTTTCTTCACCCCGGGAAGTTAATTAAATACCATTTGGAGGCATTTAATGTTCGAGCAAAAACGGCTGATTTTCGACAAAAGAGATAACACCCCCCCATTACGTCATGCTTCAGAAATGTGGAAAATGGTCCGTTTTCAAATGTTTTATTTTTGAACGTCAGTTCACATTTGTAGGTGGATCATCAGTGTTAGAGCTAAAATTAGCATGTTTAAAGTGATTTTCATGCTTCCAGGGGCTCGGGAAGTGAATTAAATACTATTTGGAGGCATTTAATGTTCAATCAAAAACAGCTGATTTTTGACAAAAGAGATAACACCCCCCATTACGTCATGCTTCAGAAATGTGGAAAATGGTCCGTTTTCAAATGTTTTATTTTTTAACGTCAGTTCACATTTGTAGGTGGATCATCAGTGTTAGAGCTAAAATTAGCATGTTTAAAGTGATTTTCATGCTTCCAGGGGCCCTAAACACAAGATTTATGGAATGGTTAAAAGTGCATGAAAATGGCCAATTTCCTCACTCTGAGTTCTCAAAAAGGGTTTCTTCACCCCGGGAAGGTAATTAAATACCATTTGGAGGCATTTAATGTTCGAGCAAAAACGGCTGATTTTCGACAAAAGAGATAACACCCCCCATTACGTCATGCTTCAGAAATGTGGAAAATGGTCCGTTTTCAAATGTTTTATTTTGGAACGTCAGTTCACATTTGTAGGTGGATCATCAGTGTTAGAGCTAAAATTAGCATGTTTATAGTGATGTTCATGCTTCCAGGGGCTCGGGAAGTGAATTAAATACTATTTGGAGGCATTTAACGTTCAATCAAAAACAGCTGATTTTTGACAAAAGAGATAACACCCCCCCCATTACGTTATGCTTCAGAAATGTGGAAAATGGTCCGTTTTCAAATGTTTTATTTTTGAACGTCAGTTCACATTTGTAGGTGGATCATCAGTGTTAGAGCTAAAATTAGCATGTTTAAAGTGATTTTCATGCTTCCAGGGGCCCTAAACACAAGATTTATGGAATGGTTAAAAGTGCATGAAAATGGCCAATTTACTCACTCTGAGTTCTCAAAAAGGGTTTCTTCACCCCGGGAAGTTAATTAAATACCATTTGGAGGCATTTAATGTTCGAGCAAAAACGGCTGATTTTCGACAAAAGAGATAACACCCCCCCATTACGTCATGCTTCAGAAATGTGGAAAATGGTCCGTTTTCAAATGTTTTATTTTTGAACGTCAGTTCACATTTGTAGGTGGATCATCAGTGTTAGAGCTAAAATTAGCATGTTTAAAGTGATTTTCATGCTTTCAGGGGCCCTAAACACAAGATTTATGGAATGGTAAAAAGTGCATGAAAATGGCCAATTTACTCACTCTGAGTCCTCAAAAAGGGTTTCTTCACCCCGGGAAGTTAATTAAATACCATTTGGAGGCATTTAATGTTCGAGCAAAAACGGCTGATTTTCGACAAAAGAGATAACACCCCCCCATTACGTCATGCTTCAGAAATGTGGAAAATGGTCCGTTTTCAAATGTTTTATTTTTGAACATCAGTTCACATTTGTAGGTGGATCATCAGTGTTAGAGCTAAAATTAGCATGTTTAAAGTGATTTTCATGCTTCCAGGGGCTCGGGAAGTGAATTAAATACTATTTGGAGGCATTTAATGTTCAATCAAAAACAGCTGATTTTTGACAAAAGAGATAACACCCCCCCATTACGTCATGCTTCAGAAATGTGGAAAATGGTCCGTTTTCAAATGTTTTATTTTTGAACGTCAGTTCACATTTGTAGGTGGATCATCAGTGTTAGAGCTAAAATTAGCATGTTTAAAGTGATTTTCATGCTTCCAGGGGCCCTAAACACAAGATTTATGGAATGGTTAAAAGTGCATGAAAATGGCCAATTTACTCACCCTGAGTTCTCAAAAAGGGTTTCTTCACCCCGGGAAGTTAATTAAATACCATTTGGAGGCATTTAATGTTCGAGCAAAAACGGCTGATTTTCGACAAAAGAGATAACACCCCCCCATTACGTCATGCTTCAGAAATGTGGAAAATGGTCCGTTTTCAAATGTTTTATTTTTGAACGTCAGTTCACATTTGTAGGTGGATCATCAGTGTTAGAGCTAAAATTAGCATGTTTAAAGTGATTTTCATGCTTCCAGGGGCTCGGGAAGTGAATTAAATACTATTTGGAGGCATTTAATGTTCAAGCAAAAACAGCTGATTTTTGACAAAAGAGATAACACCCCCCCATTACGTCATGCTTCAGAAATGTGGAAAATGGTCCGTTTTCAAATGTTTTATTTTTGAACGTCAGTTCACATTTGTAGGTGGATCATCAGTGTTAGAGCTAAAATTAGCATGTTTAAAGTGATTTTCATGCTTCCAGGGGCCCTAAACACAAGATTTATGGAATGGTTAAAAGTGCATGAAAATGGCCAATTTACTCACTCTGAGTTCTCAAAAAGGGTTTCTTCACCCCGGGAAGTTAATTAAATACCATTTGGAGGCATTTAATGTTCGAGCAAAAACTGCTGATTTTCGACAAAAGAGATAACACCCCCCCATTACGTCATGCTTCAGAAATGTGAAAAATGGTCCGTTTTCAAATGTTTTATTTTTGAACGTCAGTTCACATTTGTAGGTGGATCATCAGTGTTAGAGCTAAAATTAGCATGTTTAAAGTGATTTTCATGCTTCCAGGGGCTCGGGAAGTGAATTAAATACTATTTGGAGGCATTTAATGTTAAAGCAAAAACAGCTGATTTTTGACAAAAGAGATAACACCCCCCCATTACGTCATGCTTCAGAAATGTGGAAAATGGTCCGTTTTCAAATGTTTTATTTTCGAACGTCAGTTCACATTTGTAGGTGGATCATCAGTGTTAGAGCTAAAATTAGCATGTTTAAAGTGATTTTTGTGCTTCCAGGGGCCCTAAACACAAGATTTATGGAATGGTTAAAAGTGCATGAAAATGGCCAATTTACTCACTCTGAGTTCTCAAAAAGGGTTTCTTCACCCCGGGAAGTTAATTGAATACCATTTGGAGGCATTTAATGTTCGAGCAAAAACGGCTGATTTTCGACAAAAGAGATAACACCCCCCCATTACGTCATGCTTCAGAAATGTGGAAAATGGTCCGTTTTCAAATGTTTTATTTTTGAACATCAGTTCACATTTGTAGGTGGATCATCAGTGTTAGAGCTAAAATTAGCATGTTTAAAGTGATTTTCATGCTTCCAGGGGCCCGGGAAGTGAATTAAATACTATTTGGAGGCATTTAATGTTCAATCAAAAACAGCTGATTTTTGACAAAAGAGATAACACCCCCCCATTACGTTATGCTTCAGAAATGTGGAAAATGGTCCGTTTTCAAATGTTTTATTTTTGAACGTCAGTTCACATTTGTAGGTGGATCATCAGTGTTAGAGCTAAAATTAGCATGTTTAAAGTGATTTTCATGCTTCCAGGGGCCCTAAACACAAGATTTATGGAATGGTTAAAAGTGCATGAAAATGGCCAATTTACTCACTCTGAGTTCTCAAAAAGGGTTTCTTCACCCCGGGAAGTTAATTAAATACCATTTGGAGGCATTTAATGTTCGAGCAAAAACGGCTGATTTTCGACAAAAGAGATAACACCCCCCCATTACGTCATGCTTCAGAAATGTGGAAAATGGTCCGTTTTCAAATGTTTTATTTTTGAACGTCAGTTCACATTTGTAGGTGGATCATCAGTGTTAGAGCTAAAATTAGCATGTTTAAAGTGATTTTCATGCTTTCAGGGGCCCTAAACACAAGATTTATGGAATGGTTAAAAGTGCATGAAAATGTCCAATTTACTCACTCTGAGTTCTCAAAAAGGGTTTCTTCACCCCGGGAAGTAAATTAAATACCATTTGGAGGCATTTAATGTTCGAGCAAAAACGGCTGATTTTCGACAAAAGAGATAACACCCCCCCATTACGTCATGCTTCAGAAATGTGGAAAATGGTCCGTTTTCAAATGTTTTATTTTTGAACGTCAGTTCACATTTGTAGGTGGATCATCAGTGTTAGAGCTAAAATTAGCATGTTTAAAGTGATTTTTATGCTTCCAGGGGCTCGGGAAGTGAATTAAATACTGTTTGGAGGCATTTGATGTTCAAGCAAAAACAGCTGATTTTTGACAAAAGAGATAACACCCCCCCATTACGTCATGCTTCAGAAATGTGGAAAATGGTCCGTTTTCAAATGTTTTATTTTTGAACGTCAGTTCACATTTGTAGGTGGATCATCAGTGTTAGAGCTAAAATTAGCATGTTTAAAGTGATTTTCATGCTTCCAGGGGCCCTAAACACAAGATTTATGGAATGGTTAAAAGTGCATGAAAATGGCCAATTTACTCACTCTGAGTTCTCAAAAAGGGTTTCTTCACCCCGGGAAGTTAATTAAATACCATTTGGAGGCATTTAATGTTCGAGCAAAAACGGCTGATTTTCGACAAAAGAGATAACACCCCCCCATTACGTCATGCTTCAGAAATGTGGAAAATGGTTCGTTTTCAAATGTTTTAGTTTTTGAACGTCAGTTCACATTTGTAGGTGGATCATCAGTGTTAGAGCTAAAATTAGCATGTTTAAAGTGATTTTCATGCTTCCAGGGGCTCGGGAAGTGAATTAAATACTATTTGGAGGCATTTAATGTTCAAGCAAAAACAGCTGATTTTTGACAAAAGAGATAACACCCCCCCATTACGTCATGCTTCAGAAATGTGGAAAATGGTCCGTTTTCAAATGTTTTATTTTTGAACGTCAGTTCACATTTGTAGGTGGATCATCAGTGTTAGAGCTAAAATTAGCATGTTTAAAGTGATTTTCATGCTTCCAGGGGCCCTAAACACAAGATTTATGGAATGGTTAAAAGTGCATGAAAATGGCCAATTTACTCACTCTGAGTTCTCAAAAAGGGTTTCTTCACCCCGGGAAGTTAATTAAATACCATTTGGAGGCATTTAATGTTCGAGCAAAAACTGCTGATTTTCGACAAAAGAGATAACACCCCCCCATTACGTCATGCTTCAGAAATGTGGAAAATGGTCCGTTTTCAAATGTTTTATTTTTGAACGTCAGTTCACATTTGTAGGTGGATCATCAGTGTTAGAGCTAAAATTAGCATGTTTAAAGTCATTTTCATGCTTCCAGGGGCTCGGGAAGTGAATTAAATACTATTTGGAGGCATTTAATGTTCAAGCAAAAACAGCTGATTTTTGACAAAAGAGATAACACCCCCCCATTACGTCATGCTTCAGAAATGTGGAAAATGGTCCGTTTTCAAATGTTTTATTTTTGAACGTCAGTTCACATTTGTAGGTGGATCATCAGTGTTAGAGCTAAAATTAGCATGTTTAAAGTGATTTTCATGCTTCCAGGGGCCCTAAACACAAGATTTATGGAATGGTTAAAAGTGCATGAAAATGGCCAATTTACTCACTCTGAGTTCTCAAAAAGGGTTTCTTCACCCCGGGAAGTTAATTAAATACCATTTGGAGGCATTTAATGTTCGAGCAAAAACGGCTGATTTTCGACAAAAGAGATAACACCCCCCCATTACGTCATGCTTCAGAAATGTGGAAAATGGTCCGTTTTCAAATGTTTTATTTTTGAACATCAGTTCACATTTGTAGGTGGATCATCAGTGTTAGAGCTAAAATTAGCATGTTTAAAGTGATTTTCATGCTTCCAGGGGCCCTAAACACAAGATTTATGGAATGGTTAAAAGTGCATGAAAATGGCCAATTTACTCACTCTGAGTTCTCAAAAAGGGTTTCTTCACCCCGGGAAGTTAATTAAATACCATTTGGAGGCATTTAATGTTCGAGCAAAAACGGCTGATTTTCGACAAAAGAGATAACACCTCCCCATTACGTCATGCTTCAGAAATGTGGAAAATGGTCCGTTTTCAAATGTTTTATTTTTGAACGTCAGTTCACATTTGTAGGTGGATCATCAGTGTTAGAGCTAAAATTAGCATGTTTAAAGTGATTTTCATGCTTCCAGGGGCTCGGGAAGTGAATTAAATACTATTTGGAGGCATTTAATGTTCAATCAAAAACATCTGATTTTCGACAAAAGAGATAACACCCCCCCATTACGTCATGCTTCAGAAATGTGGAAAATGGTCCGTTTTCAAATGTTTTATTTTTGAACGTCAGTTCACATTTGTAGGTGGATCATCAGTGTTAGAGCTAAAATTAGCATGTTTAAAGTGATTTTCATGCTTCCAGGGGCCCTAAACACAAGATTTATGGAATGGTTAAAAGTGCATGAAAATGGCCAATTTACTCACTCTGAGTTCTCAAAAAGGGTTTCTTCACCCCGGGAAGTTAATTAAATACCATTTGGAGGCATTTAATGTTCGAGCAAAAACGGCTGATTTTCGACAAAAGAGATAACACCTCCCCATTACGTCATGCTTCAGAAATGTGGAAAATAGTCCGTTTTCAAATGTTTTATTTTTGAACGTCAGTTCACATTTGTAGGTGGATCATCAGTGTTAGAGCTAAAATTAGCATGTTTAAAGTGATTTTCATGCTTCCAGGGGCTCGGGAAGTGAATTAAATACTATTTGGAGGCATTTAATGTTCAAGCAAAAACAGCTGATTTTTGACAAAAGAGATAACACCCCCCCATTACGTCATGCTTCAGAAATGTGGAAAATGGTCCGTTTTCAAATGTTTTTTTTTTGAACGTCAGTTCACATTTGTAGGTGGATCATCAGTGTTAGAGCTAAAATTAGCATGTTTAAAGTGATTTTCATGCTTCCAGGGGCCCTAAACACAAGATTTATGGAATGGTTAAAAGTGCATGAAAATGGCCAATTTACTCACTCTGAGTTCTCAAAAAGGGTTTCTTCACCCCGGGAAGTTAATTAAATACCATTTGGAGGCATTTAATGTTCGAGCAAAAACTGCTGATTTTTGACAAAAGAGATAACACCCCCCCATTACGTCATGCTTCAGAAATGTGGAAAATGGTCCGTTTTCATATGTTTTATTTTTGAACGTCAGTTCACATTTGTAGGTGGATCATCAGTGTTAGAGCTAAAATTAGCATGTTTAAAGTGATTTTCATGCTTCCAGGGGCTCGGGAAGTGAATTAAATACTATTTGGAGGCATTTAATGTTCAAGCAAAAACAGCTGATTTTTGACAAAAGAGATAACACCCCCCCATTACGTCATGCTTCAGAAATGTGGAAAATGGTCCGTTTTCAAATGTTTTATTTTTGAACGTCAGTTCACATTTGTAGGTGGATCATCAGTGTTAGAGCTAAAATTAGCATGTTTAAAGTGATTTTCATGCTTCCAGGGGCTCGGGAAGTGAATTAAATACTATTTGGAGGCATTTAATGTTCAATCAAAAACAGCTGATTTTTGACAAAAGAGATAACACCCCCCATTACGTCATGCTTCAGAAATGTGGAAAATGGTCCGTTTTCAAATGTTTTATTTTTGAACATCAGTTCACATTTGTAGGTGGATCATCAGTGTTAGAGCTAAAATTAGCATGTTTAAAGTGATTTTCATGCTTCCAGGGGCCCTAAACACAAGATTTATGGAATGGTTAAAAGTGCATGAAAATGGCCAATTTACTCACTCTGAGTTCTCAAAAAGGGTTTCTTCACCCCGGGAAGTTAATTAAATACCATTTGGAGGCATTTAATGTTCGAGCAAAAATGGCTGATTTTCGACAAAAGAGATAACACCCCCCCATTACGTCATGCTTCAGAAATGTGGAAAATGGTCCGTTTTCAAATGTTTTATTTTTGAACGTCAGTTCACATTTGTAGGTGGATCATCAGTGTTAGAGCTAAAATTAGCATGTTTAAAGTGATTTTCATGCTTCCAGGGGCTCGGGAAGTGAATTAAATACTATTTGGAGGCATTTAATGTTCAACCAAAAACAGCTGATTTTTGACAAAAGAGATAACACCCCCCCATTACGTCATGCTTCAGAAATGTGAAAAATGGTCCGTTTTCAAATGTTTTATTTTTGAATGTCAGTTCACATTTGTAGGTGGATCATCAGTGTTAGAGCTAAAATTAGCATGTTTAAAGTGATTTTCATGCTTCCAGGGGCCCTAAACACAAGATTTATGGAATGGTTAAAAGTGCATGAAAATGGCCAATTTACTCACTCTGAGTTCTCAAAAAGGGTTTCTTCACCCCGGGAAGTTAATTAAATACCATTTGGAGGCATTTAATGTTCGAGCAAAAACGGCTGATTTTCGACAAAAGAGATAACACCCCCCCATTACGTCATGCTTCAGAAATGTGGAAAATGGTCCGTTTTCAAATGTTTTATTTTTGAACATCAGTTCACATTTGTAGGTGGATCATCAGTGTTAGAGCTAAAATTAGCATGTTTAAAGTGATTTTCATGCTTCCAGGGGCTCGGGAAGTGAATTAAATACTATTTGGAGGCATTTAATGTTCAATCAAAAACAGCTGATTTTTGACAAAAGAGATAACACCCCCCCATTACGTTATGCTTCAGAAATGTGGAAAATGGTCCGTTTTCAAATGTTTTATTTTTGAACGTCAGTTCACATTTGTAGGTGGATCATCAGTGTTAGAGCTAAAATTAGCATGTTTAAAGTGATTTTCATGCTTCCAGGGGCCCTAAACACAAGATTTATGGAATGGTTAAAAGTGCATGAAAATGGCCAATTTACTCACTCTGAGTTCTCAAAAAGGGTTTCTTCACCCCGGGAAGTTAATTAAATACCATTTGGAGGCATTTAATGTTCGAGCAAAAACGGCTGATTTTCGACAAAAGAGATAACACCCCCCCATTACGTCATGCTTCAGAAATGTGGAAAATGGTCCGTTTTCAAATGTTTTATTTTTGAACGTCAGTTCACATTTGTAGGTGGATCATCAGTGTTAGAGCTAAAATTAGCATGTTTAAAGTGATTTTCATGCTTTCAGGGGCCCTAAACACAAGATTTATGGAATGGTTAAAAGTGCATGAAAATGGCCAATTTACTCACTCTGAGTTCTCAAAAAGGGTTTCTTCACCCCTGGAAGTTAATTAAATACCATTTGGAGGCATTTAATGTTCGAGCAAAAACGGCTGATTTTCGACAAAAGAGATAACACCCCCCCATTACGTCATGCTTCAGAAATGTGGAAAATGGTCCGTTTTCAAATGTTTTATTTTTGAACATCAGTTCACATTTGTAGGTGGATCATCAGTGTTAGAGCTAAAATTAGCATGTTTAAAGTGATTTTCATGCTTCCAGGGGCTCGGGAAGTGAATTAAATACTATTTGGAGGCATTTAATGTTCAATCAAAAACAGCTGATTTTTGACAAAAGAGATAACACCCCCCCATTACGTCATGCTTCAGAAATGTGGAAAATGGTCCGTTTTCAAATGTTTTATTTTTGAACGTCAGTTCACATTTGTAGGTGGATCATCAGTGTTAGAGCTAAAATTAGCATGTTTAAAGTGATTTTCATGCTTCCAGGGGCCCTAAACACAAGATTTATGGAATGGTTAAAAGTGCATGAAAATGGCCAATTTACTCACTCTGAGTTCTCAAAAAGGGTTTCTTCACCCCGGGAAGTTAATTAAATACCATTTGGAGGCATTTAATGTTCGAGCAAAAACGGCTGATTTTCGACAAAAGAGATAACACCCCCCCCCATTACGTCATGCTTCAGAAATGTGGAAAATGGTCCGTTTTCAAACGTTTTATTTTTGAACGTCAGTTCACATTTGTAGGTGGATCATCAGTGTTAGAGCTAAAATTAGCATGTTTAAAGTGATTTTCATGCTTCCAGGGGCTCGGGAAGTGAATTAAATACTATTTGGAGGCATTTAATGTTCAAGCAAAAACAGCTGATTTTTGACAAAAGAGATAACACCCCCCCATTACGTCATGCTTCAGAAATGTGGAAAATGGTCCGTTTTCAAATGTTTTATTTTTGAACGTCAGTTCACATTTGTAGGTGGATCATCAGTGTTAGAGCTAAAATTAGCATGTTTAAAGTGATTTTCATGCTTCCAGGGGCCCTAAACACAAGATTTATGGAATGGTTAAAAGTGCATGAAAATGGCCAATTTACTCACTCTGAGTTCTCAAAAAGGGTTTCTTCACCCCGGGAAGTTAATTAAATACCATTTGGAGGCATTTAATGTTCGAGCAAAAACTGCTGATTTTCGACAAAAGAGATAACACCCCCCCATTACGTCATGCTTCAGAAATGTGGAAAATGGTCCGTTTTCAAATGTTTTATTTTTGAACGTCAGTTCACATTTGTAGGTGGATCATCAGTGTTAGAGCTAAAATTAGCATGTTTAAAGTGATTTTCATGCTTCCAGGGGCTCGGGAAGTGAATTAAATACTATTTGGAGGCATTTAATGTTCAAGCAAAAACAGCTGATTTTTGACAAAAGAGATAACACCCCTCCATTACGTCATGCTTCAGAAATGTGGAAAATGGTCCGTTTTCAAATGTTTTATTTTCGAACGTCAGTTCACATTTGTAGGTGGATCATCAGTGTTAGAGCTAAAATTAGCATGTTTAAAGTGATTTTTGTGCTTCCAGGGGCCCTAAACACAAGATTTATGGAATGGTTAAAAGTGCATGAAAATGGCCAATTTACTCACTCTGAGTTCTCAAAAAGGGTTTCTTCACCCCGGGAAGTTAATTAAATACCATTTGGAGGCATTTAATGTTCGAGCAAAAACGGCTGATTTTCGACAAAAGAGATAACACCCCCCCATTACGTCATGCTTCAGAAATGTGGAAAATGGTCCATTTTCAAATGTTTTATTTTTGAACATCAGTTCACATTTGTAGGTGGATCATCAGTGTTAGAGCTAAAATTAGCATGTTTAAAGTGATTTTCATGCTTCCAGGGGCTCGGGAAGTGAATTAAATACTATTTGGAGGCATTTCATGTTCAATCAAAAACAGCTGATTTTTGACAAAAGAGATAACACCCCCCCATTACGTTATGCTTCAGAAATGTGGAAAATGGTCCGTTTTCAAATGTTTTATTTTTGAACGTCAGTTCACATTTGTAGGTGGATCATCAGTGTTAGAGCTAAAATTAGCATGTTTAAAGTGATTTTCATGCTTCCAGGGGCCCTAAACACAAGATTTATGGAATGGTTAAAAGTGCATGAAAATGGCCAATTTACTCACTCTGAGTTCTCAAAAAGGGTTTCTTCACCCCGGGAAGTTAATTAAATACCATTTGGAGGCATTTAATGTTCGAGCAAAAACGGCTGATTTTCGACAAAAGAGATAACACCCCCCCATTACGTCATGCTTTAGAAATGTGGAAAATGGTCCGTTTTCAAATGTTTTATTTTTGAACGTCAGTTCACATTTGTAGGTGGATCATCAGTGTTAGAGCTAAAATTAGCATGTTTAAAGTGATTTTCATGCTTTCAGGGGCCCTAAACACAAGATTTATGGAATGGTTAAAAGTGCATGAAAATGTCCAATTTACTCACTCTGAGTTCTCAAAAAGGGTTTCTTCACCCCGGGAAGTTAATTAAATACCATTTGGAGGCATTTAATGTTCGAGCAAAAACGGCTGATTTTCGACAAAAGAGATAACACCCCCCCATTACGTCATGCTTCAGAAATGTGGAAAATGGTCCGTTTTCAAATGTTTTATTTTTGAACGTCAGTTCACATTTGTAGGTGGATCATCAGTGTTAGAGCTAAAATTAGCATGTTTAAAGTGATTTTTATGCTCCCAGGGGCCCTAAACACAAGATTTATGGAATGGTTAAAAGTGCATGAAAATGGCCAATTTACTCACTCTGAGTTCTCAAAAAGGGTTTCTTCACCCCGGGAAGTTAATTAAATACCATTTGGAGGCATTTAATGTTCGAGCAAAAACGGCTGATTTTCGACAAAAGAGATAACACCTCCCCATTACGTCATGCTTCAGAAATGTGGAAAATGGTCCGTTTTCAAATGTTTTATTTTTGAACGTCAGTTCACATTTGTAGGTGGATCATCAGTGTTAGAGCTAAAATTAGCATGTTTAAAGTGATTTTCATGCTTCCAGGGGCTCGGGAAGTGAATTAAATACTATTTGGAGGCATTTAATGTTCAATCAAAAACATCTGATTTTCGACAAAAGAGATAACACCCCCCCATTACGTCATGCTTCAGAAATGTGGAAAATGGTCCGTTTTCAAATGTTTTATTTTTGAACGTCAGTTCACATTTGTAGGTGGATCATCAGTGTTAGAGCTAAAATTAGCATGTTTAAAGTGATTTTCATGCTTCCAGGGGCCCTAAACACAAGATTTATGGAATGGTTAAAAGTGCATGAAAATGGCCAATTTACTCACTCTGAGTTCTCAAAAAGGGTTTCTTCACCCCGGGAAGTTAATTAAATACCATTTGGAGGCATTTAATGTTCGAGCAAAAACGGCTGATTTTCGACAAAAGAGATAACACCTCCCCATTACGTCATGCTTCAGAAATGTGGAAAATAGTCCGTTTTCAAATGTTTTATTTTTGAACGTCAGTTCACATTTGTAGGTGGATCATCAGTGTTAGAGCTAAAATTAGCATGTTTAAAGTGATTTTCATGCTTCCAGGGGCTCGGGAAGTGAATTAAATACTATTTGGAGGCATTTAATGTTCAAGCAAAAACAGCTGATTTTTGACAAAAGAGATAACACCCCCCCATTACGTCATGCTTCAGAAATGTGGAAAATGGTCCGTTTTCAAATGTTTTTTTTTTGAACGTCAGTTCACATTTGTAGGTGGATCATCAGTGTTAGAGCTAAAATTAGCATGTTTAAAGTGATTTTCATGCTTCCAGGGGCCCTAAACACAAGATTTATGGAATGGTTAAAAGTGCATGAAAATGGCCAATTTACTCACTCTGAGTTCTCAAAAAGGGTTTCTTCACCCCGGGAAGTTAATTAAATACCATTTGGAGGCATTTAATGTTCGAGCAAAAACTGCTGATTTTTGACAAAAGAGATAACACCCCCCCATTACGTCATGCTTCAGAAATGTGGAAAATGGTCCGTTTTCATATGTTTTATTTTTGAACGTCAGTTCACATTTGTAGGTGGATCATCAGTGTTAGAGCTAAAATTAGCATGTTTAAAGTGATTTTCATGCTTCCAGGGGCTCGGGAAGTGAATTAAATACTATTTGGAGGCATTTAATGTTCAAGCAAAAACAGCTGATTTTTGACAAAAGAGATAACACCCCCCCATTACGTCATGCTTCAGAAATGTGGAAAATGGTCCGTTTTCAAATGTTTTATTTTTGAACGTCAGTTCACATTTGTAGGTGGATCATCAGTGTTAGAGCTAAAATTAGCATGTTTAAAGTGATTTTCATGCTTCCAGGGGCTCGGGAAGTGAATTAAATACTATTTGGAGGCATTTAATGTTCAATCAAAAACAGCTGATTTTTGACAAAAGAGATAACACCCCCCATTACGTCATGCTTCAGAAATGTGGAAAATGGTCCGTTTTCAAATGTTTTATTTTTGAACATCAGTTCACATTTGTAGGTGGATCATCAGTGTTAGAGCTAAAATTAGCATGTTTAAAGTGATTTTCATGCTTCCAGGGGCCCTAAACACAAGATTTATGGAATGGTTAAAAGTGCATGAAAATGGCCAATTTACTCACTCTGAGTTCTCAAAAAGGGTTTCTTCACCCCGGGAAGTTAATTAAATACCATTTGGAGGCATTTAATGTTCGAGCAAAAATGGCTGATTTTCGACAAAAGAGATAACACCCCCCCATTACGTCATGCTTCAGAAATGTGGAAAATGGTCCGTTTTCAAATGTTTTATTTTTGAACGTCAGTTCACATTTGTAGGTGGATCATCAGTGTTAGAGCTAAAATTAGCATGTTTAAAGTGATTTTCATGCTTCCAGGGGCTCGGGAAGTGAATTAAATACTATTTGGAGGCATTTAATGTTCAACCAAAAACAGCTGATTTTTGACAAAAGAGATAACACCCCCCCATTACGTCATGCTTCAGAAATGTGAAAAATGGTCCGTTTTCAAATGTTTTATTTTTGAATGTCAGTTCACATTTGTAGGTGGATCATCAGTGTTAGAGCTAAAATTAGCATGTTTAAAGTGATTTTCATGCTTCCAGGGGCCCTAAACACAAGATTTATGGAATGGTTAAAAGTGCATGAAAATGGCCAATTTACTCACTCTGAGTTCTCAAAAAGGGTTTCTTCACCCCGGGAAGTTAATTAAATACCATTTGGAGGCATTTAATGTTCGAGCAAAAACGGCTGATTTTCGACAAAAGAGATAACACCCCCCCATTACGTCATGCTTCAGAAATGTGGAAAATGGTCCGTTTTCAAATGTTTTATTTTTGAACATCAGTTCACATTTGTAGGTGGATCATCAGTGTTAGAGCTAAAATTAGCATGTTTAAAGTGATTTTCATGCTTCCAGGGGCTCGGGAAGTGAATTAAATACTATTTGGAGGCATTTAATGTTCAATCAAAAACAGCTGATTTTTGACAAAAGAGATAACACCCCCCCATTACGTTATGCTTCAGAAATGTGGAAAATGGTCCGTTTTCAAATGTTTTAT
This sequence comes from Lissotriton vulgaris, assembly GCF_964263255.1. Lineage (NCBI taxonomy): Eukaryota > Metazoa > Chordata > Amphibia > Caudata > Salamandridae > Lissotriton > Lissotriton vulgaris. The sequence continues at coordinate 1,402,579 of NW_028246529.1, read as the reverse complement.
TTTTGAACGTCAGTTCACATTTGTAGGTGGATCATCAGTGTTAGAGCTAAAATTAGCATGTTTAAAGTGATTTTCATGCTTCCAGGGGCCCTAAACACAAGATTTATGGAATGGTTAAAAGTGCATGAAAATGGCCAATTTACTCACTCTGAGTTCTCAAAAAGGGTTTCTTCACCCCGGGAAGTTAATTAAATACCATTTGGAGGCATTTAATGTTCGAGCAAAAACGGCTGATTTTCGACAAAAGAGATAACACCCCCCCATTACGTCATGCTTCAGAAATGTGGAAAATGGTCCGTTTTCAAATGTTTTATTTTTGAACGTCAGTTCACATTTGTAGGTGGATCATCAGTGTTAGAGCTAAAATTAGCATGTTTAAAGTGATTTTCATGCTTTCAGGGGCCCTAAACACAAGATTTATGGAATGGTTAAAAGTGCATGAAAATGGCCAATTTACTCACTCTGAGTTCTCAAAAAGGGTTTCTTCACCCCTGGAAGTTAATTAAATACCATTTGGAGGCATTTAATGTTCGAGCAAAAACGGCTGATTTTCGACAAAAGAGATAACACCCCCCCATTACGTCATGCTTCAGAAATGTGGAAAATGGTCCGTTTTCAAATGTTTTATTTTTGAACATCAGTTCACATTTGTAGGTGGATCATCAGTGTTAGAGCTAAAATTAGCATGTTTAAAGTGATTTTCATGCTTCCAGGGGCTCGGGAAGTGAATTAAATACTATTTGGAGGCATTTAATGTTCAATCAAAAACAGCTGATTTTTGACAAAAGAGATAACACCCCCCCATTACGTCATGCTTCAGAAATGTGGAAAATGGTCCGTTTTCAAATGTTTTATTTTTGAACGTCAGTTCACATTTGTAGGTGGATCATCAGTGTTAGAGCTAAAATTAGCATGTTTAAAGTGATTTTCATGCTTCCAGGGGCCCTAAACACAAGATTTATGGAATGGTTAAAAGTGCATGAAAATGGCCAATTTACTCACTCTGAGTTCTCAAAAAGGGTTTCTTCACCCCGGGAAGTTAATTAAATACCATTTGGAGGCATTTAATGTTCGAGCAAAAACGGCTGATTTTCGACAAAAGAGATAACACCCCCCCCATTACGTCATGCTTCAGAAATGTGGAAAATGGTCCGTTTTCAAACGTTTTATTTTTGAACGTCAGTTCACATTTGTAGGTGGATCATCAGTGTTAGAGCTAAAATTAGCATGTTTAAAGTGATTTTCATGCTTCCAGGGGCTCGGGAAGTGAATTAAATACTATTTGGAGGCATTTAATGTTCAAGCAAAAACAGCTGATTTTTGACAAAAGAGATAACACCCCCCCATTACGTCATGCTTCAGAAATGTGGAAAATGGTCCGTTTTCAAATGTTTTATTTTTGAACGTCAGTTCACATTTGTAGGTGGATCATCAGTGTTAGAGCTAAAATTAGCATGTTTAAAGTGATTTTCATGCTTCCAGGGGCCCTAAACACAAGATTTATGGAATGGTTAAAAGTGCATGAAAATGGCCAATTTACTCACTCTGAGTTCTCAAAAAGGGTTTCTTCACCCCGGGAAGTTAATTAAATACCATTTGGAGGCATTTAATGTTCGAGCAAAAACTGCTGATTTTCGACAAAAGAGATAACACCCCCCCATTACGTCATGCTTCAGAAATGTGGAAAATGGTCCGTTTTCAAATGTTTTATTTTTGAACGTCAGTTCACATTTGTAGGTGGATCATCAGTGTTAGAGCTAAAATTAGCATGTTTAAAGTGATTTTCATGCTTCCAGGGGCTCGGGAAGTGAATTAAATACTATTTGGAGGCATTTAATGTTCAAGCAAAAACAGCTGATTTTTGACAAAAGAGATAACACCCCTCCATTACGTCATGCTTCAGAAATGTGGAAAATGGTCCGTTTTCAAATGTTTTATTTTCGAACGTCAGTTCACATTTGTAGGTGGATCATCAGTGTTAGAGCTAAAATTAGCATGTTTAAAGTGATTTTTGTGCTTCCAGGGGCCCTAAACACAAGATTTATGGAATGGTTAAAAGTGCATGAAAATGGCCAATTTACTCACTCTGAGTTCTCAAAAAGGGTTTCTTCACCCCGGGAAGTTAATTAAATACCATTTGGAGGCATTTAATGTTCGAGCAAAAACGGCTGATTTTCGACAAAAGAGATAACACCCCCCCATTACGTCATGCTTCAGAAATGTGGAAAATGGTCCATTTTCAAATGTTTTATTTTTGAACATCAGTTCACATTTGTAGGTGGATCATCAGTGTTAGAGCTAAAATTAGCATGTTTAAAGTGATTTTCATGCTTCCAGGGGCTCGGGAAGTGAATTAAATACTATTTGGAGGCATTTCATGTTCAATCAAAAACAGCTGATTTTTGACAAAAGAGATAACACCCCCCCATTACGTTATGCTTCAGAAATGTGGAAAATGGTCCGTTTTCAAATGTTTTATTTTTGAACGTCAGTTCACATTTGTAGGTGGATCATCAGTGTTAGAGCTAAAATTAGCATGTTTAAAGTGATTTTCATGCTTCCAGGGGCCCTAAACACAAGATTTATGGAATGGTTAAAAGTGCATGAAAATGGCCAATTTACTCACTCTGAGTTCTCAAAAAGGGTTTCTTCACCCCGGGAAGTTAATTAAATACCATTTGGAGTCATTTAATGTTCGAGCAAAAACGGCTGATTTTCGACAAAAGAGATAACACCCCCCCATTACGTCATGCTTCAGAAATGTGGAAAATGGTCCGTTTTCAAATGTTTTATTTTTGAACGTCAGTTCACATTTGTAGGTGGATCATCAGTGTTAGAGCTAAAATTAGCATGTTTAAAGTGATTTTCATGCTTTCAGGGGCCCTAAACACAAGATTTATGGAATGGTTAAAAGTGCATGAAAATGTCCAATTTACTCACTCTGAGTTCTCAAAAAGGGTTTCTTCACCCCGGGAAGTTAATTAAATACCATTTGGAGGCATTTAATGTTCGAGCAAAAACGGCTGATTTTCGACAAAAGAGATAACACCCCCCCATTACGTCATGCTTCAGAAATGTGGAAAATGGTCCGTTTTCAAATGTTTTATTTTTGAACGTCAGTTCACATTTGTAGGTGGATCATCAGTGTTAGAGCTAAAATTAGCATGTTTAAAGTGATTTTTATGCTCCCAGGGGCTCGGGAAGTGAATTAAATACTATTTGGAGGCATTTGATGTTCAAGCAAAAACAGCAGATTTTTGACAAAAGAGATAACACCCCCCCATTACGTCATGCTTCAGAAATGTGGAAAATGGTCCGTTTTCAAATGTTTTATTTTTTAACGTCAGTTCACATTTGTAGGTGGATCATCAGTGTTAGAGCTAAAATAAGCATGTTTAAAGTGATTTTCATGCTTCCAGGGGCCCTAAACACAAGATTTATGGAATGGTTAAAAGTGCATGAAAATGGCCAATTTACTCACTCTGAGTTCTCAAAAAGGGTTTCTTCACCCCGGGAAGTTAATTAAATACCATTTGGAGGCATTTAATGTTCGAGCAAAAACGGCTGATTTTCGACAAAAGAGATAACACCCCCCCATTAGGTCATGCTTCAGAAATGTGGAAAATGGTTCGTTTTCAAATGTTTTATTTTTGAACGTCAGTTCACATTTGTAGGTGGATCATCAGTGTTAGAGCTAAAATTAGCATGTTTAAAGTGATTTTCATGCTTCCAGGGGCTCGGGAAGTGAATTAAATACTATTTGGAGGCATTTAATGTTCAAGCAAAAACAGCTGATTTTTGACAAAAGAGATAACACCCCCCCCATTACGTCATGCTTCAGAAATGTGGAAAATGGTCCGTTTTCAAATGTTTTATTTTTGAACGTCAGTTCACATTTGTAGGTGGATCATCAGTGTTAGAGCTAAAATTAGCATGTTTAAAGTGATTTTCATGCTTCCAGGGGCCCTAAACACAAGATTTATGGAATGGTTAAAAGTGCATGAAAATGGCCAATTTACTCACTCTGAGTTCTCAAAAAGGGTTTCTTCACCCCGGGAAGTTAATTAAATACCATTTGGAGGCATTTAATGTTCGAGCAAAAACTGCTGATTTTCGACAAAAGAGATAACACCCCCCCATTACGTCATGCTTCAGAAATGTGGAAAATGGTCCGTTTTCAAATGTTTTATTTTTGAACGTCAGTTCACATTTGTAGGTGGATCATCAGTGTTAGAGCTAAAATTAGCATGTTTAAAGTCAGTTTCATGCTTCCAGGGGCTCGGGAAGTGAATTAAATACTATTTGGAGGCATTTAATGTTCAAGCAAAAACAGCTGATTTTTGACAAAAGAGATAGCACCCCCCCATTACGTCATGCTTCAGAAATGTGGAAAATGGTCCGTTTTCAAATGTTTTATTTTTGAACGTCAGTTCACATTTGTAGGTGGATCATCAGTGTTAGAGCTAAAATTAGCATGTTTAAAGTGATTTTCATGCTTCCATGGGCCCTAAACACAAGATTTATGGAATGGTTAAAAGTGCATGAAAATGGCCAATTTACTCACTCTGAGTTCTCAAAAAGGGTTTCTTCACCCCGGGAAGTTAATTAAATACCATTTGGAGGCATTTAATGTTCGAGCAAAAACTGCTGATTTTTGACAAAAGAGATAACACCCCCCCATTACGTCATGCTTCAGAAATGTGGAAAATGGTCCGTTTTCAAATGTTTTATTTTTGAACGTCAGTTCACATTTGTAGGTGGATCATCAGTGTTAGAGCTAAAATTAGCATGTTTAAAGTGATTTTCATGCTTCCAGGGGCTCGGGAAGTGAATTAAATACTATTTGGAGGCATTTAATGTTCAAGCAAAAACAGCTGATTTTTGACAAAAGAGATAACACCCCCCCATTACGTTATGCTTCAGAAATGTGGAAAATGGTCCGTTTTCAAATGTTTTATTTTTGAACGTCAGTTCACATTTGTAGGTGGATCATCAGTGTTAGAGCTAAAATTAGCATGTTTAAAGTGATTTTCATGCTTCCAGGGGCCCTAAACACAAGATTTATGGAATGGTTAAAAGTGCATGAAAATGGCCAATTTACTCACTCTGAGTTCTCAAAAAGGGTTTCTTCACCCCGGGAAGTTAATTAAATACCATTTGGAGGCATTTAATGTTCGAGCAAAAACGGCTGATTTTCGACAAAAGAGATAACACCCCCCCATTACGTCATGCTTCAGAAATGTGGAAAATGGTCAGTTTTCAAATGTTTTATTTTTGAACGTCAGTTCACATTTGTAGGTGGATCATCAGTGTTAGAGCTAAAATTAGCATGTTTAAAGTGATTTTCATGCTTCCAGGGGCCCTAAACACAAGATTTATGGAATGGTTAAAAGTGCATGAAAATGGCCAATTTACTCACTCTGAGTTCTCAAAAAGGGTTTCTTCACCCTGGGAAGTTAATTAAATACCATTTGGAGGCATTTAATGTTCGAGCAAAAACGGCTGATTTTCGACAAAAGAGATAACACCTCCCCATTACGTCATGCTACAGAAATGTGGAAAATGGTCCGTTTTCAAATGTTTTATTTTTGAACGTCAGTTCACATTTGTAGGTGGATCATCAGTGTTAGAGCTAAAATTAGCATGTTTAAAGTGATTTTCATGCTTCCAGGGGCTCGGGAAGTGAATTAAATACTATTTGGAGGCATTTAATGTTCAAGCAAAAACAGCTGATTTTTGACAAAAGAGATAACACCCCCCCCATTACGTCATGCTTCAGAAATGTGGAAAATGGTCCGTTTTCAAATGTTTTATTTTTGAACGTCAATTCACATTTGTAGGTGGATCATCAGTGTTAGAGCTAAAATTAGCATGTTTAAAGTGATTTTCATGCTTCCAGGGGCCCTAAACATAAGATTTATGGAATGGTTAAAAGTGCATGAAAATGGCCAATTTACTCACTCTGAGTTCTCAAAAAGGGTTTCTTCACCCCGGGAAGTTAATTAAATACCATTTGGAGGCATTTAATGTTCGAGCAAAAACGGCTGATTTTCGACAAAAGAGATAACACCCCCCCATTACGTCATGCTTCAGAAATGTGGAAAATGGTCCGTTTTCAAATGTTTTATTTTTGAACATCAGTTCACATTTGTAGGTGGATCATCAGTGTTAGAGCTAAAATTAGCATGTTTAAAGTGATTTTCATGCTTCCAGGGGCTCGGGAAGTAAATTAAATACTATTTGGAGGCATTTAATGTTCAATCAAAAACAGCTGATTTTCGACAAAAGAGATAACACCCCCCCATTACGTCATGCTTCAGAAATGTGGAAAATGGTCCGTTTTCAAATGTTTTATTTTTGAACGTCAGTTCACATTTGTAGGTGGATCATCAGTGTTAGAGCTAAAATTAGCATGTTTAAAGTGATTTTCATGCTTCCAGGGGCCCTAAACACAAGATTTATGGAATGGTTAAAAGTGCATGAAAATGGCCAATTTACTCACTCTGAGTTCTCAAAAAGGGTTTCTTCACCCCGGGAAGTTAATTAAATACCATTTGGAGGCATTTAATGTTCGAGCAAAAACGGCTGATTTTCGACAAAAGAGATAACACCTCCCCATTACGTCATGCTTCAGAAATGTGGAAAATGGTCCGTTTTCAAATGTTTTATTTTTGAACGTCAGTTCACATTTGTAGGTGGATTATCAGTGTTAGAGCTAAAATTAGCATGTTTAAAGTGATTTTCATGCTTCCAGGGGCTCGGGAAGTGAATTAAATACTATTTGGAGGCATTTAATGTTCAAGCAAAAACAGCTGATTTTTGACAAAAGAGATAACACCCCCCCATTACGTCATGCTTCAGAAATGTGGAAAATGGTCCGTTTTCAAATGTTTTTTTTTTGAACGTCAGTTCACATTTGTAGGTGGATCATCAGTGTTAGAGCCAAAATTAGCATGTTTAAAGTGATTTTCATGCTTCCAGGAGCCCTAAACACAAGATTTATGGAATGGTTAAAAGTGCATGAAAATGGCCAATTTACTCACTCTGAGTTCTCAAAAAGGGTTTCTTCACACCGGAAAGTTAATTAAATACCATTTGGAGGCATTTAATGTTCGAGCAAAAACGGCTGATTTTCGACAAAAGAGATAACACCCCCCCATTACGTCATGCTTCAGAAATGTGGAAAATGGTCCGTTTTCAAATGTTTTATTTTTGAACATCAGTTCACATTTGTAGGTGGATCATCAGTGTTAGAGCTAAAATTAGCATGTTTAAAGTGATTTTCATGCTTCCAGGGGCTCGGGAAGTGAATTAAATACTATTTGGAGGCATTTAATGTTCAATCAAAAACAGCTGATTTTTGACAAAAGAGATAACACCCCCCCATTACGCTATGCTTCAGAAATGTGGAAAATGGTCCGTTTTCAAATGTTTTATTTTTGAACGTCAGTTCACATTTGTAGGTGGATCATCAGTGTTAGAGCTAAAATTAGCATGTTTAAAGTGATTTTCATGCTTCCAGGGGCCCTAAACACAAGATTTATGGAATGGTTAAAAGTGCATGAAAATGGCCAATTTACTCACTCTGAGTTCTCAAAAAGGGATTCTTCACCCCGGGAAGTTAATTAAATACCATTTGGAGGCATTTAATGTTCGAGCAAAAACGGCTGATTTTCGACAAAAGAGATAACACCCCCCCATTACGTCATGCTTCAGAAATGTGGAAAATGGTCCGTTTTCAAATGTTTTATTTTTGAACGTCAGTTCACATTTGTAGGTGGATCATCAGTGTTAGAGCTAAAATTAGCATGTTTAAAGTGATTTTCATGCTTTCAGGGGCCCTAAACACAAGATTTATGGAATGGTTAAAAGTGCATGAAAATGGCCAATTTACTCACTCTGAGTTCTCAAAAAGGGTTTCTTCACCCCGGGAAGTTAATTAAATACCATTTGGAGGCATTTAATGTTCGAGCAAAAACGGCTGATTTTCGACAAAAGAGATAACACCCCCCCATTACGTCATGCTTCAGAAATGTGGAAAATGGTCCGTTTTCAAATGTTTTATTTTTGAACGTCAGTTCACATTTGTAGGTGGATCATCAGTGTTAGAGCTAAAATTAGCATGTTTAAAGTGATTTTTATGCTTCCAGGGGCTCGGGAAGTGAATTAAATACTATTTGGAGGCATTTGATGTTCAAGCAAAAACAGCAGATTTTTGACAAAAGAGATAACACCCCCCCATTACGTCATGCTTCAGAAATGTGGAAAATGGTCCGTTTTCAAATGTTTTATTTTTGAACGTCAGTTCACATTTGTAGGTGGATCATCAGTGTTAGAGCTAAAATTAGCATGTTTAAAGTGATTTTCATGCTTCCAGGGGCCCTAAACACAAGATTTATGGAATGGTTAAAAGTGCATGAAAATGGCCAATTTACTCACTCTGAGTTCTCAAAAAGGGTTTCTTCACCCCGGGAAGTTAATTAAATACCATTTGGAGGCATTTAATGTTCGAGCAAAAACGGCTGATTTTCGACAAAAGAGATAACACCCCCCCCATTACGTCATGCTTCAGAAATGTGGAAAATGGTTCGTTTTCAAATGTTTTATTTTTGAACGTCAGTTCACATTTGTAGGTGGATCATCAGTGTTAGAGCTAAAATTAGCATGTTTAAAGTGATTTTCATGCTTCCAGGGGCTCGGGAAGTGAATTAAATACTATTTGGAGGCATTTAATGTTCAAGCAAAAACAGCTGATTTTTGACAAAAGAGATAACACCCCCCCATTACGTCATGCTTCAGAAATGTGGAAAATGGTCCGTTTTCAAATGTTTTATTTTTGAACGTCAGTTCACATTTGTAGGTGGATCATCAGTGTTAGAGCTAAAATTAGCATGTTTAAAGTGATTTTCATGCTTCCAGGGGCCCTAAACACAAGATTTATGGAATGGTTAAAAGTGCATGAAAATGGCCAATTTACTCACTCTGAGTTCTCAAAAAGGGTTTCTTCACCCCGGGAAGTTAATTAAATACCATTTGGAGGCATTTAATGTTCGAGCAAAAACGGCTGATTTTCGACAAAAGAGATAACACCCCCCCATTAGGTCATGCTTCAGAAATGTGGAAAATGGTTCGTTTTCAAATGTTTTATTTTTGAACGTCAGTTCACATTTGTAGGTGGATCATCAGTGTTAGAGCTAAAATTAGCATGTTTAAAGTGATTTTCATGCTTCCAGGGGCTCGGGAAGTGAATTAAATACTATTTGGAGGCATTTAATGTTCAAGCAAAAACAGCTGATTTTTGACAAAAGAGATAACACCCCCCCCATTACGTCATGCTTCAGAAATGTGGAAAATGGTCCGTTTTCAAATGTTTTATTTTTGAACGTCAGTTCACATTTGTAGGTGGATCATCAGTGTTAGAGCTAAAATTAGCATGTTTAAAGTGATTTTCATGCTTCCAGGGGCCCTAAACACAAGATTTATGGAATGGTTAAAAGTGCATGAAAATGGCCAATTTACTCACTCTGAGTTCTCAAAAAGGGTTTCTTCACCCCGGGAAGTTAATTAAATACCATTTGGAGGCATTTAATGTTCGAGCAAAAACTGCTGATTTTCGACAAAAGAGATAACACCCCCCCATTACGTCATGCTTCAGAAATGTGGAAAATGGTCCGTTTTCAAATGTTTTATTTTTGAACGTCAGTTCACATTTGTAGGTGGATCATCAGTGTTAGAGCTAAAATTAGCATGTTTAAAGTCAGTTTCATGCTTCCAGGGGCTCGGGAAGTGAATTAAATACTATTTGGAGGCATTTAATGTTCAAGCAAAAACAGCTGATTTTTGACAAAAGAGATAGCACCCCCCCATTACGTCATGCTTCAGAAATGTGGAAAATGGTCCGTTTTCAAATGTTTTATTTTTGAACGTCAGTTCACATTTGTAGGTGGATCATCAGTGTTAGAGCTAAAATTAGCATGTTTAAAGTGATTTTCATGCTTCCATGGGCCCTAAACACAAGATTTATGGAATGGTTAAAAGTGCATGAAAATGGCCAATTTACTCACTCTGAGTTCTCAAAAAGGGTTTCTTCACCCCGGGAAGTTAATTAAATACCATTTGGAGGCATTTAATGTTCGAGCAAAAACTGCTGATTTTTGACAAAAGAGATAACACCCCCCCATTACGTCATGCTTCAGAAATGTGGAAAATGGTCCGTTTTCAAATGTTTTATTTTTGAACGTCAGTTCACATTTGTAGGTGGATCATCAGTGTTAGAGCTAAAATTAGCATGTTTAAAGTGATTTTCATGCTTCCAGGGGCTCGGGAAGTGAATTAAATACTATTTGGAGGCATTTAATGTTCAAGCAAAAACAGCTGATTTTTGACAAAAGAGATAACACCCCCCCATTACGTTATGCTTCAGAAATGTGGAAAATGGTCCGTTTTCAAATGTTTTATTTTTGAACGTCAGTTCACATTTGTAGGTGGATCATCAGTGTTAGAGCTAAAATTAGCATGTTTAAAGTGATTTTCATGCTTCCAGGGGCCCTAAACACAAGATTTATGGAATGGTTAAAAGTGCATGAAAATGGCCAATTTACTCACTCTGAGTTCTCAAAAAGGGTTTCTTCACCCCGGGAAGTTAATTAAATACCATTTGGAGGCATTTAATGTTCGAGCAAAAACGGCTGATTTTCGACAAAAGAGATAACACCCCCCCATTACGTCATGCTTCAGAAATGTGGAAAATGGTCAGTTTTCAAATGTTTTATTTTTGAACGTCAGTTCACATTTGTAGGTGGATCATCAGTGTTAGAGCTAAAATTAGCATGTTTAAAGTGATTTTCATGCTTCCAGGGGCCCTAAACACAAGATTTATGGAATGGTTAAAAGTGCATGAAAATGGCCAATTTACTCACTCTGAGTTCTCAAAAAGGGTTTCTTCACCCTGGGAAGTTAATTAAATACCATTTGGAGGCATTTAATGTTCGAGCAAAAACGGCTGATTTTCGACAAAAGAGATAACACCTCCCCATTACGTCATGCTACAGAAATGTGGAAAATGGTCCGTTTTCAAATGTTTTATTTTTGAACGTCAGTTCACATTTGTAGGTGGATCATCAGTGTTAGAGCTAAAATTAGCATGTTTAAAGTGATTTTCATGCTTCCAGGGGCTCGGGAAGTGAATTAAATACTATTTGGAGGCATTTAATGTTCAAGCAAAAACAGCTGATTTTTGACAAAAGAGATAACACCCCCCCCATTACGTCATGCTTCAGAAATGTGGAAAATGGTCCGTTTTCAAATGTTTTATTTTTGAACGTCAATTCACATTTGTAGGTGGATCATCAGTGTTAGAGCTAAAATTAGCATGTTTAAAGTGATTTTCATGCTTCCAGGGGCCCTAAACATAAGATTTATGGAATGGTTAAAAGTGCATGAAAATGGCCAATTTACTCACTCTGAGTTCTCAAAAAGGGTTTCTTCACCCCGGGAAGTTAATTAAATACCATTTGGAGGCATTTAATGTTCGAGCAAAAACGGCTGATTTTCGACAAAAGAGATAACACCCCCCCATTACGTCATGCTTCAGAAATGTGGAAAATGGTCCGTTTTCAAATGTTTTATTTTTGAACATCAGTTCACATTTGTAGGTGGATCATCAGTGTTAGAGCTAAAATTAGCATGTTTAAAGTGATTTTCATGCTTCCAGGGGCTCGGGAAGTAAATTAAATACTATTTGGAGGCATTTAATGTTCAATCAAAAACAGCTGATTTTCGACAAAAGAGATAACACCCCCCCATTACGTCATGCTTCAGAAATGTGGAAAATGGTCCGTTTTCAAATGTTTTATTTTTGAACGTCAGTTCACATTTGTAGGTGGATCATCAGTGTTAGAGCTAAAATTAGCATGTTTAAAGTGATTTTCATGCTTCCAGGGGCCCTAAACACAAGATTTATGGAATGGTTAAAAGTGCATGAAAATGGCCAATTTACTCACTCTGAGTTCTCAAAAAGGGTTTCTTCACCCCGGGAAGTTAATTAAATACCATTTGGAGGCATTTAATGTTCGAGCAAAAACGGCTGATTTTCGACAAAAGAGATAACACCTCCCCATTACGTCATGCTTCAGAAATGTGGAAAATGGTCCGTTTTCAAATGTTTTATTTTTGAACGTCAGTTCACATTTGTAGGTGGATTATCAGTGTTAGAGCTAAAATTAGCATGTTTAAAGTGATTTTCATGCTTCCAGGGGCTCGGGAAGTGAATTAAATACTATTTGGAGGCATTTAATGTTCAAGCAAAAACAGCTGATTTTTGACAAAAGAGATAACACCCCCCCATTACGTCATGCTTCAGAAATGTGGAAAATGGTCCGTTTTCAAATGTTTTTTTTTTGAACGTCAGTTCACATTTGTAGGTGGATCATCAGTGTTAGAGCCAAAATTAGCATGTTTAAAGTGATTTTCATGCTTCCAGGAGCCCTAAACACAAGATTTATGGAATGGTTAAAAGTGCATGAAAATGGCCAATTTACTCACTCTGAGTTCTCAAAAAGGGTTTCTTCACACCGGAAAGTTAATTAAATACCATTTGGAGGCATTTAATGTTCGAGCAAAAACGGCTGATTTTCGACAAAAGAGATAACACCCCCCCATTACGTCATGCTTCAGAAATGTGGAAAATGGTCCGTTTTCAAATGTTTTATTTTTGAACATCAGTTCACATTTGTAGGTGGATCATCAGTGTTAGAGCTAAAATTAGCATGTTTAAAGTGATTTTCATGCTTCCAGGGGCTCGGGAAGTGAATTAAATACTATTTGGAGGCATTTAATGTTCAATCAAAAACAGCTGATTTTTGACAAAAGAGATAACACCCCCCCATTACGCTATGCTTCAGAAATGTGGAAAATGGTCCGTTTTCAAATGTTTTATTTTTGAACGTCAGTTCACATTTGTAGGTGGATCATCAGTGTTAGAGCTAAAATTAGCATGTTTAAAGTGATTTTCATGCTTCCAGGGGCCCTAAACACAAGATTTATGGAATGGTTAAAAGTGCATGAAAATGGCCAATTTACTCACTCTGAGTTCTCAAAAAGGGATTCTTCACCCCGGGAAGTTAATTAAATACCATTTGGAGGCATTTAATGTTCGAGCAAAAACGGCTGATTTTCGACAAAAGAGATAACACCCCCCCATTACGTCATGCTTCAGAAATGTGGAAAATGGTCCGTTTTCAAATGTTTTATTTTTGAACGTCAGTTCACATTTGTAGGTGGATCATCAGTGTTAGAGCTAAAATTAGCATGTTTAAAGTGATTTTCATGCTTTCAGGGGCCCTAAACACAAGATTTATGGAATGGTTAAAAGTGCATGAAAATGGCCAATTTACTCACTCTGAGTTCTCAAAAAGGGTTTCTTCACCCCGGGAAGTTAATTAAATACCATTTGGAGGCATTTAATGTTCGAGCAAAAACGGCTGATTTTCGACAAAAGAGATAACACCCCCCCATTACGTCATGCTTCAGAAATGTGGAAAATGGTCCGTTTTCAAATGTTTTATTTTTGAACGTCAGTTCACATTTGTAGGTGGATCATCAGTGTTAGAGCTAAAATTAGCATGTTTAAAGTGATTTTTATGCTTCCAGGGGCTCGGGAAGTGAATTAAATACTATTTGGAGGCATTTGATGTTCAAGCAAAAACAGCAGATTTTTGACAAAAGAGATAACACCCCCCCATTACGTCATGCTTCAGAAATGTGGAAAATGGTCCGTTTTCAAATGTTTTATTTTTGAACGTCAGTTCACATTTGTAGGTGGATCATCAGTGTTAGAGCTAAAATTAGCATGTTTAAAGTGATTTTCATGCTTCCAGGGGCCCTAAACACAAGATTTATGGAATGGTTAAAAGTGCATGAAAATGGCCAATTTACTCACTCTGAGTTCTCAAAAAGGGTTTCTTCACCCCGGGAAGTTAATTAAATACCATTTGGAGGCATTTAATGTTCGAGCAAAAACGGCTGATTTTCGACAAAAGAGATAACACCCCCCCATTACGTCATGCTTCAGAAATGTGGAAAATGGTTCGTTTTCAAATGTTTTATTTTTGAACGTCAGTTCACATTTGTAGGTGGATCATCAGTGTTAGAGCTAAAATTAGCATGTTTAAAGTGATTTTCATGCTTCCAGGGGCTCGGGAAGTGAATTAAATACTATTTGGAGGCATTTAATGTTCAAGCAAAAACAGCTGATTTTTGACAAAAGAGATAACACCCCCCCCATTACGTCATGCTTCAGAAATGTGGAAAATGGTCCGTTTTCAAATGTTTTATTTTTGAACGTCAGTTCACATTTGTAGGTGGATCATCAGTGTTAGAGCTAAAATTAGCATGTTTAAAGTGATTTTCATGCTTCCAGGGGCCCTAAACACAAGATTTATGGAATGGTTAAAAGTGCATGAAAATGGCCAATTTACTCACTCTGAGTTCTCAAAAAGGGTTTCTTCACCCCGGGAAGTTAATTAAATACCATTTGGAGGCATTTAATGTTCGAGCAAAAACTGCTGATTTTCGACAAAAGAGATAACACCCCCCCATTACGTCATGCTTCAGAAATGTGGAAAATGGTCCGTTTTCAAATGTTTTATTTTTGAACGTCAGTTCACATTTGTAGGTGGATCATCAGTGTTAGAGCTAAAATTAGCATGTTTAAAGTCAGTTTCATGCTTCCAGGGGCTCGGGAAGTGAATTAAATACTATTTGGAGGCATTTAATGTTCAAGCAAAAACAGCTGATTTTTGACAAAAGAGATAACACCCCCCCATTACGTCATGCTTCAGAAATGTGGAAAATGGTCCGTTTTCAAATGTTTTATTTTTGAACGTCAGTTCACATTTGTAGGTGGATCATCAGTGTTAGAGCTAAAATTAGCATGTTTAAAGTGATTTTCATGCTTCCATGGGCCCTAAACACAAGATTTATGGAATGGTTAAAAGTGCATGAAAATGGCCAATTTACTCACTCTGAGTTCTCAAAAAGGGTTTCTTCACCCCGGGAAGTTAATTAAATACCATTTGGAGGCATTTAATGTTCGAGCAAAAACTGCTGATTTTTGACAAAAGAGATAACACCCCCCCATTACGTCATGCTTCAGAAATGTGGAAAATGGTCCGTTTTCAAATGTTTTATTTTTGAACGTCAGTTCACATTTGTAGGTGGATCATCAGTGTTAGAGCTAAAATTAGCATGTTTAAAGTGATTTTCATGCTTCCAGGGGCTCGGGAAGTGAATTAAATACTATTTGGAGGCATTTAATGTTCAAGCAAAAACAGCTGATTTTTGACAAAAGAGATAACACCCCCCCATTACGTCATGCTTCAGAAATGTGGAAAATGGTCCGTTTTCAAATGTTTTATTTTTGAACGTCAGTTCACATTTGTAGGTGGATCATCAGTGTTAGAGCTAAAATTAGCATGTTTAAAGTGATTTTCATGCTTCCAGGGGCCCTTAACACAAGATTTATGGAATGGTTAAAAGTGCATGAAAATGGCCAATTTACTCACTCTGAGTTCTCAAAAAGGGTTTCTTCACCCCGGGAAGTTAATTAAATACCATTTGGAGGCATTTAATGTTCGAGCAAAAACGGCTGATTTTCGACAAAAGAGATAACACCCCCCCATTACGTCATGCTTCAGAAATGTGGAAAATGGTTCGTTTTCAAATGTTTTATTTTTGAACGTCAGTTCACATTTGTAGGTGGATCATCAGTGTTAGAGCTAAAATTAGCATGTTTAAAGTGATTTTCATGCTTCCAGGGGCTCGGGAAGTGAATTAAATACTATTTGGAGGCATTTAATGTTCAAGCAAAAACAGCTGATTTTTGACAAAAGAGATAACACCCCCCCATTACGTCATGCTTCAGAAATGTGGAAAATGGTCCGTTTTCAAATGTTTTATTTTTGAACGTCAGTTCACATTTGTAGGTGGATCATCAGTGTTAGAGCTAAAATTAGCATGTTTAAAGTGATTTTCATGCTTCCAGGGGCCCTAAACACAAGATTTATGGAATGGTTAAAAGTGCATGAAAATGGCCAATTTACTCACTCTGAGTTCTCAAAAAGGGTTTCTTCACCCCGGGAAGTTAATTAAATACCATTTGGAGGCATTTAATGTTCGAGCAAAAACTGCTGATTTTCGACAAAAGAGATAACACCCCCCCATTACGTCATGCTTCAGAAATGTGGAAAATGGTCCGTTTTCAAATGTTTTATTTTTGAACGTCAGTTCACATTTGTAGGTGGATCATCAGTGTTAGAGCTAAAATTAGCATGTTTAAAGTGATTTTCATGCTTCCAGGGGCTCGGGAAGTGAATTAAATACTATTTGGAGGCATTTAATGTTCAAGCAAAAACAGCTGATTTTTGACAAAAGAGATAACACCCCCCCCCATTACGTCATGCTTCAGAAATGTGGAAAATGGTCCGTTTTCAAATGTTTTATTTTTGAACGTCAATTCACATTTGTAGGTGGATCATCAGTGTTAGAGCTAAAATTAGCATGTTTAAAGTGATTTTCATGCTTCCAGGGGCCCTAAACATAAGATTTATGGAATGGTTAAAAGTGCATGAAAATGGCTAATTTACTCACTCTGAGTTCTCAAAAAGGGTTTCTTCACCCCGGGAAGTTAATTAAATACCATTTGGAGGCATTTAATGTTCGAGCAAAAACGGCTGATTTTCGACAAAAGAGATAACACCCCCCCATTACGTCATGCTTCAGAAATGTGGAAAATGGTCCGTTTTCAAATGTTTTATTTTTGAACGTCAGTTCACATTTGTAGGTGGATCATCAGTGTTAGAGCTAAAATTAGCATGTTTAAAGTGATTTTCATGCTTCCAGGGGCTCGGGAAGTGAATTAAATACTATTTGGAGGCATTTAATGTTCAAGCAAAAACAGCTGATTTTTGACAAAAGAGATAACACCCCCCCATTACGTCATGCTTCAGAAATGTGGAAAATGGTCCGTTTTCAAATGTTTTTTTTTTTAACGTCAGTTCACATTTGTAGGTGGATCATCAGTGTTAGAGCTAAAATTAGCATGTTTAAAGTGATTTTCATGCTTCCAGGGGCCCTAAACACAAGATTTATGGAATGGTTAAAAGTGCATCAAAATGGCCAATTTACTCACTCTGAGTTCTCAAAAAGGGTTTCTTCACCCCGGGAAGTTAATTAAATACCATTTGGAGGCATTTAATGTTCGAGCAAAAACTGCAGATTTTTGACAAAAGAGATAACACCCCCCCATTACGTCATGCTTCAGAAATGTGGAAAATGGTCCGTTTTCAAATGTTTTATTTTTGAACGTCAGTTCACATTTGTTGGTGGATCATCAGTGTTAGAGCTAAAATTAGCATGTTTAAAGTGATTTTCATGCTTCCAGGGGCCCTAAACACAAGATTTATGGAATGGTTAAAAGTGCATGAAAATGGCCAATTTACTCACTCTGAGTTCTCAAAAAGGGTTTCTTCACCCCGGGAAGTTAATTAAATACCATTTGGAGGCATTTAATGTTCGAGCAAAAACTGCTGATTTTCGACAAAAGAGATAACACCCCCCCATTACGTCATGCTTCAGAAATGTGGAAAATGGTCCGTTTTCAAATGTTTTATTTTTGAACGTCAGTTCACATTTGTAGGTGGATCATCAGTGTTAGAGCTACAATTAGCATGTTTAAAGTGATTTTCATGCTTTCAGGGGCCCTAAACACAAGATTTATGGAATGGTTAAAAGTGCATGAAAATGGCCAATTTACTCACTCTGAGTTCCCAAAAAGGGTTTCTTCACCAGGGAAGTTAATTAAATACCATTTGGAGGCATTTAATGTTCGAGCAAAAACGGCTGATTTTCGACAAAAGAGATAACACCCCCCCATTACGTCATGCTTCAGAAATGTGGAAAATGGTCCGTTTTCAAATGTTTTATTTTTGAACGTCAGTTCACATTTGTAGGTGGATCATCAGTGTTAGAGCTAAAATTAGCATGTTTAAAGTGATTTTCATGCTTCCAGTGGCTCGGGAAGTGAATTAAATACTATTTGGAGGCATTTAATGTTCAAGCAAAAACAGCTGATTTTTGACAAAAGAGATAACACCCCCCCATTACGTCATGCTTCAGAAATGTGGAAAATGGTCCGTTTTCAAATGTTTTATTTTTGAACGTCAGTTCACATTTGTAGGTGGATCATCAGTGTTAGAGCTAAAATTAGCATGTTTAAAGTGATTTTCATGCTTCCAGGGGCCCTAAACACAAGATTTATGGAATGGTTAAAAGTGCATGAAAATGGCCAATTTACTCACTCTGAGTTCTCAAAAAGGGTTTCTTCACCCCGGGAAGTTAATTAAATACCATTTGGAGGCATTTAATGTTCGAGCAAAAACGGCTGATTTTCGACAAAAGAGATAACACCTCCCCATTACGTCATGCTTCAGAAATGTGGAAAATGGTCCGTTTTCAAATGTTTTATTTTTGAACGTCAGTTCACATTTGTAGGTGGATCATCAGTGTTAGAGCTAAAATTAGCATGTTTAAAGTGATTTTCATGCTTCCAGGGGCTCGGGAAGTGAATTAAATACTATTTGGAGGCATTTAATGTTCAAGCAAAAACAGCTGATTTTTGACAAAAGAGATAACACCCCCCCATTACGTCATGCTTCAGAAATGTGGAAAATGGTCCGTTTTCAAATGTTTTATTTTTGAACGTCAGTTCACATTTGTAGGTGGATCATCAGTGTTAGAGCTAAAATTAGCATGTTTAAAGTGATTTTCATGCTTCCAGGGGCCCTAAACACAAGATTTATGGAATGGTTAAAAGTGCATGAAAATGGCCAATTTACTCACTCTGAGTTCTCAAAAAGGGTTTCTTCACCCCGGGAAGTTAATTAAATACCATTTGGAGGCATTTAATGTTCGAGCAAAAACGGCTGATTTTCGACAAAAGAGATAACACCCCCCCATTACGTCATGCTTCAGAAATGTGGAAAATGGTCCGTTTTCAAATGTTTTATTTTTGAACATCAGTTCACATTTGTAGGTGGATCATCAGTGTTAGAGCTAAAATTAGCAGGTTTAAAGTGATTTTCATGCTTCCAGGGGCTCGGGAAGTGAATTAAATACTATTTGGAGGCATTTAATGTTCAATCAAAAACAGCTGATTTTTGACAAAAGAGATAACACCCCCCCATTACGTTATGCTTCAGAAATGTGGAAAATGGTCCGTTTTCAAATGTTTTATTTTTGAACGTCAGTTCACATTTGTAGGTGGATCATCAGTGCTAGAGCTAAAATTAGCATGTTTAAAGTGATTTTCATGCTTCCAGGGGCCCTAAACACAAGATTTATGGAATGGTTAAAAGTGCATGAAAATGGCCAATTTACTCACTCTGAGTTCTCAAAAAGGGTTTCTTCACCCCGGGAAGTTAATTAAATACCATTTGGAGGCATTTAATGTTCGAGCAAAAACGGCTGATTTTCGACAAAAGAGATAACACCCCCCCATTACGTCATGCTTCAGAAATGTGGAAAATGGTCCGTTTTCAAATGTTTTATTTTTGAACGTCAGTTCACATTTGTAGGTGGATCATCAGTGTTAGAGCTAAAATTAGCATGTTTAAAGTGATTTTCATGCTTTCAGGGGCCCTAAACACAAGATTTATGGAATGGTTAAAAGTGCATGAAAATGGCCAATTTACTCACTCTGAGTTCTCAAAAAGGGTTTCTTCACCCCGGGAAGTTAATTAAATACCATTTGGAGGCATTTAATGTTCGAGCAAAAACGGCTGATTTTCGACAAAAGAGATAACACCCCCCATTACGTCATGCTTCAGAAATGTGGAAAATGGTCCGTTTTCAAATGTTTTATTTTTGAACATCAGTTCACATTTGTAGGTGGATCATCAGTGTTAGAGCTAAAATTAGCATGTTTAAAGTGATTTTCATGCTTCCAGGGGCTCGGGAAGTGAATTAAATACTATTTGGAGGCATTTAATGTTCAATCAAAAACAGCTGATTTTTGACAAAAGAGATAACACCCCCCCATTACGTCATGCTTCAGAAATGTGGAAAATGGTCCGTTTTCAAATGTTTTATTTTTGAACGTCAGTTCACATTTGTAGGTGGATCATCAGTGTTAGAGCTAAAATTAGCATGTTTAAAGTGATTTTCATGCTTCCAGGGGCCCTAAACACAAGATTTATGGAATGGTTAAAAGTGCATGAAAATGGCCAATTTACTCACTCTGAGTTCTCAAAAAGGGTTTCTTCACCCCGGGAAGTTAATTAAATACCATTTGGAGGCATTTAATGTTCGAGCAAAAACGGCTGATTTTCGACAAAAGAGATAACACCCCCCCATTACGTCATGCTTCAGAAATGTGGAAAATGGTCCGTTTTCAAATGTTTTATTTTTGAACGTCAGTTCACATTTGTAGGTGGATCATCAGTGTTAGAGCTAAAATTAGCATGTTTAAAGTGATTTTCATGCTTCCAGGGGCTCGGGAAGTGAATTAAATACTATTTGGAGGCATTTAATGTTCAAGCAAAAACAGCTGATTTTTGACAAAAGAGATAACACCCCCCCATTACGTCATGCTTCAGAAATGTGGAAAATGGTCCGTTTTCAAATGTTTTATTTTTGAACGTCAGTTCACATTTGTAGGTGGATCATCAGTGTTAGAGCTAAAATTAGCATGTTTAAAGTGATTTTCATGCTTCCAGGGGCCCTAAACACAAGATTTATGGAATGGTTAAAAGTGCATGAAAATGGCCAATTTACTCACTCTGAGTTCTCAAAAAGGGTTTCTTCACCCCGGGAAGTTAATTAAATACCATTTGGAGGCATTTAATGTTCGAGCAAAAACGGCTGATTTTCGACAAAAGAGATAACACCCCCCCATTACGTCATGCTTCAGAAATGTGGAAAATGGTCCGTTTTCAAATGTTTTATTTTTGAACATCAGTTCACATTTGTAGGTGGATCATCAGTGTTAGAGCTAAAATTAGCAGGTTTAAAGTGATTTTCATGCTTCCAGGGGCTCGGGAAGTGAATTAAATACTATTTGGAGGCATTTAATGTTCAATCAAAAACAGCTGATTTTTGACAAAAGAGATAACACCCCCCCATTACGTTATGCTTCAGAAATGTGGAAAATGGTCCGTTTTCAAATGTTTTATTTTTGAACGTCAGTTCACATTTGTAGGTGGATCATCAGTGCTAGAGCTAAAATTAGCATGTTTAAAGTGATTTTCATGCTTCCAGGGGCCCTAAACACAAGATTTATGGAATGGTTAAAAGTGCATGAAAATGGCCAATTTACTCACTCTGAGTTCTCAAAAAGGGTTTCTTCACCCCGGGAAGTTAATTAAATACCATTTGGAGGCATTTAATGTTCGAGCAAAAACGGCTGATTTTCGACAAAAGAGATAACACCCCCCCATTACGTCATGCTTCAGAAATGTGGAAAATGGTCCGTTTTCAAATGTTTTATTTTTGAACGTCAGTTCACATTTGTAGGTGGATCATCAGTGTTAGAGCTAAAATTAGCATGTTTAAAGTGATTTTCATGCTTTCAGGGGCCCTAAACACAAGATTTATGGAATGGTTAAAAGTGCATGAAAATGGCCAATTTACTCACTCTGAGTTCTCAAAAAGGGTTTCTTCACCCCGGGAAGTTAATTAAATACCATTTGGAGGCATTTAATGTTCGAGCAAAAACGGCTGATTTTCGACAAAAGAGATAACACCCCCCATTACGTCATGCTTCAGAAATGTGGAAAATGGTCCGTTTTCAAATGTTTTATTTTTGAACATCAGTTCACATTTGTAGGTGGATCATCAGTGTTAGAGCTAAAATTAGCATGTTTAAAGTGATTTTCATGCTTCCAGGGGCTCGGGAAGTGAATTAAATACTATTTGGAGGCATTTAATGTTCAATCAAAAACAGCTGATTTTTGACAAAAGAGATAACACCCCCCCATTACGTCATGCTTCAGAAATGTGGAAAATGGTCCGTTTTCAAATGTTTTATTTTTGAACGTCAGTTCACATTTGTAGGTGGATCATCAGTGTTAGAGCTAAAATTAGCATGTTTAAAGTGATTTTCATGCTTCCAGGGGCCCTAAACACAAGATTTATGGAATGGTTAAAAGTGCATGAAAATGGCCAATTTACTCACTCTGAGTTCTCAAAAAGGGTTTCTTCACCCCGGGAAGTTAATTAAATACCATTTGGAGGCATTTAATGTTCGAGCAAAAACGGCTGATTTTCGACAAAAGAGATAACACCCCCCCATTACGTCATGCTTCAGAAATGTGGAAAATGGTCCGTTTTCAAATGTTTTATTTTTGAACGTCAGTTCACATTTGTAGGTGGATCATCAGTGTTAGAGCTAAAATTAGCATGTTTAAAGTGATTTTCATGCTTCCAGGGGCTCGGGAAGTGAATTAAATACTATTTGGAGGCATTTAATGTTCAAGCAAAAACAGCTGATTTTTGACAAAAGAGATAACACCCCCCCATTACGTCATGCTTCAGAAATGTGGAAAATGGTCCGTTTTCAAATGTTTTATTTTTGAACGTCAGTTCACATTTGTAGGTGGATCATCAGTGTTAGAGCTAAAATTAGCATGTTTAAAGTGATTTTCATGCTTCCAGGGGCCCTAAACACAAGATTTATGGAATGGTTAAAAGTGCATGAAAATGGCCAATTTACTCACTCTGAGTTCTCAAAAAGGGTTTCTTCACCCCGGGAAGTTAATTAAATACCATTTGGAGGCATTTAATGTTCGAGCAAAAACTGCTGATTTTCGACAAAAGAGATAACACCCCCCCATTACGCCATGCTTCAGAAATGTGGAAAATGGTCCGTTTTCAAATGTTTTATTTTTGAACGTCAGTTCACATTTGTAGGTGGATCATCAGTTTTAGAGCTAAAATTAGCATGTTTAAAGTGATTTTCATGCTTCCAGGGGCTCGGGAAGTGAATTAAATACTATTTGGAGGCATTTAATGTTCAAGCAAAAACAGCAGATTTTTGACAAAAGAGATAACACCCCCCCCATTACGTCATGCTTCAGAAATGTGGAAAATGGTCCATTTTCAAATGTTTTATTTTTGAACGTCAGTTCACATTTGTAGGTGGATCATCAGTGTTAGAGCTAAAATTAGAATGTTTAAGGTGATTTTTATGCTTCCAGGGGCCCTAAACACAAGATTTATGGAATGGTTAAAAGTGCATGAAAATGGCCAATTTACTCACTCTGAGTTCTCAAAAAGGGTTTCTTCACACCGGAAAGTTAATTAAATACCATTTGGAGGCATTTAATGTTCGAGCAAAAACGGCTGATTTTCGACAAAAGAGATAACACCCCCCCATTACGTCATGCTTCAGAAATGTGGAAAATGGTCCGTTTTCAAATGTTTTATTTTTGAACATCAGTTCACATTTGTAGGTGGATCATCAGTGTTAGAGCTAAAATTAGCATGTTTAAAGTGATTTTCATGCTTCCAGGGGCTCGGGAAGTGAATTAAATACTATTTGGAGGCATTTAATGTTCAATCAAAAACAGCTGTTTTTTGACAAAAGAGATAACACCCCCCCATTACGCTATGCTTCAGAAATGTGGAAAATGGTCCGTTTTCAAATGTTTTATTTTTGAACGTCAGTTCACATTTGTAGGTGGATCATCAGTGTTAGAGCTAAAATTAGCATGTTTAAAGTGATTTTCATGCTTCCAGGGGCCCTAAACACAAGATTTATGGAATGGTTAAAAGTGCATGAAAATGGCCAATTTACTCACTCTGAGTTCTCAAAAAGGGTTTCTTCACCCCGGGAAGTTAATTAAATACCATTTGGAGGCATTTAATGTTCGAGCAAAAACGGCTGATTTTCGACAAAAGAGATAACACCCCCCCATTACGTCATGCTTCAGAAATGTGGAAAATGGTCCGTTTTCAAATGTTTTATTTTTGAACGTCAGTTCACATTTGTAGGTGGATCATCAGTGTTAGAGCTAAAATTAGCATGTTTAAAGTGATTTTCATGCTTTCAGGGGCCCTAAACACAAGATTTATGGAATGGTTAAAAGTGCATGAAAATGGCCAATTTACTCACTCTGAGTTCTCAAAAAGGGTTTCTTCACCCCGGGAAGTTAATTAAATACCATTTGGAGGCATTTAATGTTCGAGCAAAAACGGCTGATTTTCGACAAAAGAGATAACACCCCCCCATTACGTCATGCTTCAGAAATGTGGAAAATGGTCCGTTTTCAAATGTTTTATTTTTGAACGTCAGTTCACATTTGTAGGTGGATCATCAGTGTTAGAGCTAAAATTAGCATGTTTAAAGTGATTTTCATGCTTTCAGGGGCCCTAAACACAAGATTTATGGAATGGTTAAAAGTGCATGAAAATGTCCAATTTACTCACTCTGAGTTCTCAAAAAGGGTTTCTTCACCCCGGGAAGTTAATTAAATACCATTTGGAGGCATTTAATGTTCGAGCAAAAACGGCTGATTTTCGACAAAAGAGATAACACCCCCCCATTACGTCATGCTTCAGAAATGTGGAAAATGGTCCGTTTTCAAATGTTTTATTTTTGAACGTCAGTTCACATTTGTAGGTGGATCATCAGTGTTAGAGCTAAAATTAGCATGTTTAAAGTGATTTTTATGCTCCCAGGGGCTCGGGAAGTGAATTAAATACTATTTGGAGGCATTTGATGTTCAAGCAAAAACAGCAGATTTTTGACAAAAGAGATAACACCCCCCATTACGTCATGCTTCAGAAATGTGGAAAATGGTCCGTTTTCAAATGTTTTATTTTTTAACGTCAGTTCACATTTGTAGGTGGATCATCAGTGTTAGAGCTAAAATAAGCATGTTTAAAGTGATTTTCATGCTTCCAGGGGCCCTAAACACAAGATTTATGGAATGGTTAAAAGTGCATGAAAATGGCCAATTTACTCACTCTGAGTTCTCAAAAAGGGTTTCTTCACCCCGGGAAGTTAATTAAATACCATTTGGAGGCATTTAATGTTCGAGCAAAAACGGCTGATTTTCGACAAAAGAGATAACACCCCCCCATTAGGTCATGCTTCAGAAATGTGGAAAATGGTTCGTTTTCAAATGTTTTATTTTTGAACGTCAGTTCACATTTGTAGGTGGATCATCAGTGTTAGAGCTAAAATTAGCATGTTTAAAGTGATTTTCATGCTTCCAGGGGCTCGGGAAGTGAATTAAATACTATTTGGAGGCATTTAATGTTCAAGCAAAAACAGCTGATTTTTGACAAAAGAGATAACACCCCCCCCATTACGTCATGCTTCAGAAATGTGGAAAATGGTCCGTTTTCAAATGTTTTATTTTTGAACGTCAGTTCACATTTGTAGGTGGATCATCAGTGTTAGAGCTAAAATTAGCATGTTTAAAGTGATTTTCATGCTTCCAGGGGCCCTAAACACAAGATTTATGGAATGGTTAAAAGTGCATGAAAATGGCCAATTTACTCACTCTGAGTTCTCAAAAAGGGTTTCTTCACCCCGGGAAGTTAATTAAATACCATTTGGAGGCATTTAATGTTCGAGCAAAAACTGCTGATTTTCGACAAAAGAGATAACACCCCCCCATTACGTCATGCTTCAGAAATGTGGAAAATGGTCCGTTTTCAAATGTTTTATTTTTGAACGTCAGTTCACATTTGTAGGTGGATCATCAGTGTTAGAGCTAAAATTAGCATGTTTAAAGTCAGTTTCATGCTTCCAGGGGCTCGGGAAGTGAATTAAATACTATTTGGAGGCATTTAATGTTCAAGCAAAAACAGCTGATTTTTGACAAAAGAGATAGCACCCCCCCATTACGTCATGCTTCAGAAATGTGGAAAATGGTCCGTTTTCAAATGTTTTATTTTTGAACGTCAGTTCACATTTGTAGGTGGATCATCAGTGTTAGAGCTAAAATTAGCATGTTTAAAGTGATTTTCATGCTTCCATGGGCCCTAAACACAAGATTTATGGAATGGTTAAAAGTGCATGAAAATGGCCAATTTACTCACTCTGAGTTCTCAAAAAGGGTTTCTTCACCCCGGGAAGTTAATTAAATACCATTTGGAGGCATTTAATGTTCGAGCAAAAACTGCTGATTTTTGACAAAAGAGATAACACCCCCCCATTACGTCATGCTTCAGAAATGTGGAAAATGGTCCGTTTTCAAATGTTTTATTTTTGAACGTCAGTTCACATTTGTAGGTGGATCATCAGTGTTAGAGCTAAAATTAGCATGTTTAAAGTGATTTTCATGCTTCCAGGGGCTCGGGAAGTGAATTAAATACTATTTGGAGGCATTTAATGTTCAAGCAAAAACAGCTGATTTTTGACAAAAGAGATAACACCCCCCCATTACGTTATGCTTCAGAAATGTGGAAAATGGTCCGTTTTCAAATGTTTTATTTTTGAACGTCAGTTCACATTTGTAGGTGGATCATCAGTGTTAGAGCTAAAATTAGCATGTTTAAAGTGATTTTCATGCTTCCAGGGGCCCTAAACACAAGATTTATGGAATGGTTAAAAGTGCATGAAAATGGCCAATTTACTCACTCTGAGTTCTCAAAAAGGGTTTCTTCACCCCGGGAAGTTAATTAAATACCATTTGGAGGCATTTAATGTTCGAGCAAAAACGGCTGATTTTCGACAAAAGAGATAACACCCCCCCATTACGTCATGCTTCAGAAATGTGGAAAATGGTCAGTTTTCAAATGTTTTATTTTTGAACGTCAGTTCACATTTGTAGGTGGATCATCAGTGTTAGAGCTAAAATTAGCATGTTTAAAGTGATTTTCATGCTTCCAGGGGCCCTAAACACAAGATTTATGGAATGGTTAAAAGTGCATGAAAATGGCCAATTTACTCACTCTGAGTTCTCAAAAAGGGTTTCTTCACCCTGGGAAGTTAATTAAATACCATTTGGAGGCATTTAATGTTCGAGCAAAAACGGCTGATTTTCGACAAAAGAGATAACACCTCCCCATTACGTCATGCTACAGAAATGTGGAAAATGGTCCGTTTTCAAATGTTTTATTTTTGAACGTCAGTTCACATTTGTAGGTGGATCATCAGTGTTAGAGCTAAAATTAGCATGTTTAAAGTGATTTTCATGCTTCCAGGGGCTCGGGAAGTGAATTAAATACTATTTGGAGGCATTTAATGTTCAAGCAAAAACAGCTGATTTTTGACAAAAGAGATAACACCCCCCCCATTACGTCATGCTTCAGAAATGTGGAAAATGGTCCGTTTTCAAATGTTTTATTTTTGAACGTCAATTCACATTTGTAGGTGGATCATCAGTGTTAGAGCTAAAATTAGCATGTTTAAAGTGATTTTCATGCTTCCAGGGGCCCTAAACATAAGATTTATGGAATGGTTAAAAGTGCATGAAAATGGCCAATTTACTCACTCTGAGTTCTCAAAAAGGGTTTCTTCACCCCGGGAAGTTAATTAAATACCATTTGGAGGCATTTAATGTTCGAGCAAAAACGGCTGATTTTCGACAAAAGAGATAACACCCCCCCATTACGTCATGCTTCAGAAATGTGGAAAATGGTCCGTTTTCAAATGTTTTATTTTTGAACATCAGTTCACATTTGTAGGTGGATCATCAGTGTTAGAGCTAAAATTAGCATGTTTAAAGTGATTTTCATGCTTCCAGGGGCTCGGGAAGTAAATTAAATACTATTTGGAGGCATTTAATGTTCAATCAAAAACAGCTGATTTTCGACAAAAGAGATAACACCCCCCCATTACGTCATGCTTCAGAAATGTGGAAAATGGTCCGTTTTCAAATGTTTTATTTTTGAACGTCAGTTCACATTTGTAGGTGGATCATCAGTGTTAGAGCTAAAATTAGCATGTTTAAAGTGATTTTCATGCTTCCAGGGGCCCTAAACACAAGATTTATGGAATGGTTAAAAGTGCATGAAAATGGCCAATTTACTCACTCTGAGTTCTCAAAAAGGGTTTCTTCACCCCGGGAAGTTAATTAAATACCATTTGGAGGCATTTAATGTTCGAGCAAAAACGGCTGATTTTCGACAAAAGAGATAACACCTCCCCATTACGTCATGCTTCAGAAATGTGGAAAATGGTCCGTTTTCAAATGTTTTATTTTTGAACGTCAGTTCACATTTGTAGGTGGATTATCAGTGTTAGAGCTAAAATTAGCATGTTTAAAGTGATTTTCATGCTTCCAGGGGCTCGGGAAGTGAATTAAATACTATTTGGAGGCATTTAATGTTCAAGCAAAAACAGCTGATTTTTGACAAAAGAGATAACACCCCCCCATTACGTCATGCTTCAGAAATGTGGAAAATGGTCCGTTTTCAAATGTTTTTTTTTTGAACGTCAGTTCACATTTGTAGGTGGATCATCAGTGTTAGAGCCAAAATTAGCATGTTTAAAGTGATTTTCATGCTTCCAGGAGCCCTAAACACAAGATTTATGGAATGGTTAAAAGTGCATGAAAATGGCCAATTTACTCACTCTGAGTTCTCAAAAAGGGTTTCTTCACACCGGAAAGTTAATTAAATACCATTTGGAGGCATTTAATGTTCGAGCAAAAACGGCTGATTTTCGACAAAAGAGATAACACCCCCCCATTACGTCATGCTTCAGAAATGTGGAAAATGGTCCGTTTTCAAATGTTTTATTTTTGAACATCAGTTCACATTTGTAGGTGGATCATCAGTGTTAGAGCTAAAATTAGCATGTTTAAAGTGATTTTCATGCTTCCAGGGGCTCGGGAAGTGAATTAAATACTATTTGGAGGCATTTAATGTTCAATCAAAAACAGCTGATTTTTGACAAAAGAGATAACACCCCCCCATTACGCTATGCTTCAGAAATGTGGAAAATGGTCCGTTTTCAAATGTTTTATTTTTGAACGTCAGTTCACATTTGTAGGTGGATCATCAGTGTTAGAGCTAAAATTAGCATGTTTAAAGTGATTTTCATGCTTCCAGGGGCCCTAAACACAAGATTTATGGAATGGTTAAAAGTGCATGAAAATGGCCAATTTACTCACTCTGAGTTCTCAAAAAGGGATTCTTCACCCCGGGAAGTTAATTAAATACCATTTGGAGGCATTTAATGTTCGAGCAAAAACGGCTGATTTTCGACAAAAGAGATAACACCCCCCCATTACGTCATGCTTCAGAAATGTGGAAAATGGTCCGTTTTCAAATGTTTTATTTTTGAACGTCAGTTCACATTTGTAGGTGGATCATCAGTGTTAGAGCTAAAATTAGCATGTTTAAAGTGATTTTCATGCTTTCAGGGGCCCTAAACACAAGATTTATGGAATGGTTAAAAGTGCATGAAAATGGCCAATTTACTCACTCTGAGTTCTCAAAAAGGGTTTCTTCACCCCGGGAAGTTAATTAAATACCATTTGGAGGCATTTAATGTTCGAGCAAAAACGGCTGATTTTCGACAAAAGAGATAACACCCCCCCATTACGTCATGCTTCAGAAATGTGGAAAATGGTCCGTTTTCAAATGTTTTATTTTTGAACGTCAGTTCACATTTGTAGGTGGATCATCAGTGTTAGAGCTAAAATTAGCATGTTTAAAGTGATTTTTATGCTTCCAGGGGCTCGGGAAGTGAATTAAATACTATTTGGAGGCATTTGATGTTCAAGCAAAAACAGCAGATTTTTGACAAAAGAGATAACACCCCCCCATTACGTCATGCTTCAGAAATGTGGAAAATGGTCCGTTTTCAAATGTTTTATTTTTGAACGTCAGTTCACATTTGTAGGTGGATCATCAGTGTTAGAGCTAAAATTAGCATGTTTAAAGTGATTTTCATGCTTCCAGGGGCCCTAAACACAAGATTTATGGAATGGTTAAAAGTGCATGAAAATGGCCAATTTACTCACTCTGAGTTCTCAAAAAGGGTTTCTTCACCCCGGGAAGTTAATTAAATACCATTTGGAGGCATTTAATGTTCGAGCAAAAACGGCTGATTTTCGACAAAAGAGATAACACCCCCCCATTACGTCATGCTTCAGAAATGTGGAAAATGGTTCGTTTTCAAATGTTTTATTTTTGAACGTCAGTTCACATTTGTAGGTGGATCATCAGTGTTAGAGCTAAAATTAGCATGTTTAAAGTGATTTTCATGCTTCCAGGGGCTCGGGAAGTGAATTAAATACTATTTGGAGGCATTTAATGTTCAAGCAAAAACAGCTGATTTTTGACAAAAGAGATAACACCCCCCCATTACGTCATGCTTCAGAAATGTGGAAAATGGTCCGTTTTCAAATGTTTTATTTTTGAACGTCAGTTCACATTTGTAGGTGGATCATCAGTGTTAGAGCTAAAATTAGCATGTTTAAAGTGATTTTCATGCTTCCAGGGGCCCTAAACACAAGATTTATGGAATGGTTAAAAGTGCATGAAAATGGCCAATTTACTCACTCTGAGTTCTCAAAAAGGGTTTCTTCACCCCGGGAAGTTAATTAAATACCATTTGGAGGCATTTAATGTTCGAGCAAAAACTGCTGATTTTCGACAAAAGAGATAACACCCCCCCATTACGTCATGCTTCAGAAATGTGGAAAATGGTCCGTTTTCAAATGTTTTATTTTTGAACGTCAGTTCACATTTGTAGGTGGATCATCAGTGTTAGAGCTAAAATTAGCATGTTTAAAGTCAGTTTCATGCTTCCAGGGGCTCGGGAAGTGAATTAAATACTATTTGGAGGCATTTAATGTTCAAGCAAAAACAGCTGATTTTTGACAAAAGAGATAACACCCCCCCATTACGTCATGCTTCAGAAATGTGGAAAATGGTCCGTTTTCAAATGTTTTATTTTTGAACGTCAGTTCACATTTGTAGGTGGATCATCAGTGTTAGAGCTAAAATTAGCATGTTTAAAGTGATTTTCATGCTTCCATGGGCCCTAAACACAAGATTTATGGAATGGTTAAAAGTGCATGAAAATGGCCAATTTACTCACTCTGAGTTCTCAAAAAGGGTTTCTTCACCCCGGGAAGTTAATTAAATACCATTTGGAGGCATTTAATGTTCGAGCAAAAACTGCTGATTTTTGACAAAAGAGATAACACCCCCCCATTACGTCATGCTTCAGAAATGTGGAAAATGGTCCGTTTTCAAATGTTTTATTTTTGAACGTCAGTTCACATTTGTAGGTGGATCATCAGTGTTAGAGCTAAAATTAGCATGTTTAAAGTGATTTTCATGCTTCCAGGGGCTCGGGAAGTGAATTAAATACTATTTGGAGGCATTTAATGTTCAAGCAAAAACAGCTGATTTTTGACAAAAGAGATAACACCCCCCCATTACGTCATGCTTCAGAAATGTGGAAAATGGTCCGTTTTCAAATGTTTTATTTTTGAACGTCAGTTCACATTTGTAGGTGGATCATCAGTGTTAGAGCTAAAATTAGCATGTTTAAAGTGATTTTCATGCTTCCAGGGGCCCTAAACACAAGATTTATGGAATGGTTAAAAGTGCATGAAAATGGCCAATTTACTCACTCTGAGTTCTCAAAAAGGGTTTCTTCACCCCGGGAAGTTAATTAAATACCATTTGGAGGCATTTAATGTTCGAGCAAAAACGGCTGATTTTCGACAAAAGAGATAACACCCCCCCATTACGTCATGCTTCAGAAATGTGGAAAATGGTCAGTTTTCAAATGTTTTATTTTTGAACGTCAGTTCACATTTGTAGGTGGATCATCAGTGTTAGAGCTAAAATTAGCATGTTTAAAGTGATTTTCATGCTTCCAGGGGCCCTAAACACAAGATTTATGGAATGGTTAAAAGTGCATGAAAATGGCCAATTTACTCACTCTGAGTTCTCAAAAAGGGTTTCTTCACCCTGGGAAGTTAATTAAATACCATTTGGAGGCATTTAATGTTCGAGCAAAAACGGCTGATTTTCGACAAAAGAGATAACACCTCCCCATTACGTCATGCTACAGAAATGTGGAAAATGGTCCGTTTTCAAATGTTTTATTTTTGAACGTCAGTTCACATTTGTAGGTGGATCATCAGTGTTAGAGCTAAAATTAGCATGTTTAAAGTGATTTTCATGCTTCCAGGGGCTCGGGAAGTGAATTAAATACTATTTGGAGGCATTTAATGTTCAAGCAAAAACAGCTGATTTTTGACAAAAGAGATAACACCCCCCCCCATTACGTCATGCTTCAGAAATGTGGAAAATGGTCCGTTTTCAAATGTTTTATTTTTGAACGTCAATTCACATTTGTAGGTGGATCATCAGTGTTAGAGCTAAAATTAGCATGTTTAAAGTGATTTTCATGCTTCCAGGGGCCCTAAACATAAGATTTATGGAATGGTTAAAAGTGCATGAAAATGGCTAATTTACTCACTCTGAGTTCTCAAAAAGGGTTTCTTCACCCCGGGAAGTTAATTAAATACCATTTGGAGGCATTTAATGTTCGAGCAAAAACGGCTGATTTTCGACAAAAGAGATAACACCCCCCCATTACGTCATGCTTCAGAAATGTGGAAAATGGTCCGTTTTCAAATGTTTTATTTTTGAACGTCAGTTCACATTTGTAGGTGGATCATCAGTGTTAGAGCTAAAATTAGCATGTTTAAAGTGATTTTCATGCTTCCAGGGGCTCGGGAAGTGAATTAAATACTATTTGGAGGCATTTAATGTTCAAGCAAAAACAGCTGATTTTTGACAAAAGAGATAACACCCCCCCATTACGTCATGCTTCAGAAATGTGGAAAATGGTCCGTTTTCAAATGTTTTATTTTTGAACGTCAGTTCACATTTGTAGGTGGATCATCAGTGTTAGAGCTAAAATTAGCATGTTTAAAGTGATTTTCATGCTTCCAGGGGCCCTAAACACAAGATTTATGGAATGGTTAAAAGTGCATGAAAATGGCCAATTTACTCACTCTGAGTTCTCAAAAAGGGTTTCTTCACCCCGGGAAGTTAATTAAATACCATTTGGAGGCATTTAATGTTCGAGCAAAAACTGCTGATTTTCGACAAAAGAGATAACACCCCCCCATTACGTCATGCTTCAGAAATGTGGAAAATGGTCCGTTTTCAAATGTTTTATTTTTGAACGTCAGTTCACATTTGTAGGTGGATCATCAGTGTTAGAGCTAAAATTAGCATGTTTAAAGTCAGTTTCATGCTTCCAGGGGCTCGGGAAGTGAATTAAATACTATTTGGAGGCATTTAATGTTCAAGCAAAAACAGCTGATTTTTGACAAAAGAGATAACACCCCCCCATTACGTCATGCTTCAGAAATGTGGAAAATGGTCCGTTTTCAAATGTTTTATTTTTGAACGTCAGTTCACATTTGTAGGTGGATCATCAGTGTTAGAGCTAAAATTAGCATGTTTAAAGTGATTTTCATGCTTCCAGGGGCTCGGGAAGTGAATTAAATACTATTTGGAGGCATTTAATGTTCAAGCAAAAACAGCTGATTTTTGACAAAAGAGATAACACCCCCCCATTACGTCATGCTTCAGAAATGTGGAAAATGGTCCGTTTTCAAATGTT
Organism: Lissotriton vulgaris; assembly: GCF_964263255.1. NCBI lineage: Eukaryota > Metazoa > Chordata > Amphibia > Caudata > Salamandridae > Lissotriton > Lissotriton vulgaris. The sequence goes on along the minus strand of NW_028246529.1, from coordinate 1,368,963 downwards.
TTATTTTTGAACGTCAGTTCACATTTGTAGGTGGATCATCAGTGTTAGAGCTAAAATTAGCATGTTTAAAGTGATTTTCATGCTTCCAGGGGCCCTAAACACAAGATTTATGGAATGGTTAAAAGTGCATGAAAATGGCCAATTTACTCACTCTGAGTTCTCAAAAAGGGTTTCTTCACCCCGGGAAGTTAATTAAATACCATTTGGAGGCATTTAATGTTCGAGCAAAAACGGCTGATTTTCGACAAAAGAGATAACACCCCCCCATTACGTCATGCTTCAGAAATGTGGAAAATGGTCAGTTTTCAAATGTTTTATTTTTGAACGTCAGTTCACATTTGTAGGTGGATCATCAGTGTTAGAGCTAAAATTAGCATGTTTAAAGTGATTTTCATGCTTCCAGGGGCCCTAAACACAAGATTTATGGAATGGTTAAAAGTGCATGAAAATGGCCAATTTACTCACTCTGAGTTCTCAAAAAGGGTTTCTTCACCCCGGGAAGTTAATTAAATACCATTTGGAGGCATTTAATGTTCGAGCAAAAACGGCTGATTTTCGACAAAAGAGATAACACCTCCCCATTACGTCATGCTACAGAAATGTGGAAAATGGTCCGTTTTCAAATGTTTTATTTTTGAACGTCAGTTCACATTTGTAGGTGGATCATCAGTGTTAGAGCTAAAATTAGCATGTTTAAAGTGATTTTCATGCTTCCAGGGGCTCGGGAAGTGAATTAAATACTATTTGGAGGCATTTAATGTTCAAGCAAAAACAGCTGATTTTTGACAAAAGAGATAACACCCCCCCCCATTACGTCATGCTTCAGAAATGTGGAAAATGGTCCGTTTTCAAATGTTTTATTTTTGAACGTCAATTCACATTTGTAGGTGGATCATCAGTGTTAGAGCTAAAATTAGCATGTTTAAAGTGATTTTCATGCTTCCAGGGGCCCTAAACATAAGATTTATGGAATGGTTAAAAGTGCATGAAAATGGCTAATTTACTCACTCTGAGTTCTCAAAAAGGGTTTCTTCACCCCGGGAAGTTAATTAAATACCATTTGGAGGCATTTAATGTTCGAGCAAAAACGGCTGATTTTCGACAAAAGAGATAACACCCCCCCATTACGTCATGCTTCAGAAATGTGGAAAATGGTCCGTTTTCAAATGTTTTATTTTTGAACGTCAGTTCACATTTGTAGGTGGATCATCAGTGTTAGAGCTAAAATTAGCATGTTTAAAGTGATTTTCATGCTTCCAGGGGCTCGGGAAGTGAATTAAATACTATTTGGAGGCATTTAATGTTCAAGCAAAAACAGCTGATTTTTGACAAAAGAGATAACACCCCCCCATTACGTCATGCTTCAGAAATGTGGAAAATGGTCCGTTTTCAAATGTTTTTTTTTTTAACGTCAGTTCACATTTGTAGGTGGATCATCAGTGTTAGAGCTAAAATTAGCATGTTTAAAGTGATTTTCATGCTTCCAGGGGCCCTAAACACAAGATTTATGGAATGGTTAAAAGTGCATCAAAATGGCCAATTTACTCACTCTGAGTTCTCAAAAAGGGTTTCTTCACCCCGGGAAGTTAATTAAATACCATTTGGAGGCATTTAATGTTCGAGCAAAAACTGCAGATTTTTGACAAAAGAGATAACACCCCCCCATTACGTCATGCTTCAGAAATGTGGAAAATGGTCCGTTTTCAAATGTTTTATTTTTGAACGTCAGTTCACATTTGTTGGTGGATCATCAGTGTTAGAGCTAAAATTAGCATGTTTAAAGTGATTTTCATGCTTCCAGGGGCCCTAAACACAAGATTTATGGAATGGTTAAAAGTGCATGAAAATGGCCAATTTACTCACTCTGAGTTCTCAAAAAGGGTTTCTTCACCCCGGGAAGTTAATTAAATACCATTTGGAGGCATTTAATGTTCGAGCAAAAACTGCTGATTTTCGACAAAAGAGATAACACCCCCCCATTACGTCATGCTTCAGAAATGTGGAAAATGGTCCGTTTTCAAATGTTTTATTTTTGAACATCAGTTCACATTTGTAGGTGGATCATCAGTGTTAGAGCTACAATTAGCATGTTTAAAGTGATTTTCATGCTTTCAGGGGCCCTAAACACAAGATTTATGGAATGGTTAAAAGTGCATGAAAATGGCCAATTTACTCACTCTGAGTTCCCAAAAAGGGTTTCTTCACCAGGGAAGTTAATTAAATACCATTTGGAGGCATTTAATGTTCGAGCAAAAACGGCTGATTTTCGACAAAAGAGATAACACCCCCCCATTACGTCATGCTTCAGAAATGTGGAAAATGGTCCGTTTTCAAATGTTTTATTTTTGAACGTCAGTTCACATTTGTAGGTGGATCATCAGTGTTAGAGCTAAAATTAGCATGTTTAAAGTGATTTTCATGCTTCCAGTGGCTCGGGAAGTGAATTAAATACTATTTGGAGGCATTTAATGTTCAAGCAAAAACAGCTGATTTTTGACAAAAGAGATAACACCCCCCCATTACGTCATGCTTCAGAAATGTGGAAAATGGTCCGTTTTCAAATGTTTTATTTTTGAACGTCAGTTCACATTTGTAGGTGGATCATCAGTGTTAGAGCTAAAATTAGCATGTTTAAAGTGATTTTCATGCTTCCAGGGGCCCTAAACACAAGATTTATGGAATGGTTAAAAGTGCATGAAAATGGCCAATTTACTCACTCTGAGTTCTCAAAAAGGGTTTCTTCACCCCGGGAAGTTAATTAAATACCATTTGGAGGCATTTAATGTTCGAGCAAAAACGGCTGATTTTCGACAAAAGAGATAACACCTCCCCATTACGTCATGCTTCAGAAATGTGGAAAATGGTCCGTTTTCAAATGTTTTATTTTTGAACGTCAGTTCACATTTGTAGGTGGATCATCAGTGTTAGAGCTAAAATTAGCATGTTTAAAGTGATTTTCATGCTTCCAGGGGCTCGGGAAGTGAATTAAATACTATTTGGAGGCATTTAATGTTCAAGCAAAAACAGCTGATTTTTGACAAAAGAGATAACACCCCCCCATTACGTCATGCTTCAGAAATGTGGAAAATGGTCCGTTTTCAAATGTTTTATTTTTGAACGTCAGTTCACATTTGTAGGTGGATCATCAGTGTTAGAGCTAAAATTAGCATGTTTAAAGTGATTTTCATGCTTCCAGGGGCCCTAAACACAAGATTTATGGAATGGTTAAAAGTGCATGAAAATGGCCAATTTACTCACTCTGAGTTCTCAAAAAGGGTTTCTTCACCCCGGGAAGTTAATTAAATACCATTTGGAGGCATTTAATGTTCGAGCAAAAACGGCTGATTTTCGACAAAAGAGATAACACCCCCCCATTACGTCATGCTTCAGAAATGTGGAAAATGGTCCGTTTTCAAATGTTTTATTTTTGAACATCAGTTCACATTTGTAGGTGGATCATCAGTGTTAGAGCTAAAATTAGCAGGTTTAAAGTGATTTTCATGCTTCCAGGGGCTCGGGAAGTGAATTAAATACTATTTGGAGGCATTTAATGTTCAATCAAAAACAGCTGATTTTTGACAAAAGAGATAACACCCCCCCATTACGTTATGCTTCAGAAATGTGGAAAATGGTCCGTTTTCAAATGTTTTATTTTTGAACGTCAGTTCACATTTGTAGGTGGATCATCAGTGCTAGAGCTAAAATTAGCATGTTTAAAGTGATTTTCATGCTTCCAGGGGCCCTAAACACAAGATTTATGGAATGGTTAAAAGTGCATGAAAATGGCCAATTTACTCACTCTGAGTTCTCAAAAAGGGTTTCTTCACCCCGGGAAGTTAATTAAATACCATTTGGAGGCATTTAATGTTCGAGCAAAAACGGCTGATTTTCGACAAAAGAGATAACACCCCCCCATTACGTCATGCTTCAGAAATGTGGAAAATGGTCCGTTTTCAAATGTTTTATTTTTGAACGTCAGTTCACATTTGTAGGTGGATCATCAGTGTTAGAGCTAAAATTAGCATGTTTAAAGTGATTTTCATGCTTTCAGGGGCCCTAAACACAAGATTTATGGAATGGTTAAAAGTGCATGAAAATGGCCAATTTACTCACTCTGAGTTCTCAAAAAGGGTTTCTTCACCCCGGGAAGTTAATTAAATACCATTTGGAGGCATTTAATGTTCGAGCAAAAACGGCTGATTTTCGACAAAAGAGATAACACCCCCCATTACGTCATGCTTCAGAAATGTGGAAAATGGTCCGTTTTCAAATGTTTTATTTTTGAACATCAGTTCACATTTGTAGGTGGATCATCAGTGTTAGAGCTAAAATTAGCATGTTTAAAGTGATTTTCATGCTTCCAGGGGCTCGGGAAGTGAATTAAATACTATTTGGAGGCATTTAATGTTCAATCAAAAACAGCTGATTTTTGACAAAAGAGATAACACCCCCCCATTACGTCATGCTTCAGAAATGTGGAAAATGGTCCGTTTTCAAATGTTTTATTTTTGAACGTCAGTTCACATTTGTAGGTGGATCATCAGTGTTAGAGCTAAAATTAGCATGTTTAAAGTGATTTTCATGCTTCCAGGGGCCCTAAACACAAGATTTATGGAATGGTTAAAAGTGCATGAAAATGGCCAATTTACTCACTCTGAGTTCTCAAAAAGGGTTTCTTCACCCCGGGAAGTTAATTAAATACCATTTGGAGGCATTTAATGTTCGAGCAAAAACGGCTGATTTTCGACAAAAGAGATAACACCCCCCCATTACGTCATGCTTCAGAAATGTGGAAAATGGTCCGTTTTCAAATGTTTTATTTTTGAACGTCAGTTCACATTTGTAGGTGGATCATCAGTGTTAGAGCTAAAATTAGCATGTTTAAAGTGATTTTCATGCTTCCAGGGGCTCGGGAAGTGAATTAAATACTATTTGGAGGCATTTAATGTTCAAGCAAAAACAGCTGATTTTTGACAAAAGAGATAACACCCCCCCATTACGTCATGCTTCAGAAATGTGGAAAATGGTCCGTTTTCAAATGTTTTATTTTTGAACGTCAGTTCACATTTGTAGGTGGATCATCAGTGTTAGAGCTAAAATTAGCATGTTTAAAGTGATTTTCATGCTTCCAGGGGCCCTAAACACAAGATTTATGGAATGGTTAAAAGTGCATGAAAATGGCCAATTTACTCACTCTGAGTTCTCAAAAAGGGTTTCTTCACCCCGGGAAGTTAATTAAATACCATTTGGAGGCATTTAATGTTCGAGCAAAAACTGCTGATTTTCGACAAAAGAGATAACACCCCCCCATTACGCCATGCTTCAGAAATGTGGAAAATGGTCCGTTTTCAAATGTTTTATTTTTGAACGTCAGTTCACATTTGTAGGTGGATCATCAGTTTTAGAGCTAAAATTAGCATGTTTAAAGTGATTTTCATGCTTCCAGGGGCTCGGGAAGTGAATTAAATACTATTTGGAGGCATTTAATGTTCAAGCAAAAACAGCAGATTTTTGACAAAAGAGATAACACCCCCCCCATTACGTCATGCTTCAGAAATGTGGAAAATGGTCCGTTTTCAAATGTTTTATTTTTGAACGTCAGTTCACATTTGTAGGTGGATCATCAGTGTTAGAGCTAAAATTAGAATGTTTAAGGTGATTTTTATGCTTCCAGGGGCCCTAAACACAAGATTTATGGAATGGTTAAAAGTGCATGAAAATGGCCAATTTACTCACTCTGAGTTCTCAAAAAGGGTTTCTTCACACCGGAAAGTTAATTAAATACCATTTGGAGGCATTTAATGTTCGAGCAAAAACGGCTGATTTTCGACAAAAGAGATAACACCCCCCCATTACGTCATGCTTCAGAAATGTGGAAAATGGTCCGTTTTCAAATGTTTTATTTTTGAACATCAGTTCACATTTGTAGGTGGATCATCAGTGTTAGAGCTAAAATTAGCATGTTTAAAGTGATTTTCATGCTTCCAGGGGCTCGGGAAGTGAATTAAATACTATTTGGAGGCATTTAATGTTCAATCAAAAACAGCTGTTTTTTGACAAAAGAGATAACACCCCCCCATTACGCTATGCTTCAGAAATGTGGAAAATGGTCCGTTTTCAAATGTTTTATTTTTGAACGTCAGTTCACATTTGTAGGTGGATCATCAGTGTTAGAGCTAAAATTAGCATGTTTAAAGTGATTTTCATGCTTCCAGGGGCCCTAAACACAAGATTTATGGAATGGTTAAAAGTGCATGAAAATGGCCAATTTACTCACTCTGAGTTCTCAAAAAGGGTTTCTTCACCCCGGGAAGTTAATTAAATACCATTTGGAGGCATTTAATGTTCGAGCAAAAACGGCTGATTTTCGACAAAAGAGATAACACCCCCCCATTACGTCATGCTTCAGAAATGTGGAAAATGGTCCGTTTTCAAATGTTTTATTTTTGAACGTCAGTTCACATTTGTAGGTGGATCATCAGTGTTAGAGCTAAAATTAGCATGTTTAAAGTGATTTTCATGCTTTCAGGGGCCCTAAACACAAGATTTATGGAATGGTTAAAAGTGCATGAAAATGGCCAATTTACTCACTCTGAGTTCTCAAAAAGGGTTTCTTCACCCCGGGAAGTTAATTAAATACCATTTGGAGGCATTTAATGTTCGAGCAAAAACGGCTGATTTTCGACAAAAGAGATAACACCCCCCCATTACGTCATGCTTCAGAAATGTGGAAAATGGTCCGTTTTCAAATGTTTTATTTTTGAACGTCAGTTCACATTTGTAGGTGGATCATCAGTGTTAGAGCTAAAATTAGCATGTTTAAAGTGATTTTCATGCTTCCAGGGGCTCGGGAAGTGAATTAAATACTATTTGGAGGCATTTGATGTTCAAGCAAAAACAGCTGATTTTTGACAAAAGAGATAACACCCCCCCATTACGTCATGCTTCAGAAATGTGGAAAATGGTCCGTTTTCAAATGTTTTATTTTTGAACGTCAGTTCACATTTGTAGGTGGATCATCAGTGTTAGAGCTAAAATTAGCATGTTTAAAGTGATTTTCATGCTTCCAGGGGCCCTAAACACAAGATTTATGGAATGGTTAAAAGTGCATGAAAATGGCCAATTTACTCACTCTGAGTTCTCAAAAAGGGTTTCTTCACCCCGGGAAGTTAATTAAATACCATTTGGAGGCATTTAATGTTCGAGCAAAAACGGCTGATTTTCGACAAAAGAGATAACACCCCCCCATTACGTCATGCTTCAGAAATGTGGAAAATGGTCCGTTTTCAAATGTTTTATTTTTGAACGTCAGTTCAAATTTGTAGGTGGATCATCAGTGTTAGAGCTAAAATTAGCATGTTTAAAGTGATTTTCATGCTTTCAGGGGCCCTAAACACAAGATTTATGGAATGGATAAAAGTGCATGAAAATGGCCAATTTACTCACTCTGAGTTCTCAAAAAGGGTTTCTTCACCCCGGGAAGTTAATTAAATACCATTTGGAGGCATTTAATGTTCGAGCAAAAACGGCTGATTTTCGACAAAAGAGATAACACCCCCCCATTACGTCATGCTTCAGAAATGTGGAAAATGGTCCGTTTTCAAATGTTTTATTTTTGAACGTCAGTTCACATTTGTAGGTGGATCATCAGTGTTAGAGCTAAAATTAGCATGTTTAAAGTGATTTTCATGCTTCCAGTGGCTCGGGAAGTGAATTAAATACTATTTGGAGGCATTTAATGTTCAAGCAAAAACAGCTGATTTTTGACAAAAGAGATAACACCCCCCCATTACGTCATGCTTCAGAAATGTGGAAAATGGTCCGTTTTCAAATGTTTTATTTTTGAACGTCAGTTCACATTTGTAGGTGGATCATCAGTGTTAGAGCTAAAATTAGCATGTTTAAAGTGATTTTCATGCTTCCAGGGGCCCTAAACACAAGATTTATGGAATGGTTAAAAGTGCATGAAAATGGCCAATTTACTCACTCTGAGTTCTCAAAAAGGGTTTCTTCACCCCGGGAAGTTAATTAAATACCATTTGGAGGCATTTAATGTTCGAGCAAAAACTGCTGATTTTTGACAAAAGAGATAACACCCCCCCATTACGTCATGCTTCAGAAATGTGGAAAATGGTCCGTTTTCAAATGTTTTATTTTTGAACGTCAGTTCACATTTGTAGGTGGATCATCAGTGTTAGAGCTAAAATTAGCATGTTTAAAGTGATTTTCATGCTTCCAGGGGCTCGGGAAGTGAATTAAATACTATTTGGAGGCATTTAATGTTCAAGCAAAAACAGCTGATTTTTGACAAAAGAGATAACACCCCCCCATTACGTCATGCTTCAGAAATGTGGAAAATGGTCCGTTTTCAAATGTTTTATTTTTGAACGTCAGTTCACATTTGTAGGTGGATCATCAGTGTTAGAGCTAAAATTAGCATGTTTAAAGTGATTTTCATGCTTCCAGGGGCCCTAAACACAAGATTTATGGAATGGTTAAAAGTGCATGAAAATGGCCAATTTACTCACTCTGAGTTCTCAAAAAGGGTTTCTTCACCCCGGGAAGTTAATTAAATACCATTTGGAGGCATTTAATGTTCGAGCAAAAACGGCTGATTTTCGACAAAAGAGATAACACCCCCCCATTACGTCATGCTTCAGAAATGTGGAAAATGGTCAGTTTTCAAATGTTTTATTTTTGAACGTCAGTTCACATTTGTAGGTGGATCATCAGTGTTAGAGCTAAAATTAGCATGTTTAAAGTGATTTTCATGCTTCCAGGGGCCCTAAACACAAGATTTATGGAATGGTTAAAAGTGCATGAAAATGGCCAATTTACTCACTCTGAGTTCTCAAAAAGGGTTTCTTCACCCTGGGAAGTTAATTAAATACCATTTGGAGGCATTTAATGTTCGAGCAAAAACGGCTGATTTTCGACAAAAGAGATAACACCTCCCCATTACGTCATGCTACAGAAATGTGGAAAATGGTCCGTTTTCAAATGTTTTATTTTTGAACGTCAGTTCACATTTGTAGGTGGATCATCAGTGTTAGAGCTAAAATTAGCATGTTTAAAGTGATTTTCATGCTTCCAGGGGCTCGGGAAGTGAATTAAATACTATTTGGAGGCATTTAATGTTCAAGCAAAAACAGCTGATTTTTGACAAAAGAGATAACACCCCCCCCATTACGTCATGCTTCAGAAATGTGGAAAATGGTCCGTTTTCAAATGTTTTATTTTTGAACGTCAATTCACATTTGTAGGTGGATCATCAGTGTTAGAGCTAAAATTAGCATGTTTAAAGTGATTTTCATGCTTCCAGGGGCCCTAAACATAAGATTTATGGAATGGTTAAAAGTGCATGAAAATGGCCAATTTACTCACTCTGAGTTCTCAAAAAGGGTTTCTTCACCCCGGGAAGTTAATTAAATACCATTTGGAGGCATTTAATGTTCGAGCAAAAACGGCTGATTTTCGACAAAAGAGATAACACCCCCCCATTACGTCATGCTTCAGAAATGTGGAAAATGGTCCGTTTTCAAATGTTTTATTTTTGAACATCAGTTCACATTTGTAGGTGGATCATCAGTGTTAGAGCTAAAATTAGCATGTTTAAAGTGATTTTCATGCTTCCAGGGGCTCGGGAAGTAAATTAAATACTATTTGGAGGCATTTAATGTTCAATCAAAAACAGCTGATTTTCGACAAAAGAGATAACACCCCCCCATTACGTCATGCTTCAGAAATGTGGAAAATGGTCCGTTTTCAAATGTTTTATTTTTGAACGTCAGTTCACATTTGTAGGTGGATCATCAGTGTTAGAGCTAAAATTAGCATGTTTAAAGTGATTTTCATGCTTCCAGGGGCCCTAAACACAAGATTTATGGAATGGTTAAAAGTGCATGAAAATGGCCAATTTACTCACTCTGAGTTCTCAAAAAGGGTTTCTTCACCCCGGGAAGTTAATTAAATACCATTTGGAGGCATTTAATGTTCGAGCAAAAACGGCTGATTTTCGACAAAAGAGATAACACCTCCCCATTACGTCATGCTTCAGAAATGTGGAAAATGGTCCGTTTTCAAATGTTTTATTTTTGAACGTCAGTTCACATTTGTAGGTGGATTATCAGTGTTAGAGCTAAAATTAGCATGTTTAAAGTGATTTTCATGCTTCCAGGGGCTCGGGAAGTGAATTAAATACTATTTGGAGGCATTTAATGTTCAAGCAAAAACAGCTGATTTTTGACAAAAGAGATAACACCCCCCCATTACGTCATGCTTCAGAAATGTGGAAAATGGTCCGTTTTCAAATGTTTTTTTTTTGAACGTCAGTTCACATTTGTAGGTGGATCATCAGTGTTAGAGCCAAAATTAGCATGTTTAAAGTGATTTTCATGCTTCCAGGAGCCCTAAACACAAGATTTATGGAATGGTTAAAAGTGCATGAAAATGGCCAATTTACTCACTCTGAGTTCTCAAAAAGGGTTTCTTCACACCGGAAAGTTAATTAAATACCATTTGGAGGCATTTAATGTTCGAGCAAAAACGGCTGATTTTCGACAAAAGAGATAACACCCCCCCATTACGTCATGCTTCAGAAATGTGGAAAATGGTCCGTTTTCAAATGTTTTATTTTTGAACATCAGTTCACATTTGTAGGTGGATCATCAGTGTTAGAGCTAAAATTAGCATGTTTAAAGTGATTTTCATGCTTCCAGGGGCTCGGGAAGTGAATTAAATACTATTTGGAGGCATTTAATGTTCAATCAAAAACAGCTGATTTTTGACAAAAGAGATAACACCCCCCCATTACGCTATGCTTCAGAAATGTGGAAAATGGTCCGTTTTCAAATGTTTTATTTTTGAACGTCAGTTCACATTTGTAGGTGGATCATCAGTGTTAGAGCTAAAATTAGCATGTTTAAAGTGATTTTCATGCTTCCAGGGGCCCTAAACACAAGATTTATGGAATGGTTAAAAGTGCATGAAAATGGCCAATTTACTCACTCTGAGTTCTCAAAAAGGGTTTCTTCACCCCGGGAAGTTAATTAAATACCATTTGGAGGCATTTAATGTTCGAGCAAAAACGGCTGATTTTCGACAAAAGAGATAACACCCCCCCATTACGTCATGCTTCAGAAATGTGGAAAATGGTCCGTTTTCAAATGTTTTATTTTTGAACGTCAGTTCACATTTGTAGGTGGATCATCAGTGTTAGAGCTAAAATTAGCATGTTTAAAGTGATTTTCATGCTTTCAGGGGCCCTAAACACAAGATTTATGGAATGGTTAAAAGTGCATGAAAATGGCCAATTTACTCACTCTGAGTTCTCAAAAAGGGTTTCTTCACCCCGGGAAGTTAATTAAATACCATTTGGAGGCATTTAATGTTCGAGCAAAAACGGCTGATTTTCGACAAAAGAGATAACACCCCCCCATTACGTCATGCTTCAGAAATGTGGAAAATGGTCCGTTTTCAAATGTTTTATTTTTGAACGTCAGTTCACATTTGTAGGTGGATCATCAGTGTTAGAGCTAAAATGAGCATGTTTAAAGTGATTTTTATGCTTCCAGGGGCTCGGGAAGTGAATTAAATACTATTTGGAGGCATTTGATGTTCAAGCAAAAACAGCAGATTTTTGACAAAAGAGATAACACCCCCCATTACGTCATGCTTCAGAAATGTGGAAAATGGTCCGTTTTCAAATGTTTTATTTTTGAACGTCAGTTCACATTTGTAGGTGGATCATCAGTGTTAGAGCTAAAATTAGCATGTTTAAAGTGATTTTCATGCTTCCAGGGGCCCTAAACACAAGATTTATGGAATGGTTAAAAGTGCATGAAAATGGCCAATTTACTCACTCTGAGTTCTCAAAAAGGGTTTCTTCACCCCGGGAAGTTAATTAAATACCATTTGGAGGCATTTAATGTTCGAGCAAAAACGGCTGATTTTCGACAAAAGAGATAACACCCCCCCATTACGTCATGCTTCAGAAATGTGGAAAATGGTTCGTTTTCAAATGTTTTATTTTTGAACGTCAGTTCACATTTGTAGGTGGATCATCAGTGTTAGAGCTAAAATTAGCATGTTTAAAGTGATTTTCATGCTTCCAGGGGCTCGGGAAGTGAATTAAATACTATTTGGAGGCATTTAATGTTCAAGCAAAAACAGCTGATTTTTGACAAAAGAGATAACACCCCCCCATTACGTCATGCTTCAGAAATGTGGAAAATGGTCCGTTTTCAAATGTTTTATTTTTGAACGTCAGTTCACATTTGTAGGTGGATCATCAGTGTTAGAGCTAAAATTAGCATGTTTAAAGTGATTTTCATGCTTCCAGGGGCCCTAAACACAAGATTTATGGAATGGTTAAAAGTGCATGAAAATGGCCAATTTACTCACTCTGAGTTCTCAAAAAGGGTTTCTTCACCCCGGGAAGTTAATTAAATACCATTTGGAGGCATTTAATGTTCGAGCAAAAACTGCTGATTTTCGACAAAAGAGATAACACCCCCCCATTACGTCATGCTTCAGAAATGTGGAAAATGGTCCGTTTTCAAATGTTTTTTTTTTGAACGACAGTTCACATTTGTAGGTGGATCATCAGTGTTAGAGCTAAAATTAGCATGTTTAAAGTCAGTTTCATGCTTCCAGGGGCTCGGGAAGTGAATTAAATACTATTTGGAGGCATTTAATGTTCAAGCAAAAACAGCTGATTTTTGACAAAAGAGATAACACCCCCCCATTACGTCATGCTTCAGAAATGTGGAAAATGGTCCGTTTTCAAATGTTTTATTTTTGAACGTCAGTTCACATTTGTAGGTGGATCATCAGTGTTAGAGCTAAAATTAGCATGTTTAAAGTGATTTTCATGCTTCCATGGGCCCCAAACACAAGATTTATGGAATGGTTAAAAGTGCATGAAAATGGCCAATTTACTCACTCTGAGTTCTCAAAAAGGGTTTCTTCACCCCGGGAAGTTAATTAAATACCATTTGGAGGCATTTAATGTTCGAGCAAAAACTGCTGATTTTTGACAAAAGAGATAACACCCCCCCATTACGTCATGCTTCAGAAATGTGGAAAATGGTCCGTTTTCAAATGTTTTATTTTTGAACGTCAGTTCACATTTGTAGGTGGATCATCAGTGTTAGAGCTAAAATTAGCATGTTTAAAGTGATTTTCATGCTTCCAGGGGCTCGGGAAGTGAATTAAATACTATTTGGAGGCATTTAATGTTCAAGCAAAAACAGCTGATTTTTGACAAAAGAGATAACACCCCCCATTACGTCATGCTTCAGAAATGTGGAAAATGGTCCGTTTTCAAATGTTTTATTTTTGAACGTCAGTTCACATTTGTAGGTGGATCATCAGTGTTAGAGCTAAAATTAGCATGTTTAAAGTGATTTTCATGCTTCCAGGGGCCCTAAACACAAGATTTATGGAATGGTTAAAAGTGCATGAAAATGGCCAATTTACTCACTCTGAGTTCTCAAAAAGGGTTTCTTCACCCCGGGAAGTTAATTAAATACCATTTGGAGGCATTTAATGTTCGAGCAAAAACGGCTGATTTTCGACAAAAGAGATAACACCCCCCCATTATGTCATGCTTCAGAAATGTGGAAAATGGTCAGTTTTCAAATGTTTTATTTTTGAACGTCAGTTCACATTTGTAGGTGGATCATCAGTGTTAGAGCTAAAATTAGCATGTTTAAAGTGATTTTCATGCTTCCAGGGGCCCTAAACACAAGATTTATGGAATGGTTAAAAGTGCATGAAAATGGCCAATTTACTCACTCTGAGTTCTCAAAAAGGGTTTCTTCACCCCGGGAAGTTAATTAAATACCATTTGGAGGCATTTAATGTTCGAGCAAAAACGGCTGATTTTCGACAAAAGAGATAACACCTCCCCATTACGTCATGCTACAGAAATGTGGAAAATGGTCCGTTTTCAAATGTTTTATTTTTGAACGTCAGTTCACATTTGTAGGTGGATCATCAGTGTTAGAGCTAAAATTAGCATGTTTAAAGTGATTTTCATGCTTCCAGGGGCTCGGGAAGTGAATTAAATACTATTTGGAGGCATTTAATGTTCAAGCAAAAACAGCTGATTTTTGACAAAAGAGATAACACCCCCCCCCATTACGTCATGCTTCAGAAATGTGGAAAATGGTCCGTTTTCAAATGTTTTATTTTTGAACGTCAATTCACATTTGTAGGTGGATCATCAGTGTTAGAGCTAAAATTAGCATGTTTAAAGTGATTTTCATGCTTCCAGGGGCCCTAAACATAAGATTTATGGAATGGTTAAAAGTGCATGAAAATGGCTAATTTACTCACTCTGAGTTCTCAAAATGGGTTTCTTCACCCCGGGAAGTTAATTAAATACCATTTGGAGGCATTTAATGTTCGAGCAAAAACGTCTGATTTTCGACAAAAGAGATAACACCCCCCCATTACGTCATGCTTCAGAAATGTGGAAAATGGTCCGTTTTCAAATGTTTTATTTTTGAACGTCAGTTCACATTTGTAGGTGGATCATCAGTGTTAGAGCTAAAATTAGCATGTTTAAAGTGATTTTCATGCTTCCAGGGGCTCGGGAAGTGAATTAAATACTATTTGGAGGCATTTAATGTTCAAGCAAAAACAGCTGATTTTTGACAAAAGAGATAACACCCCCCCATTACGTCATGCTTCAGAAATGTGGAAAATGGTCCGTTTTCAAATGTTTTTTTTTTAACGTCAGTTCACATTTGTAGGTGGATCATCAGTGTTAGAGCTAAAATTAGCATGTTTAAAGTGATTTTCATGCTTCCAGGGGCCCTAAACACAAGATTTATGGAATGGTTAAAAGTGCATCAAAATGGCCAATTTACTCACTCTGAGTTCTCAAAAAGGGTTTCTTCACCCCGGGAAGTTAATTAAATACCATTTGGAGGCATTTAATGTTCGAGCAAAAACTGCAGATTTTTGACAAAAGAGATAACACCCCCCCATTACGTCATGCTTCAGAAATGTGGAAAATGGTCCGTTTTCAAATGTTTTATTTTTGAACGTCAGTTCACATTTGTTGGTGGATCATCAGTGTTAGAGCTAAAATTAGCATGTTTAAAGTGATTTTCATGCTTCCAGGGGCCCTAAACACAAGATTTATGGAATGGTTAAAAGTGCATGAAAATGGCCAATTTACTCACTCTGAGTTCTCAAAAAGGGTTTCTTCACCCCGGGAAGTTAATTAAATACCATTTGGAGGCATTTAATGTTCGAGCAAAAACTGCTGATTTTCGACAAAAGAGATAACACCCCCCCATTACGTCATGCTTCAGAAATGTGGAAAATGGTCCGTTTTCAAATGTTTTATTTTTGAACGTCAGTTCACATTTGTAGGTGGATCATCAGTGTTAGAGCTACAATTAGCATGTTTAAAGTGATTTTCATGCTTTCAGGGGCCCTAAACACAAGATTTATGGAATGGTTAAAAGTGCATGAAAATGGCCAATTTACTCACTCTGAGTTCCCAAAAAGGGTTTCTTCACCAGGGAAGTTAATTAAATACCATTTGGAGGCATTTAATGTTCGAGCAAAAACGGCTGATTTTCGACAAAAGAGATAACACCCCCCCATTACGTCATGCTTCAGAAATGTGGAAAATGGTCCGTTTTCAAATGTTTTATTTTTGAACGTCAGTTCACATTTGTAGGTGGATCATCAGTGTTAGAGCTAAAATTAGCATGTTTAAAGTGATTTTCATGCTTCCAGTGGCTCGGGAAGTGAATTAAATACTATTTGGAGGCATTTAATGTTCAAGCAAAAACAGCTGATTTTTGACAAAAGAGATAACACCCCCCCATTATGTCATGCTTCAGAAATGTGGAAAATGGTCCGTTTTCAAATGTTTTATTTTTGAACGTCAGTTCACATTTGTAGGTGGATCATCAGTGTTAGAGCTAAAATTAGCATGTTTAAAGTGATTTTCAAGCTTCCAGGGGCCCTAAACACAAGATTTATGGAATGGTTAAAAGTGCATGAAAATGGCCAATTTACTCACTCTGAGTTCTCAAAAAGGGTTTCTTCACCCCGGGAAGTTAATTAAATACCATTTGGAGGCATTTAATGTTCGAGCAAAAACGGCTGATTTTCGACAAAAGAGATAACACCTCCCCATTACGTCATGCTTCAGAAATGTGGAAAATGGTCCGTTTTCAAATGTTTTATTTTTGAACGTCAGTTCACATTTGTAGGTGGATCATCAGTGTTAGAGCTAAAATTAGCATGTTTAAAGTGATTTTCATGCTTCCAGGGGCTCGGGAAGTGAATTAAATACTATTTGGAGGCATTTAATGTTCAAGCAAAAACAGCTGATTTTTGACAAAAGAGATAACACCCCCCCATTACGTCATGCTTCAGAAATGTGGAAAATGGTCCGTTTTCAAATGTTTTATTTTTGAACGTCAGTTCACATTTGTAGGTGGATCATCAGTGTTAGAGCTAAAATTAGCATGTTTAAAGTGATTTTCATGCTTCCAGGGGCCCTAAACACAAGATTTATGGAATGGTTAAAAGTGCATGAAAATGGCCAATTTACTCACTCTGAGTTCTCAAAAAGGGTTTCTTCACCCCGGGAAGTTAATTAAATACCATTTGGAGGCATTTAATGTTCGAGCAAAAACGGCTGATTTTCGACAAAAGAGATAACACCCCCCCATTACGTCATGCTTCAGAAATGTGGAAAATGGTCCGTTTTCAAATGTTTTATTTTTGAACATCAGTTCACATTTGTAGGTGGATCATCAGTGTTAGAGCTAAAATTAGCAGGTTTAAAGTGATTTTCATGCTTCCAGGGGCTCGGGAAGTGAATTAAATACTATTTGGAGGCATTTAATGTTCAATCAAAAACAGCTGATTTTTGACAAAAGAAATAACACCCCCCCATTACGTTATGCTTCAGAAATGTGGAAAATGGTCCGTTTTCAAATGTTTTATTTTTGAACGTCAGTTCACATTTGTAGGTGGATCATCAGTGCTAGAGCTAAAATTAGCATGTTTAAAGTGATTTTCATGCTTCCAGGGGCCCTAAACACAAGATTTATGGAATGGTTAAAAGTGCATGAAAATGGCCAATTTACTCACTCTGAGTTCTCAAAAAGGGTTTCTTCACCCCGGGAAGTTAATTAAATACCATTTGGAGGCATTTAATGTTCGAGCAAAAACGGCTGATTTTCGACAAAAGAGATAACACCCCCCCATTACGTCATGCTTCAGAAATGTGGAAAATGGTCCGTTTTCAAATGTTTTATTTTTGAACGTCAGTTCACATTTGTAGGTGGATCATCAGTGTTAGAGCTAAAATTAGCATGTTTAAAGTGATTTTCATGCTTTCAGGGGCCCTAAACACAAGATTTATGGAATGGTTAAAAGTGCATGAAAATGGCCAATTTACTCACTCTGAGTTCTCAAAAAGGGTTTCTTCACCCCGGGAAGTTAATTAAATACCATTTGGAGGCATTTAATGTTCGAGCAAAAACGGCTGATTTTCGACAAAAGAGATAACACCCCCCATTACGTCATGCTTCAGAAATGTGGAAAATGGTCCGTTTTCAAATGTTTTATTTTTGAACATCAGTTCACATTTGTAGGTGGATCATCAGTGTTAGAGCTAAAATTAGCATGTTTAAAGTGATTTTCATGCTTCCAGGGGCTCGGGAAGTGAATTAAATACTATTTGGAGGCATTTAATGTTCAATCAAAAACAGCTGATTTTTGACAAAAGAGATAACACCCCCCCATTACGTCATGCTTCAGAAATGTGGAAAATGGTCCGTTTTCAAATGTTTTATTTTTGAACGTCAGTTCACATTTGTAGGTGGATCATCAGTGTTAGAGCTAAAATTAGCATGTTTAAAGTGATTTTCATGCTTCCAGGGGCCCTAAACACAAGATTTATGGAATGGTTAAAAGTGCATGAAAATGGCCAATTTACTCACTCTGAGTTCTCAAAAAGGGTTTCTTCACCCCGGGAAGTTAATTAAATACCATTTGGAGGCATTTAATGTTCGAGCAAAAACGGCTGATTTTCGACAAAAGAGATAACACCCCCCCATTACGTCATGCTTCAGAAATGTGGAAAATGGTCCGTTTTCAAATGTTTTATTTTTGAACGTCAGTTCACATTTGTAGGTGGATCATCAGTGTTAGAGCTAAAATTAGCATGTTTAAAGTGATTTTCATGCTTCCAGGGGCTCGGGAAGTGAATTAAATACTATTTGGAGGCATTTAATGTTCAAGCAAAAACAGCTGATTTTTGACAAAAGAGATAACACCCCCCCATTACGTCATGCTTCAGAAATGTGGAAAATGGTCCGTTTTCAAATGTTTTATTTTTGAACGTCAGTTCACATTTGTAGGTGGATCATCAGTGTTAGAGCTAAAATTAGCATGTTTAAAGTGATTTTCATGCTTCCAGGGGCCCTAAACACAAGATTTATGGAATGGTTAAAAGTGCATGAAAATGGCCAATTTACTCACTCTGAGTTCTCAAAAAGGGTTTCTTCACCCCGGGAAGTTAATTAAATACCATTTGGAGGCATTTAATGTTCGAGCAAAAACTGCTGATTTTCGACAAAAGAGATAACACCCCCCCATTACGCCATGCTTCAGAAATGTGGAAAATGGTCCGTTTTCAAATGTTTTATTTTTGAACGTCAGTTCACATTTGTAGGTGGATCATCAGTTTTAGAGCTAAAATTAGCATGTTTAAAGTGATTTTCATGCTTCCAGGGGCTCGGGAAGTGAATTAAATACTATTTGGAGGCATTTAATGTTCAAGCAAAAACAGCAGATTTTTGACAAAAGAGATAACACCCCCCCCCATTACGTCATGCTTCAGAAATGTGGAAAATGGTCCGTTTTCAAATGTTTTATTTTTGAACGTCAGTTCACATTTGTAGGTGGATCATCAGTGTTAGAGCTAAAATTAGAATGTTTAAGGTGATTTTTATGCTTCCAGGGGCCCTAAACACAAGATTTATGGAATGGTTAAAAGTGCATGAAAATGGCCAATTTACTCACTCTGAGTTCTCAAAAAGGGTTTCTTCACACCGGAAAGTTAATTAAATACCATTTGGAGGCATTTAATGTTCGAGCAAAAACGGCTGATTTTCGACAAAAGAGATAACACCCCCCCATTACGTCATGCTTCAGAAATGTGGAAAATGGTCCGTTTTCAAATGTTTTATTTTTGAACATCAGTTCACATTTGTAGGTGGATCATCAGTGTTAGAGCTAAAATTAGCATGTTTAAAGTGATTTTCATGCTTCCAGGGGCTCGGGAAGTGAATTAAATACTATTTGGAGGCATTTAATGTTCAATCAAAAACAGCTGTTTTTTGACAAAAGAGATAACACCCCCCCATTACGCTATGCTTCAGAAATGTGGAAAATGGTCCGTTTTCAAATGTTTTATTTTTGAACGTCAGTTCACATTTGTAGGTGGATCATCAGTGTTAGAGCTAAAATTAGCATGTTTAAAGTGATTTTCATGCTTCCAGGGGCCCTAAACACAAGATTTATGGAATGGTTAAAAGTGCATGAAAATGGCCAATTTACTCACTCTGAGTTCTCAAAAAGGGTTTCTTCACCCCGGGAAGTTAATTAAATACCATTTGGAGGCATTTAATGTTCGAGCAAAAACGGCTGATTTTCGACAAAAGAGATAACACCCCCCCATTACGTCATGCTTCAGAAATGTGGAAAATGGTCCGTTTTCAAATGTTTTATTTTTGAACGTCAGTTCACATTTGTAGGTGGATCATCAGTGTTAGAGCTAAAATTAGCATGTTTAAAGTGATTTTCATGCTTCCCGGGGCTCGGGAAGTGAATTAAATACTATTTGGAGGCATTTGATGTTCAAGCAAAAACAGCTGATTTTTGACAAAAGAGATAACACCCCCCCATTACGTCATGCTTCAGAAATGTGGAAAATGGTCCGTTTTCAAATGTTTTATTTTTGAACGTCAGTTCACATTTGTAGGTGGATCATCAGTGTTAGAGCTAAAATTAGCATGTTTAAAGTGATTTTCATGCTTCCAGGGGCCCTAAACACAAGATTTATGGAATGGTTAAAAGTGCATGAAAATGGCCAATTTACTCACTCTGAGTTCTCAAAAAGGGTTTCTTCACCCCGGGAAGTTAATTAAATACCATTTGGAGGCATTTAATGTTCGAGCAAAAACGGCTGATTTTCGACAAAAGAGATAACACCCCCCCATTACGTCATGCTTCAGAAATGTGGAAAATGGTCCGTTTTCAAATGTTTTATTTTTGAACGTCAGTTCACATTTGTAGGTGGATCATCAGTGTTAGAGCTAAAATTAGCATGTTTAAAGTGATTTTCATGCTTTCAGGGGCCCTAAACACAAGATTTATGGAATGGATAAAAGTGCATGAAAATGGCCAATTTACTCACTCTGAGTTCTCAAAAAGGGTTTCTTCACCCCGGGAAGTTAATTAAATACCATTTGGAGGCATTTAATGTTCGAGCAAAAACGGCTGATTTTCGACAAAAGAGATAACACCCCCCCATTACGTCATGCTTCAGAAATGTGGAAAATGGTCCGTTTTCAAATGTTTTATTTTTGAACGTCAGTTCACATTTGTAGGTGGATCATCAGTGTTAGAGCTAAAATTAGCATGTTTAAAGTGATTTTCATGCTTCCAGTGGCTCGGGAAGTGAATTAAATACTATTTGGAGGCATTTAATGTTCAAGCAAAAACAGCTGATTTTTGACAAAAGAGATAACACCCCCCCATTACGTCATGCTTCAGAAATGTGGAAAATGGTCCGTTTTCAAATGTTTTATTTTTGAACGTCAGTTCACATTTGTAGGTGGATCATCAGTGTTAGAGCTAAAATTAGCATGTTTAAAGTGATTTTCATGCTTCCAGGGGCCCTAAACACAAGATTTATGGAATGGTTAAAAGTGCATGAAAATGGCCAATTTACTCACTCTGAGTTCTCAAAAAGGGTTTCTTCACCCCGGGAAGTTAATTAAATACCATTTGGAGGCATTTAATGTTCGAGCAAAAACGGCTGATTTTCGACAAAAGAGATAACACCCCCCCATTACGTCATGCTTCAGAAATGTGGAAAATGGTCCGTTTTCAAATGTTTTATTTTTGAACATCAGTTCACATTTGTAGGTGGATCATCAGTGTTAGAGCTAAAATTAGCATGTTTAAAGTGATTTTCATGCTTCCAGGGGCTCGGGAAGTAAATTAAATACTATTTGGAGGCATTTAATGTTCAATCAAAAACAGCTGATTTTCGACAAAAGAGATAACACCCCCCCATTACGTCATGCTTCAGAAATGTGGAAAATGGTCCGTTTTCAAATGTTTTATTTTTGAACGTCAGTTCACATTTGTAGGTGGATCATCAGTGTTAGAGCTAAAATTAGCATGTTTAAAGTGATTTTCATGCTTCCAGGGGCCCTAAACACAAGATTTATGGAATGGTTAAAAGTGCATGAAAATGGCCAATTTACTCACTCTGAGTTCTCAAAAAGGGTTTCTTCACCCCGGGAAGTTAATTAAATACCATTTGGAGGCATTTAATGTTCGAGCAAAAACGGCTGATTTTCGACAAAAGAGATAACACCTCCCCATTACGTCATGCTTCAGAAATGTGGAAAATGGTCCGTTTTCAAATGTTTTATTTTTGAACGTCAGTTCACATTTGTAGGTGGATTATCAGTGTTAGAGCTAAAATTAGCATGTTTAAAGTGATTTTCATGCTTCCAGGGGCTTGGGAAGTGAATTAAATACTATTTGGAGGCATTTAATGTTCAAGCAAAAACAGCTGATTTTTGACAAAAGAGATAACACCCCCCCATTACGTCATGCTTCAGAAATGTGGAAAATGGTCCGTTTTCAAATGGTTTTTTTTTGAACGTCAGTTCACATTTGTAGGTGGATCATCAGTGTTAGAGCCACAATTAGCATGTTTAAAGTGATTTTCATGCTTCCAGGAGCCCTAAACACAAGATTTATGGAATGGTTAAAAGTGCATGAAAATGGCCAATTTACTCACTCTGAGTTCTCAAAAAGGGTTTCTTCACACCGGAAAGTTAATTAAATACCATTTGGAGGCATTTAATGTTCGAGCAAAAACGGCTGATTTTCGACAAAAGAGATAACACCCCCCCATTACGTCATGCTTCAGAAATGTGGAAAATGGTCCGTTTTCAAATGTTTTATTTTTGAACATCAGTTCACATTTGTAGGTGGATCATCAGTGTTAGAGCTAAAATTAGCATGTTTAAAGTGATTTTCATGCTTCCAGGGGCTCGGGAAGTGAATTAAATACTATTTGGAGGCATTTAATGTTCAATCAAAAACAGCTGATTTTTGACAAAAGAGATAACACCCCCCCATTACGCTATGCTTCAGAAATGTGGAAAATGGTCCGTTTTCAAATGTTTTATTTTTGAACGTCAGTTCACATTTGTAGGTGGATCATCAGTGTTAGAGCTAAAATTAGCATGTTTAAAGTGATTTTCATGCTTCCAGGGGCCCTAAACACAAGATTTATGGAATGGTTAAAAGTGCATGAAAATGGCCAATTTACTCACTCTGAGTTCTCAAAAAGGGTTTCTTCACCCCGGGAAGTTAATTAAATACCATTTGGAGGCATTTAATGTTCGAGCAAAAACGGCTGATTTTCGACAAAAGAGATAACACCCCCCCATTACGTCATGCTTCAGAAATGTGGAAAATGGTCCGTTTTCAAATGTTTTATTTTTGAACGTCAGTTCACATTTGTAGGTGGATCATCAGTGTTAGAGCTAAAATTAGCATGTTTAAAGTGATTTTCATGCTTCCCGGGGCTCGGGAAGTGAATTAAATACTATTTGGAGGCATTTGATGTTCAAGCAAAAACAGCTGATTTTTGACAAAAGAGATAACACCCCCCCATTACGTCATGCTTCAGAAATGTGGAAAATGGTCCGTTTTCAAATGTTTTATTTTTGAACGTCAGTTCACATTTGTAGGTGGATCATCAGTGTTAGAGCTAAAATTAGCATGTTTAAAGTGATTTTCATGCTTCCAGGGGCCCTAAACACAAGATTTATGGAATGGTTAAAAGTGCATGAAAATGGCCAATTTACTCACTCTGAGTTCTCAAAAAGGGTTTCTTCACCCCGGGAAGTTAATTAAATACCATTTGGAGGCATTTAATGTTCGAGCAAAAACGGCTGATTTTCGACAAAAGAGATAACACCCCCCCATTACGTCATGCTTCAGAAATGTGGAAAATGGTCCGTTTTCAAATGTTTTATTTTTGAACGTCAGTTCACATTTGTAGGTGGATCATCAGTGTTAGAGCTAAAATTAGCATGTTTAAAGTGATTTTCATGCTTTCAGGGGCCCTAAACACAAGATTTATGGAATGGATAAAAGTGCATGAAAATGGCCAATTTACTCACTCTGAGTTCTCAAAAAGGGTTTCTTCACCCCGGGAAGTTAATTAAATACCATTTGGAGGCATTTAATGTTCGAGCAAAAACGGCTGATTTTCGACAAAAGAGATAACACCCCCCCATTACGTCATGCTTCAGAAATGTGGAAAATGGTCCGTTTTCAAATGTTTTATTTTTGAACGTCAGTTCACATTTGTAGGTGGATCATCAGTGTTAGAGCTAAAATTAGCATGTTTAAAGTGATTTTCATGCTTCCAGTGGCTCGGGAAGTGAATTAAATACTATTTGGAGGCATTTAATGTTCAAGCAAAAACAGCTGATTTTTGACAAAAGAGATAACACCCCCCCATTACGTCATGCTTCAGAAATGTGGAAAATGGTCCGTTTTCAAATGTTTTATTTTTGAACGTCAGTTCACATTTGTAGGTGGATCATCAGTGTTAGAGCTAAAATTAGCATGTTTAAAGTGATTTTCATGCTTCCAGGGGCCCTAAACACAAGATTTATGGAATGGTTAAAAGTGCATGAAAATGGCCAATTTACTCACTCTGAGTTCTCAAAAAGGGTTTCTTCACCCCGGGAAGTTAATTAAATACCATTTGGAGGCATTTAATGTTCGAGCAAAAACGGCTGATTTTCGACAAAAGAGATAACACCCCCCCATTACGTCATGCTTCAGAAATGTGGAAAATGGTCCGTTTTCAAATGTTTTATTTTTGAACATCAGTTCACATTTGTAGGTGGATCATCAGTGTTAGAGCTAAAATTAGCATGTTTAAAGTGATTTTCATGCTTCCAGGGGCTCGGGAAGTAAATTAAATACTATTTGGAGGCATTTAATGTTCAATCAAAAACAGCTGATTTTCGACAAAAGAGATAACACCCCCCCATTACGTCATGCTTCAGAAATGTGGAAAATGGTCCGTTTTCAAATGTTTTATTTTTGAACGTCAGTTCACATTTGTAGGTGGATCATCAGTGTTAGAGCTAAAATTAGCATGTTTAAAGTGATTTTCATGCTTCCAGGGGCCCTAAACACAAGATTTATGGAATGGTTAAAAGTGCATGAAAATGGCCAATTTACTCACTCTGAGTTCTCAAAAAGGGTTTCTTCACCCCGGGAAGTTAATTAAATACCATTTGGAGGCATTTAATGTTCGAGCAAAAACGGCTGATTTTCGACAAAAGAGATAACACCTCCCCATTACGTCATGCTTCAGAAATGTGGAAAATGGTCCGTTTTCAAATGTTTTATTTTTGAACGTCAGTTCACATTTGTAGGTGGATTATCAGTGTTAGAGCTAAAATTAGCATGTTTAAAGTGATTTTCATGCTTCCAGGGGCTCGGGAAGTGAATTAAATACTATTTGGAGGCATTTAATGTTCAAGCAAAAACAGCTGATTTTTGACAAAAGAGATAACACCCCCCCATTACGTCATGCTTCAGAAATGTGGAAAATGGTCCGTTTTCAAATGGTTTTTTTTTGAACGTCAGTTCACATTTGTAGGTGGATCATCAGTGTTAGAGCCACAATTAGCATGTTTAAAGTGATTTTCATGCTTCCAGGAGCCCTAAACACAAGATTTATGGAATGGTTAAAAGTGCATGAAAATGGCCAATTTACTCACTCTGAGTTCTCAAAAAGGGTTTCTTCACACCGGAAAGTTAATTAAATACCATTTGGAGGCATTTAATGTTCGAGCAAAAACGGCTGATTTTCGACAAAAGAGATAACACCCCCCCATTACGTCATGCTTCAGAAATGTGGAAAATGGTCCGTTTTCAAATGTTTTATTTTTGAACATCAGTTCACATTTGTAGGTGGATCATCAGTGTTAGAGCTAAAATTAGCATGTTTAAAGTGATTTTCATGCTTCCAGGGGCTCGGGAAGTGAATTAAATACTATTTGGAGGCATTTAATGTTCAATCAAAAACAGCTGATTTTTGACAAAAGAGATAACACCCCCCCATTACGCTATGCTTCAGAAATGTGGAAAATGGTCCGTTTTCAAATGTTTTATTTTTGAACGTCAGTTCACATTTGTAGGTGGATCATCAGTGTTAGAGCTAAAATTAGCATGTTTAAAGTGATTTTCATGCTTCCAGGGGCCCTAAACACAAGATTTATGGAATGGTTAAAAGTGCATGAAAATGGCCAATTTACTCACTCTGAGTTCTCAAAAAGGGTTTCTTCACCCCGGGAAGTTAATTAAATACCATTTGGAGGCATTTAATGTTCGAGCAAAAACGGCTGATTTTCGACAAAAGAGATAACACCCCCCATTACGTCATGCTTCAGAAATGTGGAAAATGGTCCGTTTTCAAATGTTTTATTTTTGAACGTCAGTTCACATTTGTAGGTGGATCATCAGTGTTAGAGCTAAAATTAGCATGTTTAAAGTGATTTTCATGCTTTCAGGGGCCCTAAACACAAGATTTATGGAATGGTTAAAAGTGCATGAAAATGGCCAATTTACTCACTCTGAGTTCTCAAAAAGGGTTTCTTCACCCCGGGAAGTTAATTAAATACCATTTGGAGGCATTTAATGTTCGAGCAAAAACGGCTGATTTTCGACAAAAGAGATAACACCCCCCCATTACGTCATGCTTCAGAAATGTGGAAAATGGTCCGTTTTCAAATGTTTTATTTTTGAACGTCAGTTCACATTTGTAGGTGGATCATCAGTGTTAGAGCTAAAATTAGCATGTTTAAAGTGATTTTCATGCTTCCAGGGGCTTGGGAAGTGAATTAAATACTATTTGGAGGCATTTGATGTTCAAGCAAAAACAGCTGATTTTTGACAAAAGAGATAACACCCCCCCATTACGTCATGCTTCAGAAATGTGGAAAATGGTCCGTTTTCAAATGTTTTATTTTTGAACGTCAGTTCACATTTGTAGGTGGATCATCAGTGTTAGAGCTAAAATTAGCATGTTTAAAGTGATTTTCATGCTTCCAGGGGCCCTAAACACAAGATTTATGGAATGGTTAAAAGTGCATGAAAATGGCCAATTTACTCACTCTGAGTTCTCAAAAAGGGTTTCTTCACCCCGGGAAGTTAATTAAATACCATTTGGAGGCATTTAATGTTCGAGCAAAAACGGCTGATTTTCGACAAAAGAGATAACACCCCCCCCATTACGTCATGCTTCAGAAATGTGGAAAATGGTCCGTTTTCAAATGTTTTATTTTTGAACGTCAGTTCACATTTGTAGGTGGATCATCAGTGTTAGAGCTAAAATTAGCATGTTTAAAGTGATTTTCATGCTTTCAGGGGCCCTAAACACAAGATTTATGGAATGGATAAAAGTGCATGAAAATGGCCAATTTACTCACTCTGAGTTCTCAAAAAGGGTTTCTTCACCCCGGGAAGTTAATTAAATACCATTTGGAGGCATTTAATGTTCGAGCAAAAACGGCTGATTTTCGACAAAAGAGATAACACCCCCCCATTACGTCATGCTTCAGAAATGTGGAAAATGGTCCGTTTTCAAATGTTTTATTTTTGAACGTCAGTTCACATTTGTAGGTGGATCATCAGTGTTAGAGCTAAAATTAGCATGTTTAAAGTGATTTTCATGCTTCCAGTGGCTCGGGAAGTGAATTAAATACTATTTGGAGGCATTTAATGTTCAAGCAAAAACAGCTGATTTTTGACAAAAGAGATAACACCCCCCCATTACGTCATGCTTCAGAAATGTGGAAAATGGTCCGTTTTCAAATGTTTTATTTTTGAACGTCAGTTCACATTTGTAGGTGGATCATCAGTGTTAGAGCTAAAATTAGCATGTTTAAAGTGATTTTCATGCTTCCAGGGGCCCTAAACACAAGATTTATGGAATGGTTAAAAGTGCATGAAAATGGCCAATTTACTCACTCTGAGTTCTCAAAAAGGGTTTCTTCACCCCGGGAAGTTAATTAAATACCATTTGGAGGCATTTAATGTTCGAGCAAAAACGGCTGATTTTCGACAAAAGAGATAACACCCCCCCATTACGTCATGCTTCAGAAATGTGGAAAATGGTCCGTTTTCAAATGTTTTATTTTTGAACATCAGTTCACATTTGTAGGTGGATCATCAGTGTTAGAGCTAAAATTAGCATGTTTAAAGTGATTTTCATGCTTCCAGGGGCTCGGGAAGTAAATTAAATACTATTTGGAGGCATTTAATGTTCAATCAAAAACAGCTGATTTTCGACAAAAGAGATAACACCCCCCCATTACGTCATGCTTCAGAAATGTGGAAAATGGTCCGTTTTCAAATGTTTTATTTTTGAACGTCAGTTCACATTTGTAGGTGGATCATCAGTGTTAGAGCTAAAATTAGCATGTTTAAAGTGATTTTCATGCTTCCAGGGGCCCTAAACACAAGATTTATGGAATGGTTAAAAGTGCATGAAAATGGCCAATTTACTCACTCTGAGTTCTCAAAAAGGGTTTCTTCACCCCGGGAAGTTAATTAAATACCATTTGGAGGCATTTAATGTTCGAGCAAAAACGGCTGATTTTCGACAAAAGAGATAACACCTCCCCATTACGTCATGCTTCAGAAATGTGGAAAATGGTCCGTTTTCAAATGTTTTATTTTTGAACGTCAGTTCACATTTGTAGGTGGATTATCAGTGTTAGAGCTAAAATTAGCATGTTTAAAGTGATTTTCATGCTTCCAGGGGCTCGGGAAGTGAATTAAATACTATTTGGAGGCATTTAATGTTCAAGCAAAAACAGCTGATTTTTGACAAAAGAGATAACACCCCCCCATTACGTCATGCTTCAGAAATGTGGAAAATGGTCCGTTTTCAAATGTTTTTTTTTTGAACGTCAGTTCACATTTGTAGGTGGATCATCAGTGTTAGAGCCAAAATTAGCATGTTTAAAGTGATTTTCATGCTTCCAGGAGCCCTAAACACAAGATTTATGGAATGGTTAAAAGTGCATGAAAATGGCCAATTTACTCACTCTGAGTTCTCAAAAAGGGTTTCTTCACCCCGGGAAGTTAATTAAATACCATTTGGAGGCATTTAATGTTCGAGCAAAAACTGCTGATTTTTGACAAAAGAGATAACACCCCCCCCATTACGTCATGCTTCAGAAATGTGGAAAATGGTCCGTTTTCAAATGTTTTATTTTTGAACGTCAGTTCACATTTGTAGGTGGATCATCAGTGTTAGAGCTAAAATTAGCATGTTTAAAGTGATTTTCCTGCTTCCAGGGGCTCGGGAAGTGAATTAAATACTATTTGGAGGCATTTAATGTTCAAGCAAAAACAGCTGATTTTTGACAAAAGAGATAACACCCCCCCATTACGTCATGCTTCAGAAATGTGGAAAATGGTCCGTTTTCAAATGTTTTATTTTTGAACGTCAGTTCACATTTGTAGGTGGATCATCAGTGTTAGAGCTAAAATTAGCATGTTTAAAGTGATTTTCATGCTTCCAGGGGCCCTAAACACAAGATTTATGGAATGGTTAAAAGTGCATGAAAATGGCCAATTTACTCACTCTGAGTTCTCAAAAAGGGTTTCTTCACCCCGGGAAGTTAATTAAATACCATTTGGAGGCATTTAATGTTCGAGCAAAAACGGCTGATTTTCGACAAAAGAGATAACACCCCCCCATTACGTCATGCTTCAGAAATGTGGAAAATGGTCCGTTTTCAAATGTTTTATTTTTGAACGTCAGTTCACATTTGTAGGTGGATCATCAGTGTTAGAGGTAAAATTAGCATGTTTAAAGTGATTTTCATGCTTCCAGGGGCCCTAAACACAAGATTTATGGAATGGTTAAAAGTGCATGAAAATGGCCAATTTACTCACTCTGAGTTCTCAAAAAGGGTTTCTTCACCCCGGGAAGTTAATTAAATACCATTTGGAGGCATTTAATATTCGAGCAAAAACGGCTGATTTTCGACAAAAGAGATAACACCCCCCCATTACGTCATGCTTCAGAAATGTGGAAAATGGTCCGTTTTCAAATGTTTTATTTTTGAACATCAGTTCACATTTGTAGGTGGATCATCAGTGTTAGAGCTAAAATTAGCATGTTTAAAGTGATTTTCATGCTTCCAGGGGCTCGGGAAGTGAATTAAATACTATTTGGAGGCATTTAATGTTCAATCAAAAACAGCTGATTTTCGACAAAAGAGATAACACCCCCCCATTACGTCATGCTTCAGAAATGTGGAAAATGGTCCGTTTTCAAATGTTTTATTTTTGAACGTCAGTTCACATTTGTAGGTGGATCATCAGTGTTAGAGCTAAAATTAGCATGTTTAAAGTGATTTTCATGCTTCCAGGGGCCCTAAACACAAGATTTATGGAATGGTTAAAAGTGCATGAAAATGGCCAATTTACTCACTCTGAGTTCTCAAAAAGGGTTTCTTCACCCCGGGAAGTTAATTAAATACCATTTGGAGGCATTTAATGTTCGAGCAAAAACGGCTGATTTTCGACAAAAGAGATAACACCCCCCCATTACGTCATGCTTCAGAAATGTGGAAAATGGTCCGTTTTCAAATGTTTTATTTTTGAACGTCAGTTCACATTTGTAGGTGGATCATCAGTGTTAGAGCTAAAATTAGCATGTTTAAAGTGATTTTCATGCTTCCAGGGGCTTGGGAAGTGAATTAAATACTATTTGGAGGCATTTGATGTTCAAGCAAAAACAGCTGATTTTTGACAAAAGAGATAACACCCCCCCATTACGTCATGCTTCAGAAATGTGGAAAATGGTCCGTTTTCAAATGTTTTATTTTTGAACGTCAGTTCACATTTGTAGGTGGATCATCAGTGTTAGAGCTAAAATTAGCATGTTTAAAGTGATTTTCATGCTTCCAGGGGCCCTAAACACAAGATTTATGGAATGGTTAAAAGTGCATGAAAATGGCCAATTTACTCACTCTGAGTTCTCAAAAAGGGTTTCTTCACCCCGGGAAGTTAATTAAATACCATTTGGAGGCATTTAATGTTCGAGCAAAAACGGCTGATTTTCGACAAAAGAGATAACACCCCCCCCATTACGTCATGCTTCAGAAATGTGGAAAATGGTCCGTTTTCAAATGTTTTATTTTTGAACGTCAGTTCACATTTGTAGGTGGATCATCAGTGTTAGAGCTAAAATTAGCATGTTTAAAGTGATTTTCATGCTTTCAGGGGCCCTAAACACAAGATTTATGGAATGGATAAAAGTGCATGAAAATGGCCAATTTACTCACTCTGAGTTCTCAAAAAGGGTTTCTTCACCCCGGGAAGTTAATTAAATACCATTTGGAGGAATTTAATGTTCGAGCAAAAACGGCTGATTTTCGACAAAAGAGATAACACCCCCCCATTACGTCATGCTTCAGAAATGTGGAAAATGGTCCGTTTTCAAATGTTTTATTTTTGAACGTCAGTTCACATTTGTAGGTGGATCATCAGTGTTAGAGCTAAAATTAGCATGTTTAAAGTGATTTTCATGCTTCCAGTGTCTCGGGAAGTGAATTAAATACTATTTGGAGGCATTTAATGTTCAAGCAAAAACAGCTGATTTTTGACAAAAGAGATAACACCCCCCCATAACGTCATGCTTCAGAAATGTGGAAAATGGTCCGTTTTCAAATGTTTTATTTTTGAACGTCAGTTCACATTTGTAGGTGGATCATCAGTGTTAGAGCTAAAATTAGCATGTTTAAAGTGATTTTCATGCTTCCAGGGGCCCTAAACACAAGATTTATGGAATGGTTAAAAGTGCATGAAAATGGCCAATTTACTCACTCTGAGTTCTCAAAAAGGGTTTCTTCACCCCGGGAAGTTAATTAAATACCATTTGGAGGCATTTAATGTTCGAGCAAAAACGGCTGATTTTCGACAAAAGAGATAACACCCCCCCATTACGTCATGCTTCAGAAATGTGGAAAATGGTCCGTTTTCAAATGTTTTATTTTTGAACATCAGTTCACATTTGTAGGTGGATCATCAGTGTTAGAGCTAAAATTAGCATGTTTAAAGTGATTTTCATGCTTCCAGGGGCTCGGGAAGTAAATTAAATACTATTTGGAGGCATTTAATGTTCAATCAAAAACAGCTGATTTTCGACAAAAGAGATAACACCCCCCCATTACGTCATGCTTCAGAAATGTGGAAAATGGTCCGTTTTCAAATGTTTTATTTTTGAACGTCAGTTCACATTTGTAGGTGGATCATCAGTGTTAGAGCTAAAATTAGCATGTTTAAAGTGATTTTCATGCTTCCAGGGGCCCTAAACACAAGATTTATGGAATGGTTAAAAGTGCATGAAAATGGCCAATTTACTCACTCTGAGTTCTCAAAAAGGGTTTCTTCACCCCGGGAAGTTAATTAAATACCATTTGGAGGCATTTAATGTTCGAGCAAAAACGGCTGATTTTCGACAAAAGAGATAACACCTCCCCATTACGTCATGCTTCAGAAATGTGGAAAATGGTCCGTTTTCAAATGTTTTATTTTTGAACGTCAGTTCACATTTGTAGGTGGATTATCAGTGTTAGAGCTAAAATTAGCATGTTTAAAGTGATTTTCATGCTTCCAGGGGCTCGGGAAGTGAATTAAATACTATTTGGAGGCATTTAATGTTCAAGCAAAAACAGCTGATTTTTGACAAAAGAGATAACACCCCCCCATTACGTCATGCTTCAGAAATGTGGAAAATGGTCCGTTTTCAAATGTTTTTTTTTTGAACGTCAGTTCACATTTGTAGGTGGATCATCAGTGTTAGAGCCAAAATTAGCATGTTTAAAGTGATTTTCATGCTTCCAGGAGCCCTAAACACAAGATTTATGGAATGGTTAAAAGTGCATGAAAATGGCCAATTTACTCACTCTGAGTTCTCAAAAAGGGTTTCTTCACCCCGGGAAGTTAATTAAATACCATTTGGAGGCATTTAATGTTCGAGCAAAAACTGCTGATTTTTGACAAAAGAGATAACACCCCCCCATTACGTCATGCTTCAGAAATGTGGAAAATGGTCCGTTTTCAAATGTTTTATTTTTGAACGTCAGTTCACATTTGTAGGTGGATCATCAGTGTTAGAGCTAAAATTAGCATGTTTAAAGTGATTTTCATGCTTCCAGGGGCTCGGGAAGTGAATTAAATACTATTTGGAGGCATTTAATGTTCAAGCAAAAACAGCTGATTTTTGACAAAAGAGATAACACCCCCCCATTACGTCATGCTTCAGAAATGTGGAAAATGGTCCGTTTTCAAATGTTTTATTTTTGAACGTCAGTTCACATTTGTAGGTGGATCATCAGTGTTAGAGCTAAAATTAGCATGTTTAAAGTGATTTTCATGCTTCCAGGGGCCCTAAACACAAGATTTATGGAATGGTTAAAAGTGCATGAAAATGGCCAATTTACTCACTCTGAGTTCTCAAAAAGGGTTTCTTCACCCCGGGAAGTTAATTAAATACCATTTGGAGGCATTTAATATTCGAGCAAAAACGGCTGATTTTCGACAAAAGAGATAACACCCCCCCATTACGTCATGCTTCAGAAATGTGGAAAATGGTCCGTTTTCAAATGTTTTATTTTTGAACATCAGTTCACATTTGTAGGTGGATCATCAGTGTTAGAGCTAAAATTAGCATGTTTAAAGTGATTTTCATGCTTCCAGGGGCTCGGGAAGTGAATTAAATACTATTTGGAGGCATTTAATGTTCAATCAAAAACAGCTGATTTTCAACAAAAGAGATAACACCCCCCCATTACGTCATGCTTCAGAAATGTGGAAAATGGTCCGTTTTCAAATGTTTTATTTTTGAACGTCAGTTCACATTTGTAGGTGGATCATCAGTGTTAGAGCTAAAATTAGCATGTTTAAAGTGATTTTCATGCTTCCAGGGGCCCTAAACACAAGATTTATGGAATGGTTAAAAGTGCATGAAAATGGCCAATTTACTCACTCTGAGTTCTCAAAAAGGGTTTCTTCACCCCGGGAAGTTAATTAAATACCATTTGGAGGCATTTAATGTTCGAGCAAAAACGGCTGATTTTCGACAAAAGAGATAACACCTCCCCATTACGTCATGCTTCAGAAATGTGGAAAATGGTCCGTTTTCAAATGTTTTATTTTTGAACGTCAGTTCACATTTGTAGGTGAATCATCAGTGTTAGAGCTAAAATTAGCATGTTTAAAGTGATTTTCATGCTTCCAGGGGCTCGGGAAGTGAATTAAATACTATTTGGAGGCATTTAATGTTCAAGCAAAAACAGCTGATTTTTGACAAAAGAGATAACACCCCCCCATTACGTCATGCTTCAGAAATGTGGAAAATGGTCCGTTTTCAAATGTTTTTTTTTTGAACGTCAGTTCACATTTGTAGGTGGATCATCAGTGTTAGAGCTAAAATTAGCATGTTTAAAGTGATTTTCATGCTTCCAGGGGCCCTAAACACAAGATTTATGGAATGGTTAAAAGTGCATGAAAATGGCCAATTTACTCACTCTGCGTTCTCAAAAAGGGTTTCTTCACCCCGGGAAGTTAATTAAATACCATTTGGAGGCATTTAATGTTCGAGCAAAAACTGCTGATTTTTGACAAAAGAGATAACACCCCCCCCATTACGTCATGCTTCAGAAATGTGGAAAATGGTCCGTTTTCAAATGTTTTATTTTTGAACGTCAGTTCACATTTGTAGGTGGATCATCAGTGTTAGAGCTAAAATTAGCATGTTTAAAGTGATTTTCATGCTTCCAGGGGCTCGGGAAGTGAATTAAATACTATTTGGAGGCATTTAATGTTCAAGCAAAAACAGCTGATTTTTGACAAAAGAGATAACACCCCCCCATTACGTCATGCTTCAGAAATGTGGAAAATGGTCCGTTTTCAAATGTTTTATTTTTGAACGTCAGTTCACATTTATAGGTGGATCATCAGTGTTAGAGCTAAAATTAGCATGTTTAAAGTGATTTTCATGCTTCCAGGGGCCCTAAACACAAGATTTATGGAATGGTTAAAAGTGCATGAAAATGGCCAATTTACTCACTCTGAGTTCTCAAAAAGGGTTTCTTCACCCCGGGAAGTTAATTAAAT
The DNA here is from genome assembly GCF_964263255.1 of Lissotriton vulgaris. Classification (NCBI taxonomy): domain Eukaryota; kingdom Metazoa; phylum Chordata; class Amphibia; order Caudata; family Salamandridae; genus Lissotriton; species Lissotriton vulgaris. Next base: position 1,334,436 of record NW_028246529.1, on the reverse strand, counting down.
ACCATTTGGAGGCATTTAATGTTCGAGCAAAAACGGCTGATTTTCGATAAAAGAGATAACACCCCCCCATTACGTCATGCTTCAGAAATGTGGAAAATGGTCCGTTTTCAAATGTTTTATTTTTGAACGTCAGTTCACATTTGTAGGTGGATCATCAGTGTTAGAGCTAAAATTAGCATGTTTAAAGTGATTTTCATGCTTCCAGGGGCCCTAAACACAAGATTTATGGAATGGTTAAAAGTGCATGAAAATGGCCAATTTACTCACTCTGAGTTCTCAAAAAGGGTTTCTTCACCCCGGGAAGTTAATTAAATACCATTTGGAGGCATTTAATGTTCGAGCAAAAACTGCTGATTTTCGACAAAAGAGATAACACCCCCCCATTACGTCATGCTTCAGAAATGTGGAAAATAGTCCGTTTTCAAATGTTTTATTTTTGAACGTCAGTTCACATTTGTAGGTGGATCATCAGTGTTAGAGCTAAAATTAGCATATTTAAAGTGATTTTCATGCTTCCAGGGGCTCGGGAAGTGAATTAAATACTATTTGGAGGCATTTAATGTTCAATCAAAAACAGCTGATTTTTGACAAAAGAGATAACACCCCCCATTACGTCATGCTTCAGAAATGTGGAAAATGGTCCGTTTTCAAATGTTTTATTTTTGAACGTCAGTTCACATCTGTAGGTGGATCATCAGTGTTAGAGCTAAAATTAGCATGTTTAAAGTGATTTTCATGCTTCCAGGGGCCCTAAACACAAGATTTATGGAATGGTTAAAAGTGCATGAAAATGGCCAATTTACTCACTCTGAGTTCTCAAAAAGGGTTTCTTCACCCCGGGAAGTTAATTAAATACCATTTGGAGGCATTTAATGTTCGAGCAAAAACGGCTGATTTTCGACAAAAGAGATAACACCTCCCCATTACGTCATGCTTCAGAAATGTGGAAAATGGTCAGTTTTCAAATGTTTTATTTTTGAACGTCAGTTCACATTTGTAGGTGGATCATCAGTGTTAGAGTTAAAATTAGCATGTTTAAAGTGATTTTCATGCTTCCAGGGGCTCGGGAAGTGATTTAAATACTATTTGGAGGCATTTAATGTTCAAGCAAAAACAGCTGATTTTTGACAAAAGAGATAACACCCCCCCATTACGTCATGCTTCAGAAATGTGGAAAATGGTCCGTTTTCAAATGTTTTATTTTTGAACGTCAGTTCACATTTGTAGGTGGATCATCAGTGTTAGAGCTAAAATTAGCATGTTTAAAGTGATTTTCATGCTTCCAGGGGCCCTAAACACAAGATTTATGGAATGGTTAAAAGTGCATGAAAATGGCCAATTTACTCACTCTGAGTTCTCAAAAAGGGTTTCTTCACCCTGGGAAGTTAATTAAATACCATTTGGAGGCATTTAATGTTCGAGCAAAAACGGCTGATTTTCGACAAAAGAGATAACACCCCCCCCATTACGTCATGCTTCAGAAATGTGGAAAATGGTCCGTTTTCAAATGTTTTATTTTTGAACATCAGTTCACATTTGTAGGTGGATCATCAGTGTTAGAGCTAAAATTAGCATGTTTAAAGTGATTTTCATGCTTCCAGGGGCTCGGGAAGTGAATTAAATACTATTTGGAGGCATTTAATGTTCAATCAAAAACAGCTGATTTTCGACAAAAGAGATAACACCCCCCCATTACGTCATGCTTCAGAAATGTGGAAAATGGTCCGTTTTCAAATGTTTTATTTTTGAACGTCAGTTCACATTTGTAGGTGGATCATCAGTGTTAGAGCTAAAATTAGCATGTTTAAAGTGATTTTCATGCTTCCAGGGGCTCGGGAAGTGAATTAAATACTATTTGGAGGCATTTAATGTTCAAGCAAAAACAGCTGATTTTTGACAAAAGAGATAACACCCCCCCATTACGTCATGCTTCAGAAATGTGGAAAATGGTCCGTTTTCAAATGTTTTTTTTTTGAACGTCAGTTCACATTTGTAGGTGGATCATCAGTGTTAGAGCTAAAATTAGCATGTTTAAAGTGATTTTCATGCTTCCAGGGGCCCTAAACACAAGATTTATGGAATGGTTAAAAGTGCATGAAAATGGCCAATTTACTCACTCTGAGTTCTCAAAAAGGGTTTCTTCACCCCGGGAAGTTAATTAAATACCATTTGGAGGCATTTAATGTTCGAGCAAAAACTGCTGATTTTTGACAAAAGAGATAACACCCCCCCATTACGTCATGCTTCAGAAATGTGGAAAATGGTCCGTTTTCAAATGTTTTATTTTTGAACGTCAGTTCACATTTGTAGGTGGATCATCAGTGTTAGAGCTAAAATTAGCATGTTTAAAGTGATTTTCATGCTTCCAGGGGCTCTGGAAGTGAATTAAATACTATTTGGAGGCATTTAATGTTCAAGCAAAAACAGCTGATTTTTGACAAAAGAGATAACACCCCCCCATTACGTCATGCTTCAGAAATGTGGAAAATGGTCCGTTTTCAAATGTTTTATTTTTGAACGTCAGTTCACATTTGTAGGTGGATCATCAGTGTTAGAGCTAAAATTAGCATGTTTAAAGTGATTTTCATTCTTCCAGGGGCCCTAAACACAAGATTTATGGAATGGTTAAAAGTGCATGAAAATGGCCAATTTACTCACTCTGAGTTCTCAAAAAGGGTTTCTTCACCCCGGGAAGTTAATTAAATACCATTTGGAGGCATTTAATGTTCGAGCAAAAACGGCTGATTTTCGACAAAAGAGGTAACACCCCCCCATTATGTCATGCTTCAGAAATGTGGAAAATGGTCCGTTTTCAAATGTTTTATTTTTGAACATCAGTTCACATTTGTAGGTGGATCATCAGTGTTAGAGCTAAAATTAGCATGTTTAAAGTGATTTTCATGCTTCCAGGGGCTCGGGAAGTGAATTAAATACTATTTGGAGGCATTTAATGTTCAATCAAAAACAGCTGATTTTCGACAAAAGAGATAACACCCCCCCCATTACGTCATGCTTCAGAAATGTGGAAAATGGTCCGTTTTCAAATGTTTTATTTTTGAACGTCAGTTCACATTTGTAGGTGGATCATCAGTGTTAGAGCTAAAATTAGCATGTTTAAAGTGATTTTCATGCTTCCAGGGGCCCTAAACACAAGATTTATGGAATGGTTAAAAGTGCATGAAAATGGCCAATTTACTCACTCTGAGTTCTCAAAAAGGGTTTCTTCACCCCGGGAAGTTAATTAAATACCATTTGGAGGCATTTAATGTTCGAGCAAAAACGGCTGATTTTCGACAAAAGAGATAACACCTCCCCATTACGTCATGCTTCAGAAATGTGGAAAATGGTCCGTTTTCAAATGTTTTATTTTTGAACGTCAGTTCACATTTGTAGGTGGATCATCAGTGTTAGAGCTAAAATTAGCATGTTTAAAGTGATTTTCATGCTTCCAGGGGCTAGGGAAGTGAATTAAATACTATTTGGAGGCATTTAATGTTCAAGCAAAAACAGCTGATTTTTGACAAAAGAGATAACACCCCCCCATTACGTCATGCTTCAGAAATGTGGAAAATGGTCCGTTTTCAAATGTTTTATTTTTGAACGTCAGTTCACATTTGTAGGTGGATCATCAGTGTTAGAGCTAAAATTAGCATGTTTAAAGTGATTTTCATGCTTCCAGGGGCCCTAAACACAAGATTTATGGAATGGTTAAAAGTGCATGAAAATGGCCAATTTACTCACTCTGAGTTCTCAAAAAGGGTTTCTTCACCCCGGGAAGTTAATTAAATACCATTTGGAGGCATTTAATGTTCGAGCAAAAACGGCTGATTTTCGACAAAAGAGATAACACCCCCCCATTACGACATGCTTCAGAAATGTGGAAAATGGTCCGTTTTCAAATGTTTTATTTTTGAACGTCAGTTCACATTTGTGGGTGGATCATCAGTGTTAGAGCTAAAATTAGCATGTTTAAAGTGATTTTCATGCTTCCAGGGGCCCTAAACACAAGATTTATGGAATGGTTAAAAGTGCATGAAAATGGCCAATTTACTCACTCTGAGTTCTCAAAAAGGGTTTCTTCACCCCGGGAAGTTAATTAAATACCATTTGGAGGCATTTAATGTTCGAGCAAAAACTGCTGATTTTTGACAAAAGAGATAACACCCCCCCATTACGTCATGCTTCAGAAATGTGGAAAATGGTCCGTTTTCAAATGTTTTATTTTTGAACGTCAGTTCACATTTGTAGGTGGATCATCAGTGTTAGAGCTAAAATTAGCATGTTTAAAGTGATTTTCATGCTTCCAGGGGCTCGGGAAGTGAATTAAATACTATTTGGAGGCATTTAATGTTCAAGCAAAAACAGCTGATTTTTGACAAAAGAGATAACACCCCCCCATTACGTCATGCTTCAGAAATGTGGAAAATGGTCCGTTTTCAAATGTTTTTTTTTTTAACGTCAGTTCACATTTGTAGGTGGATCATCAGTGTTAGAGCTAAAATTAGCATGTTTAAAGTGATTTTCATGCTTCCAGGGGCCCTAAACACAAGATTTATGGAATGGTTAAAAGTGCATGAAAATGGCCAATTTACTCACTCTGAGTTCTCAAAAAGGGTTTCTTCACCCCGGGAAGTTAATTAAATACCATTTGGAGGCATTTAATGTTCGAGCAAAAACTGCTGATTTTTGACAAAAGAGATAACACCCCCCCATTACGTCATGCTTCAGAAATGTGGAAAATGGTCCGTTTTCAAATGTTTTATTTTTGAACGTCAGTTCACATTTGTAGGTGGATCATCAGTGTTAGAGCTAAAATTAGCATGTTTAAAGTGATTTTCATGCTTCCAGGGGCTCGGGAAGTGAATTAAATACTATTTGGAGGCATTTAATGTTCAAGCAAAAACAGCTGATTTTTGACAAAAGAGATAACACCCCCCCATTACGTCATGCTTCAGAAATGTGGAAAATGGTCCGTTTTCAAATGTTTTTTTTTTTAACGTCAGTTCACATTTGTAGGTGGATCATCAGTGTTAGAGCTAAAATTAGCATGTTTAAAGTGATTTTCATGCTTCCAGGGGCCCTAAACACAAGATTTATGGAATGGTTAAAAGTGCATGAAAATGGCCAATTTACTCACTCTGAGTTCTCAAAAAGGGTTTCTTCACCCCGGGAAGTTAATTAAATACCATTTGGAGGCATTTAATGTTCGAGCAAAAACTGCTGATTTTTGACAAAAGAGATAACACCCCCCCATTACGTCATGCTTCAGAAATGTGGAAAATGGTCCGTTTTCAAATGTTTTATTTTTGAACGTCAGTTCACATTTGTAGGTGGATCATCAGTGTTAGAGCTAAAATTAGCATGTTTAAAGTGATTTTCATGCTTCCAGGGGCTCGGGAAGTGAATTAAATACTATTTGGAGGCATTTAATGTTCAAGCAAAAACAGCTGATTTTTGACAAAAGAGATAACACCCCCCCATTACGTCATGCTTCAGAAATGTGGAAAATGGTCCGTTTTCAAATGTTTTATTTTTGAACGTCAGTTCACATTTGTAGGTGGATCATCAGTGTTAGAGCTAAAATTAGCATGTTTAAAGTGATTTTCATGCTTCCAGGGGCCCTAAACACAAGATTTATGGAATGGTTAAAAGTGCATGAAAATGGCCAATTTACTCACTCTGAGTTCTCAAAAAGGGTTTCTTCACCCCGGGAAGTTAATTAAATACCATTTGGAGGCATTTAATGTTCGAGCAAAAACGGCTGATTTTCGACAAAAGAGATAACACCCCCCCATTACGTCATGCTTCAGAAATGTGGAAAATGGTCCGTTTTCAAATGTTTTATTTTTGAACGTCAGTTCACATTTGTAGGTGGATCATCAGTGTTAGAGCTAAAATTAGCATGTTTAAAGTGATTTTCATGCTTCCAGGGGCTCGGGAAGTGAATTAAATACTATTTGGAGGCATTTAATGTTCAATCAAAAACAGCTGATTTTTGACAAAAGAGATAACACCCCCCCATTACGTCATGCTTCAGAAATGTGGAAAATGGTCCGTTTTCAAATGTTTTATTTTTGAACGTCAGTTCACATTTGTAGGTGGATCATCAGTGTTAGAGCTAAAATTAGCATGTTTAAAGTGATTTTCATGCTTCCAGGGGCCCTAAACACAAGATTTATGGAATGGTAAAAAGTGCATGAAAATGGCCAATTTACTCACTCTGAGTTCTCAAAAAGGGTTTCTTCACCCCGGGAAGTTAATTAAATACCATTTGGAGGCATTTAATGTCCGAGCAAAAACGGCTGATTTTCGACAAAAGAGATAACACCCCCCCATTACGTCATGCTTCAGAAATGTGGAAAATGGTCCGTTTTCAAATGTTTTATTTTTGAACGTCAGTTCACATTTGTAGGTGGATCATCAGTGTTAGAGCTAAAATTAGCATGTTTAAAGTGATTTTCATGCTTCCAGGGGCTCGGGAAGTGAATTAAATACTATTTGGAGGCATTTAATGTTCAAGCAAAAACAGCTGATTTTTGACAAAAGAGATAACACCCCCCCATTACGTCATGCTTCAGAAATGTGGAAAATGGTCCGTTTTCAAATGTTTTATTTTTGAACGTCAGTTCACATTTGTAGGTGGATCATCAGTGTTAGAGCTAAAATTAGCATGTTTAAAGTGATTTTCATGCTTCCAGGGGCCCTAAACACAAGATTTATGGAATGGTTAAAAGTGCATGAAAATGGCCAATTTACTCACTCTGAGTTCTCAAAAAGGGTTTCTTCACCCCGGGAAGTTAATTAAATACCATTTGGAGGCATTTAATGTTCGAGCAAAAACGGCTGATTTTCGACAAAAGAGATAACACCCCCCCATTACGTCATGCTTCAGAAATGTGGAAAATGGTCCGTTTTCAAATGTTTTATTTTTGAACGTCAGTTCACATTTGTAGGTGGATCATCAGTGTTAGAGCTAAAATTAGCATGTTTAAAGTGATTTTCATGCTTCCAGGGGCCCTAAACACAAGATTTATGGAATGGTTAAAAGTGCATGAAAATGGCCAATTTACTCACTCTGAGTTCTCAAAAAGGGTTTCTTCACCCCGGGAAGTTAATTAAATACCATTTGGAGGCATTTAATGTTCGAGCAAAAACTGCTGATTTTCGACAAAAGAGATAACACCCCCCCATTACGTCATGCTTCAGAAATGTGGAAAATGGTCCGTTTTCAAATGTTTTATTTTTGAACGTCAGTTCACATTTGTAGGTGGATCATCAGTGTTAGAGCTAAAATTAGCATATTTAAAGTGATTTTCATGCTTCCAGGGGCTCGGGAAGTGAATTAAATACTATTTGGAGGCATTTAATGTTCAATCAAAAACAGCTGATTTTTGACAAAAGAGATAACACCCCCCCATTACGTCATGCTTCAGAAATGTGGAAAATGGTCCGTTTTCAAATGTTTTATTTTTGAACGTCAGTTCACATTTGTAGGTGGATCATCAGTGTTAGAGCTAAAATTAGCATGTTTAAAGTGATTTTCATGCTTCCAGGGGCCCTAAACACAAGATTTATGGAATGGTTAAAAGTGCATGAAAATGGCCAATTTACTCACTCTGAGTTCTCAAAAAGGGTTTCTTCACCCCGGGAAGTTAATTAAATACCATTTGGAGGCATTTAATGTCCGAGCAAAAACGGCTGATTTTCGACAAAAGAGGTAACACCCCCCCATTATGTCATGCTTCAGAAATGTGGAAAATGGTCCGTTTTCAAATGTTTTATTTTTGAACATCAGTTCACATTTGTAGGTGGATCATCAGTGTTAGAGCTAAAATTAGCATGTTTAAAGTGATTTTCATGCTTCCAGGGGCTCGGGAAGTGAATTAAATACTATTTGGAGGCATTTAATGTTCAATCAAAAACAGCTGATTTTCGACAAAAGAGATAACACCCCCCCCCCATTACGTCATGCTTCAGAAATGTGGAAAATGGTCCGTTTTCAAATGTTTTATTTTTGAACGTCAGTTCACATTTGTAGGTGGATCATCAGTGTTAGAGCTAAAATTAGCATGTTTAAAGTGATTTTCATGCTTCCAGGGGCCCTAAACACAAGATTTATGGAATGGTTAAAAGTGCATGAAAATGGCCAATTTACTCACTCTGAGTTCTCAAAAAGGGTTTCTTCACCCCGGGAAGTTAATTAAATACCATTTGGAGGCATTTAATGTTCGAGCAAAAACGGCTGATTTTCGACAAAAGAGATAACACCTCCCCATTACGTCATGCTTCAGAAATGTGGAAAATGGTCAGTTTTCAAATGTTTTATTTTTGAACGTCAGTTCACATTTGTAGGTGGATCATCAGTGTTAGAGCTAAAATTAGCATGTTTAAAGTGATTTTCATGCTTCCAGGGGCTCGGGAAGTGAATTAAATACTATTTGGAAGCATTTAATGTTCAAGCAAAAACTGCTGATTTTTGACAAAAGAGATAACACCCCCCCATTACGTCATGCTTCAGAAATGTGGAAAATGGTCTGTTTTCAAATGTTTTATTTTTGAACGTCAGTTCACATTTGTAGGTGGATCATCAGTGTTAGAGCTAAAATTAGCATGTTTAAAGTGATTTTCATGCTTCCAGGGGCCCTAAACACAAGATTTATGGAATGGTTAAAAGTGCATGAAAATGGCCAATTTACTCACTCTGAGTTCTCAAAAAGGGTTTCTTCACCCCGGGAAGTCAATTAAATACCATTTGGAGGCATTTAATGTTCGAGCAAAAACGGCTGATTTTCGACAAAAGAGATAACACCCCCCCATTACGACATGCTTCAGAAATGTGGAAAATGGTCCGTTTTCAAATGTTTTATTTTTGAACGTCAGTTCACATTTGTAGGTGGATCATCAGTGTTAGAGCTAAAATTAGCATGTTTAAAGTGATTTTCATGCTTCCAGGGGCTCGGGAAGTGAATTAAATACTATTTGGAGGCATTTAATGTTCAAGCAAAAACAGCTGATTTTTGACAAAAGAGATAACACCCCCCCATTACGTCATGCTTCAGAAATGTGGAAAATGGTCCGTTTTCAAATGTTTTTTTTTTTAACGTCAGTTCACATTTGTAGGTGGATCATCAGTGTTAGAGCTAAAATTAGCATGTTTAAAGTGATTTTCATGCTTCCAGGGGCCCTAAACACAAGATTTATGGAATGGTTAAAAGTGCATGAAAATGGCCAATTTACTCACTCTGAGTTCTCAAAAAGGGTTTCTTCACCCCGGGAAGTTAATTAAATACCATTTGGAGGCATTTAATGTTCGAGCAAAAACTGCTGATTTTTGACAAAAGAGATAACACCCCCCCATTACGTCATGCTTCAGAAATGTGGAAAATGGTCCGTTTTCAAATGTTTTATTTTTGAACGTCAGTTCACATTTGTAGGTGGATCATCAGTGTTAGAGCTAAAATTAGCATGTTTAAAGTGATTTTCATGCTTCCAGGGGCCCTAAACACAAGATTTATGGAATGGTAAAAAGTGCATGAAAATGGCCAATTTACTCACTCTGAGTTCTCAAAAAGGGTTTCTTCACCCCGGGAAGTTAATTAAATATCATTTGGAGGCATTTAATGTTCGAGCAAAAACGGCTGATTTTCGACAAAAGAGATAACACCCCCCCATTACGTCATGCTTCAGAAATGTGGAAAATGGTCCGTTTTCAAATGTTTTATTTTTGAACGTCAGTTCACATTTGTAGGTGGATCATCAGTGTTAGAGCTAAAATTAGCATGTTTAAAGTGATTTTCATGCTTCCAGGGGCTCGGGAAGTGAATTAAATACTATTTGGAGGCATTTAATGTTCAATCAAAAACAGCTGATTTTTGACAAAAGAGATAACACCCCCCATTACGTCATGCTTCAGAAATGTGGAAAATGGTCAGTTTTCAAATGTTTTATTTTTGAACGTCAGTTCACATTTGTAGGTGGATCATCAGTGTTAGAGCTAAAATTAGCATGTTTAAAGTGATTTTCATGCTTCCAGGGGCCCTAAACACAAGATTTATGGAATGGTTAAAAGTGCATGAAAATGGCCAATTTACTCACTCTGAGTTCTCAAAAAGGGTTTCTTCACCCCGGGAAGTTAATTAAATACCATTTGGAGGCATTTAATGTTCGAGCAAAAACGGCTGATTTTCGACAAAAGAGATAACACCCCCCCATTACGTCATGCTTCAGAAATGTGGAAAATGGTCCGTTTTCAAATGTTTTATTTTTGAACATCAGTTCACATTTGTAGGTGGATCATCAGTGTTAGAGCTAAAATTAGCATGTTTAAAGTGATTTTCATGCTTCCAGGGGCTCGGGAAGTGAATTAAATACTATTTGGAGGCATTTAATGTTCAATCAAAAACAGCTGATTTTTGACAAAAGAGATAACACCCCCCCATTACGTCATGCTTCAGAAATGTGGAAAATGGTCCGTTTTCAAAGGTTTTATTTTTGAACGTCAGTTCACATTTGTAGGTGGATCATCAGTGTTAGAGCTAAAATTAGCATGTTTAAAGTGATTTTCATGCTTCCAGGGGCCCTAAACACAAGATTTATGGAATGGTTAAAAGTGCATGAAAATGGCCAATTTACTCACTCTGAGTTCTCAAAAAGGGTTTCTTCACCCCGGGAAGTTAATTAAATACCATTTGGAGGCATTTAATGTTCGAGCAAAAACGGCTGATTTTCGACAAAAGAGATAACACCCCCCCATTACGTCATGCTTCAGAAATGTGGAAAATGGTCCGTTTTCAAATGTTTTATTTTTGAACGTCAGTTCACATTTGTAGGTGGATCATCAGTGTTAGAGCTAAAATTAGCATGTTTAAAGTGATTTTCATGCTTCCAGGGGCTCGGGAAGTGAATTAAATACTATTTGGAGGCATTTAATGTTCAAGCAAAAACAGCTGATTTTTGACAAAAGAGATAACACCCCCCCATTACGTCATGCTTCAGAAATGTGGAAAATGGTCCGTTTTCAAATGTTTTTTTTTTTAACGTCAGTTCACATTTGTAGGTGGATCATCAGTGTTAGAGCTAAAATTAGCATGTTTGAAGTGATTTTCATGCTTCCAGGGGCCCTAAACACAAGATTTATGGAATGGTTAAAAGTGCATGAAAATGGCCAATTTACTCACTCTGAGTTCTCAAAAAGGGTTTCTTCACCCCGGGAAGTTAATTAAATACCATTTGGAGGCATTTAATGTTCGAGCAAAAACTGCTGATTTTTGACAAAAGAGATAACACCCCCCCATTACGTCATGCTTCAGAAATGTGGAAAATGGTCCGTTTTCAAATGTTTTATTTTTGAACGTCAGTTCACATTTGTAGGTGGATCATCAGTGTTAGAGCTAAAATTAGCATGTTTAAAGTGATTTTCATGCTTCCAGGGGCTCGGGAAGTGAATTAAATACTATTTGGAGGCATTTAATGTTCAAGCAAAAACAGCTGATTTTTGACAAAAGAGATAACACCCCCCCATTACGTCATGCTTCAGAAATGTGGAAAATGGTCCGTTTTCAAATGTTTTATTTTTGAACGTCAGTTCACATTTGTAGGTGGATCATCAGTGTTAGAGCTAAAATTAGCATGTTTAAAGTGATTTTCATGCTTCCAGGGGCCCTAAACACAAGATTTATGGAATGGTTAAAAGTGCATGAAAATGGCCAATTTACTCACTCTGAGTTCTCAAAAAGGGTTTCTTCACCCCGGGAAGTTAATTAAATACCATTTGGAGGCATTTAATGTTCGAGCAAAAACGGCTGATTTTCGACAAAAGAGATAACACCCCCCCATTACGTCATGCTTCAGAAATGTGGAAAATGGTCCGTTTTCAAATGTTTTATTTTTGAACGTCAGTTCACATTTGTAGGTGGATCATCAGTGTTAGAGCTAAAATTAGCATGTTTAAAGTGATTTTCATGCTTCCAGGGGCTCGGGAAGTGAATTAAATACTATTTGGAGGCATTTAATGTTCAATCAAAAACAGCTGATTTTTGACAAAAGAGATAACACCCCCCCATTACGTCATGCTTCAGAAATGTGGAAAATGGTCCGTTTTCAAATGTTTTATTTTTGAACGTCAGTTCACATTTGTAGGTGGATCATCAGTGTTAGAGCTAAAATTAGCATGTTTAAAGTGATTTTCATGCTTCCAGGGGCCCTAAACACAAGATTTATGGAATGGTAAAAAGTGCATGAAAATGGCCAATTTACTCACTCTGAGTTCTCAAAAAGGGTTTCTTCACCCCGGGAAGTTAATTAAATACCATTTGGAGGCATTTAATGTTCGAGCAAAAACGGCTGATTTTCGACAAAAGAGATAACACCCCCCCATTACGTCATGCTTCAGAAATGTGGAAAATGGTCCGTTTTCAAATGTTTTATTTTTGAACGTCAGTTCACATTTGTAGGTGGATCATCAGTGTTAGAGCTAAAATTAGCATGTTTAAAGTGATTTTCATGCTTCCAGGGGCTCGGGAAGTGAATTAAATACTATTTGGAGGCATTTAATGTTCAATCAAAAACAGCTGATTTTTGACAAAAGAGATAACACCCCCCCATTACGTCATGCTTCAGAAATGTGGAAAATGGTCAGTTTTCAAATGTTTTATTTTTGAACGTCAGTTCACATTTGTAGGTGGATCATCAGTGTTAGAGCTAAAATTAGCATGTTTAAAGTGATTTTCATGCTTCCAGGGGCCCTAAACACAAGATTTATGGAATGGTTAAAAGTGCATGAAAATGGCCAATTTACTCACTCTGAGTTCTCAAAAAGGGTTTCTTCACCCCGGGAAGTTAATTAAATACCATTTGGAGGCATTTAATGTTCGAGCAAAAACGGCTGATTTTCGACAAAAGAGATAACACCCCCCCCATTACGTCATGCTTCAGAAATGTGGAAAATGGTCCGTTTTCAAATGTTTTATTTTTGAACGTCAGTTCACATTTGTAGGTGGATCATCAGTGTAAGAGCTAAAATTAGCATGTTTAAAGTGATTTTCATGCTTCCAGGGGCTCGGGAAGTGAATTAAATACTATTTGGAGGCATTTAATGTTCAAGCAAAAACAGCTGATTTTTGACAAAAGAGATAACACCCCCCATTACGTCATGCTTCAGAAATGTGGAAAATGGTCCGTTTTCAAATGTTTTATTTTTGAACATCAGTTCACATTTGTAGGTGGATCATCAGTGTTAGAGCTAAAATTAGCATGTTTAAAGTGATTTTCATGCTTCCAGGGGCCCTAAACACAAGATTTATGGAATGGTTAAAAGTGCATGAAAATGGCCAATTTACTCAATCTGAGTTCTCAAAAAGGGTTTCTTCACCCCGGGAAGTTAATTAAATACCATTTGGAGGCATTTAATGTTCGAGCAAAAACGGCTGATTTTCGACAAAAGAGATAACACCCCCCCAATACGTCATGCTTCAGAAATGTGGAAAATGGTCCGTTTTCAAATGTTTTATTTTTGAACATCAGTTCACATTTGTAGGTGGATCATCAGTGTTAGAGCTAAAATTAGCATGTTTAAAGTGATTTTCATGCTTCCAGGGGCTTGGGAAGTGAATTAAATATTATTTGGAGGCATTTAATGTTCAATCAAAAACAGCTGATTTTTGACAAAAGAGATAACACCCCCCCCATTACGTCATGCTTCAGAAATGTGGAAAATGGTCCGTTTTCAAATGTTTTATTTTTGAACGTCAGTTCACATTTGTAGGTGGATCATCAGTGTTAGAGCTAAAATTAGCATGTTTAAAGTGATTTTCATGCTTCCAGGGGCCCTAAACACAAGATTTATGGAATGGTTAAAAGTGCATGAAAATGGGCAATTTACTCACTCTGAGTTCTCAAAAAGGGTTTCTTCACCCCGGGAAGTTAATTAAATACCATTTGGAGGCATTTAATGTTCGAGCAAAAACGGCTGATTTTCGACAAAAGAGATAACACCCCCCCATTACGTCATGCTTCAGAAATGTGGAAAATGGTCCGTTTTCAAATGTTATATTTTTGAACGTCAGTTCACATTTGTAGGTGGATCATCAGTGTTAGAGCTAAAATTAGCATGTTTAAAGTGATTTTCATGCTTCCAGGGGCCCTAAACACAAGATTTATGGAATGGTTAAAAGTGCATGAAAATGGCCAATTTACTCACTCTGAGTTTTCAAAAAGGGTTTCTTCACCCCGGGAAGTTAATTAAATACCATTTGGAGGCATTTAATGTTCGAGCAAAAACGGCTGATTTTCGACAAAAGAGATAACACCCCCCCATTACGTCGTGCTTCAGAAATGTGGAAAATGGTCCGTTTTCAAATGTTTTATTTTTGAACGTCAGTTCACATTTGTAGGTGGATCATCAGTGTTAGAGCTAAAATTAGCATGTTTAAAGTGATTTTCATGCTTCCAGGGGCTCGGGAAGTGAATTAAATAATATTTGGAGGCATTTAATGTTCAAGCAAAAACAGCTGATTTTTGACAAAAGAGATAACACCCCCCATTACGTCATGCTTCAGAAATGTGGAAAATGGTCCGTTTTCAAATGTTTTATTTTTGAACATCAGTTCACATTTGTAGGTGGATCATCAGTGTTAGAGCTAAAATTAGCATGTTTAAAGTGATTTTCATGCTTCCAGGGGCCCTAAACACAAGATTTATGGAATGGTTAAAAGTGCATGAAAATGGCCAATTTACTCAATCTGAGTTCTCAAAAAGGGTTTCTTCACCCCGGGAAGTTAATTAAATACCATTTGGAGGCATTTAATGTTCGAGCAAAAACGGCTGATTTTCGACAAAAGAGATAACACCCCCCCATTACGTCATGCTTCAGAAATGTGGAAAATGGTCCGTTTTCAAATGTTTTATTTTTGAACATCAGTTCACATTTGTAGGTGGATCATCAGTGTTAGAGCTAAAATTAGCATGTTTAAAGTGATTTTCATGCTTCCAGGGGCTCGGGAAGTGAATTAAATACTATTTGGAGGCATTTAATGTTCAATCAAAAACAGCTGATTTTTGACAAAAGAGATAACACCCCCCCATTACGTCATGCTTCAGAAATGTGGAAAATGGTCCGTTTTCAAATGTTTTATTTTTGAACGTCAGTTCACATTTGTAGGTGGATCATCAGTGTTAGAGCTAAAATTAGCATGTTTAAAGTGATTTTCATGCTTCCAGGGGCCCTAAACACAAGATTTATGGAATGGTTAAAAGTGCATGAAAATGGCCAATTTACTCACTCTGAGTTCTCAAAAAGGGTTTCTTCACCCCGGGAAGTTAATTAAATACCATTTGGAGGCATTTAATGTTCGAGCAAAAACGGCTGATTTTCGACAAAAGAGATAACACCCCCCCATTACGTCATGCTTCAGAAATGTGGAAAATGGTCCGTTTTCAAATGTTTTATTTTTGAACGTCAGTTCACATTTGTAGGTGGATCATCAGTGTTAGAGCTAAAATTAGCATGTTTAAAGTGATTTTCATGCTTCCAGGGGCTCGGGAAGTGAATTAAATACTATTTGGAGGCATTTAATGTTCAAGCAAAAACAGCTGATTTTTGACAAAAGAGATAACACCCCCCCATTACGTCATGCTTCAGAAATGTGGAAAATGGTCCGTTTTCAAATGTTTTTTTTTTTAACGTCAGTTCACATTTGTAGGTGGATCATCAGTGTTAGAGCTAAAATTAGCATGTTTGAAGTGATTTTCATGCTTCCAGGGGCCCTAAACACAAGATTTATGGAATGGTTAAAAGTGCATGAAAATGGCCAATTTACTCACTCTGAGTTCTCAAAAAGGGTTTCTTCACCCCGGGAAGTTAATTAAATACCATTTGGAGGCATTTAATGTTCGAGCAAAAACTGCTGATTTTTGACAAAAGAGATAACACCCCCCCATTACGTCATGCTTCAGAAATGTGGAAAATGGTCCGTTTTCAAATGTTTTATTTTTGAACGTCAGTTCACATTTGTAGGTGGATCATCAGTGTTAGAGCTAAAATTAGCATGTTTAAAGTGATTTTCATGCTTCCAGGGGCTCGGGAAGTGAATTAAATACTATTTGGAGGCATTTAATGTTCAAGCAAAAACAGCTGATTTTTGACAAAAGAGATAACACCCCCCCCATTACGTCATGCTTCAGAAATGTGGAAAATGGTCCGTTTTCAAATGTTTTATTTTTGAACGTCAGTTCACATTTGTAGGTGGATCATCAGTGTTAGAGCTAAAATTAGCATGTTTAAAGTGATTTTCATGCTTCCAGGGGCCCTAAACACAAGATTTATGGAATGGTTAAAAGTGCATGAAAATGGCCAATTTACTCACTCTGAGTTCTCAAAAAGGGTTTTTTCACCCCGGGAAGTTAATTAAATACCATTTGGAGGCATTTAATGTTCGAGCAAAAACGGCTGATTTTCGACAAAAGAGATAACACCCCCCATTACGTCATGCTTCAGAAATGTGGAAAATGGTCCGTTTTCAAATGTTTTATTTTTGAACATCAGTTCACATTTGTAGGTGGATCATCAGTGTTAGAGCTAAAATTAGCATGTTTAAAGTGATTTTCATGCTTCCAGGGGCTCGGGAAGTGAATTAAATACTATTTGGAGGCATTTAATGTTCAATCAAAAACAGCTGATTTTTGACAAAAGAGATAACACCCCCCCATTACCTCATGCTTCAGAAATGTGGAAAATGGTCCGTTTTCAAATGTTTTATTTTTGAACGTCAGTTCACATTTGTAGGTGGATCATCAGTGTTAGAGCTAAAATTAGCATGTTTAAAGTGATTTTCATGCTTCCAGGGGCCCTAAACACAAGATTTATGGAATGGTAAAAAGTGCATGAAAATGGCCAATTTACTCACTCTGAGTTCTCAAAAAGGGTTTCTTCACCCCGGGAAGTTAATTAAATACCATTTGGAGGCATTTAATGTTCGAGCAAAAACGGCTGATTTTCGACAAAAGAGATAACACCCCCCCATTACGTCATGCTTCAGAAATGTGGAAAATGGTCCGTTTTCAAATGTTTTATTTTTGAACGTCAGTTCACATTTGTAGGTGGATCATCAGTGTTAGAGCTAAAATTAGCATGTTTAAAGTGATTTTCATGCTTCCAGGGGCTCGGGAAGTGAATTAAATACTATTTGGAGGCATTTAATGTTCAATCAAAAACAGCTGATTTTTGACAAAAGAGATAACACCCCCCCATTACGTCATGCTTCAGAAATGTGGAAAATGGTCAGTTTTCAAATGTTTTATTTTTGAACGTCAGTTCACATTTGTAGGTGGATCATCAGTGTTAGAGCTAAAATTAGCATGTTTAAAGTGATTTTCATGCTTCCAAGGGCCCTAAACATAAGATTTATGGAATGGTTAAAAGTGCATGAAAATGGCCAATTTACTCACTCTGAGTTCTCAAAAAGGGTTTCTTCACCCCGGGAAGTTAATTAAATACCATTTGGAGGCATTTAATGTTCGAGCAAAAACGGCTGATTTTCGACAAAAGAGATAACACCCCCCCATTACGTCATGCTTCAGAAATGTGGAAAATGGTCCGTTTTCAAATGTTTTATTTTTGAACGTCAGTTCACATTTGTAGGTGGATCATCAGTGTAAGAGCTAAAATTAGCATGTTTAAAGTGATTTTCATGCTTCCAGGGGCTCGGGAAGTGAATTAAATACTATTTGGAGGCATTTAATGTTCAAGCAAAAACAGCTGATTTTTGACAAAAGAGATAACACCCCCCATTACGTCATGCTTCAGAAATGTGGAAAATGGTCCGTTTTCAAATGTTTTATTTTTGAACATCAGTTCACATTTGTAGGTGGATCATCAGTGTTAGAGCTAAAATTAGCATGTTTAAAGTGATTTTCATGCTTCCAGGGGCCCTAAACACAAGATTTATGGAATGGTTAAAAGTGCATGAAAATGGCCAATTTACTCAATCTGAGTTCTCAAAAAGGGTTTCTTCACCCCGGGAAGTTAATTAAATACCATTTGGAGGCATTTAATGTTCGAGCAAAAACGGCTGATTTTCGACAAAAGAGATAACACCCCCCCAATACGTCATGCTTCAGAAATGTGGAAAATGGTCCGTTTTCAAATGTTTTATTTTTGAACATCAGTTCACATTTGTAGGTGGATCATCAGTGTTAGAGCTAAAATTAGCATGTTTAAAGTGATTTTCATGCTTCCAGGGGCTCGGGAAGTGAATTAAATACTATTTGGAGGCATTTAATGTTCAATCAAAAACAGCTGATTTTTGACAAAAGAGATAACACCCCCCCATTACGTCATGCTTCAGAAATGTGGAAAATGGTCCGTTTTCAAATGTTTTATTTTTGAACGTCAGTTCACATTTGTAGGTGGATCATCAGTGTTAGAGCTAAAATTAGCATGTTTAAAGTGATTTTCATGCTTCCAGGGGCCCTAAACACAAGATTTATGGAATGGTTAAAAGTGCATGAAAATGGCCAATTTACTCACTCTGAGTTCTCAAAAAGGGTTTCTTCACCCCGGGAAGTTAATTAAATACCATTTGGAGGCATTTAATGTTCGAGCAAAAACGGCTGATTTTCGACAAAAGAGATAACACCCCCCCATTACGTCATGCTTCAGAAATGTGGAAAATGGTCCGTTTTCAAATGTTATATTTTTGAACGTCAGTTCACATTTGTAGGTGGATCATCAGTGTTAGAGCTAAAATTAGCATATTTAAAGTGATTTTCATGCTTCCAGGGGCTCGGGAAGTGAATTAAATACTATTTGGAGGCATTTAATGTTCAAGCAAAAACAGCTGATTTTTGACAAAAGAGATAACACCCCCCCATTACGTCATGCTTCAGAAATGTGGAAAATGGTCCGTTTTCAAATGTTTTATTTTTGAACGTCAGTTCACATTTGTAGGTGGATCATCAGTGTTAGAGCTAAAATTAGCATGTTTAAAGTGATTTTCATGCTTCCAGGGGCCCTAAACACAAGATTTATGGAATGGTTAAAAGTGCATGAAAATGGCCAATTTACTCACTCTGAGTTCTCAAAAAGGGTTTCTTCGGCCCAGGAAGTTAATTAAATACCATTTGGAGGCATTTAATGTTCGAGCAAAAACTGCTGATTTTCGACAAAAGAGATAACACCCCCCCATTACGTCATGCTTCAGAAATGTGGAAAATGGTCCGTTTTCAAATGTTTTATTTTTGAACGTCAGTTCACATTTGTAGGTGGATCATCAGTGTTAGAGCTAAAATTAGCATGTTTAAAGTGATTTTCATGCTTCCAGGGGCTCGGGAAGTGAATTAAATACTATTTGGAGGCATTTAATGTTCAAGCAAAAACAGCTGATTTTTGACAAAAGAGATAACACCCCCCATTACGTCATGCTTCAGAAATGTGGAAAATGGTCCGTTTTCAAATGTTTTATTTTTGAACGTCAGTTCACATTTGTAGGTGGATCATCAGTGTTAGAGCTAAAATTAGCATGTTTAAAGTGATTTTCATGCTTCCAGGGGCCCTAAACACAAGATTTATGGAATGGTTAAAAGTGCATGAAAATGGCCAATTTACTCACTCTGAGTTCTCAAAAAGGGTTTCTTCACCCCGGGAAGTTAATTAAATACCATTTGGAGGCATTTAATGTTCGAGCAAAAATGGCTGATTTTCGACAAAAGAGATAACACCCCCCCATTACGTCATGCTTCAGAAATGTGGAAAATGGTCCGTTTTCAAATGTTTTATTTTTGAACATCAGTTCACATTTGTAGGTGGATCATCAGTGTTAGAGCTAAAATTAGCATGTTTAAAGTGATTTTCATGCTTCCAGGGGCTCGGGAAGTGAATTAAATACTATTTGGAGGCATTTAATGTTCAATCAAAAACAGCTGATTTTTGACAAAAGAGATAACACCCCCCCATTACGTCATGCTTCAGAAATGTGGAAAATGGTCCATTTTCAAATGTTTTATTTTTGAACGTCAGTTCACATTTGTAGGTGGATCATCAGTGTTAGAGCTAAAATTAGCATGTTTAAAGTGATTTTCATGCTTCCAGGGGCCCTAAACACAAGATTTATGGAATGGTTAAAAGTGCATGAAAATGGCCAATTTACTCACTCTGAGTTCTCAAAAAGGGTTTCTTCACCCCGGGAAGTTAATTAAATACCATTTGGAGGCATTTAATGTTCGAGCAAAAACGGCTGATTTTCGACAAAAGAGATAACACCCCCCCATTACGTCATGCTTCAGAAATGTGGAAAATGGTCCGTTTTCAAATGTTTTATTTTTGAACGTCAGTTCACATTTGTAGGTGGATCATCAGTGTTAGAGCTAAAATTAGCATGTTTAAAGTGATTTTCATGCTTCCAGGGGCTCGGGAAGTGAATTAAATACTATTTGGAGGCATTTAATGTTCAAGCAAAAACAGCTGATTTTTGACAAAAGAGATAACACCCCCCATTACGTCATGCTTCAGAAATGTGGAAAATGGTCCGTTTTCAAATGTTTTATTTTTGAACGTCAGTTCACATTTGTAGGTGGATCATCAGTGTTAGAGCTAAAATTAGCATGTTTAAAGTGATTTTCATGCTTCCAGGGGCCCTAAACACAAGATTTTTGGAATGGTTAAAAGTGCATGAAAATGGCCAATTTACTCACTCTGAGTTCTCAAAAAGGGTTTCTTCACCCCGGGAAGTTAATTAAATACCATTTGGAGGCATTTAATGTTCGAGCAAAAACTGCTGATTTTCGACAAAAGAGATAACACCCCCCCATTACGTCATGCTTCAGAAATGTGGAAAATGGTCCGTTTTCAAATGTTTTATTTTTGAACATCAGTTCACATTTGTAGGTGGATCATCAGTGTTAGAGCTAAAATTAGCATGTTTAAAGTGATTTTCATGCTTCCAGGGGCTCGGGAAGTGAATTAAATACTATTTGGAGGCATTTAATGTTCAATCAAAAACAGCTGATTTTTGACAAAAGAGATAACACCCCCCCATTACGTTATGCTTCAGAAATGTGGAAAATGGTCCGTTTTCAAATGTTTTATTTTTGAACGTCAGTTCACATTTGTAGGTGGATCATCAGTGTTAGAGCTAAAATTAGCATGTTTAAAGTGATTTTCATGCTTCCAGGGGCCCTAAACACAAGATTTATGGAATGGTTAAAAGTGCATGAAAATGGCCAATTTACTCACTCTGAGTTCTCAAAAAGGGTTTCTTCACCCCGGGAAGTTAATTAAATACCATTTGGAGGCATTTAATGTTCGAGCAAAAACGGCAGATTTTCGACAAAAGAGATAACACCCCCCCAATACGTCACGCTTCAGAAATGTGGAAAATGGTCCGTTTTCAAATGTTTTATTTTTGAACGTCAGTTCACATTTGTAGGTGGATCATCAGTGTTAGAGCTAAAATTAGCATGTTTAAAGTGATTTTCATGCTTTCAGGGGCCCTAAACACAAGATTTATGGAATGGTTAAAAGTGCATGAAAATGGCCAATTTACTCACTCTGAGTTCTCAAAAAGGGTTTCTTCACCCCGGGAAGTTAATTAAATACCATTTGGAGGCATTTAATGTTCGAGCAAAAACGGCTGATTTTCGACAAAAGAGATAACACCCCCCCCATTACGTCATGCTTCAGAAATGTGGAAAATGGTCCGTTTTCAAATGTTTTATTTTTGAACGTCAGTTCACATTTGTAGGTGGATCATCAGTGTTAGAGCTAAAATTAGCATGTTTAAAGTGATTTTCATGCTTCCAGGGGCTCGGGAAGTGAATTAAATACTATTTGGAGGCATTTAATGTTCAAGCAAAAACTGCTGATTTTTGACAAAAGAGATAACACCCCCCCATTACGTCATGCTTCAGAAATGTGGAAAATGGTCCGTTTTCAAATGTTTTATTTTTGAACGTCAGTTCACATTTGTAGGTGGATCATCAGTGTTAGAGCTAAAATTAGCATGTTTAAAGTGATTTTCATGCTTCCAGGGGCCCTAAACACAAGATTTATGGAATGGTTAAAAGTGCATGAAAATGGCCAATTTACTCACTCTGAGTTCTCAAAAAGGGTTTCTTCACCCCGGGAAGTTAATTAAATACCATTTGGAGGCATTTAATGTTCGAGCAAAAACGGCTGATTTTCGACAAAAGAGATAACACCCCCCCATTACGTCATGCTTCAGAAATGTGGAAAATGGTCCGTTTTCAAATGTTTTATTTTTTAACGTCAGTTCACATTTGTAGGTGGATCATCAGTGTTAGAGCTAAAATTAGCATGTTTAAAGTGATTTTCATGCTTTCAGGGGCCCTAAACACAACATTTATGGAATGGTTAAAAGTGCATGAAAATGGCCAATTTACTCACTCTGAGTTCTCAAAAAGGGTTTCTTCACCCCGGGAAGTTAATTAAATACCATTTGGAGGCATTTAATGTTCGAGCAAACACGGCTGATTTTCGACAAAAGAGATAACACCACCCCATTACGTCATGCTTCAGAAATGTGGAAAATGGTCCGTTTTCAAATGTTTTTTTTTTGAACGTCAGTTCACATTTGTAGGTGGATCATCAGTGTTAGAGCTAAAATTAGCATGTTTAAAGTGATTTGCATGCTTCCAGGGGCTCGGGAAGTGAATTAAATACTATTTGGAGGCATTTGATGTTCAAGCAAAAACAGCAGATTTTTGACAAAAGAGATAACACCCCCCCATTACGTCATGCTTCAGAAATGTGGAAAATGGTCCGTTTTCAAATGTTTTATTTTTGAACGTCAGTTCACATTTGTAGGTGGATCATCAGTGTTAGAGCTAAAATTAGCATGTTTAAAGTGATTTTCATGCTTCCAGGGGCCCTAAACACAAGATTTATGGAATGGTTAAAAGTGCATGAAAATGGCCAATTTACTCACTCTGAGTTCTCAAAAAGAGTTTCTTCACCCCGGGAAGTTAATTAAATACCATTTGGAGGCATTTAATGTTCAAGCAAAAACTGCTGATTTTTGACAAAAGAGATAACACCCCCCCATTACGTCATGCTTCAGAAATGTGGAAAATGGTCCGTTTTCAAATGTTTTATTTTTGAACGTCAGTTCACATTTGTAGGTGGATCATCAGTGTTAGAGCTAAAATTAGCATGTTTAAAGTGATTTTCATGCTTCCAGGGGCTCGGGAAGTGAATTAAATACTATTTGGAGGCATTTAATGTTCAAGCAAAAACAGCTGATTTTTGACAAAAGAGATAACACCCCCCATTACGTCATGCTTCAGAAATGTGGAAAATGGTCCGTTTTCAAATGTTTAATTTTTGAACGTCAGTTCACATTTGTAGGTGGATCATCAGTGTTAGAGCTAAAATTAGCATGTTTAAAGTGATTTTCATGCTTCCAGGGGCCCTAAACACAAGATTTATGGAATGGTTAAAAGTGCATGAAAATGGCCAATTTACTCACTCTGAGTTCTCAAAAAGGGTTTCTTCACCCCGGGAAGTTAATTAAATACCATTTGGAGGCATTTAATGTTCGAGCAAAAACGGCTGATTTTCGACAAAAGAGATAACACCCCCCCATTACGTCATGCTTCAGAAATGTGGAAAATGGTCCGTTTTCAAATGTTTTATTTTTGAACGTCAGTTCACATTTGTAGGTGGATCATCAGTGTTAGAGCTAAAATTAGCATGTTTAAAGTGATTTTCATGCTTCCAGGGGCCCTAAACACAAGATTTATGGAATGGTTAAAAGTGCATGAAAATGGCCAATTTACTCACTCTGAGTTCTCAAAAAGGGTTTCTTCACCCCGGGAAGTTAATTAAATACCATTTGGAGGCATTTAATGTTCGAGCAAAAACGGCTGATTTTCGACAAAAGAGATAACACCCCCCCATTACGTCATGCTTCAGAAATGTGGAAAATGGTCCGTTTTCAAATGTTTTATTTTTGAACATCAGTTCACATTTGTAGGTGGATCATCAGTGTTAGAGCTAAAATTAGCATGTTTAAAGTGATGTTCATGCTTCCAGGGGCTCGGGAAGTGAATTAAATACTATTTGGAGGCATTTAATGTTCAATCAAAAACAGCTGATTTTCGACAAAAGAGATAACACCCCCCCATTACGTCATGCTTCAGAAATGTGGAAAATGGTCCGTTTTCAAATGTTTTATTTTTGAACGTCAGTTCACATTTGTAGGTGGATCATCAGTGTTAGAGCTAAAATTAGCATGTTTAAAGTGATTTTCATGCTTCCAGGGGCCCTAAACACAAGATTTATGGAATGGTTAAAAGTGCATGAAAATGGCCAATTTACTCACTCTGAGTTCTCAAAAAGGGTTTCTTCACCCCGGGAAGTTAATTAAATACCATTTGGAGGCATTTAATGTTCGAGCAAAAACGGCTGATTTTCGACAAAAGAGATAACACCTCCCCATTACGTCATGCTTCAGAAATGTGGAAAATGGTCTGTTTTCAAATGTTTTATTTTTGAACGTCAGTTCACATTTGTAGGTGGATCATCAGTGTTAGAGCTAAAATTAGCATGTTTAAAGTGATTTTCATGCTTCCAGGGGCTCGGGAAGTGAATTAAATACTATTTGGAGGCATTTAATGTTCAATCAAAAACAGCTGATTTTTGACAAAAGAGATAACACCCCCCCATTACGTTATGCTTCAGAAATGTGGAAAATGGTCCGTTTTCAAATGTTTTATTTTTGAACGTCAGTTCACATTTGTAGGTGGATCATCAGTGTTAGAGCTAAAATTAGCATGTTTAAAGTGATTTTCATGCTTCCAGGGGCCCTAAACACAAGATTTATGGAATGGTTAAAAGTGCATGAAAATGGCCAATTTACTCACTCTGAGTTCTCAAAAAGGGTTTCTTCACCCCGGGAAGTTAATTAAATACCATTTGGAGGCATTTAATGTTCGAGCAAAAACGGCTGATTTTCGACAAAAGAGATAACACCCCCCCAATACGTCACGCTTCAGAAATGTGGAAAATGGTCCGTTTTCAAATGTTTTATTTTTGAACGTCAGTTCACATTTGTAGGTGGATCATCAGTGTTAGAGCTAAAATTAGCATGTTTAAAGTGATTTTTATGCTTCCAGGGGCCCTAAACACAAGATTTATGGAATGGTTAAAAGTGCATGAAAATGGCCAATTTACTCACTCTGAGTTCTCAGAAAGGGTTTCTTCACCCCGGGAAGTTAATTAAATACCATTTGGAGGCATTTAATGTTCGAGCAAAAACGGCTGATTTTCGACAAAAGAGATAACACCCCCCCATTACGTCATGCTTCAGAAATGTGGAAAATGGTCCGTTTTCAAATGTTTTATTTTTGAACATCAGTTCACATTTGTAGGTGGATCATCAGTGTTAGAGCTAAAATTAGCATGTTTAAAGTGATTTTCATGCTTCCAGGGGCTCGGGAAGTGAATTAAATACTATTTGGAGGCATTTGATGTTCAAGCAAAAACAGCTGATTTTTGACAAAAGAGATAACACCCCCCCATTACGTCATGCTTCAGAAATGTGGAAAATGGTCCGTTTTCAAATGTTTTATTTTTGAACGTCAGTTCACATTTGTAGGCGGATCATCAGTGTTAGAGCTAAAATTAGCATGTTTAAAGTGATTTTCATGCTTCCAGGGGCCCTAAACACAAGATTTATGGAATGGTTAAAAGTGCATGAAAATGGCCAATTTACTCACTCTGAGTTCTCAAAAAGAGTTTCTTCACCCCGGGAAGTTAATTAAATACCATTTGGAGGCATTTAATGTTCAAGCAAAAACTGCTGATTTTTGACAAAAGAGATAACACCCCCCCATTACGTCATGCTTCAGAAATGTGGAAAATGGTCCGTTTTCAAATGTTTTATTTTTGAACGTCAGTTCACATTTGTAGGTGGATCATCAGTGTTAGAGCTAAAATTAGCATGTTTAAAGTGATTTTCATGCTTCCAGGGGCTCGGGAAGTGAATTAAATACTATTTGGAGGCATTTAATGTTCAAGCAAAAACAGCTGATTTTTGACAAAAGAGATAACACCCCCCCATTACGTCATGCTTCAGAAATGTGGAAAATGGTCCGTTTTCAAATGTTTAATTTTTGAACGTCAGTTCACATTTGTAGGTGGATCATCAGTGTTAGAGCTAAAATTAGCATGTTTAAAGTGATTTTCATGCTTCCAGGGGCCCTAAACACAAGATTTATGGAATGGTTAAAAGTGCATGAAAATGGCCAATTTACTCACTCTGAGTTCTCAAAAAGGGTTTCTTCACCCCGGGAAGTTAATTAAATACCATTTGGAGGCATTTAATGTTCGAGCAAAAACGGCTGATTTTCGACAAAAGAGATAACACCCCCCCATTACGTCATGCTTCAGAAATGTGGAAAATGGTCCGTTTTCAAATGTTTTATTTTTGAACGTCAGTTCACATTTGTAGGTGGATCATCAGTGTTAGAGCTAAAATTAGCATGTTTAAAGTGATTTTCATGCTTCCAGGGGCCCTAAACACAAGATTTATGGAATGGTTAAAAGTGCATGAAAATGGCCAATTTACTCACTCTGAGTTCTCAAAAAGGGTTTCTTCACCCCGGGAAGTTAATTAAATACCATTTGGAGGCATTTAATGTTCGAGCAAAAACGGCTGATTTTCGACAAAAGAGATAACACCCCCCCATTACGTCATGCTTCAGAAATGTGGAAAATGGTCCGTTTTCAAATGTTTTATTTTTGAACATCAGTTCACATTTGTAGGTGGATCATCAGTGTTAGAGCTAAAATTAGCATGTTTAAAGTGATGTTCATGCTTCCAGGGGCTCGGGAAGTGAATTAAATACTATTTGGAGGCATTTAATGTTCAATCAAAAACAGCTGATTTTCGACAAAAGAGATAACACCCCCCCATTACGACATGCTTCAGAAATGTGAAAAATGGTCCGTTTTCAAATGTTTTATTTTTGAACGTCAGTTCACATTTGTAGGTGGATCATCAGTGTTAGAGCTAAAATTAGCATGTTTAAAGTGATTTTCATGCTTCCAGGGGCCCTAAACACAAGATTTATGGAATGGTTAAAAGTGCATGAAAATGGCCAATTTACTCACTCTGAGTTCTCAAAAAGGGTTTCTTCACCCCGGGAAGTTAATTAAATACCATTTGGAGGCATTTAATGTTCGAGCAAAAACGGCTGATTTTCGACAAAAGAGATAACACCTCCCCATTACGTCATGCTTCAGAAATGTGGAAAATGGTCCGTTTTCAAATGTTTTATTTTTGAACGTCAGTTCACATTTGTAGGTGGATCATCAGTGTTAGAGCTAAAATTAGCATGTTTAAAGTGATTTTCATGCTTCCAGGGGCTCGGGAAGTGAATTAAATACTATTTGGAGGCATTTAATGTTCAATCAAAAACAGCTGATTTTTGACAAAAGAGATAACACCCCCCCATTACGTTATGCTTCAGAAATGTGGAAAATGGTCCGTTTTCAAATGTTTTATTTTTGAACGTCAGTTCACATTTGTAGGTGGATCATCAGTGTTAGAGCTAAAATTAGCATGTTTAAAGTGATTTTCATGCTTCCAGGGGCCCTAAACACAAGATTTATGGAATGGTTAAAAGTGCATGAAAATGGCCAATTTACTCACTCTGAGTTCTCAAAAAGGGTTTCTTCACCCCGGGAAGTTAATTAAATACCATTTGGAGGCATTTAATGTTCGAGCAAAAACGGCTGATTTTCGACAAAATAGATAACACCCCCCCAATACGTCACGCTTCAGAAATGTGGAAAATGGTCCGTTTTCAAATGTTTTATTTTTGAACGTCAGTTCACATTTGTAGGTGGATCATCAGTGTTAGAGCTAAAATTAGCATGTTTAAAGTGATTTTCATGCTTTCAGGGGCCCTAAACACAAGATTTATGGAATGGTTAAAAGTGCATGAAAATGGCCAATTTACTCACTCTGAGTTCTCAAAAAGGGTTTCTTCACCCCGGGAAGTTAATTAAATACCATTTGGAGGCAGTTAATGTTCGAGCAAAAACGGCTGATTTTCGACAAAAGAGATAACACCCCCCCATTACGTCATGCTTCAGAAATGTGGAAAATGGTCCGTTTTCAAATGTTTTATTTTTGAACGTCAGTTCACATTTGTAGGTGGATCATCAGTGTTAGAGCTAAAATTAGCATGTTTAAAGTGATTTTCATGCTTCCAGGGGCTCGGGAAGTGAATTCAATACTATTTGGAGGCATTTAATGTTCAAGCAAAAACTGCTGATTTTTGACAAAAGAGATAACACCCCCCCATTACGTCATGCTTCAGAAATGTGGAAAATGGTCCGTTTTCAAATGTTTTATTTTTGAACGTCAGTTCACATTTGTAGGTGGATCATCAGTGTTAGAGCTAAAATTAGCATGTTTAAAGTGATTTTTATGCTTCCAGGGGCCCTAAACACAAGATTTATGGAATGGTTAAAAGTGCATGAAAATGGCCAATTTACTCACTCTGAGTTCTCAGAAAGGGTTTCTTCACCCCGGGAAGTTAATTAAATACCATTTGGAGGCATTTAATGTTCGAGCAAAAACGGCTGATTTTCGACAAAAGAGATAACACCCCCCCATTACGTCATGCTTCAGAAATGTGGAAAATGGTCCGTTTTCAAATGTTTTATTTTTGAACATCAGTTCACATTTGTAGGTGGATCATCAGTGTTAGAGCTAAAATTAGCATGTTTAAAGTGATTTTCATGCTTCCAGGGGCTCGGGAAGTGAATTAAATACTATTTGGAGGCATTTAATGTTCAATCAAAAACAGCTGATTTTTGACAAAAGAGATAACACCCCCCCATTACGTTATGCTTCAGAAATGTGGAAAATGGTCCGTTTTCAAATGTTTTATTTTTGAACGTCAGTTCACATTTGTAGGTGGATCATCAGTGTTAGAGCTAAAATTAGCATGTTTAAAGTGATTTTCATGCTTCCAGGGGCCCTAAACACAAGATTTATGGAATGGTTAAAAGTGCATGAAAATGGCCAATTTACTCACTCTGAGTTCTCAAAAAGGGTTTCTTCATCCCGGGAAGTTAATTAAATACCATTTGGAGGCATTTAATGTTCGAGCAAAAACGGCTGATTTTCGACAAAAGAGATAACACCCCCCCATTACGTCATGCTTCAGAAATGTGGAAAATGGTCCGTTTTCAAATGTTTTATTTTTTAACATCAGTTCACATTTGTAGGTGGATCATCAGTGTTAGAGCTAAAATTAGCATGTTTAAAGTGATTTTCATGCTTTCAGGGGCCCTAAACACAAGATTTATGGAATGGTTAAAAGTGCATGAAAATGGCCAATTTACTCACTCTGAGTTCTCAAAAAGGGTTTCTTCACCCCGGGAAGTTAATTAAATACCATTTGGAGGCATTTAATGTTCGAGCAAATACGGCTGATTTTCGACAAAAGAGATAACACCACCCCATTACGTCATGCTTCAGAAATGTGGAAAATGGTCCGTTTTCAAATGTTTTATTTTTGAACGTCAGTTCACATTTGTAGGTGGATCATCAGTGTTAGAGCTAAAATTAGCATGTTTAAAGTGATTTTCATGCTTCCAGGGGCTCGGGAAGTGAATTAAATACTATTTGGAGGCATTTGATGTTCAAGCAAAAACAGCTGATTTTTGACAAAAGAGATAACACCCCCCCATTACGTCATGCTTCAGAAATGTGGAAAATGGTCCGTTTTCAAATGTTTTATTTTTGAACGTCAGTTCACATTTGTAGGTGGATCATCAGTGTTAGAGCTAAAATTAGCATGTTTAAAGTGATTTTCATGCTTCCAGGGGCCCTAAACACAAGATTTATGGAATGGTTAAAGGTGCATGAAAATGGCCAATTTACTCACTCTGAGTTCTCAAAAAGAGTTTCTTCACCCCGGGAAGTTAATTAAATACCATTTGGAGGCATTTAATGTTCAAGCAAAAACTGCTGATTTTTGACAAAAGAGATAACACCCCCCCATTACGTCATGCTTCAGAAATGTGGAAAATGGTCCGTTTTCAAATGTTTTATTTTTGAACGTCAGTTCACATTTGTAGGTGGATCATCAGTGTTAGAGCTAAAATTAGCATGTTTAAAGTGATTTTCATGCTTCCAGGGGCTCGGGAAGTGAATTAAATACTATTTGGAGGCATTTAATGTTCAAGCAAAAACAGCAGATTTTTGACAAAAGAGATAACACCCCCCCATTACGTCATGCTTCAGAAATGTGGAAAATGGTCCGTTTTCAAATGGTTTTTTTTTGAACGTCAGTTCACATTTGTAGGTGGATCATCAGTGTTAGAGCTAAAATTAGCATGTTTAAAGTGATTTTCATGCTTCCAGGGGCCCTAAACACAAGATTTATGGAATGGTTAAAAGTGCATGAAAATGGCCAATTTACTCACTCTGAGTTCTCAAAAAGGGTTTCTTCACCCCGGGAAGTTAATTAAATACCATTTGGAGGCATTTAATGTTCGAGCAAAAACGGCTGATTTTCGACAAAAGAGATAACACCCCCCCATTACGTCATGCTTCAGAAATGTGGAAAATGGTCCGTTTTCAAATGTTTTATTTTTGAACGTCAGTTCACATTTGTAGGTGGATCATCAGTGTTAGAGCTAAAATTAGCATGTTTAAAGTGATTTTCATGCTTCCAGGGGCCCTAAACACAAGATTTATGGAATGGTTAAAAGTGCATGAAAATGGCCAATTTACTCACTCTGAGTTCTCAAAAAGGGTTTCTTCACCCCGGGAAGTTAATTAAATACCATTTGGAGGCATTTAATGTTCGAGCAAAAACGGCTGATTTTCGACAAAAGAGATAACACCCCCCCATTACGTCATGCTTCAGAAATGTGGAAAATGGTCCGTTTTCAAATGTTTTATTTTTGAACATCAGTTCACATTTGTAGGTGGATCATCAGTGTTAGAGCTAAAATTAGCATGTTTAAAGTGATGTTCATGCTTCCAGGGGCTCGGGAAGTGAATTAAATACTATTTGGAGGCATTTATTGTTCAATCAAAAACAGCTGATTTTCGACAAAAGAGATAACACCCCCCCCATTACGTCATGCTTCAGAAATGTGGAAAATGGTCCGTTTTCAAATGTTTTATTTTTGAACGTCAGTTCACATTTGTAGGTGGATCATCAGTGTTAGAGCTAAAATTAGCATGTTTAAAGTGATTTTCATGCTTCCAGGGGCCCTAAACACAAGATTTATGGAATGGTTAAAAGTGCATGAAAATGGCCAATTTACTCACTCTGAGTTCTCAAAAAGGGTTTCTTCACCCCGGGAAGTTAATTAAATACCATTTGGAGGCATTTAATGTTCGAGCAAAAACGGCTGATTTTCGACAAAAGAGATAACACCTCCCCATTACGTCATGCTTCAGAAATGTGGAAAATGGTCCGTTTTCAAATGTTTTATTTTTGAACGTCAGTTCACATTTGTAGGTGGATCATCAGTGTTAGAGCTAAAATTAGCATGTTTAAAGTGATTTTCATGCTTCCAGGGGCTCGGGAAGTGAATTAAATACTATTTGGAGGCATTTAATGTTCAAGCAATAACAGCAGATTTTTGACAAAAGAGATAACACCCCCCCATTACGTCATGCTTCAGAAATGTGGAAAATGGTCCGTTTTCAAATGTTTTTTTTTTTAACGTCAGTTCACATTTGTAGGTGGATCATCAGTGTTAGAGCTAAAATTAGCATGTTTAAAGTGATTTTCATGCTTCCAGGGGCCCTAAACACAAGATTTATGGAATGGTTAAAAGTGCATGAAAATGGCCAATTTACTCACTCTGAGTTCTCAAAAAGGGTTTCTTCACCCCGGGAAGTTAATTAAATACCATTTGGAGGCATTTAATGTTCGAGCAAAAACTGCTGATTTTTGACAAAAGAGATAACACCCCCCCATTACGTCATGCTTCAGAAATGTGGAAAATGGTCCGTTTTCAAATGTTTTATTTTTGAACGTCAGTTCACATTTGTAGGTGGATCATCAGTGTTAGAGCTAAAATTAGCATGTTTAAAGTGATTTTCATGCTTCCAGGGGCTCGGGAAGTGAATTAAATACTATTTGGAGGCATTTAATGTTCAAGCAAAAACAGCAGATTTTTGACAAAAGAGATAACACCCCCCCATTACGTCATGCTTCAGAAATGTGGAAAATGGTCCGTTTTCAAATGTTTTTTTTTTGAACGTCAGTTCACATTTGTAGGTGGATCATCAGTGTTAGAGCTAAAATTAGCATGTTTAAAGTGATTTTCATGCTTCCAGGGGCCCTAAACACAAGATTTATGGAATGGTTAAAAGTGCATGAAAATGGCCAATTTACTCACTCTGAGTTCTCAAAAAGGGTTTCTTCACCCCGGGAAGTTAATTAAATACCATTTGGAGGCATTTAATGTTCGAGCAAAAACTGCTGATTTTTGACAAAAGAGATAACACCCCCCCATTACGTCATGCTTCAGAAATGTGGAAAATGGTCCGTTTTCAAATGTTTTATTTTTGAACGTCAGTTCACATTTGTAGGTGGATCATCAGTGTTAGAGCTAAAATTAGCATGTTTAAAGTGATTTTCATGCTTCCAGGGGCTCGGGAAGTGAATTAAATACTATTTGGAGGCATTTAATGTTCAATCAAAAACAGCTGATTTTTGACAAAAGAGATAACACCCCCCCATTACGTTATGCTTCAGAAATGTGGAAAATGGTCCGTTTTCAAATGTTTTATTTTTGAACGTCAGTTCACATTTGTAGGTGGATCATCAGTGTTAGAGCTAAAATTAGCATGTTTAAAGTGATTTTCATGCTTCCAGGGGCCCTAAACACAAGATTTATGGAATGGTTAAAAGTGCATGAAAATGGCCAATTTACTCACTCTGAGTTCTCAAAAAGGGTTTCTTCACCCCGGGAAGTTAATTAAATACCATTTGGAGGCATTTAATGTTCGAGCAAAAACGGCTGATTTTCGACAAAAGAGATAACACCCCCCCAATACGTCACGCTTCAGAAATGTGGAAAATGGTCCGTTTTCAAATGTTTTATTTTTGAACGTCAGTTCACATTTGTAGGTGGATCATCAGTGTTAGAGCTAAAATTAGCATGTTTAAAGTGATTTTCATGCTTTCAGGGGCCCTAAACACAAGATTTATGGAATGGTTAAAAGTGCATGAAAATGGCCAATTTACTCACTCTGAGTTCTCAAAAAGGGTTTCTTCACCCCGGGAAGTTAATTAAATACCATTTGGAGGCATTTAATGTTCGAGCAAAAACGGCTGATTTTCGACAAAAGAGATAACACCCCCCCCCATTACGTCATGCTTCAGAAATGTGGAAAATGGTCCGTTTTCAAATGTTTTATTTTTGAACGTCAGTTCACATTTGTAGGTGGATCATCAGTGTTAGAGCTAAAATTAGCATGTTTAAAGTGATTTTCATGCTTCCAGGGGCTCGGGAAGTGAATTAAATACTATTTGGAGGCATTTAATGTTCAAGCAAAAACAGCTGATTTTTGACAAAAGAGATAACACCCCCCCATTACGTTATGCTTCAGAAATGTGGAAAACGGTCCGTTTTCAAATGTTTTCTTTTTGAACGTCAGTTCACATTTGTAGGTGGATCATCAGTGTTAGAGCTAAAATTAGCATGTTTAAAGTGATTTTCATGCTTCCAGGGGCCCTAAACACAAGATTTATGGAATGGTTAAAAGTGCATGAAAATGGCCAATTTACTCACTCTGAGTTCTCAAAAAGGGTTTCTTCACCCCGGGAAGTTAATTAAATACCATTTGGAGGCATTTAATGTTCGAGCAAAAACGGCTGATTTTCGACAAAAGAGATAACACCCCCCCATTACGTCATGCTTCAGAAATGTGGAAAATGGTCCGTTTTCAAATGTTTTATTTTTGAACGTCAGTTCACATTTGTAGGTGGATTATCAGTGTTAGAGCTAAAATTAGCATGTTTAAAGTGATTTTCATGCTTTCAGGGGCCCTAAACACAAGATTTATGGAATGGTTAAAAGTGCATGAAAATGGCCAATTTACTCACTCTGAGTTCTCAAAAAGGGTTTCTTCACCCCGGGAAGTTAATTAAATACCATTTGGAGGCATTTAATGTTCGAGCAAAAACGGCTGATTTTCGACAAAAGAGATAACACCACCCCATTACGTCATGCTTCAGAAATGTGGAAAATGGTCCGTTTTCAAATGTTTTATTTTTGAACGTCAGTTCACATTTGTAGGTGGATCATCAGTGTTAGAGCTAAAATTAGCATGTTTAAAGTGATTTTCATGCTTCCAGGGGCTCGGGAAGTGAATTAAATACTATTTGGAGGCATTTGATGTTCAAGCAAAAACAGCTGATTTTTGACAAAAGAGATAACACCCCCCCATTACGTCATGCTTCAGAAATGTGGAAAATGGTCCGTTTTCAAATGTTTTATTTTTGAACGTCAGTTCACATTTGTAGGTGGATCATCAGTGTTAGAGCTAAAATTAGCATGTTTAAAGTGATTTTCATGCTTCCAGGGGCCCTAAACACAAGATTTATGGAATGGTTAAAAGTGCATGAAAATGGCCAATTTACTCACTCTGAGTTCTCAAAAAGAGTTTCTTCACCCCGGGAAGTTAATTAAATACCATTTGGAGGCATTTAATGTTCAAGCAAAAACTGCTGATTTTTGACAAAAGAGATAACACCCCCCCATTACGTCATGCTTCAGAAATGTGGAAAATGGTCCGTTTTCAAATGTTTTATTTTTGAACGTCAGTTCACATTTGTAGGTGGATCATCAGTGTTAGAGCTAAAATTAGCATGTTTAAAGTGATTTTCATGCTTCCAGGGGCTCGGGAAGTGAATTAAATACTATTTGGAGGCATTTAATGTTCAAGCAAAAACAGCTGATTTTTGACAAAAGAGATAACACCCCCCCATTATGTCATGCTTCAGAAATGTGGAAAATGGTCCGTTTTCAAATGTTTAATTTTTGAACGTCAGTTCACATTTGTAGGTGGATCATCAGTGTTAGAGCTAAAATTAGCATGTTTAAAGTGATTTTCATGCTTCCAGGGGCCCTAAACACAAGATTTATGGAATGGTTAAAAGTGCATGAAAATGGCCAATTTACTCACTCTGAGTTCTCAAAAAGGGTTTCTTCACCCCGGGAAGTTAATTAAATACCATTTGGAGGCATTTAATGTTCGAGCAAAAACGGCTGATTTTCGACAAAAGAGATAACACCCCCCCATTACGTCATGCTTCAGAAATGTGGAAAATGGTCCGTTTTCAAATGTTTTATTTTTGAACGTCAGTTCACATTTGTAGGTGGATCATCAGTGTTAGAGCTAAAATTAGCATGTTTAAAGTGATTTTCATGCTTCCAGGGGCTCGGGAAGTGAATTGAATACTATTTGGAGGCATTTAATGTTCAAGCAAAAACAGCTGATTTTTGACAAAAGAGATAACACCCCCCCATTACGTCATGCTTCAGAAATGTGGAAAATGGTCTGTTTTCAAATGTTTTATTTTTGAACGTCAGTTCACATTTGTAGGTGGATCATCAGTGTTAGAGCTAAAATTAGCATGTTTAAAGTGATTTTCATGCTTCCAGGGGCCCTAAACACAAGATTTATGGAATGGTTAAAAGTGCATGAAAATGGCCAATTTACTCACTCTGAGTTCTCAAAAAGGGTTTCTTCACCCCGGGAAGTTAATTAAATACCATTTGGAGGCATTAAATGTTCAAGCAAAAACGGCTGATTTTCGACAAAAGAGATAACACCACCCCATTAGGTCATGCTTCTGAAATGTGGAAAATGGTCCGTTTACAAATGTTTTATTTTTGAACATCAGTTCACATTTGTAGGTGGATCATCAGTGTTAGAGCTAAAATTAGCATGTTTAAAGTGATTTTCATGCTTCCAGGGGCTCGGGAAGTGAATTAAATACTATTTGGAGGCATTTAATGTTCAATCAAAAACAGCTGATTTTCGACAAAAGAGATAACACCCCCCCATTACGTCATGCTTCAGAAATGTGGAAAATGGTCCGTTTTCAAATGTTTTATTTTTGAACGTCAGTTCACATTTGTAGGTGGATCATCAGTGTTAGAGCTAAAATTAGCATGTTTAAAGTGATTTTCATGCTTCCAGGGGCCCTAAACACAAGATTTATGGAATGGTTAAAAGTGCATGAAAATGGCCAATTTACTCACTCTGAGTTCTCAAAAAGGGTTTCTTCACCCCGGGAAGTTAATTAAATACCATTTGGAGGCATTTAATGTTCGAGCAAAAACGGCTGATTTTCGACAAAAGAGATAACACCTCCCCATTACGTCATGCTTCAGAAATGTGGAAAATGGTCCGTTTTCAAATGTTTTATTTTTGAACGTCAGTTCACATTTGTAGGTGGATCATCAGTGTTAGAGCTAAAATTAGCATGTTTAAAGTGATTTTCATGCTTCCAGGGGCTCGGGAAGTGAATTAAATACTATTTGGAGGCATTTAATGTTCAAGCAAAAACAGCAGATTTTTGACAAAAGAGATAACACCCCCCCATTACGTCATGCTTCAGAAATGTGGAAAATGGTCCGTTTTCAAATGTTTTTTTTTTGAACGTCAGTTCACATTTGTAGGTGGATCATCAGTGTTAGAGCTAAAATTAGCATGTTTAAAGTGATTTTCATGCTTCCAGGGGCCCTAAACACAAGATTTATGGAATGGTTAAAAGTGCATGAAAATGGCCAATTTACTCACTCTGAGTTCTCAAAAAGGGTTTCTTCACCCCGGGAAGTTAATTAAATACCATTTGGAGGCATTTAATGTTCGAGCAAAAACTGCTGATTTTTGACAAAAGAGATAACACCCCCCCATTACGTCATGCTTCAGAAATGTGGAAAATGGTCCGTTTTCAAATGTTTTATTTTTGAACGTCAGTTCACATTTGTAGGTGGATCATCAGTGTTAGAGCTAAAATTAGCATGTTTAAAGTGATTTTTATGCTTCCAGGGGCTCGGGAAGTGAATTAAATACTATTTGGAGGCATTTAATGTTCAAGCAAAAACAGCAGATTTTTGACAAAAGAGATAACACCCCCCCATTACGTCATGCTTCAGAAATGTGGAAAATGGTCCGTTTTCAAATGTTTTTTTTTTGAACGTCAGTTCACATTTGTAGGTGGATCATCAGTGTTAGAGCTAAAATTAGCATGTTTAAAGTGATTTTCATGCTTCCAGGGGCCCTAAACACAAGATTTATGGAATGGTTAAAAGTGCATGAAAATGGCCAATTTACTCACTCTGAGTTCTCAAAAAGTGTTTCTTCACCCCGGGAAGTTAATTAAATACCATTTGGAGGCATTTAATGTTCGAGCAAAAACTGCTGATTTTTGACAAAAGAGATAACACCCCCCCATTACGTCATGCTTCAGAAATGTGGAAAATGGTCCGTTTTCAAATGTTTTATTTTTGAACGTCAGTTCACATTTGTAGGTGGATCATCAGTGTTAGAGCTAAAATTAGCATGTTTAAAGTGATTTTCATGCTACCAGGGGCTCGGGAAGTGAATTAAATACTATTTGGAGGCATTTAATGTTCAAGCAAAAACAGCTGATTTTTGACAAAAGAGATAACACCCCCCCATTACGTCATGCTTCAGAAATGTGGAAAATGGTCCGTTTTCAAATGTTTTATTTTTGAACGTCAGTTCACATTTGTAGGTGGATCATCAGTGTTAGAGCTAAAATTAGCATGTTTAAAGTGATTTTCATGCTTCCAGGGGCCCTAAACACAAGATTTATGTAATGGTTAAAAGTGCATGAAAATGGCCAATTAACTCACTCTGAGTTCTCAAAAAGGGTTTCTTCACCCCGGGAAGTTAATTAAATACCATTTGGAGGCATTTAATGTTCGAGCAAAAACGGCTGATTTTCGACAAAAGAGATAACACCCCCCCATTACGTCATGCTTCAGAAATGTGGAAAATGGTCCGTTTTCAAATGTTTTATTTTTGAACGTCAGTTCACATTTGTAGGTGGATCATCAGTGTTAGAGCTAAAATTAGCATGTTTAAAGTGATTTTCATGCTTCCAGGGGCTCGGGAAGTGAATTAAATACTATTTGGAGGCATTTAATGTTCAATCAAAAACAGCTGATTTTTGACAAAAGAGATAACACCCCCCCATTACGTTATGCTTCAGAAATGTGGAAAATGGTCCGTTTTCAAATGTTTTATTTTTGAACGTCAGTTCACATTTGTAGGTGGATCATCAGTGTTAGAGCTAAAATTAGCATGTTTAAAGTGATTTTCATGCTTCCAGGGGCCCTAAACACAAGATTTATGGAATGGTTAAAAGTGCATGAAAATGGCCAATTTACTCACTCTGAGTTCTCAAAAAGGGTTTCTTCACCCCGGGAAGTTAATTAAATACCATTTGGAGGCATTTAATGTTCGAGCAAAAACGGCTGATTTTCGACAAAAGAGATAACACCCCCCCAATACGTCACGCTTCAGAAATGTGGAAAATGGTCCGTTTTCAAATGTTTTATTTTTGAACGTCAGTTCACATTTGTAGGTGGATCATCAGTGTTAGAGCTAAAATTAGCATGTTTAAAGTGATTTTCATGCTTTCAGGGGCCCTAAACACAAGATTTATGGAATGGTTAAAAGTGCATGAAAATGGCCAATTTACTCACTCTGAGTTCTCAAAAAGGGTTTCTTCACCCCGGGAAGTTAATTAAATACCATTTGGAGGCATTTAATGTTCGAGCAAAAACGGCTGATTTTCGACAAAAGAGATAACACCCCCCCCCATTACGTCATGCTTCAGAAATGTGGAAAATGGTCCGTTTTCAAATGTTTTATTTTTGAACGTCAGTTCACATTTGTAGGTGGATCATCAGTGTTAGAGCTAAAATTAGCATGTTTAAAGTGATTTTCATGCTTCCAGGGGCTCGGGAAGTGAATTAAATACTATTTGGAGGCATTTAATGTTCAAGCAAAAACAGCTGATTTTTGACAAAAGAGATAACACCCCCCCATTACGTTATGCTTCAGAAATGTGGAAAACGGTCCGTTTTCAAATGTTTTCTTTTTGAACGTCAGTTCACATTTGTAGGTGGATCATCAGTGTTAGAGCTAAAATTAGCATGTTTAAAGTGATTTTCATGCTTCCAGGGGCCCTAAACACAAGATTTATGGAATGGTTAAAAGTGCATGAAAATGGCCAATTTACTCACTCTGAGTTCTCAAAAAGGGTTTCTTCACCCCGGGAAGTTAATTAAATACCATTTGGAGGCATTTAATGTTCGAGCAAAAACGGCTGATTTTCGACAAAAGAGATAACACCCCCCCATTACGTCATGCTTCAGAAATGTGGAAAATGGTCCGTTTTCAAATGTTTTATTTTTGAACGTCAGTTCACATTTGTAGGTGGATTATCAGTGTTAGAGCTAAAATTAGCATGTTTAAAGTGATTTTCATGCTTTCAGGGGCCCTAAACACAAGATTTATGGAATGGTTAAAAGTGCATGAAAATGGCCAATTTACTCACTCTGAGTTCTCAAAAAGGGTTTCTTCACCCCGGGAAGTTAATTAAATACCATTTGGAGGCATTTAATGTTCGAGCAAAAACGGCTGATTTTCGACAAAAGAGATAACACCACCCCATTACGTCATGCTTCAGAAATGTGGAAAATGGTCCGTTTTCAAATGTTTTATTTTTGAACGTCAGTTCACATTTGTAGGTGGATCATCAGTGTTAGAGCTAAAATTAGCATGTTTAAAGTGATTTTCATGCTTCCAGGGGCTCGGGAAGTGAATTAAATACTATTTGGAGGCATTTGATGTTCAAGCAAAAACAGCTGATTTTTGACAAAAGAGATAACACCCCCCCATTACGTCATGCTTCAGAAATGTGGAAAATGGTCCAGTTTCAAATGTTTTATTTTTGAACGTCAGTTCACATTTGTAGGTGGATCATCAGTGTTAGAGCTAAAATTAGCATGTTTAAAGTGATTTTCATGCTTCCAGGGGCCCTAAACACAAGATTTATGGAATGGTTAAAAGTGCATGAAAATGGCCAATTTACTCACTCTGAGTTCTCAAAAAGAGTTTCTTCACCCCGGGAAGTTAATTAAATACCATTTGGAGGCATTTAATGTTCAAGCAAAAACTGCTGATTTTTGACAAAAGAGATAACACCCCCCCATTACGTCATGCTTCAGAAATGTGGAAAATGGTCCGTTTTCAAATGTTTTATTTTTGAACGTCAGTTCACATTTGTAGGTGGATCATCAGTGTTAGAGCTAAAATTAGCATGTTTAAAGTGATTTTCATGCTTCCAGGGGCTCGGGAAGTGAATTAAATACTATTTGGAGGCATTTAATGTTCAAGCAAAAACAGCTGATTTTTGACAAAAGAGATAACACCCCCCCATTATGTCATGCTTCAGAAATGTGGAAAATGGTCCGTTTTCAAATGTTTAATTTTTGAACGTCAGTTCACATTTGTAGGTGGATCATCAGTGTTAGAGCTAAAATTAGCATGTTTAAAGTGATTTTCATGCTTCCAGGGGCCCTAAACACAAGATTTATGGAATGGTTAAAAGTGCATGAAAATGGCCAATTTACTCACTCTGAGTTCTCAAAAAGGGTTTCTTCACCCCGGGAAGTTAATTAAATACCATTTGGAGGCATTTAATGTTCGAGCAAAAACGGCTGATTTTCGACAAAAGAGATAACACCCCCCCATTACGTCATGCTTCAGAAATGTGGAAAATGGTCCGTTTTCAAATGTTTTATTTTTGAACGTCAGTTCACATTTGTAGGTGGATCATCAGTGTTAGAGCTAAAATTAGCATGTTTAAAGTGATTTTCATGCTTCCAGGGGCTCGGGAAGTGAATTGAATACTATTTGGAGGCATTTAATGTTCAAGCAAAAACAGCTGATTTTTGACAAAAGAGATAACACCCCCCCATTACGTCATGCTTCAGAAATGTGGAAAATGGTCTGTTTTCAAATGTTTTATTTTTGAACGTCAGTTCACATTTGTAGGTGGATCATCAGTGTTAGAGCTAAAATTAGCATGTTTAAAGTGATTTTCATGCTTCCAGGGGCCCTAAACACAAGATTTATGGAATGGTTAAAAGTGCATGAAAATGGCCAATTTACTCACTCTGAGTTCTCAAAAAGGGTTTCTTCACCCCGGGAAGTTAATTAAATACCATTTGGAGGCATTAAATGTTCAAGCAAAAACGGCTGATTTTCGACAAAAGAGATAACACCACCCCATTAGGTCATGCTTCTGAAATGTGGAAAATGGTCCGTTTACAAATGTTTTATTTTTGAACATCAGTTCACATTTGTAGGTGGATCATCAGTGTTAGAGCTAAAATTAGCATGTTTAAAGTGATTTTCATGCTTCCAGGGGCTCGGGAAGTGAATTAAATACTATTTGGAGGCATTTAATGTTCAATCAAAAACAGCTGATTTTCGACAAAAGAGATAACACCCCCCCATTACGTCATGCTTCAGAAATGTGGAAAATGGTCCGTTTTCAAATGTTTTATTTTTGAACGTCAGTTCACATTTGTAGGTGGATCATCAGTGTTAGAGCTAAAATTAGCATGTTTAAAGTGATTTTCATGCTTCCAGGGGCCCTAAACACAAGATTTATGGAATGGTTAAAAGTGCATGAAAATGGCCAATTTACTCACTCTGAGTTCTCAAAAAGGGTTTCTTCACCCCGGGAAGTTAATTAAATACCATTTGGAGGCATTTAATGTTCGAGCAAAAACGGCTGATTTTCGACAAAAGAGATAACACCTCCCCATTACGTCATGCTTCAGAAATGTGGAAAATGGTCCGTTTTCAAATGTTTTATTTTTGAACGTCAGTTCACATTTGTAGGTGGATCATCAGTGTTAGAGCTAAAATTAGCATGTTTAAAGTGATTTTCATGCTTCCAGGGGCTCGGGAAGTGAATTAAATACTATTTGGAGGCATTTAATGTTCAAGCAAAAACAGCAGATTTTTGACAAAAGAGATAACACCCCCCCATTACGTCATGCTTCAGAAATGTGGAAAATGGTCCGTTTTCAAATGTTTTTTTTTTGAACGTCAGTTCACATTTGTAGGTGGATCATCAGTGTTAGAGCTAAAATTAGCATGTTTAAAGTGATTTTCATGCTTCCAGGGGCCCTAAACACAAGATTTATGGAATGGTTAAAAGTGCATGAAAATGGCCAATTTACTCACTCTGAGTTCTCAAAAAGGGTTTCTTCACCCCGGGAAGTTAATTAAATACCATTTGGAGGCATTTAATGTTCGAGCAAAAACTGCTGATTTTTGACAAAAGAGATAACACCCCCCCATTACGTCATGCTTCAGAAATGTGGAAAATGGTCCGTTTTCAAATGTTTTATTTTTGAACGTCAGTTCACATTTGTAGGTGGATCATCAGTGTTAGAGCTAAAATTAGCATGTTTAAAGTGATTTTTATGCTTCCAGGGGCTCGGGAAGTGAATTAAATACTATTTGGAGGCATTTAATGTTCAAGCAAAAACAGCAGATTTTTGACAAAAGAGATAACACCCCCCCATTACGTCATGCTTCAGAAATGTGGAAAATGGTCCGTTTTCAAATGTTTTTTTTTTGAACGTCAGTTCACATTTGTAGGTGGATCATCAGTGTTAGAGCTAAAATTAGCATGTTTAAAGTGATTTTCATGCTTCCAGGGGCCCTAAACACAAGATTTATGGAATGGTTAAAAGTGCATGAAAATGGCCAATTTACTCACTCTGAGTTCTCAAAAAGTGTTTCTTCACCCCGGGAAGTTAATTAAATACCATTTGGAGGCATTTAATGTTCGAGCAAAAACTGCTGATTTTTGACAAAAGAGATAACACCCCCCCATTACGTCATGCTTCAGAAATGTGGAAAATGGTCCGTTTTCAAATGTTTTATTTTTGAACGTCAGTTCACATTTGTAGGTGGATCATCAGTGTTAGAGCTAAAATTAGCATGTTTAAAGTGATTTTCATGCTACCAGGGGCTCGGGAAGTGAATTAAATACTATTTGGAGGCATTTAATGTTCAAGCAAAAACAGCTGATTTTTGACAAAAGAGATAACACCCCCCCATTACGTCATGCTTCAGAAATGTGGAAAATGGTCCGTTTTCAAATGTTTTATTTTTGAACGTCAGTTCACATTTGTAGGTGGATCATCAGTGTTAGAGCTAAAATTAGCATGTTTAAAGTGATTTTCATGCTTCCAGGGGCCCTAAACACAAGATTTATGTAATGGTTAAAAGTGCATGAAAATGGCCAATTAACTCACTCTGAGTTCTCAAAAAGGGTTTCTTCACCCCGGGAAGTTAATTAAATACCATTTGGAGGCATTTAATGTTCGAGCAAAAACGGCTGATTTTCGACAAAAGAGATAACACCCCCCCATTACGTCATGCTTCAGAAATGTGGAAAATGGTCCGTTTTCAAATGTTTTCTTTTTGAACGTCAGTTCACATTTGTAGGTGGATCATCAGTGTTAGAGCTAAAATTAGCATGTTTAAAGTGATTTTCATGCTTCCAGGGGCCCTAAACACAAGATTTATGGAATGGTTAAAAGTGCATGAAAATGGCCAATTTACTCACTCTGAGTTCTCAAAAAGGGTTTCTTCACCCCGGGAAGTTAATTAAATACCATTTGGAGGCATTTAATGTTCGAGCAAAAACTGCTGATTTTCGACAAAAGAGATAACACCCCCCCATTACGTCATGCTTCAGAAATGTGGAAAATGGTCCGTTTTCAAATGTTTTATTTTTGAACGTCAGTTCACATTTGTAGGTGGATCATCAGTGTTAGAGCTAAAATTAGCATGTTTAAAGTGATTTTCATGCTTCCAGGGGCTCGGGAAGTGAATTGAATACTATTTGGAGGCATTTAATGTTCAAGCAAAAACAGCTGATTTTTGACAAAAGAGATAACACCCCCCCATTACGTCATGCTTCAGAAATGTGGAAAATGGTCCGTTTTCAAATGTTTTATTTTTGAACGTCAGTTCACATTTGTAGGTGGATCATCAGTGTTAGAGCTAAAATTAGCATGTTTAAAGTGATTTTCATGCTTCTAGGGGCCCTAAACACAAGATTTATGGAATGGTTAAAAGTGCATGAAAATGGCCAATTTACTCACTCTGAGTTCTCAAAAAGGGTTTCTTCACCC
This sequence comes from Lissotriton vulgaris, assembly GCF_964263255.1. NCBI lineage: Eukaryota > Metazoa > Chordata > Amphibia > Caudata > Salamandridae > Lissotriton > Lissotriton vulgaris. The sequence goes on along the minus strand of NW_028246529.1, from coordinate 1,290,158 downwards.
CGGGAAGTTAATTAAATACCATTTGGAGGCATTTAATGTTCGAGCAAAAACTGCTGATTTTCGACAAAAGAGATAACACCCCCCCATTACGTCATGCTTCAGAAATGTGGAAAATGGTCCGTTTTCAAATGTTTTATTTTTGAACGTCAGTTCACATTTGTAGGTGGATCATCAGTGTTAGAGCTAAAATTAGCATGTTTAAAGTGATTTTCATGCTTCCAGGGGCTCGGGAAGTGAATTGAATACTATTTGGAGGCATTTAATGTTCAAGCAAAAACAGCTGATTTTTGACAAAAGAGATAACACCCCCCCATTACGTCATGCTTCAGAAATGTGGAAAATGGTCTGTTTTCAAATGTTTTATTTTTGAACGTCAGTTCACATTTGTAGGTGGATCATCAGTGTTAGAGCTAAAATTAGCATGTTTAAAGTGATTTTCATGCTTCCAGGGGCCCTAAACACAAGATTTATGGAATGGTTAAAAGTGCATGAAAATGGCCAATTTACTCACTCTGAGTTCTCAAAAAGGGTTTCTTCACCCCGGGAAGTTAATTAAATACCATTTGGAGGCATTTAATGTTCGAGCAAAAACGGCTGATTTTCGACAAAAGAGATAACACCCCCCCATTACGTCATGCTTCAGAAATGTGGAAAATGGTCCGTTTTCAAATGTTTTATTTTTGAACGTCAGTTCACATTTGTAGGTGGATCATCAGTGTTAGAGCTAAAATTAGCATGTTTAAAGTGATTTTCATGCTTCCAGGGGCCCTAAACACAAGATTTATGGAATGGTTAAAAGTGCATGAAAATGGCCAATTTACTCACTCTGAGTTCTCAAAAAGGGTTTCTTCACCCCGGGAAGTTAATTAAATACCATTTGGAGGCATTTAATGTTCGAGCAAAAACGGCTGATTTTCGACAAAAGAGATAACACCCCCCCATTACGTCATGCTTCAGAAATGTGGAAAATGGTCCGTTTTCAAATGTTTTATTTTTGAACATCAGTTCACATTTGTAGGTGGATCATCAGTGTTAGAGCTAAAATTAGCATGTTTAAAGTGATGTTCATGCTTCCAGGGGCTCGGGAAGTGAATTAAATACTATTTGGAGGCATTTATTGTTCAATCAAAAACAGCTGATTTTCGACAAAAGAGATAACACCCCCCCCATTACGTCATGCTTCAGAAATGTGGAAAATGGTCCGTTTTCAAATGTTTTATTTTTGAACGTCAGTTCACATTTGTAGGTGGATCATCAGTGTTAGAGCTAAAATTAGCATGTTTAAAGTGATTTTCATGCTTCCAGGGGCCCTAAACACAAGATTTATGGAATGGTTAAAAGTGCATGAAAATGGCCAATTTACTCACTCTGAGTTCTCAAAAAGGGTTTCTTCACCCCGGGAAGTTAATTAAATACCATTTGGAGGCATTTAATGTTCGAGCAAAAACGGCTGATTTTCGACAAAAGAGATAACACCTCCCCATTACGTCATGCTTCAGAAATGTGGAAAATGGTCCGTTTTCAAATGTTTTATTTTTGAACGTCAGTTCACATTTGTAGGTGGATCATCAGTGTTAGAGCTAAAATTAGCATGTTTAAAGTGATTTTCATGCTTCCAGGGGCTCGGGAAGTGAATTAAATACTATTTGGAGGCATTTAATGTTCAAGCAATAACAGCAGATTTTTGACAAAAGAGATAACACCCCCCCATTACGTCATGCTTCAGAAATGTGGAAAATGGTCCGTTTTCAAATGTTTTTTTTTTTAACGTCAGTTCACATTTGTAGGTGGATCATCAGTGTTAGAGCTAAAATTAGCATGTTTAAAGTGATTTTCATGCTTCCAGGGGCCCTAAACACAAGATTTATGGAATGGTTAAAAGTGCATGAAAATGGCCAATTTACTCACTCTGAGTTCTCAAAAAGGGTTTCTTCACCCCGGGAAGTTAATTAAATACCATTTGGAGGCATTTAATGTTCGAGCAAAAACTGCTGATTTTTGACAAAAGAGATAACACCCCCCCATTACGTCATGCTTCAGAAATGTGGAAAATGGTCCGTTTTCAAATGTTTTATTTTTGAACGTCAGTTCACATTTGTAGGTGGATCATCAGTGTTAGAGCTAAAATTAGCATGTTTAAAGTGATTTTCATGCTTCCAGGGGCTCGGGAAGTGAATTAAATACTATTTGGAGGCATTTAATGTTCAAGCAAAAACAGCAGATTTTTGACAAAAGAGATAACACCCCCCCATTACGTCATGCTTCAGAAATGTGGAAAATGGTCCGTTTTCAAATGTTTTTTTTTTGAACGTCAGTTCACATTTGTAGGTGGATCATCAGTGTTAGAGCTAAAATTAGCATGTTTAAAGTGATTTTCATGCTTCCAGGGGCCCTAAACACAAGATTTATGGAATGGTTAAAAGTGCATGAAAATGGCCAATTTACTCACTCTGAGTTCTCAAAAAGGGTTTCTTCACCCCGGGAAGTTAATTAAATACCATTTGGAGGCATTTAATGTTCGAGCAAAAACTGCTGATTTTTGACAAAAGAGATAACACCCCCCCATTACGTCATGCTTCAGAAATGTGGAAAATGGTCCGTTTTCAAATGTTTTATTTTTGAACGTCAGTTCACATTTGTAGGTGGATCATCAGTGTTAGAGCTAAAATTAGCATGTTTAAAGTGATTTTCATGCTTCCAGGGGCTCGGGAAGTGAATTAAATACTATTTGGAGGCATTTAATGTTCAATCAAAAACAGCTGATTTTTGACAAAAGAGATAACACCCCCCCATTACGTTATGCTTCAGAAATGTGGAAAATGGTCCGTTTTCAAATGTTTTATTTTTGAACGTCAGTTCACATTTGTAGGTGGATCATCAGTGTTAGAGCTAAAATTAGCATGTTTAAAGTGATTTTCATGCTTCCAGGGGCCCTAAACACAAGATTTATGGAATGGTTAAAAGTGCATGAAAATGGCCAATTTACTCACTCTGAGTTCTCAAAAAGGGTTTCTTCACCCCGGGAAGTTAATTAAATACCATTTGGAGGCATTTAATGTTCGAGCAAAAACGGCTGATTTTCGACAAAAGAGATAACACCCCCCCAATACGTCACGCTTCAGAAATGTGGAAAATGGTCCGTTTTCAAATGTTTTATTTTTGAACGTCAGTTCACATTTGTAGGTGGATCATCAGTGTTAGAGCTAAAATTAGCATGTTTAAAGTGATTTTCATGCTTTCAGGGGCCCTAAACACAAGATTTATGGAATGGTTAAAAGTGCATGAAAATGGCCAATTTACTCACTCTGAGTTCTCAAAAAGGGTTTCTTCACCCCGGGAAGTTAATTAAATACCATTTGGAGGCATTTAATGTTCGAGCAAAAACGGCTGATTTTCGACAAAAGAGATAACACCCCCCCCCATTACGTCATGCTTCAGAAATGTGGAAAATGGTCCGTTTTCAAATGTTTTATTTTTGAACGTCAGTTCACATTTGTAGGTGGATCATCAGTGTTAGAGCTAAAATTAGCATGTTTAAAGTGATTTTCATGCTTCCAGGGGCTCGGGAAGTGAATTAAATACTATTTGGAGGCATTTAATGTTCAAGCAAAAACAGCTGATTTTTGACAAAAGAGATAACACCCCCCCATTACGTTATGCTTCAGAAATGTGGAAAACGGTCCGTTTTCAAATGTTTTCTTTTTGAACGTCAGTTCACATTTGTAGGTGGATCATCAGTGTTAGAGCTAAAATTAGCATGTTTAAAGTGATTTTCATGCTTCCAGGGGCCCTAAACACAAGATTTATGGAATGGTTAAAAGTGCATGAAAATGGCCAATTTACTCACTCTGAGTTCTCAAAAAGGGTTTCTTCACCCCGGGAAGTTAATTAAATACCATTTGGAGGCATTTAATGTTCGAGCAAAAACGGCTGATTTTCGACAAAAGAGATAACACCCCCCCATTACGTCATGCTTCAGAAATGTGGAAAATGGTCCGTTTTCAAATGTTTTATTTTTGAACGTCAGTTCACATTTGTAGGTGGATTATCAGTGTTAGAGCTAAAATTAGCATGTTTAAAGTGATTTTCATGCTTTCAGGGGCCCTAAACACAAGATTTATGGAATGGTTAAAAGTGCATGAAAATGGCCAATTTACTCACTCTGAGTTCTCAAAAAGGGTTTCTTCACCCGGGAAGTTAATTAAATACCATTTGGAGGCATTTAATGTTCGAGCAAAAACGGCTGATTTTCGACAAAAGAGATAACACCACCCCATTACGTCATGCTTCAGAAATGTGGAAAATGGTCCGTTTTCAAATGTTTTATTTTTGAACGTCAGTTCACATTTGTAGGTGGATCATCAGTGTTAGAGCTAAAATTAGCATGTTTAAAGTGATTTTCATGCTTCCAGGGGCTCGGGAAGTGAATTAAATACTATTTGGAGGCATTTAATGTTCAAGCAAAAACAGCTGATTTTTGACAAAAGAGATAACCCCCCCCATTACGTCATGCTTCAGAAATGTGGAAAATGGTCTGTTTTCAAATGTTTTATTTTTGAACGTCAGTTCACATTTGTAGGTGGATCATCAGTGTTAGAGCTAAAATTAGCATGTTTAAAGTGATTTTCATGCTTCCAGGGGCCCTAAACACAAGATTTATGGAATGGTTAAAAGTGCATGAAAATGGCCAATTTACTCACTCTGAGTTCTCAAAAAGGGTTTCTTCACCCCGGGAAGTTAATTAAATACCATTTGGAGGCATTTAATGTTCAAGCAAAAACGGCTGATTTTCGACAAAAGAGATAACACCCCCCCATTACGTCATGCTTCAGAAATGTGGAAATTGGTCCGTTTTCAAATGTTTTATTTTTGAACATCAGTTCACATTTGTAGGTGGATCATCAGTGTTAGAGCTAAAATTAGCATGTTTAAAGTGATTTTCATGCTTCCAGGGGCTCGGGAAGTGAATTAAATACTATTTGGAGGCATTTAATGTTCAATCAAAAACAGCTGATTTTCGACAAAAGAGATAACACCCCCCCATTACGTCATGCTTCAGAAATGTGGAAAATGGTCCGTTTTCAAATGTTTTATTTTTGAACGTCAGTTCACATTTGTAGGTGGATCATCAGTGTTAGAGCTAAAATTAGCATGTTTAAAGTGATTTTCATGCTTCCAGGGGCCCTAAACACAAGATTTATGGAATGGTTAAAAGTGCATGAAAATGGCCAATTTACTCACTCTGAGTTCTCAAAAAGGGTTTCTTCACCCCGGGAAGTTAATTAAATACCATTTGGAGGCATTTAATGTTCGAGCAAAAACGGCTGATTTTCGACAAAAGAGATAACACCTCCCCATTACGTCATGCTTCAGAAATGTGGAAAATGGTCCGTTTTCAAATGTTTTATTTTTGAACGTCAGTTCACATTTGTAGGTGGATCATCAGTGTTAGAGCTAAAATTAGCATGTTTAAAGTGATTTTCATGCTTCCAGGGGCTCGGGAAGTGAATTAAATACTATTTGGAGGCATTTAATGTTCAAGCAAAAACAGCTGATTTTTGACAAAAGAGATAACACCCCCCCATTACGTCATGCTTCAGAAATGTGGAAAATGGTCTGTTTTCAAATGTTTTATTTTTGAACGTCAGTTCACATTTGTAGGTGGATCATCAGTGTTAGAGCTAAAATTAGCATGTTTAAAGTGATTTTCATGCTTCCAGGGGCCCTAAACACAAGATTTATGGAATGGTTAAAAGTGCATGAAAATGGCCAATTTACTCACTCTGAGTTCTCAAAAAGGGTTTCTTCACCCCGGGAAGTTAATTAAATACCATTTGGAGGCATTTAATGTTCAAGCAAAAACGGCTGATTTTCGACAAAAGAGATAACACCCCCCCATTACGTCATGCTTCAGAAATGTGGAAAATGGTCCGTTTTCAAATGTTTTATTTTTGAACATCAGTTCACATTTGTAGGTGGATCATCAGTGTTAGAGCTAAAATTAGCATGTTTAAAGTGATTTTCATGCTTCCAGGGGCTCGGGAAGTGAATTAAATACTATTTGGAGGCATTTAATGTTCAATCAAAAACAGCTGATTTTCGACAAAAGAGATAACACCCCCCCATTACGTCATGCTTCAGAAATGTGGAAAATGGTCCGTTTTCAAATGTTTTATTTTTGAACGTCAGTTCACATTTGTAGGTGGATCATCAGTGTTAGAGCTAAAATTAGCATGTTTAAAGTGATTTTCATGCTTCCAGGGGCCCTAAACACAAGATTTATGGAATGGTTAAAAGTGCATGAAAATGGCCAATTTACTCACTCTGAGTTCTCAAAAAGGGTTTCTTCACCCCGGGAAGTTAATTAAATACCATTTGGAGGCATTTAATGTTCGAGCAAAAACGGCTGATTTTCGACAAAAGAGATAACACCTCCCCATTACGTCATGCTTCAGAAATGTGGAAAATGGTCCGTTTTCAAATGTTTTTTTTTTGAACGTCAGTTCACATTTGTAGGTGGATCATCAGTGTTAGAGCTAAAATTAGCATGTTTAAAGTGATTTTCATGCTTCCAGGGGCCCTAAACACAAGATTTATGGAATGGTTAAAAGTGCATGAAAATGGCCAATTTACTCACTCTGAGTTCTCAAAAAGGGTTTCTTCACCCCGGGAAGTTAATTAAATACCATTTGGAGGCATTTAATGTTCGAGCAAAAACTGCTGATTTTTGACAAAAGAGATAACACCCCCCCATTACGTCATGCTTCAGAAATGTGGAAAATGGTCCGTTTTCAAATGTTTTATTTTTGAACGTCAGTTCACATTTGTAGGTGGATCATCAGTGTTAGAGCTAAAATTAGCATGTTTAAAGTGATTTTTATGCTTCCAGGGGCTCGGGAAGTGAATTAAATACTATTTGGAGGCATTTAATGTTCAAGCAAAAACAGCAGATTTTTGACAAAAGAGATAACACCCCCCCATTACGTCATGCTTCAGAAATGTGGAAAATGGTCCGTTTTCAAATGTTTTTTTATGAACGTCAGTTCACATTTGTAGGTGGATCATCAGTGTTAGAGCTAAAATTAGCATGTTTAAAGTGATTTTCATGCTTCCAGGGGCCCTAAACACAAGATTTATGGAATGGTTAAAAGTGCATGAAAATGGCCAATTTACTCACTCTGAGTTCTCAAAAAGTGTTTCTTCACCCCGGGAAGTTAATTAAATACCATTTGGAGGCATTTAATGTTCGAGCAAAAACTGCTGATTTTTGACAAAAGAGATAACACCCCCCCATTACGTCATGCTTCAGAAATGTGGAAAATGGTCCGTTTTCAAATGTTTTATTTTTGAACGTCAGTTCACATTTGTAGGTGGATCATCAGTGTTAGAGCTAAAATTAGCATGTTTAAAGTGATTTTCATGCTACCAGGGGCTCGGGAAGTGAATTAAATACTATTTGGAGGCATTTAATGTTCAAGCAAAAACAGCTGATTTTTGACAAAAGAGATAACACCCCCCCATTACGTCATGCTTCAGAAATGTGGAAAATGGTCCGTTTTCAAATGTTTTATTTTTGAACGTCAGTTCACATTTGTAGGTGGATCATCAGTGTTAGAGCTAAAATTAGCATGTTTAAAGTGATTTTCATGCTTCCAGGGGCCCTAAACACAAGATTTATGTAATGGTTAAAAGTGCATGAAAATGGCCAATTAACTCACTCTGAGTTCTCAAAAAGGGTTTCTTCACCCCGGGAAGTTAATTAAATACCATTTGGAGGCATTTAATGTTCGAGCAAAAACGGCTGATTTTCGACAAAAGAGATAACACCCCCCCATTACGTCATGCTTCAGAAATGTGGAAAATGGTCCGTTTTCAAATGTTTTCTTTTTGAACGTCAGTTCACATTTGTAGGTGGATCATCAGTGTTAGAGCTAAAATTAGCATGTTTAAAGTGATTTTCATGCTTCCAGGGGCCCTAAACACAAGATTTATGGAATGGTTAAAAGTGCATGAAAATGGCCAATTTACTCACTCTGAGTTCTCAAAAAGGGTTTCTTCACCCCGGGAAGTTAATTAAATACCATTTGGAGGCATTTAATGTTCGAGCAAAAACTGCTGATTTTCGACAAAAGAGATAACACCCCCCCATTACGTCATGCTTCAGAAATGTGGAAAATGGTCCGTTTTCAAATGTTTTATTTTTGAACGTCAGTTCACATTTGTAGGTGGATCATCAGTGTTAGAGCTAAAATTAGCATGTTTAAAGTGATTTTCATGCTTCCAGGGGCTCGGGAAGTGAATTGAATACTATTTGGAGGCATTTAATGTTCAAGCAAAAACAGCTGATTTTTGACAAAAGAGATAACACCCCCCCATTACGTCATGCTTCAGAAATGTGGAAAATGGTCCGTTTTCAAATGTTTTATTTTTGAACGTCAGTTCACATTTGTAGGTGGATCATCAGTGTTAGAGCTAAAATTAGCATGTTTAAAGTGATTTTCATGCTTCCAGGGGCCCTAAACACAAGATTTATGGAATGGTTAAAAGTGCATGAAAATGGCCAATTTACTCACTCTGAGTTCTCAAAAAGGGTTTCTTCACCCCGGGAAGTTAATTAAATACCATTTGGAGGCATTTAATGTTCGAGCAAAAACTGCTGATTTTCGACAAAAGAGATAACACCCCCCCATTACGTCATGCTTCAGAAATGTGGAAAATGGTCCGTTTTCAAATGTTTTATTTTTGAACGTCAGTTCACATTTGTAGGTGGATCATCAGTGTTAGAGCTAAAATTAGCATGTTTAAAGTGATTTTCATGCTTCCAGGGGCTCGGGAAGTGAATTGAATACTATTTGGAGGCATTTAATGTTCAAGCAAAAACAGCTGATTTTTGACAAAAGAGATAACACCCCCCCATTACGTCATGCTTCAGAAATGTGGAAAATGGTCTGTTTTCAAATGTTTTATTTTTGAACGTCAGTTCACATTTGTAGGTGGATCATCAGTGTTAGAGCTAAAATTAGCATGTTTAAAGTGATTTTCATGCTTCCAGGGGCCCTAAACACAAGATTTATGGAATGGTTAAAAGTGCATGAAAATGGCCAATTTACTCACTCTGAGTTCTCAAAAAGGGTTTCTTCACCCCGGGAAGTTAATTAAATACCATTTGAAGGCATTTAATGTTCGAGCAAAAACTGCTGATTTTTGACAAAAGAGATAACACCCCCCCATTACGTCATGCTTCAGAAATGTGGAAAATGGTCCGTTTTCAAATGTTTTATTTTTGAACGTCAGTTCACATTTGTAGGTGGATCATCAGTGTTAGAGCTAAAATTAGCATGTTTAAAGTGATTTTCATGCTTCCAGGGGCTCGGGAAGTGAATTAAATACTATTTGGAGGCATTTAATGTTCAAGCAAAAACAGCTGATTTTTGACAAAAGAGATAACACCCCCCCATTACGTCATGCTTCAGAAATGTGGAAAATGGTCCGTTTTCAAATGTTTTATTTTTGAACGTCAGTTCACATTTGTAGGTGGATCATCAGTGTTAGAGCTAAAATTAGCATGTTTAAAGTGATTTTCATGCTTCCAGGGGCCCTAAACACAAGATTTATGGAATGGTTAAAAGTGCATGAAAATGGCCAATTAACTCACTCTGAGTTCTCAAAAAGGGTTTCTTCACCCCGGGAAGTTAATTAAATACCATTTGGAGGCATTTAATGTTCGAGCAAAAACTGCTGATTTTCGACAAAAGAGATAACACCCCCCCATTACGTCATGCTTCAGAAATGTGGAAAATGGTCCGTTTTCAAATGTTTTATTTTTGAACGTCAGTTCACATTTGTAGGTGGATCATCAGTGTTAGAGCTAAAATTAGCATGTTTAAAGTGATTTTCATGCTTCCAGGGGCTCGGGAAGTGAATTGAATACTATTTGGAGGCATTTAATGTTCAAGCAAAAACAGCTGATTTTTGACAAAAGAGATAACACCCCCCCATTACGTCATGCTTCAGAAATGTGGAAAATGGTCCGTTTTCAAATGTTTTATTTTTGAACGTCAGTTCACATTTGTAGGTGGATCATCAGTGTTAGAGCTAACATTAGCATGTTTAAAGTGATTTTCATGCTTCCAGGGGCCCTAAACACAAGATTTATGGAATGGTTAAAAGTGCATGAAAATGGCCAATTTACTCACTCTGAGTTCTCAAAAAGGGTTTCTTCACCCCGGGAAGTTAATTAAATACCATTTGGAGGCATTTAATGTTCGAGCAAAAACTGCTGATTTTTGACAAAAGAGATAACACCCCCCCATTACGTCATGCTTCAGAAATGTGGAAAATGGTCCGTTTTCAAATGTTTTATTTTGAACGTCAGTTCACATTTGTAGGTGGATCATCAGTGTTAGAGCTAAAATTAGCATGTTTAAAGTGATTTTCATGCTTCCAGGGGCCCTAAACACAAGATTTATGGAATGGTTAAAAGTGCATGAAAATGGCCAATTAACTCACTCTGAGTTCTCAAAAAGGGTTTCTTCACCCCGGGAAGTTAATTAAATACCATTTGGAGGCATTTAATGTTCGAGCAAAAACGGCTGATTTTCGACAAAAGAGATAACAACCCCCCATTACGTCATGCTTCAGAAATGTGGAAAATGGTCCGTTTTCAAATGTTTTCTTTTTGAACGTCAGTTCACATTTGTAGGTGGATCATCAGTGTTAGAGCTAAAATTAGCATGTTTAAAGTGATTTTCATGCTTCCAGGGGCTCAGGAAGTGAATTAAATACTATTTGGAGGCATTTAATGTTCAAGCAAAAACAGCTGATTTTTGACAAAAGAGATAACACCCCCCCATTACGTCATGCTTCAGAAAGGTGGAAAATGGTCCGTTTTCAAATGTTTTATTTTTGAACGTCAGTTCACATTTGTAGGTGGATCATCAGTGTTAGAGCTAAAATTAGCATGTTTAAAGTGATTTTCATGCTTCCAGGGGCCCTAAACACAAGATTTATGGAATGGTTAAAAGTGCATGAAAATGGCCAATTTACTCACTCTGAGTTCTCAAAAAGGGTTTCTTCACCCCGGGAAGTTAATTAAATACCATTTGGAGGCATTTAATGTTCGAGCAAAAACGGCTGATTTTCGACAAAAGAGATAACACCCCCCCCATTACGTCATGCTTCAGAAATGTGGAAAATGGTCCGTTTTCAAATGTTTTATTTTTGAACGTCAGTTCACATTTGTAGGTGGATCATCAGTGTTAGAGCTAAAATTAGCATGTTTAAAGTGATTTTCATGCTTCCAGGGGCTCGGGAAGTGAATTAAATACTATTTGGAGGCATTTAATGTTCAAGCAAAAACAGCTGATTTTTGACAAAAGAGATAACACCCCCCCATTCCGTCATGCTTCAGAAATGTGGAAAATGGTCCGTTTTCAAATGTTTTATTTTTGAACGTCAGTTCACATTTGTAGGTGGATCATCAGTGTTAGAGCTAAAATTAGCATGTTTAAAGTGATTTTCATGCTTCCAGGGGCCCTAAACACAAGATTTATGGAATGGTTAAAAGTGCATGAAAATGGCCAATTTACTCACTCTGAGTTCTCAAAAAGTGTTTCTTCACCCCGGGAAGTTAATTAAATACCATTTGGAGGCATTTAATGTTCGAGCAAAAACTGCTGATTTTCGACAAAAGAGATAACACCCCCCCATTACGTCATGCTTCAGAAATGTGGAAAATGGTCCGTTTTCAAATGTTTTATTTTTGAACGTCAGTTCACATTTGTAGGTGGATCATCAGTGTTAGAGCTAAAATTAGCATGTTTAAAGTGATTTTCATGCTTCCAGGGGCTCGGGAAGTGAATTGAATACTATTTGGAGGCATTTAATGTTCAAGCAAAAACAGCTGATTTTTGACAAAAGAGATAACACCCCCCTATTACGTCATGCTTCAGAAATGTGGAAAATGGTCCGTTTTCAAATGTTTTATTTTTGAACGTCAGTTCACATTTGTAGGTGGATCATCAGTGTTAGAGCTAAAATTAGCATGTTTAAAGTGATTTTCATGCTTCCAGGGGCCCTAAACACTAGATTTATGGAATGGTTAAAAGTGCATGAAAATGGCCAATTTACTCACTCTGAGTTCTCAAAAAGGGTTTCTTCACCCCGGGAAGTTAATTAAATACCATTTGGAGTCATTTAATGTTCGAGCAAAAACGGCTGATTTTCGACAAAAGAGATAACACTTCCCCATTACGTCATGCTTCAGAAATGTGGAAAATGGTCCGTTTTCAAATGTTTTATTTTTGAACGTCAGTTCACATTTGTAGGTGGATCATCAGTGTTAGAGCTAAAATTAGCATGTTTAAAGTGATTTTCATGCTTCCAGGGGCTCGGGAAGTGAATTAAATACTATTTGGAGGCATTTAATGTTCAAGCAAAAACAGCTGATTTTTGACAAAAGAGATAACACCCCCCCATTACGTCATGCTTCAGAAATGTGGAAAATGGTCCGTTTTCAAATGTTTTATTTTTGAACGTCAGTTCACATTTGTAGGTGGATCATCAGTGTTAGAGCTAAAATTAGCATGTTTAAAGTGATTTTCATGCTTCCAGGGGCCCTAAACACAAGATTTATGGAATGGTTAAAAGTGCATGAAAATGGCCAATTTACTCACTCTGAGTTCTCAAAAAGGGTTTCTTCACCCCGGGAAGTTAATTAAATACCATTTGGAGGCATTTAATGTTCGAGCAAAAACTGCTGATTTTCGACAAAAGAGATAACACCCCCCCATTACGTCATGCTTCAGAAATGTGGAAAATGGTCCGTTTTCAAATGTTTTATTTTTGAACGTCAGTTCACATTTGTAGGTGGATCATCAGTGTTAGAGCTAAAATTAGCATGTTTAAAGTGATTTTCATGCTTCCAGGGGCTCGGGAAGTGAATTAAATACTATTTGGAGGCATTTAATGTTCAAGCAAAAACAGCTGATTTTTGACAAAAGAGATAACACCCCCCCCATTACGTCATGCTTCAGAAATGTGGAAAATGGTCCGTTTTCAAATGTTTTATTTTTGAACGTCAGTTCACATTTGTAGGTGGATCATCAGTGTTAGAGCTAAAATTAGCATGTTTAAAGTGATTTTCATGCTTCCAGGGGCCCTAAACACAAGATTTATGGAATGGTTAAAAGTGCATGAAAATGGCCAATTTACTCACTCTGAGTTCTCAAAAAGGGTTTCTTCACCCCGGGAAGTTAATTAAATACCATTTGGAGGCATTTAATGTTCGAGCAAAAACGGCTGATTTTCGACAAAAGAGATAACACCCCCCCATTACGTCATGCTTCAGAAATGTGGAAAATGGTCCATTTTCAAATGTTTTATTTTTGAACATCAGTTCACATTTGTAGGTGGATCATCAGTGTTAGAGCTAAAATTAGCATGTTTAAAGTGATTTTCATGCTTCAAGGGGGTTGGGAAGTGAATTAAATACTATTTGGAGGCATTTAATGTTCAATCAAAAACAGCTGATTTTTGACAAAAGAGATAACACCCCCTCATTACGTCATGCTTCAGAAATGTGGAAAATGGTCCGTTTTCAAATGTTTTATTTTTGAACGTCAGTTCACATTTGTAGGTGGATCATCAGTGTTAGAGCTAAAATTAGCATGTTTAAAGTGATTTTCATGCTTCCAGGGGCCCTAAACACAAGATTTATGGAATGGTTAAAAGTGCATGAAAATGGCCAATTTACTCACTCTGAGTTCTCAAAAAGGGTTTCTTCAACCCGGGAAGTTAATTAAATACCATTTGGAGGCATTTAATGTTCGAGCAAAAACGGCTGATTTTCGACAAAAGAGATAACACCCCCCCCATTACGTCATGCTTCAGAAATGTGGAAAATGGTCCGTTTTCAAATATTTTATTTTTGAACGTCAGTTCACATTTGTAGGTGGATCATCAGTGTTAGAGCTAAAATTAGCATGTTTAAAGTGATTTTCATGCTTCCAGGGGCTCGGGAAGTGAATTAAATACTATTTGGAGGCATTTAATGTTCAATCAAAAACAGCTGATTTTTGACAAAAGAGATAACACCCCCCCATTACGTCATGCTTCAGAAATGTGGAAAATGGTCCGTTTTAAAATGTTTTATTTTTGAACGTCAGTTCACATTTGTAGGTGGATCATCAGTGTTAGAGCTAAAATTAGCATGTTTAAAGTGATTTTCATGCTTCCAGGGGCTCGGGAAGTGAATTAAATACTATTTGGAGGCATTTAATGTTCAAGCAAAAACAGCTGATTTTTGACAAAAGAGATAACACCCCCCCATTACGTCATGCTTCAGAAATGTGGAAAATGGTCCGTTTTCAAATGTTTTTATTTTTGAACGTCAGTTCACATTTGTAGGTGGATCATCAGTGTTAGAGCTAAAATTAGCATCTTTAAAGTGATTTTCATGCTTCCAGGGGCCCTAAACACAAGATTTATGGAATGGTTAAAAGTGCATGAAAATGGCCAATTTACTCACTCTGAGTTCTCAAAAAGGGTTTCTTCACCCCGGGAAGTTAATTAAATACCATTTGGAGGCATTTAATGTTCGAGCAAAAACGGCTGATTTTCGACAAAAGAGATAACACCCCCCCATTACGTCATGCTTCAGAAATGTGGAAAATGGTCCATTTTCAAATGTTTTATTTTTGAACATCAGTTCACATTTGTAGGTGGATCATCAGTGTTAGAGCTAAAATTAGCATGTTTAAAGTGATTTTCATGCTTCCAGGGGCTTGGGAAGTGAATTAAATACTATTTGGAGGCATTTAATGTTCAATCAAAAACAGCTGATTTTTGACAAAAGAGATAACACCCCCCCATTACGTCATGCTTCAGAAATGTGGAAAATGGTCCGTTTTCAAATGTTTTATTTTTGAACGTCAGTTCACATTTGTAGGTGGATCATCAGTGTTAGAGCTAAAATTAGCATGTTTAAAGTGATTTTCATGCTTCCAGGGGCCCTAAACACAAGATTTATGGAATGGTTAAAAGTGCATGAAAATGGCCAATTTACTCACTCTGAGTTCTCAAAAAGGGTTTCTTCACCCCGGGAAGTTAATTAAATACCATTTGGAGGCATTTAATGTTCGAGCAAAAACGGCTGATTTTCGACAAAAGAGATAACACCCCCCATTACGTCATGCTTCAGAAATGTGGAAAATGGTCCGTTTTCAAATGTTTTATTTTTGAACGTCAGTTCACATTTGTAGGTGGATCATCAGTGTTAGAGCTAAAATTAGCATGTTTAATGTGATTGTCATGCTTCCAGGGGCTCGGGAAGTGAATTAAATACTATTTGGAGGCATTTAATGTTCAAGCAAAAACAGCTGATTTTTGACAAAAGAGATAACACCCCCCCATTACGTCATGCTTCAGAAATGTGGAAAATGGTCCGTTTTCAAATGTTTTTATTTTTGAACGTCAGTTCACATTTGTAGGTGGATCATCAGTGTTAGAGCTAAAATTAGCATGTTTAAAGTGATTTTCATGCTTCCAGGGGCTCGGGAAGTGAATTAAATACTATTTGGAGGCATTTAATGTTCAATCAAAAACAGCTGATTTTTGACAAAAGAGATAACACCCCCCCCATTACGTCATGCTTCAGAAATGTGGAAAATGGTCCGTTTTCAAATATTTTATTTTTGAACGTCAGTTCACATTTGTAGGTGGATCATCAGTGTTAGAGCTAAAATTAGCATGTTTAAAGTGATTTTCATGCTTCCAGGGGCTCGGGAAGTGAATTAAATACTATTTGGAGGCATTTAATGTTCAATCAAAAACAGCTGATTTTTGACAAAAGAGATAACACCCCCCCATTACGTCATGCTTCAGAAATGTGGAAAATGGTCCGTTTTAAAATGTTTTATTTTTGAATGTCAGTTCACATTTGTAGGTGGATCATCAGTGTTGGAGCTAAAATTAGCATGTTTAAAGTGATTTTCATGCTTCCAGGGGCCCTAAACACAAGATTTATGGAATGGTTAAAAGTGCATGAAAATGGCCAATTTACTCACTCTGAGTTCTCAAAAAGGGTTTCTTCACCCCGGGAAGTTAATTAAATACCATTTGGAGGCATTTAATGTTCGAGCAAAAACAGCTGATTTTCGACAAAAGAGATAACACCCCCCATTACGTCATGCTTCAGAAATATGGAAAATGGTCCGTTTTCAAATGTTTTATTTTTGAACGTCAGTTCACATTTGTAGGTGGATCATCAGTGTTAGAGCTAAAATTAGCATGTTTAAAGTGATTTTCATGCTTCCAGGGGCTCGGGAAGTGAATTAAATACTATTTGGAGGCATTTAATGTTCAAGCAAAAACAGCTGATTTTTGACAAAAGAGATAACACCCCCCCATTACGTCATGCTTCAGAAATGTGGAAAATGGTCCGTTTTCAAATGTTTTTATTTTTGAACGTCAGTTCACATTTGTAGGTGGATCATCAGTGTTAGAGCTAAAATTAGCATCTTTAAAGTGATTTTCATGCTTCCAGGGGCCCTAAACACAAGATTTATGGAATGGTTAAAAGTGCATGAAAATGGCCAATTTACTCACTCTGAGTTCTCAAAAAGTGTTTCTTCACCCCGGGAAGTTAATTAAATACCATTTGGAGGCATTTAATGTTCGAGCAGAAACGGCTGATTTTCGACAAAAGAGATAACACCCCCCCATTACGTCATGCTTCAGAAATGTGGAAAATGGTCCATTTTCAAATGTTTTATTTTTGAACATCAGTTCACATTTGTAGGTGGATCATCAGTGTTAGAGCTAAAATTAGCATGTTTAAAGTGATTTTCATGCTTCCAGGGGCTCGGGAAGTGAATTAAATACTATTTGGAGGCATTTAATGTTCAAGCAAAAACAGTTGATTTTTGACAAAAGAGATAACACCCCCCCCCATTAAGTCATGCTTCAGAAATGTGGAAAATGGTCCGTTTTCAAATGTTTTATTTTTGAACGTCAGTTCACATTTGTAGGTGGATCATCAGTGTTGGAGCTAAAATTAGCATGTTTAAAGTGATTTTCATGCTTCCAGGGGCCCTAAACACAAGATTTATGGAATGGTTAAAAGTGCATGAAAATGGCCAATTTACTCACTCTGAGTTCTCAAAAAGGGTTTCTTCACCCCGGGAAGTTAATTAAATACCATTTGGAGGCATTTAATGTTCGAGCAAAAACGGCTGATTTTCGACAAAAGAGATAACACCCCCCCATTACGTCATGCTTCAGAAATGTGGAAAATGGTCCGTTTTCAAATGTTTTATTTTTGAACGTCAGTTCACATTTGTAGGTGGATCATCAGTGTTAGAGCTAAAATTAGCATGTTTAAAGTGATTTTCATGCTTCCAGGGGCTCGGGAAGTGAATTAAATACTATTTGGAGGCATTTAATGTTCAATCAAAAACAGCTGATTTTTGACAAAAGAGATAACACCCCCCCATTACGTCATGCTTCAGAAATGTGGAAAATGGTCCGTTTTCAAATGTTTTATTTTTGAACGTCAGTTCACATTTGTAGGTGGATCATCAGTGTTAGAGCTAAAATTAGCATGTTTAAAGTGATTTTCATGCTTCCAGGGGCCCTAAACACGAGATTTATGGAATGGTTAAAAGTGCATGAAAATGGCCAATTTACTCACTCTGAGTTCTCAAAAAGGTTTCTTCACCCCGGGAAGTTAATTAAATACCATTTGGAGGCATTTAATGTTCGAGCAAAAACTGCTGATTTTCGACAAAAGAGATAACACCCCCCATTACGTCATGCTTCAGAAATGTGGAAAATGATCCGTTTTCAAATGTTTTATTTTTGAACGTCAGTTCACATTTGTAGGTGGATCATCAGTGTTAGAGCTAAAATTAGCATGTTTAAAGTGATTTTCATGCTTCCAGGGGCTCGGGAAGTGAATTAAATACTATTTGGAGGCATTTAATGTTCAAGCAAAAACAGCTGATTTTTGACAAAAGAGATAACACCCCCCCATTACGTCATGCTTCAGAAATGTGGAAAATGGTCCGTTTTCAAATGTTTTATTTTTGAACGTCAGTTCACATTTGTAGGTGGATCATCAGTGTTGGAGCTAAAATTAGCATGTTTAAAGTGATTTTCATGCTTCCAGGGGCCCTAAACACAAGATTTATGGAATGGTTAAAAGTGCATGAAAATGGCCAATTTACTCACTCTGAGTTCTCAAAAAGGGTTTCTTCACCCCGGGAAGTTAATTAAATACCATTTGGAGGCATTTAATGTTCGAGCAAAAACTGCTGATTTTCGACAAAAGAGATAACACCCCCCCATTACGTCATGCTTCAGAAATGTGGAAAATGGTCCGTTTTCAAATGTTTTATTTTTGAACGTCAGTTCACATTTGTAGGTGGATCATCAGTGTTAGAGCTAAAATTAGCATGTTTAAAGTGATTTTCATGCTTCCAGGGGCTCGGGAAGTGAATTAAATACTATTTGGAGGCATTTAATGTTCAAGCAAAAACAGCTGATTTTTGACAAAAGAGATAACACCCCCCCATTACGTCATGCTTCAGAAATGTGGAAAATGGTCCGTTTTCAAATGTTTTATTTTTGAACGTCAGTTCACATTTGTAGGTGGATCATCAGTGTTAGAGCTAAAATTAGCATCTTTAAAGTGATTTTCATGCTTCCAGGGGCCCTAAACACAAGATTTATGGAATGGTTAAAAGTGCATGAAAATGGCCAATTTACTCACTCTGAGTTCTCAAAAAGGGTTTCTTCACCACGGGAAGTTAATTAAATACCATTTGGAGGCATTTAATGTTCGAGCAAAAACGGCTGATTTTCGACAAAAGAGATAACACCCCCCCATTACGTCATGCTTCAGAAATGTGGAAAATGGTCCATTTTCAAATGTTTTATTTTTGAACATCAGTTCACATTTGTAGGTGGATCATCAGTGTTAGAGCTAAAATTAGCATCTTTAAAGTGATTTTCATGCTTCCAGGGGCCCTAAACACAAGATTTATGGAATGGTTAAAAGTGCATGAAAATGGCCAATTTACTCACTCTGAGTTCTCAAAAAGTGTTTCTCCACCCCGGGAAGTTAATTAAATACCATTTGGAGGCATTTAATGTTCGAGCAGAAATGGCTGATTTTCGACAAAAGAGATAACACCCCCCCCATTAAGTCATGCTTCAGAAATGTGGAAAATGGTCCGTTTTCAAATGTTTTATTTTGGAATGTCAGTTCACATTTGTAGGTGGATCATCAGTGTTAGAGCTAAAATTAGCATGTTTATAGTGATGTTCATGCTTCCAGGGGCTCGGGAAGTGAATTAAATACTATTTGGAGGCATTTAATGTTCAATCAAAAACAGCTGATTTTTGACAAAAGAGATAACACCCCCCCATTACGTCATGCTTCAGAAATGTGGAAAATGGTCCGTTTTAAAATGTTTTATTTTTGAATGTCAGTTCACATTTGTAGGTGGATCATCAGTGTTAGAGCTAAAATTAGCATGTTTAAAGTGATTTTCATGCTTCCAGGGGCCCTAAACACAAGATTTATGGAATGGTTAAAAGTGCATGAAAATGGCCAATTTACTCACTCTGAGTTCTCAAAAAGGGTTTCTTCACCCCGGGAAGTTAATTAAATACCATTTGGAGGCATTTAATGTTCGAGCAGAAACGGCTGATTTTCGACAAAAGAGATAACACCCCCCCCCATTAAGTCATGCTTCAGAAATGTGGAAAATGGTCCGTTTTCAAATGTTTTATTTTGGAACGTCAGTTCACATTTGTAGGTGGATCATCAGTGTTAGAGCTAAAATTAGCATGTTTATAGTGATGTTCATGCTTCCAGGGGCCCTAAACACAAGATTTATGGAATGGTTAAAAGTGCATGAAAATGGCCAATTTACTCACTCTGAGTTCTCAAAAAGGGTTTCTTCACCCCGGGAAGTTAATTAAATACCATTTGGAGGCATTTAATGTTCGAGCAAAAACTGCTGATTTTCGACAAAAGAGATAACACCCCCCCATTACGTCATGCTTCAGAAATGTGGAAAATGGTCCGTTTTCAAATGTTTTATTTTTGAACGTCAGTTCACATTTGTAGGTGGATCATCAGTGTTAGAGCTAAAATTAGCATGTTTAAAGTGATTTTCATGCTTCCAGGGGCTCGGGAAGTGAATTAAATACTATTTGGAGGCATTTAATGTTCAAGCAAAAACAGCTGATTTTTGACAAAAGAGATAACACCCCCCCATTACGTCATGCTTCAGAAATGTGGAAAATGGTCCGTTTTCAAATGTTTTATTTTTGAACGTCAGTTCACATTTGTAGGTGGATCATCAGTGTTAGAGCTAAAATTAGCATGTTTAAAGTGATTTTCATGCTTCCAGGGGCCCTAAACACAAGATTTATGGAATGGTTAAAAGTGCATGAAAATGGCCAATTTACTCACTCTGAGTTCTCAAAAAGGGTTTCTTCATCCCGGGAAGTTAATTAAATACCATTTGGAGGCATTTAATGTTCGAGCAAAAACGGCTGATTTTCGACAAAAGAGATAACACCCCCCCATTACGTCATGCTTCAGAAATGTGGAAAATGGTCCGTTTTCAAATGTTTTATTTTTGAACGTCAGTTCACATTTGTAGGTGGATCATCAGTGTTAGAGCTAAAATTAGCATGTTTAAAGTGATTTTCATGCTTCCAGGGGCCCTAAACACAAGATTTATGGAATGGTTAAAAGTGCATGAAAATGGCCAATTTACTCACTCTGAGTTCTCAAAAAGGGTTTCTTCACCCCGGGAAGTTAATTAAATACCATTTGGAGGCATTTAATGTTCGAGCAAAAACTGCTGATTTTCGACAAAAGAGATAACACCCCCCCATTACGTCATGCTTCAGAAATGTGGAAAATGGTCCGTTTTCAAATGTTTTATTTTTGAACGTCAGTTCACATTTGTAGGTGGATCATCAGTGTTAGAGCTAAAATTAGCATGTTTAAAGTGATTTTCATGCTTCCAGGGGCTCGGGAAGTGAATTGAATACTATTTGGAGGCATTTAATGTTCAAGCAAAAACAGCTGATTTTTGACAAAAGAGATAACACCCCCCCCATTACGTCATGCTTCAGAAATGTGGAAAATGGTCCGTTTTCAAATGTTTTATTTTTGAACGTCAGTTCACATTTGTAGGTGGATCATCAGTGTTAGAGCTAAAATTAGCATGTTTAAAGTGATTTTCATGCTTCCAGGGGCCCTAAACACAAGATTTATGGAATGGTTAAAAGTGCATGAAAATGGCCAATTTACTCACTCTGAGTTCTCAAAAAGGGTTTCTTCACCCCGGGAAGTTAATTAAATACCATTTGGAGGCATTTAATGTTCGAGCAAAAACTGCTGATTTTCGACAAAAGAGATAACACCCCCCCATTACGTCATGCTTCAGAAATGTGGAAAATGGTCCGTTTTCAAATGTTTTATTTTTGAACGTCAGTTCACATTTGTAGGTGGATCATCAGTGTTAGAGCTAAAATTAGCATGTTTAAAGTGATTTTCATGCTTCCAGGGGCTCGGGAAGTGAATTGAATACTATTTGGAGGCATTTAATGTTCAAGCAAAAACAGCTGATTTTTGACAAAAGAGATAACACCCCCCCATTACGTCATGCTTCAGAAATGTGGAAAATGGTCTGTTTTCAAATGTTTTATTTTTGAACGTCAGTTCACATTTGTAGGTGGATCATCAGTGTTAGAGCTAAAATTAGCATGTTTAAAGTGATTTTCATGCTTCCAGGGGCCCTAAACACAAGATTTATGGAATGGTTAAAAGTGCATGAAAATGGCCAATTTACTCACTCTGAGTTCTCAAAAAGGGTTTCTTCACCCCGGGAAGTTAATTAAATACCATTTGGAGGCATTTAATGTTCGAGCAAAAACTGCTGATTTTTGACAAAAGAGATAACACCCCCCCATTACGTCATGCTTCAGAAATGTGGAAAATGGTCCGTTTTCAAATGTTTTATTTTTGAACGTCAGTTCACATTTGTAGGTGGATCATCAGTGTTAGAGCTAAAATTAGCATGTTTAAAGTGATTTTCATGCTTCCAGGGGCTCGGGAAGTGAATTAAATACTATTTGGAGGCATTTAATGTTCAAGCAAAAACAGCTGATTTTTGACAAAAGAGATAACACCCCCCCATTACGTCATGCTTCAGAAATGTGGAAAATGGTCCGTTTTCAAATGTTTTATTTTTGAACGTCAGTTCACATTTGTAGGTGGATCATCAGTGTTAGAGCTAAAATTAGCATGTTTAAAGTGATTTTCATGCTTCCAGGGGCCCTAAACACAAGATTTATGGAATGGTTAAAAGTGCATGAAAATGGCCAATTAACTCACTCTGAGTTCTCAAAAAGGGTTTCTTCACCCCGGGAAGTTAATTAAATACCATTTGGAGGCATTTAATGTTCGAGCAAAAACTGCTGATTTTCGACAAAAGAGATAACACCCCCCCATTACGTCATGCTTCAGAAATGTGGAAAATGGTCCGTTTTCAAATGTTTTATTTTTGAACGTCAGTTCACATTTGTAGGTGGATCATCAGTGTTAGAGCTAAAATTAGCATGTTTAAAGTGATTTTCATGCTTCCAGGGGCTCGGGAAGTGAATTGAATACTATTTGGAGGCATTTAATGTTCAAGCAAAAACAGCTGATTTTTGACAAAAGAGATAACACCCCCCCATTACGCCATGCTTCAGAAATGTGGAAAATGGTCCGTTTTCAAATGTTTTATTTTTGAACGTCAGTTCACATTTGTAGGTGGATCATCAGTGTTAGAGCTAACATTAGCATGTTTAAAGTGATTTTCATGCTTCCAGGGGCCCTAAACACAAGATTTATGGAATGGTTAAAAGTGCATGAAAATGGCCAATTTACTCACTCTGAGTTCTCAAAAAGGGTTTCTTCACCCCGGGAAGTTAATTAAATACCATTTGGAGGCATTTAATGTTCGAGCAAAAACTGCTGATTTTTGACAAAAGAGATAACACCCCCCCATTACGTCATGCTTCAGAAATGTGGAAAATGGTCCGTTTTCAAATGTTTTATTTTTGAACGTCAGTTCACATTTGTAGGTGGATCATCAGTGTTAGAGCTAAAATTAGCATGTTTAAAGTGATTTTCATGCTTCCAGGGGCTCGGGAAGTGAATTAAATACTATTTGGAGGCATTTAATGTTCAAGCAAAAACAGCTGATTTTTGACAAAAGAGATAACACCCCCCCATTCCGTCATGCTTCAGAAATGTGGAAAATGGTCCGTTTTCAAATGTTTTATTTTTGAACGTCAGTTCACATTTGTAGGTGGATCATCAGTGTTAGAGCTAAAATTAGCATGTTTAAAGTGATTTTCATGCTTCCAGGGGCCCTAAACACAAGATTTATGGAATGGTTAAAAGTGCATGAAAATGGCCAATTTACTCACTCTGAGTTCTCAAAAAGGGTTTCTTCACCCCGGGAAGTTAATTAAATACCATTTGGAGGCATTTAATGTTCGAGCAAAAACTGCTGATTTTCGACAAAAGAGATAACACCCCCCCATTACGTCATGCTTCAGAAATGTGGAAAATGGTCCGTTTTCAAATGTTTTATTTTTGAACGTCAGTTCACATTTGTAGGTGGATCATCAGTGTTAGAGCTAAAATTAGCATGTTTAAAGTGATTTTCATGCTTCCAGGGGCTCGGGAAGTGAATTGAATACTATTTGGAGGCATTTAATGTTCAAGCAAAAACAGCTGATTTTTGACAAAAGAGATAACACCCCCCTATTACGTCATGCTTCAGAAATGTGGAAAATGGTCCGTTTTCAAATGTTTTATTTTTGAACGTCAGTTCACATTTGTAGGTGGATCATCAGTGTTAGAGCTAAAATTAGCATGTTTAAAGTGATTTTCATGCTTCCAGGGGCCCTAAACACAAGATTTATGGAATGGTTAAAAGTGCATGAAAATGGCCAATTTACTCACTCTGAGTTCTCAAAAAGGGTTTCTTCACCCCGGGAAGTTAATTAAATACCATTTGGAGGCATTTAATGTTCGAGCAAAAACTGCTGATTTTCGACAAAAGAGATAACACCCCCCCATTACGTCATGCTTCAGAAATGTGGAAAATGGTCCGTTTTCAAATGTTTTATTTTTGAACGTCAGTTCACATTTGTAGGTGGATCATCAGTGTTAGAGCTAAAATTAGCATGTTTAAAGTGATTTTCATGCTTCCAGGGGCTCGGGAAGTGAATTGAATACTATTTGGAGGCATTTAATGTTCAAGCAAAAACAGCTGATTTTTGACAAAAGAGATAACACCCCCCCATTACGTCATGCTTCAGAAATGTGGAAAATGGTCTGTTTTCAAATGTTTTATTTTTGAACGTCAGTTCACATTTGTAGGTGGATCATCAGTGTTAGAGCTAAAATTAGCATGTTTAAAGTGATTTTCATGCTTCCAGGGGCCCTAAACACAAGATTTATGGAATGGTTAAAAGTGCATGAAAATGGCCAATTTACTCACTCTGAGTTCTCAAAAAGGGTTTCTTCACCCCGGGAAGTTAATTAAATACCATTTGGAGGCATTTAATGTTCGAGCAAAAACTGCTGATTTTTGACAAAAGAGATAACACCCCCCCATTACGTCATGCTTCAGAAATGTGGAAAATGGTCCGTTTTCAAATGTTTTATTTTTGAACGTCAGTTCACATTTGTAGGTGGATCATCAGTGTTAGAGCTAAAATTAGCATGTTTAAAGTGATTTTCATGCTTCCAGGGGCTCGGGAAGTGAATTAAATACTATTTGGAGGCATTTAATGTTCAAGCAAAAACAGCTGATTTTTGACAAAAGAGATAACACCCCCCCATTACGTCATGCTTCAGAAATGTGGAAAATGGTCCGTTTTCAAATGTTTTATTTTTGAACGTCAGTTCACATTTGTAGGTGGATCATCAGTGTTACAGCTAAAATTAGCATGTTTAAAGTGATTTTCATGCTTCCAGGGGCCCTAAACACAAGATTTATGGAATGGTTAAAAGTGCATGAAAATGGCCAATTAACTCACTCTGAGTTCTCAAAAAGGGTTTCTTCACCCCGGGAAGTTAATTAAATACCATTTGGAGGCATTTAATGTTCGAGCAAAAACTGCTGATTTTCGACAAAAGAGATAACACCCCCCCATTACGTCATGCTTCAGAAATGTGGAAAATGGTCCGTTTTCAAATGTTTTATTTTTGAACGTCAGTTCACATTTGTAGGTGGATCATCAGTGTTAGAGCTAAAATTAGCATGTTTAAAGTGATTTTCATGCTTCCAGGGGCTCGGGAAGTGAATTGAATACTATTTGGAGGCATTTAATGTTCAAGCAAAAACAGCTGATTTTTGACAAAAGAGATAACACCCCCCCATTACGTCATGCTTCAGAAATGTGGAAAATGGTCCGTTTTCAAATGTTTTATTTTTGAACGTCAGTTCACATTTGTAGGTGGATCATCAGTGTTAGAGCTAACATTAGCATGTTTAAAGTGATTTTCATGCTTCCAGGGGCCCTAAACACAAGATTTATGGAATGGTTAAAAGTGCATGAAAATGGCCAATTTACTCACTCTGAGTTCTCAAAAAGGGTTTCTTCACCCCGGGAAGTTAATTAAATACCATTTGGAGGCATTTAATGTTCGAGCAAAAACTGCTGATTTTTGACAAAAGAGATAACACCCCCCCATTACGTCATGCTTCAGAAATGTGGAAAATGGTCCGTTTTCAAATGTTTTATTTTTGAACGTCAGTTCACATTTGTAGGTGGATCATCAGTGTTAGAGCTAAAATTAGCATGTTTAAAGTGATTTTCATGCTTCCAGGGGCTCGGGAAGTGAATTAAATACTATTTGGAGGCATTTAATGTTCAAGCAAAAACAGCTGATTTTTGACAAAAGAGATAACACCCCCCCATTCCGTCATGCTTCAGAAATGTGGAAAATGGTCCGTTTTCAAATGTTTTATTTTTGAACGTCAGTTCACATTTGTAGGTGGATCATCAGTGTTGGAGCTAAAATTAGCATGTTTAAAGTGATTTTCATGCTTCCAGGGGCCCTAAACACAAGATTTATGGAATGGTTAAAAGTGCATGAAAATGGCCAATTTACTCACTCTGAGTTCTCAAAAAGGGTTTCTTCACCCCGGGAAGTTAATTAAATACCATTTGGAGGCATTTAATGTTCGAGCAAAAACTGCTGATTTTCGACAAAAGAGATAACACCCCCCCATTACGTCATGCTTCAGAAATGTGGAAAATGGTCCGTTTTCAAATGTTTTATTTTTGAACGTCAGTTCACATTTGTAGGTGGATCATCAGTGTTAGAGCTAAAATTAGCATGTTTAAAGTGATTTTCATGCTTCCAGGGGCTCGGGAAGTGAATTGAATACTATTTGGAGGCATTTAATGTTCAAGCAAAAACAGCTGATTTTTGACAAAAGAGATAACACCCCCCCATTACGTCATGCTTCAGAAATGTGGAAAATGGTCCGTTTTCAAATGTTTTATTTTTGAACGTCAGTTCACATTTGTAGGTGGATCATCAGTGTTAGAGCTAACATTAGCATGTTTAAAGTGATTTTCATGCTTCCAGGGGCCCTAAACACAAGATTTATGGAATGGTTAAAAGTGCATGAAAATGGCCAATTTACTCACTCTGAGTTCTCAAAAAGGGTTTCTTCACCCCGGGAAGTTAATTAAATACCATTTGGAGGCATTTAATGTTCGAGCAAAAACTGCTGATTTTTGACAAAAGAGATAACACCCCCCCATTACGTCATGCTTCAGAAATGTGGAAAATGGTCCGTTTTCAAATGTTTTATTTTTGAACGTCAGTTCACATTTGTAGGTGGATCATCAGTGTTAGAGCTAAAATTAGCATGTTTAAAGTGATTTTCATGCTTCCAGGGGCTCGGGAAGTGAATTAAATACTATTTGGAGGCATTTAATGTTCAAGCAAAAACAGCTGATTTTTGACAAAAGAGATAACACCCCCCCATTCCGTCATGCTTCAGAAATGTGGAAAATGGTCCGTTTTCAAATGTTTTATTTTTGAACGTCAGTTCACATTTGTAGGTGGATCATCAGTGTTAGAGCTAAAATTAGCATGTTTAAAGTGATTTTCATGCTTCCAGGGGCCCTAAACACAAGATTTATGGAATGGTTAAAAGTGCATGAAAATGGCCAATTTACTCACTCTGAGTTCTCAAAAAGGGTTTCTTCACCCCGGGAAGTTAATTAAATACCATTTGGAGGCATTTAATGTTCGAGCAAAAACTGCTGATTTTCGACAAAAGAGATAACACCCCCCCATTACGTCATGCTTCAGAAATGTGGAAAATGGTCCGTTTTCAAATGTTTTATTTTTGAACGTCAGTTCACATTTGTAGGTGGATCATCAGTGTTAGAGCTAAAATTAGCATGTTTAAAGTGATTTTCATGCTTCCAGGGGCTCGGGAAGTGAATTGAATACTATTTGGAGGCATTTAATGTTCAAGCAAAAACAGCTGATTTTTGACAAAAGAGATAACACCCCCCTATTACGTCATGCTTCAGAAATGTGGAAAATGGTCCGTTTTCAAATGTTTTATTTTTGAACGTCAGTTCACATTTGTAGGTGGATCATCAGTGTTAGAGCTAAAATTAGCATGTTTAAAGTGATTTTCATGCTTCCAGGGGCCCTAAACACTAGATTTATGTAATGGTTAAAAGTGCATGAAAATGGCCAATTTACTCACTCTGAGTTCTCAAAAAGGGTTTCTTCACCCCGGGAAGTTAATTAAATACCATTTGGAGTCATTTAATGTTCGAGCAAAAACGGCTGATTTTCGACAAAAGAGATAACACCCCCCCATTACGTCATGCTTCAGAAATGTGGAAAATGGTCCGTTTTCAAATGTTTTATTTTTGAACGTCAGTTCACATTTGTAGGTGGATCATCAGTGTTAGAGCTAAAATTAGCATGTTTAAAGTGATTTTCATGCTTCCAGGGGCTCGGGAAGTGAATTAAATACTATTTGGAGGCATTTAATGTTCAAGCAAAAACAGCTGATTTTTGACAAAAGAGATAACACCCCCCCATTACGTCATGCTTCAGAAATGTGGAAAATGGTCCGTTTTCAAATGTTTTATTTTTGAACGTCAGTTCACATTTGTAGGTGGATCATCAGTGTTAGAGCTAAAATTAGCATGTTTAAAGTGATTTTCATGCTTCCAGGGGCCCTAAACACAAGATTTATGGAATGGTTAAAAGTGCATGAAAATGGCCAATTTACTCACTCTGAGTTCTCAAAAAGGGTTTCTTCACCCCGGGAAGTTAATTAAATACCATTTGGAGGCATTTAATGTTCGAGCAAAAACGGCTGATTTTCGACAAAAGAGATAACACCCCCCCATTACGTCATGCTTCAGAAATGTGGAAAATGGTCCGTTTTCAAATGTTTTATTTTTGAACATCAGTTCACATTTGTAGGTGGATCATCAGTGTTAGAGCTAAAATTAGCATGTTTAAAGTGATTTTCATGCTTCCAGGGGCTCGGGAAGTGAATTAAATACTATTTGGAGGCATTTAATGTTCAATCAAAAACAGCTGATTTTTGACAAAAGAGATAACACCCCCCCATTACGTCATGCTTCAGAAATGTGGAAAATGGTCCTTTTTCAAATGTTTTATTTTTGAACGTCAGTTCACATTTGTAGGTGGATCATCAGTGTTAGAGCTAAAATTAGCATGTTTAAAGTGATTTTCATGCTTCCAGGGGCCCTAAACACAAGATTTATGGAATGGTTAAAAGTGCATGAAAATGGCCAATTTACTCACTCTGAGTTCTCAAAAAGGGTTTCTTCACCCCGGGAAGTTAATTAAATACCATTTGGAGGCATTTAATGTTCGAGCAAAAACTGCTGATTTTCGACAAAAGAGATAACACCCCCCCATTACGTCATGCTTCAGAAATGTGGAAAATGGTCCGTTTTCAAATGTTTTATTTTTGAACGTCAGTTCACATTTGTAGGTGGATCATCAGTGTTAGAGCTAAAATTAGCATGTTTAAAGTGATTTTCATGCTTCCAGGGGCTCGGGAAGTGAATTAAATACTATTTGGAGGCATTTAATGTTCAAGCAAAAACAGCTGATTTTTGACAAAAGAGATAACACCCCCCCCATTACGTCATGCTTCAGAAATGTGGAAAATGGTCCGTTTTCAAATGTTTTATTTTTGAACGTCAGTTCACATTTGTAGGTGGATCATCAGTGTTAGAGCTAAAATTAGCATGTTTAAAGTGATTTTCATGCTTCCAGGGGCCCTAAACACAAGATTTATGGAATGGTTAAAAGTGCATGAAAATGGCCAATTTACTCACTCTGAGTTCTCAAAAAGGGTTTCTTCACCCCGGGAAGTTAATTAAATACCATTTGGAGGCATTTAATGTTCGAGCAAAAACGGCTGATTTTCGACAAAAGAGATAACACCCCCCCATTACGTCATGCTTCAGAAATGTGGAAAATGGTCCATTTTCAAATGTTTTATTTTTGAACATCAGTTCACATTTGTAGGTGGATCATCAGTGTTAGAGCTAAAATTAGCATGTTTAAAGTGATTTTCATGCTTCCAGGGGGTTGGGAAGTGAATTAAATACTATTTGGAGGCATTTAATGTTCAATCAAAAACAGCTGATTTTTGACAAAAGAGATAACACCCCCCCATTACGTCATGCTTCAGAAATGTGGAAAATGGTCCGTTTTCAAATGTTTTATTTTTGAACGTCAGTTCACATTTGTAGGTGGATCATCAGTGTTAGAGCTAAAATTAGCATGTTTAAAGTGATTTTCATGCTTCCAGGGGCCCTAAATACAAGATTTATGGAATGGTTAAAAGTGCATGAAAATGGCCAATTTACTCACTCTGAGTTCTCAAAAAGGGTTTCTTCACCCCGGGAAGTTAATTAAATACCATTTGGAGGCATTTAATGTTCGAGCAAAAACGGCTGATTTTCGACAAAAGAGATAACACCCCCCCATTACGTCATGCTTCAGAAATGTGGAAAATGGTCCGTTTTCAAATATTTTATTTTTGAAAGTCAGTTCACATTTGTAGGTGGATCATCAGTGTTAGAGCTAAAATTAGCATGTTTAAAGTGATTTTCATGCTTCCAGGGGCTCGGGAAGTGAATTAAATACTATTTGGAGGCATTTAATGTTCAATCAAAAACAGCTGATTTTTGACAAAAGAGATAACACCCCCCCATTACGTCATGCTTCAGAAATGTGGAAAATGGTCCGTTTTAAAATGTTTTATTTTTGAATGTCAGTTCACATTTGTAGGTGGATCATCAGTGTTGGAGCTAAAATTAGCATGTTTAAAGTGATTTTCATGCTTCCAGGGGCCCTAAACACAAGATTTATGGAATGGTTAAAAGTGCATGAAAATGGCCAATTTACTCACTCTGAGTTCTCAAAAAGGGTTTCTTCACCCCGGGAAGTTAATTAAATACCATTTGGAGGCATTTAATGTTCGAGCAAAAACGGCTGATTTTCGACAAAAGAGATAACACCCCCCATTACGTCATGCTTCAGAAATATGGAAAATGGTCCGTTTTCAAATGTTTTATTTTTGAACGTCAGTTCACATTTGTAGGTGGATCATCAGTGTTAGAGCTAAAATTAGCATGTTTAAAGTGATTTTCATGCTTCCAGGGGCTCGGGAAGTGAATTAAATACTATTTGGAGGCATTTAATGTTCAAGCAAAAACAGCTGATTTTTGACAAAAGAGATAACACCCCCCCATTACGTCATGCTTCAGAAATGTGGAAAATGGTCCGTTTTAAAATGTTTTATTTTTGAATGTCAGTTCACATTTGTAGGTGGATCATCAGTGTTGGAGCTAAAATTAGCATGTTTAAAGTGATTTTCATGCTTTCAGGGGCCCTAAACACAAGATTTATGGAATGGTTAAAAGTGCATGAAAATGGCCAATTTACTCACTCTGAGTTCTCAAAAAGGGTTTCTTCACCCCGGGAAGTTAATTAAATACCATTTGGAGGCATTTAATGTTCGAGCAAAAACGGCTGATTTTCGACAAAAGAGATAACACCCCCCATTACGTCATGCTTCAGAAATGTGGAAAATGGTCCGTTTTCAAATGTTTTATTTTTGAACGTCAGTTCACATTTGTAGGTGGATCATCAGTGTTAGAGCTAAAATTAGCATGTTTAAAGTGATTTTCATGCTTCCAGGGGCTCGGGAAGTGAATTAAATACTATTTGGAGGCATTTAATGTTCAAGCAAAAACAGCTGATTTTTGACAAAAGAGATAACACCCCCCCATTACGTCATGCTTCAGAAATGTGGAAAATGGTCCGTTTTCAAATGTTTTATTTTTGAACGTCAGTTCACATTTGTAGGTGGATCATCAGTGTTAGAGCTAAAATTAGCATGTTTAAAGTGATTTTCATGCTTCCAGGGGCTCGGGAAGTGAATTAAATACTATTTGGAGGCATTTAATGTTCAAGCAAAAACAGTTGATTTTTGACAAAAGAGATAACACCCCCCCCATTAAGTCATGCTTCAGAAATGTGGAAAATGGTCCGTTTTCAAATGTTTTATTTTGGAACGTCAGTTCACATTTGTAGGTGGATCATCAGTGTTGGAGCTAAAATTAGCATGTTTAAAGTGATTTTCATGCTTCCAGGGGCCCTAAACACAAGATTTATGGAATGGTTAAAAGTGCATGAAAATGGCCAATTTACTCACTCTGAGTTCTCAAAAAGGGTTTCTTCACCCCGGGAAGTTAATTAAATACCATTTGGAGGCATTTAATGTTTGAGCAAAAACGGCTGATTTTCGACAAAAGAGATAACACCCCCCCATTACGTCATGCTTCAGAAATGTGGAAAATGGTCCGTTTTCAAATGTTTTATTTTTGAACGTCAGTTCACATTTGTAGGTGGATCATCAGTGTTAGAGCTAAAATTAGCATGTTTAAAGTGATTTTCATGCTTCCAGGGGCTCGGGAAGTGAATTAAATACTATTTGGAGGCATTTAATGTTCAATCAAAAACAGCTGATTTTTGACAAAAGAGATAACACCCCCCCATTACGTCATGCTTCAGAAATGTGGAAAATGGTCCGTTTTCAAATGTTTTATTTTTGAACGTCAGTTCACATTTGTAGGTGGATCATCAGTGTTAGAGCTAAAATTAGCATGTTTAAAGTGATTTTCATGCTTCCAGGGGCCCTAAACACGAGATTTATGGAATGGTTAAAAGTGCATGAAAATGGCCAATTTACTCACTCTGAGTTCTCAAAAAGGTTTCTTCACCCCGGGAAGTTAATTAAATACCATTTGGAGGCATTTAATGTTCGAGCAAAAACTGCTGATTTTCGACAAAAGAGATAACACCCCCCATTACGTCATGCTTCAGAAATGTGGAAAATGATCCGTTTTCAAATGTTTTATTTTTGAACGTCAGTTCACATTTGTAGGTGGATCATCAGTGTTAGAGCTAAAATTAGCATGTTTAAAGTGATTTTCATGCTTCCAGGGGCTCGGGAAGTGAATTAAATACTATTTGGAGGCATTTAATGTTCAAGCAAAAACAGCTGATTTTTGACAAAAGAGATAACACCCCCCCATTACGTCATGCTTCAGAAATGTGGAAAATGGTCCGTTTTCAAATGTTTTATTTTTGAACGTCAGTTCACATTTGTAGGTGGATCATCAGTGTTGGAGCTAAAATTAGCATGTTTAAAGTGATTTTCATGCTTCCAGGGGCCCTAAACACAAGATTTATGGAATGGTTAAAAGTGCATGAAAATGGCCAATTTACTCACTCTGAGTTCTCAAAAAGGGTTTCTTCACCCCGGGAAGTTAATTAAATACCATTTGGAGGCATGTAATGTTCGAGCAAAAACTGCTGATTTTCGACAAAAGAGATAACACCCCCCCATTACGTCATGCTTCAGAAATGTGGAAAATGGTCCGTTTTCAAATGTTTTATTTTTGAACGTCAGTTCACATTTGTAGGTGGATCATCAGTGTTAGAGCTAAAATTAGCATCTTTAAAGTGATTTTCATGCTTCCAGGGGCCCTAAACACAAGATTTATGGAATGGTTAAAAGTGCATGAAAATGGCCAATTTACTCACTCTGAGTTCTCAAAAAGTGTTTCTCCACCCCGGGAAGTTAATTAAATACCATTTGGAGGCATTTAATGTTCAAGCAAAAACGGCTGATTTTCGACAAAAGAGATAACACCCCCCCATTACGTCATGCTTCAGAAATGTGGAAAATGGTCCGTTTTCAAATATTTTATTTTTGAAAGTCAGTTCACATTTGTAGGTGGATCATCAGTGTTAGAGCTAAAATTAGCATGTTTAAAGTGATTTTCATGCTTCCAGGGGCTCGGGAAGTGAATTAAATACTATTTGGAGGCATTTAATGTTCAATCAAAAACAGCTGATTTTTGACAAAAGAGATAACACCCCCCCATTACGTCATGCTTCAGAAATGTGGAAAATGGTCCGTTTTAAAATGTTTTATTTTTGAATGTCAGTTCACATTTGTAGGTGGATCATCAGTGTTGGAGCTAAAATTAGCATGTTTAAAGTGATTTTCATGCTTCCAGGGGCCCTAAACACAAGATTTATGGAATGGTTAAAAGTGCATGAAAATGGCCAATTTACTCACTCTGAGTTCTCAAAAAGGGTTTCTTCACCCCGGGAAGTTAATTAAATACCATTTGGAGGCATTTAATGTTCGAGCAAAAACGGCTGATTTTCGACAAAAGAGATAACACCCCCCATTACGTCATGCTTCAGAAATATGGAAAATGGTCCGTTTTCAAATGTTTTATTTTTGAACGTCAGTTCACATTTGTAGGTGGATCATCAGTGTTAGAGCTAAAATTAGCATGTTTAAAGTGATTTTCATGCTTCCAGGGGCTCGGGAAGTGAATTAAATACTATTTGGAGGCATTTAATGTTCAAGCAAAAACAGCTGATTTTTGACAAAAGAGATAACACCCCCCCATTACGTCATGCTTCAGAAATGTGGAAAATGGTCCGTTTTAAAATGTTTTATTTTTGAATGTCAGTTCACATTTGTAGGTGGATCATCAGTGTTGGAGCTAAAATTAGCATGTTTAAAGTGATTTTCATGCTTCCAGGGGCCCTAAACACAAGATTTATGGAATGGTTAAAAGTGCATGAAAATGGCCAATTTACTCACTCTGAGTTCTCAAAAAGGGTTTCTTCACCCCGGGAAGTTAATTAAATACCATTTGGAGGCATTTAATGTTCGAGCAAAAACGGCTGATTTTCGACAAAAGAGATAACACCCCCCATTACGTCATGCTTCAGAAATGTGGAAAATGGTCCGTTTTCAAATGTTTTATTTTTGAACGTCAGTTCACATTTGTAGGTGGATCATCAGTGTTAGAGCTAAAATTAGCATGTTTAAAGTGATTTTCATGCTTCCAGGGGCTCGGGAAGTGAATTAAATACTATTTGGAGGCATTTAATGTTCAAGCAAAAACAGCTGATTTTTGACAAAAGAGATAACACCCCCCCATTACGTCATGCTTCAGAAATGTGGAAAATGGTCCGTTTTCAAATGTTTTTATTTTTGAACGTCAGTTCACATTTGTAGGTGGATCATCAGTGTTAGAGCTAAAATTAGCATCTTTAAAGTGATTTTCATGCTTCCAGGGGCCCTAAACACAAGATTTATGGAATGGTTAAAAGTGCATGAAAATGGCCAATTTACTCACTCTGAGTTCTCAAAAAGTGTTTCTTCACCCCGGGAAGTTAATTAAATACCATTTGGAGGCATTTAATGTTCGAGCAGAAACGGCTGATTTTCGACAAAAGAGATAACACCCCCCCATTACGTCATGCTTCAGAAATGTGGAAAATGGTCCGTTTTCAAATGTTTTATTTTTGAACGTCAGTTCACATTTGTAGGTGGATCATCAGTGTTAGAGCTAAAATTAGCATGTTTAAAGTGATTTTCATGCTTCCAGGGGCTCGGGAAGTGAATTAAATACTATTTGGAGGCATTTAATGTTCAAGCAAAAACAGTTGATTTTTGACAAAAGAGATAACACCCCCCCCATTAAGTCATGCTTCAGAAATGTGGAAAATGGTCCGTTTTCAAATGTTTTATTTTGGAACGTCAGTTCACATTTGTAGGTGGATCATCAGTGTTGGAGCTAAAATTAGCATGTTTAAAGTGATTTTCATGCTTCCAGGGGCCCTAAACACAAGATTTATGGAATGGTTAAAAGTGCATGAAAATGGCCAATTTACTCACTCTGAGTTCTCAAAAAGGGTTTCTTCACCCCGGGAAGTTAATTAAATACCATTTGGAGGCATTTAATGTTTGAGCAAAAACGGCTGGTTTTCGACAAAAGAGATAACACCCCCCCATTACGTCATGCTTCAGAAATGTGGAAAATGGTCCGTTTTCAAATGTTTTATTTTTGAACGTCAGTTCACATTTGTAGGTGGATCATCAGTGTTAGAGCTAAAATTAGCATGTTTAAAGTGATTTTCATGCTTCCAGGGGCTCGGGAAGTGAATTAAATACTATTTGGAGGCATTTAATGTTCAATCAAAAACAGCTGATTTTTGACAAAAGAGATAACACCCCCCCATTACGTCATGCTTCAGAAATGTGGAAAATGGTCCGTTTTCAAATGTTTTATTTTTGAACGTCAGTTCACATTTGTAGGTGGATCATCAGTGTTAGAGCTAAAATTAGCATGTTTAAAGTGATTTTCATGCTTCCAGGGGCCCTAAACACGAGATTTATGGAATGGTTAAAAGTGCATGAAAATGGCCAATTTACTCACTCTGAGTTCTCAAAAAGGTTTCTTCACCCCGGGAAGTTAATTAAATACCATTTGGAGGCATTTAATGTTCGAGCAAAAACTGCTGATTTTCGACAAAAGAGATAACACCCCCCATTACGTCATGCTTCAGAAATGTGGAAAATGATCCGTTTTCAAATGTTTTATTTTTGAACGTCAGTTCACATTTGTAGGTGGATCATCAGTGTTAGAGCTAAAATTAGCATGTTTAAAGTGATTTTCATGCTTCCAGGGGCTCGGGAAGTGAATTAAATACTATTTGGAGGCATTTAATGTTCAAGCAAAAACAGCTGATTTTTGACAAAAGAGATAACACCCCCCCATTACGTCATGCTTCAGAAATGTGGAAAATGGTCCGTTTTCAAATGTTTTATTTTTGAACGTCAGTTCACATTTGTAGGTGGATCATCAGTGTTGGAGCTAAAATTAGCATGTTTAAAGTGATTTTCATGCTTCCAGGGGCCCTAAACACAAGATTTATGGAATGGTTAAAAGTGCATGAAAATGGCCAATTTACTCACTCTGAGTTCTCAAAAAGGGTTTCTTCACCCCGGGAAGTTAATTAAATACCATTTGGAGGCATTTAATGTTCGAGCAAAAACTGCTGATTTTCGACAAAAGAGATAACACCCCCCCATTACGTCATGCTTCAGAAATGTGGAAAATGGTCCGTTTTCAAATGTTTTATTTTTGAACGTCAGTTCACATTTGTAGGTGGATCATCAGTGTTAGAGCTAAAATTAGCATGTTTAAAGTGATTTTCATGCTTCCAGGGGCTCGGGAAGTGAATTAAATACTATTTGGAGGCATTTAATGTTCAAGCAAAAACAGCTGATTTTTGACAAAAGAGATAACACCCCCCCATTACGTCATGCTTCAGAAATGTGGAAAATGGTCCGTTTTCAAATGTTTTATTTTTGAACGTCAGTTCACATTTGTAGGTGGATCATCAGTGTTAGAGCTAAAATTAGCATCTTTAAAGTGATTTTCATGCTTCCAGGGGCCCTAAACACAAGATTTATGGAATGGTTAAAAGTGCATGAAAATGGCCAATTTACTCACTCTGAGTTCTCAAAAAGGGTTTCTTCACCACGGGAAGTTAATTAAATACCATTTGGAGGCATTTAATGTTCGAGCAAAAACGGCTGATTTTCGACAAAAGAGATAACACCCCCCCATTACGTCATGCTTCAGAAATGTGGAAAATGGTCCATTTTCAAATGTTTTATTTTTGAACATCAGTTCACATTTGTAGGTGGATCATCAGTGTTAGAGCTAAAATTAGCATCTTTAAAGTGATTTTCATGCTTCCAGGGGCCCTAAACACAAGATTTATGGAATGGTTAAAAGTGCATGAAAATGGCCAATTTACTCACTCTGAGTTCTCAAAAAGTGTTTCTCCACCCCGGGAAGTTAATTAAATACCATTTGGAGGCATTTAATGTTCGAGCAGAAATGGCTGATTTTCGACAAAAGAGATAACACCCCCCCCCATTAAGTCATGCTTCAGAAATGTGGAAAATGGTCCGTTTTCAAATGTTTTATTTTGGAACGTCAGTTCACATTTGTAGGTGGATCATCAGTGTTAGAGCTAAAATTAGCATGTTTATAGTGATGTTCATGCTTCCAGGGGCTCGGGAAGTGAATTAAATACTATTTGGAGGCATTTAATGTTCAATCAAAAACAGCTGATTTTTGACAAAAGAGATAACACCCCCCCATTACGTCATGCTTCAGAAATGTGGAAAATGGTCCGTTTTAAAATGTTTTATTTTTGAATGTCAGTTCACATTTGTAGGTGGATCATCAGTGTTGGAGCTAAAATTAGCATGTTTAAAGTGATTTTCATGCTTCCAGGGGCCCTAAACACAAGATTTATGGAATGGTTAAAAGTGCATGAAAATGGCCAATTTACTCACTCTGAGTTCTCGAAAAGGGTTTCTTCACCCCGGGAAGTTAATTAAATACCATTTGGAGGCATTTAATGTTCGAGCAAAAACGGCTGATTTTCGACAAAAGAGATAACACCCCCCCATTACGTCATGCTTCAGAAATGTGGAAAATGGTCCGTTTTCAAATGTTTTATTTTTGAACGTCAGTTCACATTTGTAGGTGGATCATCAGTGTTAGAGCTAAAATTAGCATGTTTAAAGTGATTTTCATGCTTCCAGGGGCTCGGGAAGTGAATTAAATACTATTTGGAGGCATTTAATGTTCAATCAAAAACAGCTGATTTTTGACAAAAGAGATAACACCCCCCCATTACGTCATGCTTCAGAAATGTGGAAAATGGTCCGTTTTCAAATGTTTTATTTTTGAACGTCAGTTCACATTTGTAGGTGGATCATCAGTGTTAGAGCTAAAATTAGCATGTTTAAAGTGATTTTCATGCTTCCAGGGGCCCTTAAACACAAGATTTATGGAATGGTTAAAAGTGCATGAAAATGGCCAATTTACTCACTCTGAGTTCTCAAAAAGGGTTTCTTCACCCCGGGAAGTTAATTAAATACCATTTGGAGGCATTTAATGTTCGAGCAGAAACAGCTGATTTTTGACAAAAGAGATAACACCCCCCATTACGTCATGCTTCAGAAATGTGGAAAATGGTCCGTTTTCAAATGTTTTATTTTTGAACGTCAGTTCACATTTGTAGGTGGATCATCAGTGTTAGAGCTAAAATTAGCATGTTTAAAGTGATTTTCATGCTTCCAGGGGCACTAAACACAAGATTTATGGAATGGTTAAAAGTGCATGAAAATGGCCAATTTACTCACTCTGAGTTCTCAAAAAGGGTTTCTTCACACCGGGAAGTTAATTAAATACCATTTGGAGGCATTTAATGTTCGAGCAAAAACGGCTGATTTTCGACAAAAGAGATAACACCCCCCCCATTACGTCATGCTTCAGAAATGTAGAAAATGGTCTGCTTTCAAATGTTTTATTTTTTAACGTCAGTTCACATTTGTAGGTGGATCATCAGTGTTAGAGCTAAAATTAGCATGTTTAAAGTGATTTTCATGCTTCCAGGGGCCCTAAACACAAGATTTATGGAATGGTTAAAAGTGCATGAAAATGGCCAATTTACTCACTCTGAGTTCTCAAAAAGGGTTTCTTCACCCCGGGAAGTTAATTAAATACCATTTGGAGGCATTTAATGTTCGAGCAGAAACGGCTGATTTTCGACAAAAGAGATAACACCCCCCCCCATTAAGTCATGCTTCAGAAATGTGGAAAATGGTCCGTTTTCAAATGTTTTATTTTGGAACGTCAGTTCACATTTGTAGGTGGATCATCAGTGTTAGAGCTAAAATTAGCATGTTTATAGTGATGTTCATGCTTCCAGGGGCTCGGGAAGTGAATTAAATACTATTTGGAGGCATTTAATGTTCAATCAAAAATAGCTGATTTTTGACAAAAGAGATAACACCCCCCCCATTACGTCATGCTTCAGAAATGTGGAAAATGGTCCGTTTTAAAATGTTTTATTTTTGAATGTCAGTTCACATTTGTAGGTGGATCATCAGTGTTGGAGCTAAAATTAGCATGTTTAAAGTGATTTTCATGCTTCCAGGGGCCCTAAACACAAGATTTATGGAATGGTTAAAAGTGCATGAAAATGGCCAATTTACTCACTCTGAGTTCTCAAAAAGGGTTTCTTCACCCCGGGAAGTTAATTAAATACCATTTGGAGGCATTTAATGTTCGAGCAAAAACAGCTGATTTTCGACAAAAGAGATAACACCCCCCCATTACGTCATGCTTCAGAAATGTGGAAAATGGTCCGTTTTCAAATGTTTTATTTTTGAACGTCAGTTCACATTTGTAGGTGGATCATCAGTGTTAGAGCTAAAATTAGCATGTTTAAAGTGATTTTCATGCTTCCAGGGGCTCGGGAAGTAAATTAAATACTATTTGGAGGCATTTAATGTTCAATCAAAAACAGCTGATTTTTGACAAAAGAGATAACACCCCCCCATTACGTCATGCTTCAGAAATGTGGAAAATGGTCCGTTTTCAAATGTTTTATTTTTGAACGTCAGTTCACATTTGTAGGTGGATCATCAGTGTTAGAGCTAAAATTAGCATGTTTAAAGTGATTTTCATGCTTCCAGGGGCACTAAACACAAGATTTATGGAATGGTTAAAAGTGCATGAAAATGGCCAATTTACTCACTCTGAGTTCTCAAAAAGGGTTTCTTCACCCCGGGAAGTTAATTAAATACCATTTGGAGGCATTTAATGTTCGAGCAGAAACAGCTGATTTTTGACAAAAGAGATAACACCCCCCCATTACCTCATGCTTCAGAAATGTGGAAAATGGTCCGTTTTCAAATGTTTTATTTTTGAACGTCAGTTCACATTTGTAGGTGGATCATCAGTGTTAGAGCTAAAATTAGCATGTTTAAAGTGATTTTCATGCTTCCAGGGGCACTAAACACAAGATTTATGGAATGGTTAAAAGTGCATGAAAATGGCCAATTTACTCACTCTGAGTTCTCAAAAAGGGTTTCTTCACACCGGGAAGTTAATTAAATACCATTTGGAGGCATTTAATGTTCGAGCAAAAACGGCTGATTTTCGACAAAAGAGATAACACCCCCCCCATTACGTCATGCTTCAGAAATGTAGAAAATGGTCTGCTTTCAAATGTTTTATTTTTTAACGTCAGTTCACATTTGTAGGTGGATCATCAGTGTTAGAGCTAAAATTAGCATGTTTAAAGTGATTTTCATGCTTCCAGGGGCCCTAAACACAAGATTTATGGAATGGTTAAAAGTGCATGAAAATGGCCAATTTACTCACTCTGAGTTCTCAAAAAGGGTTTCTTCACCCCGGGAAGTTAATTAAATACCATTTGGAGGCATTTAATGTTCGAGCAGAAACGGCTGATTTTCGACAAAAGAGATAACACCCCCCCCCATTAAGTCATGCTTCAGAAATGTGGAAAATGGTCCGTTTTCAAATGTTTTATTTTGGAACGTCAGTTCACATTTGTAGGTGGATCATCAGTGTTAGAGCTAAAATTAGCATGTTTATAGTGATGTTCATGCTTCCAGGTGCTCGGGAAGTGAATTAAATACTATTTGGAGGCATTTAATGTTCAATCAAAAACAGCTGATTTTTGACAAAAGAGATAACACCCCCCCATTACGTCATGCTTCAGAAATGTGGAAAATGGTCCGTTTTAAAATGTTTTATTTTTGAATGTCAGTTCACATTTGTAGGTGGATCATCAGTGTTGGAGCTAAAATTAGCATGTTTAAAGTGATTTTCATGCTTCCAGGGGCCCTAAACACAAGATTTATGGAATGGTTAAAAGTGCATGAAAATGGCCAATTTACTCATTCTGAGTTCTCAAAAAGGGTTTCTTCACCCCGGGAAGTTAATTAAATACCATTTGGAGGCATTTAATGTTCGAGCAAAAACGGCTGATTTTCGACAAAAGAGATAACACCCCCCCATTACGTCATGCTTCAGAAATGTGGAAAATGGTCCGTTTTCAAATGTTTTATTTTTGAACGTCAGTTCACATTTGTAGGTGGATCATCAGTGTTAGAGCTAAAATTAGCATGTTTAAAGTGATTTTCATGCTTCCAGGGGCTCGGGAAGTGAATTAAATACTATTTGGAGGCATTTAATGTTCAATCAAAAACAGCTGATTTTTGACAAAAGAGATAACACCCCCCCATTACGTCATGCTTCAGAAATGTGGAAAATGGTCCGTTTTCAAATGTTTTATTTTTGAACGTCAGTTCACATTTGTAGGTGGATCATCAGTGTTAGAGCTAAAATTAGCATGTTTAAAGTGATTTTCATGCTTCCAGGGGCCCTAAACACAAGATTTATGGAATGGTTAAAAGTGCATGAAAATAGCTAATTTACTCACTCTGAGTTCTCAAAAAGGGTTTCTTCACCCCGGGAAGTTAATTAAATACCATTTGGAGGCATTTAATGTTCGAGCAAAAACTGCTGATTTTCGACAAAAGAGATAACACCCCCCATTACGTCATGCTTCAGAAATGTGGAAAATGATCCGTTTTCAAATGTTTTATTTTTGAACGTCAGTTCACATTTGTAGGTGGATCATCAGTGTTAGAGCTAAAATTAGCATGTTTAAAGTGATTTTCATGCTTCCAGGGGCTCGGGAAGTGAATTAAATACTATTTGGAGGCATTTAATGTTCAAGCAAAAACAGCTGATTTTTGACAAAAGAGATAACACCCCCCCATTACGTCATGCTTCAGAAATGTGGAAAATGGTCCGTTTTCAAATGTTTTATTTTTGAACGTCAGTTCACATTTGTAGGTGGATCATCAGTGTTAGAGCTAAAATTAGCATGTTTAAAGTGATTTTCATGCTTCCAGGGGCCCTAAACACAAGATTTATGGAATGGTTAAAAGTGCATGAAAATGGCCAATTTACTCACTCTGAGTTCTCAAAAAGGGTTTCTTCACCCCGGGAAGTTAATTAAATACCATTTGGAGGCATTTAATGTTCGAGCAAAAACGGCTGATTTTCGACAAAAGAGATAACACCCCCCCATTACGTCATGCTTCAGAAATGTGGAAAATGGTCCGTTTTCAAATGTTTTATTTTTGAACATCAGTTCACATTTGTAGGTTGATCATCAGTGTTAGAGCTAAAATTAGCATGTTTAAAGTGATTTTCATGCTTCCAGGGGCTCGGGAAGTGAATTAAATACTATTTGGAGGCATTTAATGTTCAATCAAAAACAGCTGATTTTTGACAAAAGAGATAACACCCCCCCCATTACGTCATGCTTCAGAAATGTGGAAAATGGTCCGTTTTCAAATGTTTTATTTTTGAACGTCAGTTCACATTTGTAGGTGGATCATCAGTGTTAGAGCTAAAATTAGCATGTTTAAAGTGATTTTCATGCTTCCAGGGGCCCTAAACACAAGATTTATGGAATGGTTAAAAGTGCATGAAAATGGCCAATTTACTCACTCTGAGTTCTCAAAAAGGGTTTCTTCACCCCGGGAAGTTAATTAAATACCATTTGGAGGCATTTAATGTTCGAGCAAAAACGGCTGATTTTCGACAAAAGAGATAACACCCCCCCATTACGTCATGCTTCAGAAATGTAGAAAATGGTCCGTTTTCAAATGTTTTATTTTTGAACGTCAGTTCACATTTGTAGGTGGATCATCAGTGTTAGAGCTAAAATTAGCATGTTTAAAGTGATTTTCATGCTTCCAGGGGCTCGGGAAGTGAATTAAATACTATTTGGAGGCATTTAATGTTCAAGCAAAAACAGCTGATTTTTGACAAAAGAGATAACACCCCCCCATTACGTCATGCTTCAGAAATGTGGA
Source organism: Lissotriton vulgaris (assembly GCF_964263255.1). Taxonomy (NCBI): domain Eukaryota; kingdom Metazoa; phylum Chordata; class Amphibia; order Caudata; family Salamandridae; genus Lissotriton; species Lissotriton vulgaris. Next base: position 1,246,860 of record NW_028246529.1, on the reverse strand, counting down.
AAATGGTCCGTTTTCAAATGTTTTATTTTTGAACGTCAGTTCACATTTGTAGGTGGATCATCAGTGTTAGAGCTAAAATTAGCATGTTTAAAGTGATTTTCATGCTTCCAGGGGCCCTAAACACAAGATTTATGGAATGGTTAAAAGTGCATGAAAATGGCCAATTTACTCACTCTGAGTTCTCAAAAAGGGTTTCTTCACCCCGGGAAGTTAATTAAATACCATTTGAAGGCATTTAATGTTCGAGCAAAAACGGCTGATTTTCGACAAAAGAGATAACACCCCCCCCATTACGTCATGCTTCAGAAATGTGGAAAATGGTCCGTTTTCAAATGTTTTATTTTTGAACATCAGTTCACATTTGTAGGTGGATCATCAGTGTCAGAGCTAAAATTAGCATGTTTAAAGTGATTTTCATGCTTCCAGGGGCTCGGGAAGTGAATTAAATACTATTTGGAGGCATTTAATGTTCAATCAAAAACAGCTGATTTTTGACAAAAGAGATAACACCCCCCATTACGTCATGCTTCAGAAATGTGGAAAATGGTCCGTTTTCAAATGTTTTATTTTTTAACGTCAGTTCACATTTGTAGGTGGATCATCAGTGTTAGAGCTAAAATTAGCATGTTTAAAGTGATTTTCATGCTTCCAGGGGCCCTAAACACAAGATTTATGGAATGGTTAAAAGTGCATGAAAATGGCCAATTTACTCACTCTGAGTTCTCAAAAAGGGTTTCTTCACCCCGGGAAGTTAATTAAATACCATTTGGAGGCATTTAATGTTCGAGCAAAAACGGCTGATTTTCGACAAAAGAGATAACACCCCCCCATTACGTCATGCTTCAGAAATGTGGAAAATGGTCCGTTTTCAAATGTTTTATTTTTGAACGTCAGTTCACATTTGTAGGTGGATCATCAGTGTTAGAGCTAAAATTAGCACGTTTAAAGTGATTTTCATGCTTCCAGGGGCTCGGGAAGTGAATTAAATACTATTTGGAGGCATTTAATGTTCAATCAAAAACAGCTGATTTTTGACAAAAGAGATAACACCCCCCCATTACGTCATGCTTCAGAAATGTGGAAAATGGTCCGTTTTCAAATGTTTTATTTTTGAACGTCAGTTCACATTTGTAGGTGGATCATCAGTGTTAGAGCTAAAATTAGCATGTTTAAAGTGATTTTCATGCTTCCAGGGGCCCTAAACACAAGATTTATGGAATGGTTAAAAGTGCATGAAAATGGCCAATTTACTCACTCTGAGTTCTCAAAAAGTGTTTCTTCACCCCGGGAAGTTAATTAAATACCATTTGGAGGCATTTAATGTTCAAGCAGAAACGGCTGATTTTCGACAAAAGAGATAACACCCCCCCCATTAAGTCATGCTTCAGAAATGTGGAAAATGGTCCGTTTTCAAATGTTTTATTTTGGAACGTCAGTTCACATTTGTAGGTGGATCATCAGTGTTAGAGCTAAAATTAGCATGTTTATAGTGATGTTCATGCTTCCAGGGGCTCGGGAAGTGAATTAAATACTATTTGGAGGCATTTAATGTTCAATCAAAAACAGCTGATTTTTGACAAAAGAGATAACACCCCCCCATTACGTCATGCTTCAGAAATGTGGAAAATGGTCCGTTTTAAAATGTTTTATTTTTGAATGTCAGTTCACATTTGTAGGTGGATCATCAGTGTTGGAGCTAAAATAAGCATGTTTAAAGTGATTTTCATGCTTCCAGGGGCCCTAAACACAAGATTTATGGAATGGTTAAAAGTGCATGAAAATGGCCAATTTACTCACTCTGAGTTCTCAAAAAGGGTTTCTTCACCCCGGGAAGTTAATTAAATACCATTTGGAGGCATTTAATGTTCGAGCAAAAACGGCCGATTTTCGACAAAAGAGATAACACCCCCCCATTACGTCATGCTTCAGAAATGTGGAAAATGGTCCGTTTTCAAATGTTTTATTTTTGAACGTCAGTTCACATTTGTAGGTGGATCATCAGTGTCAGAGCTAAAATTAGCATGTTTAAAGTGATTTTCATGCTTCCAGGGGCTCGGGAAGTGAATTAAATACTATTTGGAGGCATTTAATGTTCAAGCAAAAACAGCTGATATTTGACAAAAGAGATAACACCCCCCCATTACGTCATGCTTCAGAAATGTGGAAAATGGTCCGTTTTCAAATGTTTTTATTTTTGAACGTCAGTTCACATTTGTAGGTGGATCATCAGTGTTAGAGCTAAAATTAGCATCTTTAAAGTGATTTTCATGCTTCCAGGGGCCCTAAACACAAGATTTATGGAATGGTTAAAAGTGCATGAAAATGGCCAATTTACTCACTCTGAGTTCTCAAAAAGTGTTTCTTCACCCCGGGAAGTTAATTAAATACCATTTGGAGGCATTTAATGTTCGAGCAGAAACGGCTGATTTTCGACAAAAGAGACAACACCCCCCCCATTAAGTCATGCTTCAGAAATGTGGAAAATGGTCCGTTTTCAAATGTTTTATTTTGGAACGTCAGTTCACATTTGTAGGAGGATCATCAGTGTTAGAGCTAAAATTAGCATGTTTATAGTGATGTTCATGCTTCCAGGGGCTCGGGAAGTGAATTAAATACAATTTGGAGGCATTTAATGTTCAATCAAAAACAGCTGATTTTTGACAAAAGAGATAACACCCCCCCATTACGTCATGCTTCAGAAATGTGGAAAATGGTCCGTTTTAAAATGTTTTATTTTTGAATGTCAGTTCACATTTGTAGGTGGATCATCAGTGTTGGAGCTAAAATTAGCATGTTTAAAGTGATTTTCATGCTTCCAGGGGCCCTAAACACAAGATTTATGGAATGGTTAAAAGTGCATGAAAATGGCCAATTTACTCACTCTGAGTTCTCAAAAAGGGTTTCTTCACCCCGGGAAGTTAATTAAATACCATTTGGAGGCATTTAATGTTCGAGCAAAAACGGCTGATTTTCGACAAAAGAGATAACACCCTCCCATTACGTCATGCTTCAGAAATGTGGAAAATGGTCCGTTTTCAAATGTTTTATTTTTGAACGTCAGTTCACATTTGTAGGTGGATCATCAGTGTTAGAGCTAAAATTAGCATGTTTAAAGTGATTTTCATGCTTCCAGGGGCTCGGGAAGTGAATTAAATACTATTTGGAGGCATTTAATGTTCAATCAAAAACAGCTGATTTTTGACAAAAGAGATAACACCCCCCCATTACGTCATGCTTCAGAAATGTGGAAAATGGTCCGTTTTCAAATGTTTTATTTTTGAACGTCAGTTCACATTTGTAGGTGGATCATCAGTGTTAGAGCTAAAATTAGCATGTTTAAAGTGGTTTTCATGCTTCCAGGGGCCCTAAACACAAGATTTATGGAATGGTTAAAAGTGCATGAAAATGGCCAATTTACTCACTCTGAGTTCTCAAAAAGGGTTTCTTCACCCCGGGAAGTTAATTAAATACCATTTGGAGGCATTTAATGTTCGAGCAAAAACTGCTGATTTTCGACAAAAGAGATAACACCCCCCATTACGTCATGCTTCAGAAATGTGGAAAATGATCCGTTTTCAAATGTTTTATTTTTGAACGTCAGTTCACATTTGTAGGTGGATCATCAGTGTTAGAGCTAAAATTAGCATGTTTAAAGTGATTTTCATGCTTCCAGGGGCACTAAACACAAGGTTTATGGAATGGTTAAAAGTGCATGAAAATGGCCAATTTACTCACTCTGAGTTCTCAAAAAGGGTTTCTTCACCCCGGGAAGTTAATTAAATACCATTTGGAGGCATTTAATGTTCGAGCAGAAACAGCTGATTTTTGACAAAAGAGATAACACCCCCCCATTACGTCATGCTTCAGAAATGTGGAAAATGGTCCGTTTTCAAATGTTTTATTTTTGAACGTCAGTTCACATTTGTAGGTGGATCATCAGTGTTAGAGCTAAAATTAGCATGTTTAAAGTGATTTTCATGCTTCCAGGGGCACTAAACACAAGATTTATGGAATGGTTAAAAGTGCATGAAAATGGCCAATTTACTCACTCTGAGTTCTCAAAAAGGGTTTCTTCACACCGGGAAGTTAATTAAATACCATTTGGAGGCATTTAATGTTCGAGCAAAAACGGCTGATTTTCGACAAAAGAGATAACACCCCCCCCATTACGTCATGCTTCAGAAATGTAGAAAATGGTCTGCTTTCAAATGTTTTATTTTTTAACGTCAGTTCACATTTGTAGGTGGATCATCAGTGTCAGAGCTAAAATTAGCATGTTTAAAGTGATTTTCATGCTTCCAGGGGCTCGGGAAGTGAATTAAATACTATTTGGAGGCATTTAATGTTCAAGCAAAAACAGCTGATATTTGACAAAAGAGATAACACCCCCCATTACGTCATGCTTCAGAAATGTGGAAAATGGTCCGTTTTCAAATGTTTTTATTTTTGAACGTCAGTTCACATTTGTAGGTGGATCATCAGTGTTAGAGCTAAAATTAGCATCTTTAAAGTGATTTTCATGCTTCCAGGGGCCCTAAACACAAGATTTATGGAATGGTTAAAAGTGCATGAAAATGGCCAATTTACTCACTCTGAGTTCTCAAAAAGTGTTTCTTCACCCCGGGAAGTTAATTAAATACCATTTGGAGGCATTTAATGTTCGAGCAGAAACGGCTGATTTTCGACAAAAGAGACAACACCCCCCCCATTAAGTCATGCTTCAGAAATGTGGAAAATGGTCCGTTTTCAAATGTTTTATTTTGGAACGTCAGTTCACATTTGTAGGTGGATCATCAGTGTTAGAGCTAAAATTAGCATGTTTATAGTGATGTTCATGCTTCCAGGGGCTCGGGAAGTGAATTAAATACTATTTGGAGGCATTTAATGTTCAATCAAAAACAGCTGATTTTTGACAAAAGAGATAACACCCCCCCATTACGTCATGCTTCAGAAATGTGGAAAATGGTCCGTTTTAAAATGTTTTATTTTTGAATGTCAGTTCACATTTGTAGGTGGATCATCAGTGTTGGAGCTAAAATTAGCATGTTTAAAGTGATTTTCATGCTTCCAGGGGCCCTAAACACAAGATTTATGGAATGGTTAAAAGTGCATGAAAATGGCCAATTTACTCACTCTGAGTTCTCAAAAAGGGTTTCTTCACCCCGGGAAGTTAATTAAATACCATTTGGAGGCATTTAATGTTCGAGCAAAAACGGCTGATTTTCGACAAAAGAGATAACACCCCCCCATTACGTCATGCTTCAGAAATGTGGAAAATGGTCCGTTTTCAAATGTTTTATTTTTGAACGTCAGTTCACATTTGTAGGTGGATCATCAGTGTTAGAGCTAAAATTAGCATGTTTAAAGTGATTTTCATGCTTCCAGGGGCTCGGGAAGTGAATTAAATACTATTTGGAGGCATTTAATGTTCAATCAAAAACACCTGATTTTTGACAAAAGAGATAACACCCCCCCATTACGTCATGCTTCAGAAATGTGGAAAATGGTCCGTTTTCAAATGTTTTATTTTTGAACGTCAGTTCACATTTGTAGGTGGATCATCAGTGTTAGAGCTAAAATTAGCATGTTTAAAGTGATTTTCATGCTTCCAGGGGCCCTAAACACAAGATTTATGGAATGGTTAAAAGTGCATGAAAATAGCTAATTTACTCACTCTGAGTTCTCAAAAAGGGTTTCTTCACCCCGAGAAGTTAATTAAATACCATTTGGAGGCATTTAATGTTCGAGGAAAAACGGCTGATTTTCGACAAAAGAGATAACACCCCCCCCATTACGTCATGCTTCAGAAATGTAGAAAATGGTCTGCTTTCAAATGTTTTATTTTTTAACGTCAGTTCACATTTGTAGGTGGATCATCAGTGTTAGAGCTAAAATTAGCATGTTTAAAGTGATTTTCATGCTTCCAGGGGCCCTAAACACAAGATTTATGGAATGGTTAAAAGTGCATGAAAATGGCCAATTTACTCACTCTGAGTTCTCAAAAAGGGTTTCTTCACCCCGGGAAGTTAATTAAATACCATTTGGAGGCATTTAATGTTCGAGCAGAAACGGCTGATTTTCGACAAAAGAGATAACACCCCCCCCATTAAGTCATGCTTCAGAAATGTGGAAAATGGTCCGTTTTCAAATGTTTTATTTTGGAACGTCAGTTCACATTTGTAGGTGGATCATCAGTGTTAGAGCTAAAATTAGCATGTTTATAGTGATGTTCATGCTTCCAGGTGCTCGGGAAGTGAATTAAATACTATTTGGAGGCATTTAATGTTCAATCAAAAACAGCTGATTTTTGACAAAAGAGATAACACCCCCCCATTACGTCATGCTTCAGAAATGTGGAAAATGGTCCGTTTTAAAATGTTTTATTTTTGAATGTCAGTTCACATTTGTAGGTGGATCATCAGTGTTGGAGCTAAAATTAGCATGTTTAAAGTGATTTTCATGCTTCCAGGGGCCCTAAACACAAGATTTATGGAATGGTTAAAAGTGCATGAAAATGGCCAATTTACTCATTCTGAGTTCTCAAAAAGGGTTTCTTCACCCCGGGAAGTTAATTAAATACCATTTGGAGGCATTTAATGTTCGAGCAAAAACGGCTGATTTTCGACAAAAGAGATAACACCCCCCCATTACGTCATGCTTCAGAAATGTGGAAAATGGTCCGTTTTCAAATGTTTTATTTTTGAACGTCAGTTCACATTTGTAGGTGGATCATCAGTGTTAGAGCTAAAATTAGCATGTTTAAAGTGATTTTCATGCTTCCAGGGGCTCGGGAAGTGAATTAAATACTATTTGGAGGCATTTAATGTTCAATCAAAAACAGCTGATTTTTGACAAAAGAGATAACACCCCCCCATTACGTCATGCTTCAGAAATGTGGAAAATGGTCCGTTTTCAAATGTTTTATTTTTGAACGTCAGTTCACATTTGTAGGTGGATCATCAGTGTTAGAGCTAAAATTAGCATGTTTAAAGTGATTTTCATGCTTCCAGGGGCCCTAAACACAAGATTTATGGAATGGTTAAAAGTGCATGAAAATAGCTAATTTACTCACTCTGAGTTCTCAAAAAGGGTTTCTTCACCCCGGGAAGTTAATTAAATACCATTTGGAGGCATTTAATGTTCGAGCAAAAACTGCTGATTTTCGACAAAAGAGATAACACCCCCCATTACGTCATGCTTCAGAAATGTGGAAAATGATCCGTTTTCAAATGTTTTATTTTTGAACGTCAGTTCACATTTGTAGGTGGATCATCAGTGTTAGAGCTAAAATTAGCATGTTTAAAGTGATTTTCATGCTTCCAGGGGCTCGGGAAGTGAATTAAATACTATTTGGAGGCATTTAATGTTCAAGCAAAAACAGCTGATTTTTGACAAAAGAGATAACACCCCCCCATTACGTCATGCTTCAGAAATGTGGAAAATGGTCCGTTTTCAAATGTTTTATTTTTGAACGTCAGTTCACATTTGTAGGTGGATCATCAGTGTTAGAGCTAAAATTAGCATGTTTAAAGTGATTTTCATGCTTCCAGGGGCCCTAAACACAAGATTTATGGAATGGTTAAAAGTGCATGAAAATGGCCAATTTACTCACTCTGAGTTCTCAAAAAGGGTTTCTTCACCCCGGGAAGTTAATTAAATACCATTTGGAGGCATTTAATGTTCGAGCAAAAACGGCTGATTTTCGACAAAAGAGATAACACCCCCCCATTACGTCATGCTTCAGAAATGTGGAAAATGGTCCGTTTTCAAATGTTTTATTTTTGAACATCAGTTCACATTTGTAGGTTGATCATCAGTGTTAGAGCTAAAATTAGCATGTTTAAAGTGATTTTCATGCTTCCAGGGGCTCGGGAAGTGAATTAAATACTATTTGGAGGCATTTAATGTTCAATCAAAAACAGCTGATTTTTGACAAAAGAGATAACACCCCCCCCATTACGTCATGCTTCAGAAATGTGGAAAATGGTCCGTTTTCAAATGTTTTATTTTTGAACGTCAGTTCACATTTGTAGGTGGATCATCAGTGTTAGAGCTAAAATTAGCATGTTTAAAGTGATTTTCATGCTTCCAGGGGCCCTAAACACAAGATTTATGGAATGGTTAAAAGTGCATGAAAATGGCCAATTTACTCACTCTGAGTTCTCAAAAAGGGTTTCTTCACCCCGGGAAGTTAATTAAATACCATTTGGAGGCATTTAATGTTCGAGCAAAAACGGCTGATTTTCGACAAAAGAGATAACACCCCCCCATTACGTCATGCTTCAGAAATGTGGAAAATGGTCCGTTTTCAAATGTTTTATTTTTGAACGTCAGTTCACATTTGTAGGTGGATCATCAGTGTTAGAGCTAAAATTAGCATGTTTAAAGTGATTTTCATGCTTCCAGGGGCTCGGGAAGTGAATTAAATACTATTTGGAGGCATTTAATGTTCAATCAAAAACAGCTGATTTTTGACAAAAGAGATAACACCCCCCCATTACGTCATGCTTCAGAAATGTGGAAAATGGTCCGTTTTCAAATGTTTTATTTTTGAACGTCAGTTCACATTTGTAGGTGGATCATCAGTGTTAGAGCTAAAATTAGCATGTTTAAAGTGATTTTCATGCTTCCAGGGGCCCTAAACACAAGATTTATGGAATGGTTAAAAGTGCATGAAAATAGCTAATTTACTCACTCTGAGTTCTCAAAAAGGGTTTCTTCACCCCGGGAAGTTAATTAAATACCATTTGGAGGCATTTAATGTTCGAGCAAAAACTGCTGATTTTCGACAAAAGAGATAACACCCCCCATTACGTCATGCTTCAGAAATGTGGAAAATGATCCGTTTTCAAATGTTTTATTTTTGAACGTCAGTTCACATTTGTAGGTGGATCATCAGTGTTAGAGCTAAAATTAGCATGTTTATAGTGATGTTCATGCTTCCAGGGGCTCGGGAAGTGAATTAAATACTATTTGGAGGCATTTAATGTTCAATCAAAAACAGCTGATTTTTGACAAAAGAGATAACACCCCCCCATTACGTCATGCTTCAGAAATGTGGAAAATGGTCCGTTTTAAAATGTTTTATTTTTGAATGTCAGTTCACATTTGTAGGTGGATCATCAGTGTTGGAGCTAAAATAAGCATGTTTAAAGTGATTTTCATGCTTCCAGGGGCCCTAAACACAAGATTTATGGAATGGTTAAAAGTGCATGAAAATGGCCAATTTACTCACTCTGAGTTCTCAAAAAGGGTTTCTTCACCCCGGGAAGTTAATTAAATACCATTTGGAGGCATTTAATGTTCGAGCAAAAACGGCCGATTTTCGACAAAAGAGATAACACCCCCCCATTACGTCATGCTTCAGAAATGTGGAAAATGGTCCGTTTTCAAATGTTTTATTTTTGAACGTCAGTTCACATTTGTAGGTGGATCATCAGTGTCAGAGCTAAAATTAGCATGTTTAAAGTGATTTTCATGCTTCCAGGGGCTCGGGAAGTGAATTAAATACTATTTGGAGGCATTTAATGTTCAAGCAAAAACAGCTGATATTTGACAAAAGAGATAACACCCCCCCATTACGTCATGCTTCAGAAATGTGGAAAATGGTCCGTTTTCAAATGTTTTTATTTTTGAACGTCAGTTCACATTTGTAGGTGGATCATCAGTGTTAGAGCTAAAATTAGCATCTTTAAAGTGATTTTCATGCTTCCAGGGGCCCTAAACACAAGATTTATGGAATGGTTAAAAGTGCATGAAAATGGCCAATTTACTCACTCTGAGTTCTCAAAAAGTGTTTCTTCACCCCGGGAAGTTAATTAAATACCATTTGGAGGCATTTAATGTTCGAGCAAAAACGGCTGATTTTCGACAAAAGAGATAACACCCCCCCCATTACGTCATGCTTCAGAAATGTAGAAAATGGTCTGCTTTCAAATGTTTTATTTTTTAACGTCAGTTCACATTTGTAGGTGGATCATCAGTGTTAGAGCTAAAATTAGCATGTTTAAAGTGATTTTCATGCTTCCAGGGGCCCTAAACACAAGATTTATGGAATGGTTAAAAGTGCATGAAAATGGCCAATTTACTCACTCTGAGTTCTCAAAAAGGGTTTCTTCACCCCGGGAAGTTAATTAAATACCATTTGGAGGCATTTAATGTTCGAGCAGAAACGGCTGATTTTCGACAAAAGAGATAACACCCCCCCCCATTAAGTCATGCTTCAGAAATGTGGAAAATGGTCCGTTTTCAAATGTTTTATTTTGGAACGTCAGTTCACATTTGTAGGTGGATCATCAGTGTTAGAACTAAAATTAGCATGTTTATAGTGATGTTCATGCTTCCAGGGGCTCGGGAAGTGAATTAAATACTATTTGGAGGCATTTAATGTTCAATCAAAAACAGCTGATTTTTGACAAAAGAGATAACACCCCCCCATTACGTCATGCTTCAGAAATGTGGAAAATGGTCCGTTTTAAAATGTTTTATTTTTGAATGTCAGTTCACATTTGTAGGTGGATCATCAGTGTTGGAGCTAAAATTAGCATGTTTAAAGTGATTTTCATGCTTCCAGGGGCCCTAAACACAAGATTTATGGAATGGTTAAAAGTGCATGAAAATGGCCAATTTACTCACTCTGAGTTCTCAAAAAGGGTTTCTTCACCCCGGGAAGTTAATTAAATACCATTTGGAGGCATTTAATGTTCGAGCAAAAACGGCTGATTTTCGACAAAAGAGATAACACCCTCCCATTACGTCATGCTTCAGAAATGTGGAAAATGGTCCGTTTTCAAATGTTTTATTTTTGAACGTCAGTTCACATTTGTAGGTGGATCATCAGTGTTAGAGCTAAAATTAGCATGTTTAAAGTGATTTTCATGCTTCCAGGGGCTCGGGAAGTGAATTAAATACTATTTGGAGGCATTTAATGTTCAATCAAAAACAGCTGATTTTTGACAAAAGAGATAACACCCCCCCATTACGTCATGCTTCAGAAATGTGGAAAATGGTCCGTTTTCAAATGTTTTATTTTTGAACGTCAGTTCACATTTGTAGGTGGATCATCAGTGTTAGAGCTAAAATTAGCATGTTTAAAGTGGTTTTCATGCTTCCAGGGGCCCTAAACACAAGATTTATGGAATGGTTAAAAGTGCATGAAAATGGCCAATTTACTCACTCTGAGTTCTCAAAAAGGGTTTCTTCACCCCGGGAAGTTAATTAAATACCATTTGGAGGCATTTAATGTTCGAGCAAAAACTGCTGATTTTCGACAAAAGAGATAACACCCCCCATTACGTCATGCTTCAGAAATGTGGAAAATGATCCGTTTTCAAATGTTTTATTTTTGAACGTCAGTTCACATTTGTAGGTGGATCATCAGTGTTAGAGCTAAAATTAGCATGTTTAAAGTGATTTTCATGCTTCCAGGGGCACTAAACACAAGGTTTATGGAATGGTTAAAAGTGCATGAAAATGGCCAATTTACTCACTCTGAGTTCTCAAAAAGGGTTTCTTCACCCCGGGAAGTTAATTAAATACCATTTGGAGGCATTTAATGTTCGAGCAGAAACAGCTGATTTTTGACAAAAGAGATAACACCCCCCCATTACGTCATGCTTCAGAAATGTGGAAAATGGTCCGTTTTCAAATGTTTTATTTTTGAACGTCAGTTCACATTTGTAGGTGGATCATCAGTGTTAGAGCTAAAATTAGCATGTTTAAAGTGATTTTCATGCTTCCAGGGGCACTAAACACAAGATTTATGGAATGGTTAAAAGTGCATGAAAATGGCCAATTTACTCACTCTGAGTTCTCAAAAAGGGTTTCTTCACACCGGGAAGTTAATTAAATACCATTTGGAGGCATTTAATGTTCGAGCAAAAACGGCTGATTTTCGACAAAAGAGATAACACCCCCCCCATTACGTCATGCTTCAGAAATGTAGAAAATGGTCTGCTTTCAAATGTTTTATTTTTTAACGTCAGTTCACATTTGTAGGTGGATCATCAGTGTCAGAGCTAAAATTAGCATGTTTAAAGTGATTTTCATGCTTCCAGGGGCTCGGGAAGTGAATTAAATACTATTTGGAGGCATTTAATGTTCAAGCAAAAACAGCTGATATTTGACAAAAGAGATAACACCCCCCCATTACGTCATGCTTCAGAAATGTGGAAAATGGTCCGTTTTCAAATGTTTTTATTTTTGAACGTCAGTTCACATTTGTAGGTGGATCATCAGTGTTAGAGCTAAAATTAGCATCTTTAAAGTGATTTTCATGCTTCCAGGGGCCCTAAACACAAGATTTATGGAATGGTTAAAAGTGCATGAAAATGGCCAATTTACTCACTCTGAGTTCTCAAAAAGTGTTTCTTCACCCCGGGAAGTTAATTAAATACCATTTGGAGGCATTTAATGTTCGAGCAGAAACGGCTGATTTTCGACAAAAGAGACAACACCCCCCCCATTAAGTCATGCTTCAGAAATGTGGAAAATGGTCCGTTTTCAAATGTTTTATTTTGGAACGTCAGTTCACATTTGTAGGTGGATCATCAGTGTTAGAGCTAAAATTAGCATGTTTATAGTGATGTTCATGCTTCCAGGGGCTCGGGAAGTGAATTAAATACTATTTGGAGGCATTTAATGTTCAATCAAAAACAGCTGATTTTTGACAAAAGAGATAACACCCCCCCATTACGTCATGCTTCAGAAATGTGGAAAATGGTCCGTTTTAAAATGTTTTATTTTTGAATGTCAGTTCACATTTGTAGGTGGATCATCAGTGTTGGAGCTAAAATTAGCATGTTTAAAGTGATTTTCATGCTTCCAGGGGCCCTAAACACAAGATTTATGGAATGGTTAAAAGTGCATGAAAATGGCCAATTTACTCACTCTGAGTTCTCAAAAAGGGTTTCTTCACCCCGGGAAGTTAATTAAATACCATTTGGAGGCATTTAATGTTCGAGCAAAAACGGCTGATTTTCGACAAAAGAGATAACACCCCCCCATTACGTCATGCTTCAGAAATGTGGAAAATGGTCCGTTTTCAAATGTTTTATTTTTGAACGTCAGTTCACATTTGTAGGTGGATCATCAGTGTTAGAGCTAAAATTAGCATGTTTAAAGTGATTTTCATGCTTCCAGGGGCTCGGGAAGTGAATTAAATACTATTTGGAGGCATTTAATGTTCAATCAAAAACACCTGATTTTTGACAAAAGAGATAACACCCCCCCATTACGTCATGCTTCAGAAATGTGGAAAATGGTCCGTTTTCAAATGTTTTATTTTTGAACGTCAGTTCACATTTGTAGGTGGATCATCAGTGTTAGAGCTAAAATTAGCATGTTTTAAAGTGATTTTCATGCTTCCAGGGGCCCTAAACACAAGATTTATGGAATGGGTAAAAGTGCATGAAAATAGCTAATTTACTCACTCTGAGTTCTCAAAAAGGGTTTCTTCACCCCGAGAAGTTAATTAAATACCATTTGGAGGCATTTAATGTTCGAGGAAAAACGGCTGATTTTCGACAAAAGAGATAACACCCCCCCCATTACGTCATGCTTCAGAAATGTAGAAAATGGTCTGCTTTCAAATGTTTTATTTTTTAACGTCAGTTCACATTTGTAGGTGGATCATCAGTGTTAGAGCTAAAATTAGCATGTTTAAAGTGATTTTCATGCTTCCAGGGGCCCTAAACACAAGATTTATGGAATGGTTAAAAGTGCATGAAAATGGCCAATTTACTCACTCTGAGTTCTCAAAAAGGGTTTCTTCACCCCGGGAAGTTAATTAAATACCATTTGGAGGCATTTAATGTTCGAGCAGAAACGGCTGATTTTCGACAAAAGAGATAACACCCCCCCCATTAAGTCATGCTTCAGAAATGTGGAAAATGGTCCGTTTTCAAATGTTTTATTTTGGAACGTCAGTTCACATTTGTAGGTGGATCATCAGTGTTAGAGCTAAAATTAGCATGTTTATAGTGATGTTCATGCTTCCAGGTGCTCGGGAAGTGAATTAAATACTATTTGGAGGCATTTAATGTTCAATCAAAAACAGCTGATTTTTGACAAAAGAGATAACACCCCCCCATTACGTCATGCTTCAGAAATGTGGAAAATGGTCCGTTTTAAAATGTTTTATTTTTGAATGTCAGTTCACATTTGTAGGTGGATCATCAGTGTTGGAGCTAAAATTAGCATGTTTAAAGTGATTTTCATGCTTCCAGGGGCCCTAAACACAAGATTTATGGAATGGTTAAAAGTGCATGAAAATGGCCAATTTACTCATTCTGAGTTCTCAAAAAGGGTTTCTTCACCCCGGGAAGTTAATTAAATACCATTTGGAGGCATTTAATGTTCGAGCAAAAACGGCTGATTTTCGACAAAAGAGATAACACCCCCCCATTACGTCATGCTTCAGAAATGTGGAAAATGGTCCGTTTTCAAATGTTTTATTTTTGAACGTCAGTTCACATTTGTAGGTGGATCATCAGTGTTAGAGCTAAAATTAGCATGTTTAAAGTGATTTTCATGCTTCCAGGGGCTCGGGAAGTGAATTAAATACTATTTGGAGGCATTTAATGTTCAATCAAAAACAGCTGATTTTTGACAAAAGAGATAACACCCCCCCATTACGTCATGCTTCAGAAATGTGGAAAATGGTCCGTTTTCAAATGTTTTATTTTTGAACGTCAGTTCACATTTGTAGGTGGATCATCAGTGTTAGAGCTAAAATTAGCATGTTTAAAGTGATTTTCATGCTTCCAGGGGCCCTAAACACAAGATTTATGGAATGGTTAAAAGTGCATGAAAATAGCTAATTTACTCACTCTGAGTTCTCAAAAAGGGTTTCTTCACCCCGGGAAGTTAATTAAATACCATTTGGAGGCATTTAATGTTCGAGCAAAAACTGCTGATTTTCGACAAAAGAGATAACACCCCCCATTACGTCATGCTTCAGAAATGTGGAAAATGATCCGTTTTCAAATGTTTTATTTTTGAACGTCAGTTCACATTTGTAGGTGGATCATCAGTGTTAGAGCTAAAATTAGCATGTTTAAAGTGATTTTCATGCTTCCAGGGGCTCGGGAAGTGAATTAAATACTATTTGGAGGCATTTAATGTTCAAGCAAAAACAGCTGATTTTTGACAAAAGAGATAACACCCCCCCATTACGTCATGCTTCAGAAATGTGGAAAATGGTCCGTTTTCAAATGTTTTATTTTTGAACGTCAGTTCACATTTGTAGGTGGATCATCAGTGTTAGAGCTAAAATTAGCATGTTTAAAGTGATTTTCATGCTTCCAGGGGCCCTAAACACAAGATTTATGGAATGGTTAAAAGTGCATGAAAATGGCCAATTTACTCACTCTGAGTTCTCAAAAAGGGTTTCTTCACCCCGGGAAGTTAATTAAATACCATTTGGAGGCATTTAATGTTCGAGCAAAAACGGCTGATTTTCGACAAAAGAGATAACACCCCCCCATTACGTCATGCTTCAGAAATGTGGAAAATGGTCCGTTTTCAAATGTTTTATTTTTGAACATCAGTTCACATTTGTAGGTTGATCATCAGTGTTAGAGCTAAAATTAGCATGTTTAAAGTGATTTTCATGCTTCCAGGGGCTCGGGAAGTGAATTAAATACTATTTGGAGGCATTTAATGTTCAATCAAAAACAGCTGATTTTTGACAAAAGAGATAACACCCCCCCCATTACGTCATGCTTCAGAAATGTGGAAAATGGTCCGTTTTCAAATGTTTTATTTTTGAACGTCAGTTCACATTTGTAGGTGGATCATCAGTGTTAGAGCTAAAATTAGCATGTTTAAAGTGATTTTCATGCTTCCAGGGGCCCTAAACACAAGATTTATGGAATGGTTAAAAGTGCATGAAAATGGCCAATTTACTCACTCTGAGTTCTCAAAAAGGGTTTCTTCACCCCGGGAAGTTAATTAAATACCATTTGGAGGCATTTAATGTTCGAGCAAAAACGGCTGATTTTCGACAAAAGAGATAACACCCCCCCATTACGTCATGCTTCAGAAATGTGGAAAATGGTCCGTTTTCAAATGTTTTATTTTTGAACGTCAGTTCACATTTGTAGGTGGATCATCAGTGTTAGAGCTAAAATTAGCATGTTTAAAGTGATTTTCATGCTTCCAGGGGCTCGGGAAGTGAATTAAATACTATTTGGAGGCATTTAATGTTCAATCAAAAACAGCTGATTTTTGACAAAAGAGATAACACCCCCCCATTACGTCATGCTTCAGAAATGTGGAAAATGGTCCGTTTTCAAATGTTTTATTTTTGAACGTCAGTTCACATTTGTAGGTGGATCATCAGTGTTAGAGCTAAAATTAGCATGTTTAAAGTGATTTTCATGCTTCCAGGGGCCCTAAACACAAGATTTATGGAATGGTTAAAAGTGCATGAAAATAGCTAATTTACTCACTCTGAGTTCTCAAAAAGGGTTTCTTCACCCCGGGAAGTTAATTAAATACCATTTGGAGGCATTTAATGTTCGAGCAAAAACTGCTGATTTTCGACAAAAGAGATAACACCCCCCATTACGTCATGCTTCAGAAATGTGGAAAATGATCCGTTTTCAAATGTTTTATTTTTGAACGTCAGTTCACATTTGTAGGTGGATCATCAGTGTTAGAGCTAAAATTAGCATGTTTAAAGTGATTTTCATGCTTCCAGGGGCTCGGGAAGTGAATTAAATACTATTTGGAGGCATTTAATGTTCAAGCAAAAACAGCTGATTTTTGACAAAAGAGATAACACCCCCCCATTACGTCATGCTTCAGAAATGTGGAAAATGGTCCGTTTTCAAATGTTTTATTTTTGAACGTCAGTTCACATTTGTAGGTGGATCATCAGTGTTAGAGCTAAAATTAGCATGTTTAAAGTGATTTTCATGCTTCCAGGGGCCCTAAACACAAGATTTATGGAATGGTTAAAAGTGCATGAAAATGGCCAATTTACTCACTCTGAGTTCTCAAAAAGGGTTTCTTCACCCCGGGAAGTTAATTAAATACCATTTGGAGGCATTTAATGTTCGAGCAAAAACGGCTGATTTTCGACAAAAGAGATAACACCCCCCCATTACGTCATGCTTCAGAAATGTGGAAAATGGTCCGTTTTCAAATGTTTTATTTTTGAACATCAGTTCACATTTGTAGGTTGATCATCAGTGTTAGAGCTAAAATTAGCATGTTTAAAGTGATTTTCATGCTTCCAGGGGCTCGGGAAGTGAATTAAATACTATTTGGAGGCATTTAATGTTCAATCAAAAACAGCTGATTTTTGACAAAAGAGATAACACCCCCCCCATTACGTCATGCTTCAGAAATGTGGAAAATGGTCCGTTTTCAAATGTTTTATTTTTGAACGTCAGTTCACATTTGTAGGTGGATCATCAGTGTTAGAGCTAAAATTAGCATGTTTAAAGTGATTTTCATGCTTCCAGGGGCCCTAAACACAAGATTTATGGAATGGTTAAAAGTGCATGAAAATGGCCAATTTACTCACTCTGAGTTCTCAAAAAGGGTTTCTTCACCCCGGGAAGTTAATTAAATACCATTTGGAGGCATTTAATGTTCGAGCAAAAACGGCTGATTTTCGACAAAAGAGATAACACCCCCCCATTACGCCATGCTTCAGAAATGTAGAAAATGGTCCGTTTTCAAATGTTTTATTTTTGAACGTCAGTTCACATTTGTAGGTGGATCATCAGTGTTAGAGCTAAAATTAGCATGTTTAAAGTGATTTTCATGCTTCCAGGGGCTCGGGAAGTGAATTAAATACTATTTGGAGGCATTTAATGTTCAAGCAAAAACAGCTGATTTTTGACAAAAGAGATAACACCCCCCATTACGTCATGCTTCAGAAATGTGGAAAATGGTCCGTTTTCAAATGTTTTATTTTTGAACGTCAGTTCACATTTGTAGGTGGATCATCAGTGTTAGAGCTAAAATTAGCATGTTTAAAGTGATTTTCATGCTTCCAGGGGCCCTAAACACAAGATGTATGGAATGGTTACAAGTGCATGAAAATGGCCAATTTACTCACTCTGAGTTCTCAAAAAGGGTTTCTTCACCCCGGGAAGTTAATTAAATACCATTTGAAGGCATTTAATGTTCGAGCAAAAACGGCTGATTTTCGACAAAAGAGATAACACCCCCCCCATTACGTCATGCTTCAGAAATGTGGAAAATGGTCCGTTTTCAAATGTTTTATTTTTGAACATCAGTTCACATTTGTAGGTGGATCATCAGTGTTAGAGCTAAAATTAGCATGTTTAAAGTGATTTTCATGCTTCCAGGGGCTCGGGAAGTGAATTAAATACTATTTGGAGGCATTTAATGTTCAATCAAAAACAGCTGATTTTTGACAAAAGAGATAACACCCCCCATTACGTCATGCTTCAGAAATGTGGAAAATGGTCCGTTTTCAAATGTTTTATTTTTTAACGTCAGTTCACATTTGTAGGTGGATCATCAGTGTTAGAGCTAAAATTAGCATGTTTAAAGTGATTTTCATGCTTCCAGGGGCCCTAAACACAAGATTTATGGAATGGTTAAAAGTGCATGAAAATGGCCAATTTACTCACTCTGAGTTCTCAAAAAGGGTTTCTTCACCCCGGGAAGTTAATTAAATACCATTTGGAGGCATTTAATGTTCGAGCAAAAACGGCTGATTTTCGACAAAAGAGATAACACCCCCCCATTACGTCATGCTTCAGAAATGTGGAAAATGGTCCGTTTTCAAATGTTTTATTTTTGAACGTCAGTTCACATTTGTAGGTGGATCATCAGTGTTAGAGCTAAAATTAGCACGTTTAAAGTGATTTTCATGCTTCCAGGGGCTCGGGAAGTGAATTAAATACTATTTGGAGGCATTTAATGTTCAATCAAAAACAGCTGATTTTTGACAAAAGAGATAACACCCCCCCATTACGTCATGCTTCAGAAATGTGGAAAATGGTCCGTTTTCAAATGTTTTATTTTTGAACGTCAGTTCACATTTGTAGGTGGATCATCAGTGTTAGAGCTAAAATTAGCATGTTTAAAGTGATTTTCATGCTTCCAGGGGCCCTAAACACAAGATTTATGGAATGGTTAAAAGTGCATGAAAATGGCCAATTTACTCACTCTGAGTTCTCAAAAAGTGTTTCTTCACCCCGGGAAGTTAATTAAATACCATTTGGAGGCATTTAATGTTCAAGCAGAAACGGCTGATTTTCGACAAAAGAGATAACACCCCCCCCATTAAGTCATGCTTCAGAAATGTGGAAAATGGTCCGTTTTCAAATGTTTTATTTTGGAACGTCAGTTCACATTTGTAGGTGGATCATCAGTGTTAGAGCTAAAATTAGCATGTTTATAGTGATGTTCATGCTTCCAGGGGCTCGGGAAGTGAATTAAATACTATTTGGAGGCATTTAATGTTCAATCAAAAACAGCTGATTTTTGACAAAAGAGATAACACCCCCCCATTACGTCATGCTTCAGAAATGTGGAAAATGGTCCGTTTTAAAATGTTTTATTTTTGAATGTCAGTTCACATTTGTAGGTGGATCATCAGTGTTGGAGCTAAAATAAGCATGTTTAAAGTGATTTTCATGCTTCCAGGGGCCCTAAACACAAGATTTATGGAATGGTTAAAAGTGCATGAAAATGGCCAATTTACTCACTCTGAGTTCTCAAAAAGGGTTTCTTCACCCCGGGAAGTTAATTAAATACCATTTGGAGGCATTTAATGTTCGAGCAAAAACGGCTGATTTTCGACAAAAGAGATAACACCCCCCCATTACGTCATGCTTCAGAAATGTGGAAAATGGTCCGTTTTCAAATGTTTTATTTTTGAACGTCAGTTCACATTTGTAGGTGGATCATCAGTGTCAGAGCTAAAATTAGCATGTTTAAAGTGATTTTCATGCTTCCAGGGGCTCGGGAAGTGAATTAAATACTATTTGGAGGCATTTAATGTTCAAGCAAAAACAGCTGATATTTGACAAAAGAGATAACACCCCCCCATTACGTCATGCTTCAGAAATGTGGAAAATGGTCCGTTTTCAAATGTTTTTATTTTTGAATGTCAGTTCACATTTGTAGGTGGATCATCAGTGTTAGAGCTAAAATTAGCATCTTTAAAGTGATTTTCATGCTTCCAGGGGCCCTAAACACAAGATTTATGGAATGGTTAAAAGTGCATGAAAATGGCCAATTTACTCACTCTGAGTTCTCAAAAAGTGTTTCTTCACCCCGGGAAGTTAATTAAATACCATTTGGAGGCATTTAATGTTCGAGCAGAAACGGCTGATTTTCGACAAAAGAGACAACACCCCCCCCATTAAGTCATGCTTCAGAAATGTGGAAAATGGTCCGTTTTCAAATGTTTTATTTTGGAACGTCAGTTCACATTTGTAGGTGGATCATCAGTGTTAGAGCTAAAATTAGCATGTTTATAGTGATGTTCATGCTTCCAGGGGCTCGGGAAGTGAATTAAATACTATTTGGAGGCATTTAATGTTCAATCAAAAACAGCTGATTTTTGACAAAAGAGATAACACCCCCCCATTACGTCATGCTTCAGAAATGTGGAAAATGGTCCGTTTTAAAATGTTTTATTTTTGAATGTCAGTTCACATTTGTAGGTGGATCATCAGTGTTGGAGCTAAAATTAGCATGTTTAAAGTGATTTTCATGCTTCCAGGGGCCCTAAACACAAGATTTATGGAATGGTTAAAAGTGCATGAAAATGGCCAATTTACTCACTCTGAGTTCTCAAAAAGGGTTTCTTCACCCCGGGAAGTTAATTAAATACCATTTGGAGGCATTTAATGTTCGAGCAAAAACGGCTGATTTTCGACAAAAGAGATAACACCCCCCCATTACGTCATGCTTCAGAAATGTGGAAAATGGTCCGTTTTCAAATGTTTTATTTTTGAACGTCAGTTCACATTTGTAGGTGGATCATCAGTGTTAGAGCTAAAATTAGCATGTTTAAAGTGATTTTCATGCTTCCAGGGGCTCGGGAAGTGAATTAAATACTATTTGGAGGCATTTAATGTTCAATCAAAAACAGCTGATTTTTGACAAAAGAGATAACACCCCCCCATTACGTCATGCTTCAGAAATGTGGAAAATGGTCCGTTTTCAAATGTTTTATTTTTGAACGTCAGTTCACATTTGTAGGTGGATCATCAGTGTTAGAGCTAAAATTAGCATGTTTAAAGTGATTTTCATGCTTCCAGGGGCCCTAAACACAAGATTTATGGAATGGTTAAAAGTGCATGAAAATGGCCAATTTACTCACTCTGAGTTCTCAAAAAGGGTTTCTTCACCCCGGGAAGTTAATTAAATACCATTTGGAGGCATTTAATGTTCGAGCAAAAACTGCTGATTTTCGACAAAAGAGATAACACCCCCCATTACGTCATGCTTCAGAAATGTGGAAAATGATCCGTTTTCAAATGTTTTATTTTTGAACGTCAGTTCACATTTGTAGGTGGATCATCAGTGTTAGAGCTAAAATTAGCATGTTTAAAGTGATTTTCATGCTTCCAGGGGCACTAAACACAAGGTTTATGGAATGGTTAAAAGTGCATGAAAATGGCCAATTTACTCACTCTGAGTTCTCAAAAAGGGTTTCTTCACCCCGGGAAGTTAATTAAATACCATTTGGAGGCATTTAATGTTCGAGCAGAAACAGCTGATTTTTGACAAAAGAGATAACACCCCCCCATTACGTCATGCTTCAGAAATGTGGAAAATGGTCCGTTTTCAAATGTTTTATTTTTGAACGTCAGTTCACATTTGTAGGTGGATCATCAGTGTTAGAGCTAAAATTAGCATGTTTAAAGTGATTTTCATGCTTCCAGGGGCACTAAACACAAGATTTATGGAATGGTTAAAAGTGCATGAAAATGGCCAATTTACTCACTCTGAGTTCTCAAAAAGGGTTTCTTCACACCGGGAAGTTAATTAAATACCATTTGGAGGCATTTAATGTTCGAGCAAAAACGGCTGATTTTCGACAAAAGAGATAACACCCCCCCCATTACGTCATGCTTCAGAAATGTAGAAAATGGTCTGCTTTCAAATGTTTTATTTTTTAACGTCAGTTCACATTTGTAGGTGGATCATCAGTGTCAGAGCTAAAATTAGCATGTTTAAAGTGATTTTCATGCTTCCAGGGGCTCGGGAAGTGAATTAAATATTATTTGGAGGCATTTAATGTTCAAGCAAAAACAGCTGATATTTGACAAAAGAGATAACACCCCCCCATTACGTCATGCTTCAGAAATGTGGAAAATGGTCCGTTTTCAAATGTTTTTATTTTTGAACGTCAGTTCACATTTGTAGGTGGATCATCAGTGTTAGAGCTAAAATTAGCATCTTTAAAGTGATTTTCATGCTTCCAGGGGCCCTAAACACAAGATTTATGGAATGGTTAAAAGTGCATGAAAATGGCCAATTTACTCACTCTGAGTTCTCAAAAAGTGTTTCTTCACCCCGGGAAGTTAATTAAATACCATTTGGAGGCATTTAATGTTCGAGCAGAAACGGCTGATTTTCGACAAAAGAGACAACACCCCCCCCATTAAGTCATGCTTCAGAAATGTGGAAAATGGTCCGTTTTCAAATGTTTTATTTTGGAACGTCAGTTCACATTTGTAGGTGGATCATCAGTGTTAGAGCTAAAATTAGCATGTTTATAGTGATGTTCATGCTTCCAGGGGCTCGGGAAGTGAATTAAATACTATTTGGAGGCATTTAATGTTCAATCAAAAACAGCTGATTTTTGACAAAAGAGATAACACCCCCCCATTACGTCATGCTTCAGAAATGTGGAAAATGGTCCGTTTTAAAATGTTTTATTTTTGAATGTCAGTTCACATTTGTAGGTGGATCATCAGTGTTGGAGCTAAAATTAGCATGTTTAAAGTGATTTTCATGCTTCCAGGGGCCCTAAACACAAGATTTATGGAATGGTTAAAAGTGCATGAAAATGGCCAATTTACTCACTCTGAGTTCTCAAAAAGGGTTTCTTCACCCCGGGAAGTTAATTAAATACCATTTGGAGGCATTTAATGTTCGAGCAAAAACGGCTGATTTTCGACAAAAGAGATAACACCCCCCCATTACGTCATGCTTCAGAAATGTGGAAAATGGTCCGTTTTCAAATGTTTTATTTTTGAACGTCAGTTCACATTTGTAGGTGGATCATCAGTGTTAGAGCTAAAATTAGCATGTTTAAAGTGATTTTCATGCTTCCAGGGGCTCGGGAAGTGAATTAAATACTATTTGGAGGCATTTAATGTTCAATCAAAAACAGCTGATTTTTGACAAAAGAGATAACACCCCCCCATTACGTCATGCTTCAGAAATGTGGAAAATGGTCCGTTTTCAAATGTTTTATTTTTGAACGTCAGTTCACATTTGTAGGTGGATCATCAGTGTTAGAGCTAAAATTAGCATGTTTAAAGTGATTTTCATGCTTCCAGGGGCCCTAAACACAAGATTTATGGAATGGTTAAAAGTGCATGAAAATGGCCAATTTACTCACTCTGAGTTCTCAAAAAGGGTTTCTTCATCCCGGGAAGTTAATTAAATACCATTTGGAGGCATTTAATGTTCGAGCAAAAACTGCTGATTTTCGACAAAAGAGATAACACCCCCCATTACGTCATGCTTCAGAAATGTGGAAAATGATCCGTTTTCAAATGTTTTATTTTTGAACGTCAGTTCACATTTGTAGGTGGATCATCAGTGTTAGAGCTAAAATTAGCATGTTTAAAGTGATTTTCATGCTTCCAGGGGCACTAAACACAAGGTTTATGGAATGGTTAAAAGTGCATGAAAATGGCCAATTTACTCACTCTGAGTTCTCAAAAAGGGTTTCTTCACCCCGGGAAGTTAATTAAATACCATTTGGAGGCATTTAATGTTCGAGCAGAAACAGCTGATTTTTGACAAAAGAGATAACACCCCCCCATTACGTCATGCTTCAGAAATGTGGAAAATGGTCCGTTTTCAAATGTTTTATTTTTGAACGTCAGTTCACATTTGTAGGTGGATCATCAGTGTTAGAGCTAAAATTAGCATGTTTAAAGTGATTTTCATGCTTCCAGGGGCACTAAACACAAGATTTATGGAATGGTTAAAAGTGCATGAAAATGGCCAATTTACTCACTCTGAGTTCTCAAAAAGGGTTTCTTCACACCGGGAAGTTAATTAAATACCATTTGGAGGCATTTAATGTTCGAGCAAAAACGGCTGATTTTCGACAAAAGAGATAACACCCCCCCCATTACGTCATGCTTCAGAAATGTAGAAAATGGTCTGCTTTCAAATGTTTTTTTTTTTAACGTCAGTTCACATTTGTAGGTGGATCATCAGTGTCAGAGCTAAAATTAGCATGTTTAAAGTGATTTTCATGCTTCCAGGGGCTCGGGAAGTGAATTAAATACTATTTGGAGGCATTTAATGTTCAAGCAAAAACAGCTGATATTTGACAAAAGAGATAACACCCCCCCATTACGTCATGCTTCAGAAATGTGGAAAATGGTCCGTTTTCAAATGTTTTTATTTTTGAACGTCAGTTCACATTTGTAGGTGGATCATCATTGTTAGAGCTAAAATTAGCATCTTTAAAGTGATTTTCATGCTTCCAGGGGCCCTAAACACAAGATTTATGGAATGGTTAAAAGTGCATGAAAATGGCCAATTTACTCACTCTGAGTTCTCAAAAAGTGTTTCTTCACCCCGGGAAGTTAATTAAATACCATTTGGAGGCATTTAATGTTCGAGCAGAAACGGCTGATTTTCGACAAAAGAGACAACACCCCCCCCATTAAGTCATGCTTCAGAAATGTGGAAAATGGTCCGTTTTCAAATGTTTTATTTTGGAACGTCAGTTCACATTTGTAGGTGGATCATCAGTGTTAGAGCTAAAATTAGCATGTTTATAGTGATGTTCATGCTTCCAGGGGCTCGGGAAGTGAATTAAATACTATTTGGAGGCATTTAATGTTCAATCAAAAACAGCTGATTTTTGACAAAAGAGATAACACCCCCCCATTACGTCATGCTTCAGAAATGTGGAAAATGGTCCGTTTTAAAATGTTTTATTTTTGAATGTCAGTTCACATTTGTAGGTGGATCATCAGTGTTGGAGCTAAAATTAGCATGTTTAAAGTGATTTTCATGCTTCCAGGGGCCCTAAACACAAGATTTATGGAATGGTTAAAAGTGCATGAAAATGGCCAATTTACTCACTCTGAGTTCTCAAAAAGGGTTTCTTCACCCCGGGAAGTTAATTAAATACCATTTGGAGGCATTTAATGTTCGAGCAAAAACGGCTGATTTTCGACAAAAGAGATAACACCCCCCCATTACGTCATGCTTCAGAAATGTGGAAAATG
The DNA here is from genome assembly GCF_964263255.1 of Lissotriton vulgaris. Lineage (NCBI taxonomy): Eukaryota > Metazoa > Chordata > Amphibia > Caudata > Salamandridae > Lissotriton > Lissotriton vulgaris. The sequence continues at coordinate 1,221,427 of NW_028246529.1, read as the reverse complement.
GTCCGTTTTCAAATGTTTTATTTTTGAACGTCAGTTCACATTTGTAGGTGGATCATCAGTGTTAGAGCTAAAATTAGCATGTTTAAAGTGATTTTCATGCTTCCAGGGGCTCGGGAAGTGAATTAAATACTATTTGGAGGCATTTAATGTTCAATCAAAAACAGCTGATTTTTGACAAAAGAGATAACACCCCCCCATTACGTCATGCTTCAGAAATGTGGAAAATGGTCCGTTTTCAAATGTTTTATTTTTGAACGTCAGTTCACATTTGTAGGTGGATCATCAGTGTTAGAGCTAAAATTAGCATGTTTAAAGTGATTTTCATGCTTCCAGGGGCCCTAAACACAAGATTTATGGAATGGTTAAAAGTGCATGAAAATGGCCAATTTACTCACTCTGAGTTCTCAAAAAGGGTTTCTTCATCCCGGGAAGTTAATTAAATACCATTTGGAGGCATTTAATGTTCGAGCAAAAACTGCTGATTTTCGACAAAAGAGATAACACCCCCCATTACGTCATGCTTCAGAAATGTGGAAAATGATCCGTTTTCAAATGTTTTATTTTTGAACGTCAGTTCACATTTGTAGGTGGATCATCAGTGTTAGAGCTAAAATTAGCATGTTTAAAGTGATTTTCATGCTTCCAGGGGCACTAAACACAAGGTTTATGGAATGGTTAAAAGTGCATGAAAATGGCCAATTTACTCACTCTGAGTTCTCAAAAAGGGTTTCTTCACCCCGGGAAGTTAATTAAATACCATTTGGAGGCATTTAATGTTCGAGCAGAAACAGCTGATTTTTGACAAAAGAGATAACACCCCCCCATTACGTCATGCTTCAGAAATGTGGAAAATGGTCCGTTTTCAAATGTTTTATTTTTGAACGTCAGTTCACATTTGTAGGTGGATCATCAGTGTTAGAGCTAAAATTAGCATGTTTAAAGTGATTTTCATGCTTCCAGGGGCACTAAACACAAGATTTATGGAATGGTTAAAAGTGCATGAAAATGGCCAATTTACTCACTCTGAGTTCTCAAAAAGGGTTTCTTCACACCGGGAAGTTAATTAAATACCATTTGGAGGCATTTAATGTTCGAGCAAAAACGGCTGATTTTCGACAAAAGAGATAACACCCCCCCCATTACGTCATGCTTCAGAAATGTAGAAAATGGTCTGCTTTCAAATGTTTTATTTTTTAACGTCAGTTCACATTTGTAGGTGGATCATCAGTGTTAGAGCTAAAATTAGCATGTTTAAAGTGATTTTCATGCTTCCAGGGGCCCTAAACACAAGATTTATGGAATGGTTAAAAGTGCATGAAAATGGCCAATTTACTCACTCTGAGTTCTCAAAAAGGGTTTCTTCACCCCGGGAAGTTAATTAAATACCATTTGGAGGCATTTAATGTTCGAGCAGAAACGGCTGATTTTCGACAAAAGAGATAACACCCCCCCCCCATTAAGTCATGCTTCAGAAATGTGGAAAATGGTCCGTTTTCAAATGTTTTATTTTGGAACGTCAGTTCACATTTGTAGGTGGATCATCAGTGTTAGAACTAAAATTAGCATGTTTATAGTGATGTTCATGCTTCCAGGTGCTCGGGAAGTGAATTAAATACTATTTGGAGGCATTTAATGTTCAATCAAAAACAGCAGATTTTTGACAAAAGAGATAACACCCCCCCATTACGTCATGCTTCAGAAATGTGGAAAATGGTCCGTTTTAAAATGTTTTATTTTTGAATGTCAGTTCACATTTGTATGTGGATCATCAGTGTTGGAGCTAAAATTAGCATGTTTAAAGTGATTTTCATGCTTCTAGGGGCCCTAAACACAAGATTTATGGAATGGTTAAAAGTGCATGAAAATGGCCAATTTACTCACTCTGAGTTCTCAAAAAGGGTTTCTTCACCCCGGGAAGTTAATTAAATACCATTTGGAGGCATTTAATGTTCGAGCAAAAACGGCTGAATTTCGACAAAAGAGATAACACCCCCCCATTACGTCATGCTTCAGAAATGTGGAAAATGGTCCGTTTTCAAATGTTTTATTTTTGAACGTCAGTTCACATTTGTAGGTGGACCATCAGTGTTAGAGCTAAAATTAGCATGTTTAAAGTGATTTTCATGCTTCCAGGGGCTCTGGAAGTGAATTAAATACTATTTGGAGGCATTTAATGTTCAATCAAAAACAGCTGATTTTTCACAAAAGAGATAACACCCCCCCATTACGTCATGCTTCAGAAATGTGGAAAATGGTCCGTTTTCAAATGTTTTATTTTTGAACGTCAGTTCACATTTGTAGGTGGATCATCAGTGTTAGAGCTAAAATTAGCATGTTTAAAGTGATTTTCATGCTTCCAGGGGCCCAAAACACAAGATTTATGGAATGGTTAAAAGTGCATGAAAATAGCTAATTTACTCACTCTGAGTTCTCAAAAAGGGTTTCTTCACCCCGGGAAGTTAATTAAATACCATTTGGAGGCATTTAATGTTCGAGCAAAAACTGCTGATTTTCGACAAAAGAGATAACACCCCCCATTACGTCATGCTTCAGAAATGTGGAAAATGATCCGTTTTCAAATGTTTTATTTTTGAACGTCAGTTCACATTTGTAGGTGGATCATCAGTGTTAGAGCTAAAATTAGCATGTTTAACGTGATTTTCATGCTTCCAGGGGCTCGGGAAGTGAATTAAATACTATTTGGAGGCATTTAATGTTCAAGCAAAAACAGCTGATTTTTGACAAAAGAGATAACACCCCCCCATTACGTCATGCTTCAGAAATATGGAAAATGGTCCGTTTTCAAATGTTTTATTTTTGAACGTCAGTTCACATTTGTAGGTGGATCATCAGTGTTAGAGCTAAAATTAGCATGTTTAAAGTGATTTTCATGCTTCCAGGGGCCCTAAACACAAGATTTATGGAATGGTTAAAAGTGCATGAAAATGGCCAATTTACTCACTCTGAGTTCTCAAAAAGGGTTTCTTCACCCCGGGAAGTTAATTAAATACCATTTGGAGGCATTTAATGTTCGAGCAAAAACGGCTGATTTTCAACAAAAGAGATAACACCCCCCCATTACGTCATGCTTCAGAAATGTGGAAAATGGTCCGTTTTCAAATGTTTTATTTTTGAACATCAGTTCACATTTGTAGGTGGATCATCAGTGTTAGAGCTAAAATTAGCATGTTTAAAGTGATTTTCATGCTTCCAGGGGCTCGGGAAGTGAATTAAATACTATTTGGAGGCATTTAATGTTCAATCAAAAACAGCTGATTTTTGACAAAAGAGATAACACCCCCCCATTACGTCATGCTTCAGAAATGTGGAAAATGGTCCGTTTTCAAATGTTTTATTTTTGAACGTCAGTTCACATTTGTAGGTGGATCATCAGTGTTAGAGCTAAAATTAGCATGTTTAAAGTGATTTTCATGCTTCCAGGGGCCCTAAACACAAGATTTATGGAATGGTTAAAAGTGCATGAAAATGGCCAATTTACTCACTCTGAGTTCTCAAAAAGGGTTTCTTCACCCCGGGAAGTTAATTAAATACCATTTGGAGGCATTTAATGTTCGAGCAAAAACGGCTGATTTTCGACAAAAGAGATAACACCCCCCCATTACGTCATGCTTCAGAAATGTGGAAAATGGTCCGTTTTCAAATGTTTTATTTTTGAACGTCAGTTCACATTTGTAGGTGGATCATCAGTGTTAGAGCTAAAATTAGCATGTTTAAAGTGATTTTCATGCTTCCAGGGGCTCGGGAAGTGAATTAAATACTATTTGGAGGCATTTAATGTTCAATCAAAAACAGCTGATTTTTGACAAAAGAGATAACACCCCCCCATTACGTCATGCTTCAGAAATGTGGAAAATGGTCCGTTTTCAAATGTTTTATTTTTGAACGTCAGTTCACATTTGTAGGTGGATCATCAGTGTTAGAGCTAAAATTAGCATGTTTAAAGTGATTTTCATGCTTCCAGGGGCCCTAAACACAAGATTTATGGAATGGTTAAAAGTGCATGAAAATAGCTAATTTACTCACTCTGAGTTCTCAAAAAGGGTTTCTTCACCCCGGGAAGTTAATTAAATACCATTTGGAGGCATTTAATGTTCGAGCAAAAACTGCTGATTTTCGACAAAAGAGATAACACCCCCCATTACGTCATGCTTCAGAAATGTGGAAAATGATCCGTTTTCAAATGTTTTATTTTTGAACGTCAGTTCACATTTGTAGGTGGATCATCAGTGTTAGAGCTAAAATTAGCATGTTTAAAGTGATTTTCATGCTTCCAGGGGCTCGGGAAGTGAATTAAATACTATTTGGAGGCATTTAATGTTCAAGCAAAAACAGCTGATTTTTGACAAAAGAGATAACACCCCCCCATTACGTCATGCTTCAGAAATGTGGAAAATGGTCCGTTTTCAAATGTTTTATTTTTGAACGTCAGTTCACATTTGTAGGTGGATCATCAGTGTTAGAGCTAAAATTAGCATGTTTAAAGTGATTTTCATGCTTCCAGGGGCCCTAAACACAAGATTTATGGAATGGTTAAAAGTGCATGAAAATGGCCAATTTACTCACTCTGAGTTCTCAAAAAGGGTTTCTTCACCCCGGGAAGTTAATTAAATACCATTTGGAGGCATTTAATGTTCGAGCAAAAATGGCTGATTTTCGACAAAAGAGATAACACCCCCCCATTACGTCATGCTTCAGAAATGTGGAAAATGGTCCGTTTTCAAATGTTTTATTTTTGAACATCAGTTCACATTTGTAGGTGGATCATCAGTGTTAGAGCTAAAATTAGCATGTTTAAAGTGATTTTCATGCTTCCAGGGGCTCGGGAAGTGAATTAAATACTATTTGGAGGCATTTAATGTTCAATCAAAAACAGCTGATTTTTGACAAAAGAGATAACACCCCCCCATTACGTCATGCTTCAGAAATGTGGAAAATGGTCCGTTTTCAAATGTTTTATTTTTGAACGTCAGTTCACATTTGTAGGTGGATCATCAGTGTTAGAGCTAAAATTAGCATGTTTAAAGTGATTTTCATGCTTCCAGGGGCCCTAAACACAAGATTTATGGAATGGTTAAAAGTGCATGAAAATGGCCAATTTACTCACTCTGAGTTCTCAAAAAGGGTTTCTTCACCCCGGGAAGTTAATTAAATACCATTTGGAGGCATTTAATGTTCGAGCAAAAATGGCTGATTTTCGACAAAAGAGATAACACCCCCCCATTACGTCATGCTTCAGAAATGTGGAAAATGGTCCGTTTTCAAATGTTTTATTTTTGAACGTCAGTTCACATTTGTAGGTCGATCATCAGTGTTAGAGCTAAAATTAGCATGTTTAACGTGATTTTCATGCTTCCAGGGGCTCGGGAAGTGAATTAAATACTATTTGGAGGCATTTAATGTTCAAGCAAAAACAGCTGATTTTTGACAAAAGAGATAACACCCCCCCATTACGTCATGCTTCAGAAATGTGGAAAATGGTCCGTTTTCAAATGTTTTATTTTTGAACGTCAGTTCACATTTGTAGGTGGATCATCAGTGTTAGAGCTAAAATTAGCATGTTTAAAGTGATTTTCATGCTTCTAGGGGCCCTAAACACAAGATTTATGGAATGGTTAAAAGTGCATGAAAATGGCCAATTTACTCACTCTGAGTTCTCAAAAAGGGTTTCTTCACCCCGGGAAGTTAATTAAATACCATTTGAAGGCATTTAATGTTCGAGCAAAAACGGCTGATTTTCGACAAAAGAGATAACACCCCCTCATTACGTCATGCTTCAGAAATGTGGAAAATGGTCCGTTTTCAAATGTTTTATTTTTGAACATCAGTTCACATTTGTAGGTGGATCATCAGTGTTAGAGCTAAAATTAGCATGTTTAAAGTGATTTTCATGCTTCCAGGGGCTCGGGAAGTGAATTAAATACTATTTGGAGGCATTTAATGTTCAATCAAAAACAGCTGATTTTTGACAAAAGAGATAACACCCCCCATTACGTCATGCTTCAGAAATGTGGAAAATGGTCCGTTTTCAAATGTTTTATTTTTTAACGTCAGTTCACATTTGTAGGTGGATCATCAGTGTTAGAGCTAAAATTAGCATGTTTAAAGTGATTTTCATGCTTCCAGGGGCCCTAAACACAAGATTTATGGAATGGTTAAAAGTGCATGAAAATGGCCAATTTACTCACTCTGAGTTCTCAAAAAGGGTTTCTTCACCCCGGGAAGTTAATTAAATACCATTTGGAGGCATTTAATGTTCGAGCAAAAACGGCTGATTTTCGACAAAAGAGATAACACCCCCCCATTACGTCATGCTTCAGAAATGTGGAAAATGGTCCGTTTTCAAATGTTTTATTTTTGAACGTCAGTTCACATTTGTAGGTGGATCATCAGTGTTAGAGCTAAAATTAGCATGTTTAAAGTGATTTTCATGCTTCCAGGGGCTCGGGAAGTGAATTAAATACTATTTGGAGGCATTTAATGTTCAAGCAAAAACAGCTGATTTTTGACAAAAGAGATAACACCCCCCCATTACGTCATGCTTCAGAAATGTGGAAAATGGTCCGTTTTCAAATGTTTTATTTTTGAACGTCAGTTCACATTTGTAGGTGGATCATCAGTGTTAGAGCTAAAATTAGCATGTTTAAAGTGATTTTCATGCTTCCAGGGGCCCTAAACACAAGATTTATGGAATGGTTAAAAGTGCATGAAAATGGCCAATTTACTCACTCTGAGTTCTCAAAAAGGGTTTCTTCACCCCGGGAAGTTAATTAAATACCATTTGAAGGCATTTAATGTTCGAGCAAAAACGGCTGATTTTCGACAAAAGAGATAACACCCCCCCATTACGTCATGCTTCAGAAATGTGGAAAATGGTCCGTTTTCAAATGTTTTATTTTTGAACATCAGTTCACATTTGTAGGTGGATCATCAGTGTTAGAGCTAAAATTAGCATGTTTAAAGTGATTTTCATGCTTCCAGGGGCTCGGGAAGTGAATTAAATACTATTTGGAGGCATTTAATGTTCAATCAAAAACAGCTGATTTTTGACAAAAGAGATAACACCCCCCATTACGTCATGCTTCAGAAATGTGGAAAATGGTCCGTTTTCAAATGTTTTATTTTTTAACGTCAGTTCACATTTGTAGGTGGATCATCAGTGTTAGAGCTAAAATTAGCATGTTTAAAGTGATTTTCATGCTTCCAGGGGCCCTAAACACAAGATTTATGGAATGGTTAAAAGTGCATGAAAATGGCCAATTTCCTCACTCTGAGTTCTCAAAAAGGGTTTCTTCACCCCGGGAAGGTAATTAAATACCATTTGGAGGCATTTAATGTTCGAGCAAAAACGGCTGATTTTCGACAAAAGAGATAACACCCCCCATTACGTCATGCTTCAGAAATGTGGAAAATGGTCCGTTTTCAAATGTTTTATTTTGGAACGTCAGTTCACATTTGTAGGTGGATCATCAGTGTTAGAGCTAAAATTAGCATGTTTATAGTGATGTTCATGCTTCCAGGGGCTCGGGAAGTGAATTAAATACTATTTGGAGGCATTTAACGTTCAATCAAAAACAGCTGATTTTTGACAAAAGAGATAACACCCCCCCATTACGTCATGCTTCAGAAATGTGGAAAATGGTCCGTTTTAAAATGTTTTATTTTTGAATGTCAGTTCACATTTGTAGGTGGATCATCAGTGTTAGAGCTAAAATTAGCATGTTTAAAGTGATTTTCATGCTTCCAGGGGCCCTAAACACAAGATTTATGGAATGGTTAAAAGTGCATGAAAATGGCCAATTTACTCATTCTGAGTTCTCAAAAAGGGTTTCTTCACCCCGGGAAGTTAATTAAATACCATTTGGAGGCATTTAATGTTCGAGCAGAAACGGCTGATTTTCGACAAAAGAGATAACACCCCCCCATTACGTCATGCTTCAGAAATGTGGAAAATGGTCCGTTTTCAAATGTTTTATTTTGGAACGTCAGTTCACATTTGTAGGTGGATCATCAGTGTTAGAGCTAAAATTAGCATGTTTATATTGATGTTCATGCTTCCAGGGGCTCGGGAAGTGAATTAAATACTATTTGGAGGCATTTAACGTTCAATCAAAAACAGCTGATTTTTGACAAAAGAGATAACACCCCCCCCCCATTACGTCATGCTTCAGAAATGTGGAAAATGGTCCGTTTTAAAATGTTTTATTTTTGAATGTCAGTTCACATTTGTAGGTGGATCATCAGTGTTGGAGCTAAAATTAGCATGTTTAAAGTGATTTTCATGCTTCCAGGGGCCCTAAAAACAAGATTTATGGAATGGTTAAAAGTGCATGAAAATGGCCAATTTACTCACTCTGAGTTCTCAAAAAGGGTTTCTTCACCCCGGGAAGTTAATTAAATACCATTTGGAGGCATTTAATGTTCGAGCAAAAATGGCTGATTTTCGACAAAAGAGATAACACCCCCCCATTACGTCATGCTTCAGAAATGTGGAAAATGGTCCGTTTTCAAATGTTTTATTTTTGAACGTCAGTTCACATTTGTAGGTGGATCATCAGTGTTAGAGCTAAAATTAGCATGTTTAAAGTGATTTTCATGCTTCCAGGGGCTCGGGAAGTGAATTAAATACTATTTGGAGGCATTTAATGTTCAAGCAAAAACAGCTGATTTTTGACAAAAGAGATAACACCCCCCCATTACGTCATGCTTCAGAAATGTGGAAAATGGTCCGTTTTCAAATGTTTTATTTTTGAACGTCAGTTCACATTTGTAGGTGGATCATCAGTGTTAGAGCTAAAATTAGCATGTTTAAAGTGATTTTCATGCTTCCAGGGGCCCTAAACACAAGATTTATGGAATGGTTAAAAGTGCATGAAAATGGCCAATTTACTCACTCTGAGTTCTCAAAAAGTGTTTCTTCACCCCGGGAAGTTAATTAAATACCATTTGGAGGCATTTAATGTTTGAGCAGAAACGGCTGATTTTCGACAAAAGAGATAACACCCCCCCCATTAAGTCATGCTTCAGAAATGTGGAAAATGGTCCGTTTTCAAATGTTTTATTTTGGAACGTCAGTTCACATTTGTAGGTGGATCATCAGTGTTAGAGCTAAAATTAGCATGTTTATAGTGATGTTCATGCTTCCAGGGGCTCGGGAAGTGAATTAAATACTATTTGGAGGCATTTAATGTTCAAGCAAAAACAGCTGATTTTTGACAAAAGAGATAACACCCCCCCATTACGTCATGCTTCAGAAATGTGGAAAATGGTCCGTTTTCAAATGTTTTATTTTTGAACGTCAGTTCACATTTGTAGGTGGATCATCAGTGTTAGAGCTAAAATTAGCATGTTTAAAGTGATTTTCATGCTTCCAGGGGCACTAAACACAAGATTTATGGAATGGTTAAAAGTGCATGAAAATGGCCAATTTACTCACTCTGAGTTCTCAAAAAGGGTTTCTTCACACCGGGAAGTTAATTAAATACCATTTGGAGGCATTTAATGTTCGAGCAAAAACGGCTGATTTTCGACAAAAGAGATAACACCCCCCCCATTACGTCATGCTTCAGAAATGTAGAAAATGGTCTGCTTTCAAATGTTTTATTTTTTAACGTCAGTTCACATTTGTAGGTGGATCATCAGTGTTAGAGCTAAAATTAGCATGTTTAAAGTGATTTTCATGCTTCCAGGGGCCCTAAACACAAGATTTATGGAATGGTTAAAAGTGCATGAAAATGGCCAATTTACTCACTCTGAGTTCTCAAAAAGGGTTTCTTCACCCCGGGAAGTTAATTAAATACCATTTGGAGGCATTTAATGTTCGAGCAGAAACGGCTGATTTTCGACAAAAGAGATAACACCCCCCCCCCATTAAGTCATGCTTCAGAAATGTGGAAAATGGTCCGTTTTCAAATGTTTTATTTTGGAACGTCAGTTCACATTTGTAGGTGGATCATCAGTGTTAGAACTAAAATTAGCATGTTTATAGTGATGTTCATGCTTCCAGGTGCTCGGGAAGTGAATTAAATACTATTTGGAGGCATTTAATGTTCAATCAAAAACAGCAGATTTTTGACAAAAGAGATAACACCCCCCCATTACGTCATGCTTCAGAAATGTGGAAAATGGTCCGTTTTAAAATGTTTTATTTTTGAATGTCAGTTCACATTTGTATGTGGATCATCAGTGTTGGAGCTAAAATTAGCATGTTTAAAGTGATTTTCATGCTTCTAGGGGCCCTAAACACAAGATTTATGGAATGGTTAAAAGTGCATGAAAATGGCCAATTTACTCACTCTGAGTTCTCAAAAAGGGTTTCTTCACCCCGGGAAGTTAATTAAATACCATTTGGAGGCATTTAATGTTCGAGCAAAAACGGCTGATTTTCGACAAAAGAGATAACACCCCCCCATTACGTCATGCTTCAGAAATGTGGAAAATGGTCCGTTTTCAAATGTTTTATTTTTGAACGTCAGTTCACATTTGTAGGTGGATTATCAGTGTTAGAGCTAAAATTAGCATGTTTAAAGTGATTTTCATGCTTCCAGGGGCTCGGGAAGTGAATTAAATACTATTTGGAGGCATTTAATGTTCAATCAAAAACAGCTGATTTTTGACAAAAGAGATAACACCCCCCCATTACGTCATGCTTCAGAAATGTGGAAAATGGTCCGTTTTCAAATGTTTTATTTTTGAACGTCAGTTCACATTTGTAGGTGGATCATCAGTGTTAGAGCTAAAATTAGCATGTTTAAAGTGATTTTCATGCTTCCAGGGGCCCTAAACACAAGATTTATGGAATGGTTAAAAGTGCATGAAAATAGCTAATTTACTCACTCTGAGTTCTCAAAAAGGGTTTCTTCACCCCGGGAAGTTAATTAAATACCATTTGGAGGCATTTAATGTTCGAGCAAAAACTGCTGATTTTCGACAAAAGAGATAACACCCCCCATTACGTCATGCTTCAGAAATGTGGAAAATGATCCGTTTTCAAATGTTTTATTTTTGAACGTCAGTTCACATTTGTAGGTGGATCATCAGTGTTAGAGCTAAAATTAGCATGTTTAACGTGATTTTCATGCTTCCAGGGGCTCGGGAAGTGAATTAAATACTATTTGGAGGCATTTAATGTTCAAGCAAAAACAGCTGATTTTTGACAAAAGAGATAACACCCCCCCATTACGTCATGCTTCAGAAATGTGGAAAATGGTCCGTTTTCAAATGTTTTATTTTTGAACGTCAGTTCACATTTGTAGGTGGATCATCAGTGTTAGAGCTAAAATTAGCATGTTTAAAGTGATTTTCATGCTTCCAGGGGCCCTAAACACAAGATTTATGGAATGGTTAAAAGTGCATGAAAATGGCCAATTTACTCACTCTGAGTTCTCAAAAAGGGTTTCTTCACCCCGGGAAGTTAATTAAATACCATTTGGAGGCATTTAATGTTCGAGCAAAAATGGCTGATTTTCGACAAAAGAGATAACACCCCCCCATTACGTCATGCTTCAGAAATGTGGAAAATGGTCCGTTTTCAAATGTTTTATTTTTGAACATCAGTTCACATTTGTAGGTGGATCATCAGTGTTAGAGCTAAAATTAGCATGTTTAAAGTGATTTTCATGCTTCCAGGGGCTCGGGAAGTGAATTAAATACTATTTGGAGGCATTTAATGTTCAATCAAAAACAGCTGATTTTTGACAAAAGAGATAACACCCCCCCATTACGTCATGCTTCAGAAATGTGGAAAATGGTCCGTTTTCAAATGTTTTATTTTTGAACGTCAGTTCACATTTGTAGGTGGATCATCAGTGTTAGAGCTAAAATTAGCATGTTTAAAGTGATTTTCATGCTTCCAGGGGCCCTAAACACAAGATTTATGGAATGGTTAAAAGTGCATGAAAATGGCCAATTTACTCACTCTGAGTTCTCAAAAAGGGTTTCTTCACCCCGGGAAGTTAATTAAATACCATTTGGAGGCATTTAATGTTCGAGCAAAAATGGCTGATTTTCGACAAAAGAGATAACACCCCCCATTACGTCATGCTTCAGAAATGTGGAAAATGGTCCGTTTTCAAATGTTTTATTTTTGAACGTCAGTTCACATTTGTAGGTGGATCATCAGTGTTAGAGCTAAAATTAGCATGTTTAAAGTGATTTTCATGCTTCCAGGGGCTCGGGAAGTGAATTAAATACTATTTGGAGGCATTTAATGTTCAAGCAAAAACAGCTGATTTTTGACAAAAGAGATAACACCCCCCCATTACGTCATGCTTCAGAAATGTGGAAAATGGTCCGTTTTCAAATGTTTTATTTTTGAACGTCAGTTCACATTTGTAGGTGGATCATCAGTGTTAGAGCTAAAATTAGCATGTTTAAAGTGATTTTCATGCTTCTAGGGGCCCTAAACACAAGATTTATGGAATGGTTAAAAGTGCATGAAAATGGCCAATTTACTCACTCTGAGTTCTCAAAAAGGGTTTCTTCACCCCGGGAAGTTAATTAAATACCATTTGAAGGCATTTAATGTTCGAGCAAAAACGGCTGATTTTCGACAAAAGAGATAACACCCCCTCATTACGTCATGCTTCAGAAATGTGGAAAATGGTCCGTTTTCAAATGTTTTATTTTTGAACATCAGTTCACATTTGTAGGTGGATCATCAGTGTTAGAGCTAAAATTAGCATGTTTAAAGTGATTTTCATGCTTCCAGGGGCTCGGGAAGTGAATTAAATACTATTTGGAGGCATTTAATGTTCAATCAAAAACAGCTGATTTTTGACAAAAGAGATAACACCCCCCATTACGTCATGCTTCAGAAATGTGGAAAATGGTCCGTTTTCAAATGTTTTATTTTTTAACGTCAGTTCACATTTGTAGGTGGATCATCAGTGTTAGAGCTAAAATTAGCATGTTTAAAGTGATTTTCATGCTTCCAGGGGCCCTAAACACAAGATTTATGGAATGGTTAAAAGTGCATGAAAATGGCCAATTTACTCACTCTGAGTTCTCAAAAAGGGTTTCTTCACCCCGGGAAGTTAATTAAATACCATTTGGAGGCATTTAATGTTCGAGCAAAAACGGCTGATTTTCGACAAAAGAGATAACACCCCCCCATTACGTCATAGTTCAGAAATGTGGAAAATGGTCCGTTTTCAAATGTTTTATTTTTGAACGTCAGTTCACATTTGTAGGTGGATCATCAGTGTTAGAGCTAAAATTAGCATGTTTAAAGTGATTTTCATGCTTCCAGGGGCCCTAAACACAAGATTTATGGAATGGTTAAAAGTGCATGAAAATGGCCAATTTACTCACTCTGAGTTCTCAAAAAGGGTTTCTTCACCCCGGGAAGTTAATTAAATACCATTTGGAGGCATTTAATGTTCGAGCAAAAACGGCTGATTTTCGACAAAAGAGATAACACCCCCCCATTACGTCATGCTTCAGAAATGTGGAAAATGGTCCGTTTTCAAATGTTTTATTTTTGAACGTCAGTTCACATTTGTAGGTGGATCATCAGTGTTAGAGCTAAAATTAGCATGTTTAAAGTGATTTTCATGCTTCCAGGGGCTCGGGAAGTGAATTAAATACTATTTGGAGGCATTTAATGTTCAAGCAAAAACAGCTGATTTTTGACAAAAGAGATAACACCCCCCCATTACGTCATGCTTCAGAAATGTGGAAAATGGTCCGTTTTCAAATGTTTTATTTTTGAACGTCAGTTCACATTTGTAGGTGGATCATCAGTGTTAGAGCTAAAATTAGCATGTTTAAAGTGATTTTCATGCTTCCAGGGGCCCTAAACACAAGATATATGGAATGGTTAAAAGTGCATGAAAATGGCCAATTTACTCACTCTGAGTTCTCAAAAAGGGTTTCTTCACCCCGGGAAGTTAATTAAATACCATTTGAAGGCATTTAATGTTCGAGCAAAAACGGCTGATTTTCGACAAAAGAGATAACACCCCCCCATTACGTCATGCTTCAGAAATGTGGAAAATGGTCCGTTTTCAAATGTTTTATTTTTGAACATCAGTTCACATTTGTAGGTGGATCATCAGTGTTAGAGCTAAAATTAGCATGTTTAAAGTGATTTTCATGCTTCCAGGGGCTCGGGAAGTGAATTAAATACTATTTGGAGGCATTTAATGTTCAATCAAAAACAGCTGATTTTTGACAAAAGAGATAACACCCCCCATTACGTCATGCTTCAGAAATGTGGAAAATGGTCCGTTTTCAAATGTTTTATTTTTTAACGTCAGTTCACATTTGTAGGTGGATCATCAGTGTTAGAGCTAAAATTAGCATGTTTAAAGTGATTTTCATGCTTCCAGGGGCCCTAAACACAAGATTTATGGAATGGTTAAAAGTGCATGAAAATGGCCAATTTCCTCACTCTGAGTTCTCAAAAAGGGTTTCTTCACCCCGGGAAGGTAATTAAATACCATTTGGAGGCATTTAATGTTCGAGCAAAAACGGCTGATTTTCGACAAAAGAGATAACACCCCCCATTACGTCATGCTTCAGAAATGTGGAAAATGGTCCGTTTTCAAATGTTTTATTTTGGAACGTCAGTTCACATTTGTAGGTGGATCATCAGTGTTAGAGCTAAAATTAGCATGTTTATAGTGATGTTCATGCTTCCAGGGGCTCGGGAAGTGAATTAAATACTATTTGGAGGCATTTAACGTTCAATCAAAAACAGCTGATTTTTGACAAAAGAGATAACACCCCCCCATTACGTCATGCTTCAGAAATGTGGAAAATGGTCCGTTTTAAAATGTTTTATTTTTGAATGTCAGTTCACATTTGTAGGTGGATCATCAGTGTTAGAGCTAAAATTAGCATGTTTAAAGTGATTTTCATGCTTCCAGGGGCCCTAAACACAAGATTTATGGAATGGTTAAAAGTGCATGAAAATGAACAATTTACTCATTCTGAGTTCTCAAAAAGGGTTTCTTCACCCCGGGAAGTTAATTAAATACCATTTGGAGGCATTTAATGTTCGAGCAGAAACGGCTGATTTTCGACAAAAGAGATAACACCCCCCCATTACGTCATGCTTCAGAAATGTGGAAAATGGTCCGTTTTCAAATGTTTTATTTTGGAACGTCAGTTCACATTTGTAGGTGGATCATCAGTGTTAGAGCTAAAATTAGCATGTTTATATTGATGTTCATGCTTCCAGGGGCTCGGGAAGTGAATTAAATACTATTTGGAGGCATTTAACGTTCAATCAAAAACAGCTGATTTTTGACAAAAGAGATAACACCCCCCCCCATTACGTCATGCTTCAGAAATGTGGAAAATGGTCCGTTTTAAAATGTTTTATTTTTGAATGTCAGTTCACATTTGTAGGTGGATCATCAGTGTTGGAGCTAAAATTAGCATGTTTAAAGTGATTTTCATGCTTCCAGGGGCCCTAAAAACAAGATTTATGGAATGGTTAAAAGTGCATGAAAATGGCCAATTTACTCACTCTGAGTTCTCAAAAAGGGTTTCTTCACCCCGGGAAGTTAATTAAATACCATTTGGAGGCATTTAATGTTCGAGCAGAAACGGCTGATTTTCGACAAAAGAGATAACACCCCCCCATTACGTCATGCTTCAGAAATGTGGAAAATGATCCGTTTTCAAATGTTTTATTTTGGAACGTCAGTTCACATTTGTAGGTGGATCATCAGTGTTAGAGCTAAAATTAGCATGTTTATATTGATGTTCATGCTTCCAGGGGCTCGGGAAGTGAATTAAATACTATTTGGAGGCATTTAACGTTCAATCAAAAACAGCTGATTTTTGACAAAAGAGATAACACCCCCCCCATTACGTCATGCTTCAGAAATGTGGAAAATGGTCCGTTTTAAAATGTTTTATTTTTGAATGTCAGTTCACATTTGTAGGTGGATCATCAGTGTTGGAGCTAAAATTAGCATGTTTAAAGTGATTTTCATGCTTCCAGGGGCCCTAAACACAAGATTTATGGAATGGTTAAAAGTGCATGAAAATGGCCAATTTACTCACTCTGAGTTCTCAAAAAGTGTTTCTTCACCCCGGGAAGTTAATTAAATACCATTTGGAGGCATTTAATGTTTGAGCAGAAACGGCTGATTTTCGACAAAAGAGATAACACCCCCCCCATTAAGTCATGCTTCAGAAATGTGGAAAATGGTCCGTTTTCAAATGTTTTATTTTGGAACGTCAGTTCACATTTGTAGGTGGATCATCAGTGTTAGAGCTAAAATTAGCATGTTTATAGTGATGTTCATGCTTCCAGGGGCTCGGGAAGTGAATTAAATACTATTTGGAGGCATTTAATGTTCAAGCAAAAACAGCTGATTTTTGACAAAAGAGATAACACCCCCCCATTACGTCATGCTTCAGAAATGTGGAAAATGGTCCGTTTTCAAATGTTTTATTTTTGAACGTCAGTTCACATTTGTAGGTGGATCATCAGTGTTAGAGCTAAAATTAGCATGTTTAAAGTGATTTTCATGCTTCCAGGGGCACTAAACACAAGATTTATGGAATGGTTAAAAGTGCATGAAAATGGCCAATTTACTCACTCTGAGTTCTCAAAAAGGGTTTCTTCACACCGGGAAGTTAATTAAATACCATTTGGAGGCATTTAATGTTCGAGCAAAAACGGCTGATTTTCGACAAAAGAGATAACACCCCCCCCATTACGTCATGCTTCAGAAATGTAGAAAATGGTCTGCTTTCAAATGTTTTATTTTTTAACGTCAGTTCACATTTGTAGGTGGATCATCAGTGTTAGAGCTAAAATTAGCATGTTTAAAGTGATTTTCATGCTTCCAGGGGCCCTAAACACAAGATTTATGGAATGGTTAAAAGTGCATGAAAATGGCCAATTTACTCACTCTGAGTTCTCAAAAAGGGTTTCTTCACCCCGGGAAGTTAATTAAATACCATTTGGAGGCATTTAATGTTCGAGCAGAAACGGCTGATTTTCGACAAAAGAGATAACACCCCCCCCCATTAAGTCATGCTTCAGAAATGTGGAAAATGGTCCGTTTTCAAATGTTTTATTTTGGAACGTCAGTTCACATTTGTAGGTGGATCATCAGTGTTAGAACTAAAATTAGCATGTTTATAGTGATGTTCATGCTTCCAGGTGCTCGGGAAGTGAATTAAATACTATTTGGAGGCATTTAATGTTCAATCAAAAACAGCAGATTTTTGACAAAAGAGATAACACCCCCCCATTACGTCATGCTTCAGAAATGTGGAAAATGGTCCGTTTTAAAATGTTTTATTTTTGAATGTCAGTTCACATTTGTATGTGGATCATCAGTGTTGGAGCTAAAATTAGCATGTTTAAAGTGATTTTCATGCTTCTAGGGGCCCTAAACACAAGATTTATGGAATGGTTAAAAGTGCATGAAAATGGCCAATTTACTCACTCTGAGTTCTCAAAAAGGGTTTCTTCACCCCGGGAAGTTAATTAAATACCATTTGGAGGCATTTAATGTTCGAGCAAAAACGGCTGATTTTCGACAAAAGAGATAACACCCCCCCATTACGTCATGCTTCAGAAATGTGGAAAATGGTCCGTTTTCAAATGTTTTATTTTTGAACGTCAGTTCACATTTGTAGGTGGATCATCAGTGTTAGAGCTAAAATTAGCATGTTTAAAGTGATTTTCATGCTTCCAGGGGCCCTAAACACAAGATTTATGGAATGGTTAAAAGTGCATGAAAATAGCTAATTTACTCACTCTGAGTTCTCAAAAAGGGTTTCTTCACCCCGGGAAGTTAATTAAATACCATTTGGAGGCATTTAATGTTCGAGCAAAAACTGCTGATTTTCAACAAAAGAGATAACACCCCCCATTACGTCATGCTTCAGAAATGTGGAAAATGATCCGTTTTCAAATGTTTTATTTTTGAACGTCAGTTCACATTTGTAGGTGGATCATCAGTGTTAGAGCTAAAATTAGCATGTTTAACGTGATTTTCATGCTTCCAGGGGCTCGGGAAGTGAATTAAATACTATTTGGAGGCATTTAATGTTCAAGCAAAAACAGCAGATTTTTGACAAAAGAGATAACACCCCCCCATTACGTCATGCTTCAGAAATGTGGAAAATGGTCCGTTTTCAAATGTTTTATTTTTGAACGTCAGTTCACATTTGTAGGTGGATCATCAGTGTTAGAGCTAAAATTAGCATGTTTAAAGTGATTTTCATGCTTCCAGGGGCCCTAAACACAAGATTTATGGAATGGTTAAAAGTGCATGAAAATGGCCAATTTACTCACTCTGAGTTCTCAAAAAGGGTTTCTTCACCCCGGGAAGTTAATTAAATACCATTTGGAGGCATTTAATGTTCGAGCAAAAACGGCTGATTTTCAACAAAAGAGATAACACCCCCCCATTACGTCATGCTTCAGAAATGTGGAAAATGGTCCGTTTTCAAATGTTTTATTTTTGAACATCAGTTCACATTTGTAGGTGGATCATCAGTGTTAGAGCTAAAATTAGCATGTTTAAAGTGATTTTCATGCTTCCAGGGGCTCGGGAAGTGAATTAAATACTATTTGGAGGCATTTAATGTTCAATCAAAAACAGCTGATTTTTGACAAAAGAGATAACACCCCCCCATTACGTCATGCTTCAGAAATGTGGAAAATGGTCCGTTTTCAAATGTTTTATTTTTGAACGTCAGTTCACATTTGTAGGTGGATCATCAGTGTTAGAGCTAAAATTAGCATGTTTAAAGTGATTTTCATGCTTCCAGGGGCCCTAAACACAAGATTTATGGAATGGTTAAAAGTGCATGAAAATGGCCAATTTACTCACTCTGAGTTCTCAAAAAGGGTTTCTTCACCCCGGGAAGTTAATTAAATACCATTTGGAGGCATTTAATGTTCGAGCAAAAATGGCTGATTTTCGACAAAAGAGATAACACCCCCCCATTACGTCATGCTTCAGAAATGTGGAAAATGGTCCGTTTTCAAATGTTTTATTTTTGAACGTCAGTTCACATTTGTAGGTGGATCATCAGTGTTAGAGCTAAAATTAGCATGTTTAAAGTGATTTTCATGCTTCCAGGGGCTCGGGAAGTGAATTAAATACTATTTGGAGGCATTTAATGTTCAATCAAAAACAGCTGATTTTTGACAAAAGAGATAACACCCCCCCATTACGTCATGCTTCAGAAATGTGGAAAATGGTCCGTTTTCAAATGTTATATTTTTGAACGTCAGTTCACATTTGTAGGTGGATCATCAGTGTTAGAGCTAAAATTAGCATGTTTAAAGTGATTTTCATGCTTCCAGGGGCCCTAAACACAAGATTTATGGAATGGTTAAAAGTGCATGAAAATGGCCAATTTACTCACTCTGAGTTCTCAAAAAGGGTTTCTTCACCCCGGGAAGTTAATTAAATACCATTTGGAGGCATTTAATGTTCGAGCAAAAATGGCTGATTTTCGACAAAAGAGATAACACCCCCCCATTACGTCATGCTTCAGAAATGTGGAAAATGGTCCGTTTTCAAATGTTTTATTTTTGAACGTCAGTTCACATTTGTAGGTGGATCATCAGTGTTAGAGCTAAAATTAGCATGTTTAAAGTGATTTTCATGCTTCCAGGGGCTCGGGAAGTGAATTAAATACTATTTGGAGGCATTTAATGTTCAATCAAAAACAGCTGATTTTTGACAAAAGAGATAACACCCCCCCATTACGTCATGCTTCAGAAATGTGGAAAATGGTCCGTTTTCAAATGTTATATTTTTGAACGTCAGTTCACATTTGTAGGTGGATCATCAGTGTTAGAGCTAAAATTAGCATGTTTAAAGTGATTTTCATGCTTCCAGGGGCCCTAAACACAAGATTTATGGAATGGTTAAAAGTGCATGAAAATAGCTAATTTACTCACTCTGAGTTCTCAAAAAGGGTTTCTTCACCCCGGGAAGTTAATTAAATACCATTTGGAGGCATTTAATGTTCGAGCAAAAACGGCTGATTTTCGACAAAAGAGATAACACCCCCCCCATTACGTCATGCTTCAGAAATGTAGAAAATGGTCTGCTTTCAAATGTTTTATTTTTTAACGTCAGTTCACATTTGTAGGTGGATCATCAGTGTTAGAGCTAAAATTAGCATGTTTAAAGTGATTTTCATGCTTCCAGGGGCCCTAAACACAAGATTTATGGAATGGTTAAAAGTGCATGAAAATGGCCAATTTACTCACTCTGAGTTCTCAAAAAGGGTTTCTTCACCCCGGGAAGTTAATTAAATACCATTTGGAGGCATTTAATGTTCGAGCAGAAACGGCTGATTTTCGACAAAAGAGATAACACCCCCCCCCCCCCATTAAGTCATGCTTCAGAAATGTGGAAAATGGTCCGTTTTCAAATGTTTTATTTTGGAACGTCAGTTCACATTTGTAGGTGGATCATCAGTGTTAGAACTAAAATTAGCATGTTTATAGTGATGTTCATGCTTCCAGGTGCTCGGGAAGTGAATTAAATACTATTTGGAGGCATTTAATGTTCAATCAAAAACAGCAGATTTTTGACAAAAGAGATAACACCCCCCCATTACGTCATGCTTCAGAAATGTGGAAAATGGTCCGTTTTAAAATGTTTTATTTTTGAATGTCAGTTCACATTTGTATGTGGATCATCAGTGTTGGAGCTAAAATTAGCATGTTTAAAGTGATTTTCATGCTTCTAGGGGCCCTAAACACAAGATTTATGGAATGGTTAAAAGTGCATGAAAATGGCCAATTTACTCACTCTGAGTTCTCAAAAAGGGTTTCTTCACCCCGGGAAGTTAATTAAATACCATTTGGAGGCATTTAATGTTCGAGCAAAAACGGCTGATTTTCGACAAAAGAGATAACACCCCCCCATTACGTCATGCTTCAGAAATGTGGAAAATGGTCCGTTTTCAAATGTTTTATTTTTGAACGTCAGTTCACATTTGTAGGTGGATCATCAGTGTTAGAGCTAAAATTAGCATGTTTAAAGTGATTTTCATGCTTCCAGGGGCTCGGGAAGTGAATTAAATACTATTTGGAGGCATTTAATGTTCAATCAAAAACAGCTGATTTTTGACAAAAGAGATAACACCCCCCCATTACGTCATGCTTCAGAAATGTGGAAAATGGTCCGTTTTCAAATGTTTTATTTTTGAACGTCAGTTCACATTTGTAGGTGGATCATCAGTGTTAGAGCTAAAATTAGCATGTTTAAAGTGATTTTCATGCTTCCAGGGGCCCTAAACACAAGATTTATGGAATGGTTAAAAGTGCATGAAAATAGCTAATTTACTCACTCTGAGTTCTCAAAAAGGGTTTCTTCACCCCGGGAAGTTAATTAAATACCATTTGGAGGCATTTAATGTTCGAGCAAAAACTGCTGATTTTCGACAAAAGAGATAACACCCC